>NW_008481831.1:467547-1091558 GCF_000365165.1 Cladophialophora carrionii CBS 160.54
AGAGGACGTCCAATCAGCCCAACTGCTCGTTTCTGGAGCTGGAGCCTCAGAGGACGTCCAATCAACCCAACTGCTAGTTTCAGGTGCTGGAATCTCAGAGGAGGTCCAATCAACCCAACTGCTAGTTGCCGGAGCTGGAGTCTCGGAGGATGTCCAATCTAGCCAGCTACTCTCTTCGATTGTTGTGGTCGTGGACATAACGGGGGTTGAGGTGGTCCAGTCTGCCCAGCTTGAAGAGTCCGGTGTCGGCATGGTGCCAGTGGTTGTGCTGCTTGAGCTCCAGTCAACCCAATGAGACTCGGAACTTGAACTTGTCGTGGCCGGAGGGACAGGAGGGAGAGAGGTACTTTGTGACCAATCCGCCCAGGTCTCTGAAGTTGTAGTATAGGAAGTAGTGCTGGTTGTTGTTGTTGTCGAGGAGCTCCAGTCCGACCATGTCTCCGCACTTGTCATTGAGCTAGTGGTCGTTACACTGGAAGTCGTGTCCGACCAAATAGGACTTGCGGAAGTAAGTATTGGCGTTGTCATGGTGGTAGGGCTGGTACTTTGGCTCCATTGGCTCGATGCTGGGGCGGTGGTCGTTATGATCGGGGTTGCCGTCGGTATAATCGGGGCTGTGGTCGGTATGATCGGGGCTGTGGTCGTTGAGCCCGGTAAGCCTGGCAAACTCGGAGTAGAAGTTTGCCCGGCACATTGAGCCTCAAGGAGACCGGTGGCAATAGCGAGAAATTCAGGCGCACAGCCCGTTGCAATACATGATTGGATGGAGGCGAGAGAGTCGGGGCTGCAGGTGTCACCGAAGATGGCCGCTGCTGCGGCCATGCAGGTTTGCAAGCAATCGGGGGCAGGGGCAGAAGTAGCTTGGGGTCTGGGAATTGCTGCTGTAAGAGGCACGGCTGAGAGAGTGGCAGCGGCCACAATTGCAGATCTGGAACGGGAATGCATGTCGAAAGAATGTGTCACAACAATGTACAATGCAGATATCAAAGGAGTTGGTAGGCGCCGAGCGCTCTTTCACAGATGTGAGTCTCAAAGCTGCTATGCTGCAGTGTCCTGGATGGAGGAAAGAGAAGTTGCACAAACCCTCATGCGACCCGCGATATGTAGTTGCGATATTCGACGCCCAGGGCTCCTACCAGCCTCCATTGTGCAGAGAGACGATATCACGGGGCTGAGATAGACTAGCGTTGTGGTATATCGTGTGGCCAGGAGACGACGATCGGAGGGTTGAAGCGAGAAGTGAGTGGCGGACGGAATAAAAGCAGCGGCAGGAAACGGGAGAGGTTGATATTGCCCGGTTGCCAAGCCATTAACGATCTGCTGAGCATGCTGTGATTGGATGGATGGCGTCTTGTGGGCCACCAGCCTCTCGCGCTAAACCATATACGCTCCAGTAAACAAAGGCGTCAAAGGACAATAGTATTGTCCATAACGTAGGGCTGGAAAGCCTTAATTACTCAAATTGGGCATGATGCCTGCCACAATGATCCGAAGCTACTCTTGATTGGTCATAAATCTAGTTCCGCGACCTGGAACAGTTCGTACTGCTGCGAACTGCAGAAAGTGTGCCCCAGCCACGTGCCCAACATTGAGAGAACGATGGTTCTCGCTCTCCCGAGTGGCCCCCAGCATGCCAATAATTTTTCCGTACCTAGTTACTCGATACGGAGTACTCCGTACGGGGTACACGATGCTCCTCTATTACAGGCCATGATGTGATGGCGGAAGGTGTCTGTCCAGTACAAGTTCGACGACACGGCAATGCTGAACACTGCCTGAAATATAATTAAATGCCTCCAATTGACACTGGGCTCGACCCAGCGTCACCAGCGACATTCATCTACCATAGCCTACTTTGAGGATCTCGCTCAGCACTTCCATGCGTGCATACATAGATTGTCACGATGGCTATTCCCCGCCACCGCGTAGCGACCCGCCCGAATACGATTAGCGAGACACTAAGAAGGGCCCACCAGCGCCACTCGACGTGGCCGGGCTTGGAGCCTCGAAGCCGCTGCCGACTAACGAAGCACGAAGTTACAGCTCATTCAGCGGACTGAGAGTGAGGACACGGTTGCAGCATGCTACAGCAACAACAGTCTTGAGACTGACGCGGCATGACATCCCTGGGGTGAAGGCGTCCGCTGGCCGCCTCAATGAGAAACTATGTACTTCGTGTTCGTATGGAGTATTCTGTGACTGG
Source organism: Cladophialophora carrionii CBS 160.54 (assembly GCF_000365165.1). Taxonomy (NCBI): domain Eukaryota; kingdom Fungi; phylum Ascomycota; class Eurotiomycetes; order Chaetothyriales; family Herpotrichiellaceae; genus Cladophialophora; species Cladophialophora carrionii. Next base: position 469,751 of record NW_008481831.1, read on the forward strand.
CGAATCAGGAACGGCGTGAGGATTCAGTAGCAGTGTTGGATAGAGGCCAGCTCATTGGATTCAGGTGCCGTTACGTCTGTTTCGAGGAGCTCGAGAGTCCGCGCATGGCCAGGCTCTTACATGCCTCAGCCAACGACGTGTCTCATTGACACCTTGCCTTTCAATCGGATTGATCCCTTAACGCGTCCAACTGTTTCCTGCACTAACGCAATGCGCCTGGCTTCCGACAAGACCAAATCATCCTGAACGCGCACATCAAATCCGTTGCCGTACTCCGTACCGTAAGCAGTATGGACAAATAAGGCACACAAGCAATTCAGCCATGAAATCTGGGTTATTGGTGGGCCCTTGACACCATCCACTATTATGCACGTGCTTAGTGGAGCGTGATCATGGCAGCCGGTTGATACGGCGTCGTATGGTAGAGTCCCTTGCTGAACGAGACGGCGGCCGTCATCTGTGCACCATGACTGCTTGCAGATTTTGACGTGGTATACATCAAACGCCTCGGACATAACTGGACGTTGCCTTTGCGGAATTGCGACGGTCCATCCGATCGAACGAAAGGCTCCGCGTCAGTTCACGGATTGGTAAAGTAGCAAGGGTTCGCCAACGTTCTCGATCTCGGGAATCGTGCATTTCAGGTCGAAGGCTTTCGAAAGGACGATCTTGAAGATCTTCTGGACGTTGATGCTGTGACTGGTGCTGCTAAAGATGAGGCTTGCCCGCATCGCTTTGGCGAATCTTCGAGCCTGTCACACGCCGACAATCAGTCACCATACATATGGAAATGCTACTACAAGTCCGAAAGCACGCCCGTGCATACCTGATTGCTGATCTCCTCTTGATCTTCTCTGGGAAAGTTGACGAAATGATCATATTTTGTGCCGATCAAGAATGGAATGGCAGTTTTGTTGAAGCCTCGGCCTTGTCTGTACCACTCTTTGATGCTGTTCAGCGTCGACTTCCGAGTCAGGTCGAACATGAATAGGATCGCGACGGCGTCGTTGCAGACAAGGGGAAGCATGTTGACAAACTCTCGCTGGCCACCCAGATCCCAAATCGAGAAGGTAATTTCGGTATTGCGTATTGAGATTGTCTTCTCCATGAAGTTGACGCCTAGCAACTCGTTAGCCACTCGAGCTCAGCTGAAAGTAATCGGAATGGACGCACCCAACGTCTGTATGTAGTCTTCATCCCAGCTGCCCTCGACATATTTGACCATCAAGCTCGTCTTCCCTATCTGAGCATCCCCAACCATCCCGACCTTGATGACGACACTAGATTTGCTGGCTGGCTGTGACTGGCGATTTTCCTGATACTGTGTCTGCTGATGCCCGCCCATGCCAGAACCAGGTCTTGAACCGGGCTGTTGGTATAAACTGGGTGAGTTGTATTTCTGACTTGGGTCATTGTCAAGGGGTGGCGTTGCCATGGCAGTTGACGCCTGTGATTGCTGGGCATTTTGTACCGCCGTAACGTCCTCTTGTGACTGATCCTGATCGTTGACAATGTGCGGACTGTAGGCCGAATCGGCGGGGTAGTCAATGGGGGTAGAGGGATCCATAGTGGGAGGCCGGCAAGGGTAGTGAGCCGAAAGGAGAGGTTGACAAGAGCTTTAACAGCGTGTAGGTGGACGCCTGGGACGACTCATGCGGTGCGAATATATCGTTTCGGGCTGAGGATGGATGCGGTCGAGATTGAGGCCGCAGGTCGCAGCCGAAGGGCGGTTTAAAGTGTGAGTGAGGAATTGACAGATGCGCATGAGCGAATCAACATCGAATGCATGAGACGCGTCTACACGGTCCAATCAGTGCCCATTACCGATACTATTCATTGATGCATCGTGTCAGAAAGATACTGAAGGCCTGTGTAATTTCTAGCTTGTGGCTATAGCACGAATGTCACATCGAACGCTCCGGCGTGCCCTTGTCGAGACGCCTGCACCTCCGCTGCCAGGAACAAGGCGCATGCGGCAATGATGGCCGCCGAGACCACGAGGAAAACAGCCTGAGTCTTCATTCCCGTCTGAACCAGTGCCCGCCGTTTTGCATACTTGGTGACTGTCCGCATGTAGATGGCCAGTCCAGTCACCAGGCAAGCCAGCGAGAGCACCCAGAAGATGATTCCCATTGGATGGCTAAGTCTTCGTTCTAGGGCAGTTGGTTGGTTTTTGAGATGGAAGTTGACCAGGATGGCTACCGCCACTATAGCCATATAGATCGCCAGCCGAAGCCACGACAAGAATGTGCGCTCGTTGGCACAATGGTCCCGCGCGTCTGATGTTGTGTTAGGAAAGAGAAGCGGGGCGTACAACGGCTGTAGAAGGAACATCTTGATCGGGTTCTCGGGATGGTACCTAGTATCGCTCAGTACAGCTGATTCCCTGTTCATGGTGGGAGCATCCTACTCGTGGACGTTGATAGTGGCGCCGAAGGGATTGTAAAGGACGTGCCACTCGTCTTCACCAGGAGCTTGTCCAAGTGGACTGCAATCTTCTTGATGAGCCATCTTCCCCGTCCTGCCTGAGCTGCAGTCGCCAAAATGTAGAATGGTGCTTCCTATGGCAGCAGACAAGCCATCGACCAATGATAAAGAATGTGGTAGTAGGATTTGAGGATATCAGCTACTTAACGTTGACCCGTTCATATACTGGATGGTGTTGAGGAAATCGAAGATGACGCAGTTCAATCGCCGAGGACAAAAGCTGGGGTTGCATGGCTTGACCATGGGGCTCATGCCAAATCGAATCATCGCGTTGTGCGCTTGTACTGAACACATCTTACCGACTGAGCCTTCCTTAAGCGCCTGTAATCTCCCTAATGCTGGCCTCGGTCGCCCACAACTAACAAAATTTGCCATCCGGTGCTTGACTTGGTATCCTCAAGCAGGAAGGACTGGCTGTGGACTGAGGCGGGCGGCGACGCCTATCAGCGCCATTGCCCCGCCCTCTGCTAGGGGCCAATGGCACCCTCTCACGCCTCTAAACAGCCTGGGACAGACCCCCAAATGGTTCAGCATTGGCGACGCTGTGCCCGATCCGGCCACTGCAGCCGACAACATTTTTGGAGATCATCGTCGCAGATGTGCGGAGCTGATAGTCGTGACTGTACGAGCTCAGGCAAGCTTTATCAGTGAACATTTCCCACCGTCTGTCAGAGTTCCAGCTCCTGTTCACTCTTCCGGACAGGTCCCGCTTTGATCAATCATCTGCAACGGAGAAATGCACGCCTCAAATGAAGGTCGTCTTTGAGCATGCGAGCTCTAGATCGAAATCGTAGCGAATCGAATCCTTCAGTCTCGCGGGAAGCATAGCTTTTGGCCCAGGCCTGCCCACCATGACCACGCCGCCAAAGAACCTCAGCACGCTCGAGCGTGTCACGAGCGTCACGAGTCGTGCGTTTTCGCGATCTCTCCCAGATTTCTCGCCGATTGCACAGGCGTCTCTAGCTCGAGATATTGAAGAAGACCCCGAAGATGCCGTGGAGTCAGAATCCGAGCCCGACTCTGAGACTTCAACCTTGCGGCCTTCTACGTCTGCGCCTGGAAGAGGGCAGTCTTCTGCGGGATTGTATCGTCGACCGAGCTTTGTCGGTGCAGGAAACAGAGCGACTGTACTGCCACACCTTCTATCAACAGAGCATGAGCGGCTGTCAAAGCAAGAGAGGAAGCAGGCACTCGAGGAGGAAAGGAGTCTATTACGAGACAATAACATCATCCCTCCGAAGCATCCACAAGCTGCTGGTGGCGATGCTAGCCGGAAAAGAAGCATTTTCCATATCCCGGGCGGAGATCGCAAAGTATCCCGCGATGAAGAAGCCACACCGGCACTGGATGGAGGCCTTGGAGTTGGGTCCGAGGCGACGCCTCTTCTGGGTGACCCAACTCTGCCGTATGGTGGCCAAGACGATCCAGAGACTATCAACCAGAAATGGGAGGAGGCGGTGGCCGCTGGCATGATTCACACCACATGGCAGCGCGAGGCCAAGGTCATTGCCCGATATGCCGCGCCCTTGATGGTCACCTTTATCCTACAGTACTCTCTTACCGTTGCAAGCATATTCACAGTCGGACACATCGGAACGGTCGAGCTAGGAGCCGTCAGTCTAGCTTCTATGTCTGCGAACATTACTGGCTATGCCCTTTACCAAGGCCTAGCAACCTCACTCGACACCCTTTGCGCACAAGCCTATGGATCCGGCCGCAGGAAACTGGTGGGATTGCAAATGCAGCGCATGATTTACTTTTTATGGACCATCACTCTCCCGATCGCAATCATCTGGATCTTCGCAGAGAATATCCTTATCGCGATTGTCCCAGAGCCAGAAGTCGCAAAACTGGCTGGCCTCTACCTGAAGGTCGTCCTAGCGGGAGCGCCCGGCTATGCAGCATTCGAGGCTGGGAAACGTTACGTCCAAGCTCAAGGGCTCTTTTCGGCCTCGTTGTACGTTCTGCTGTTCTGCGCCCCTTTCAACGCCTTCATGAACTGGCTCTTTGTATGGAGGTTCAAGATGGGCTTTGTCGGGGCACCCATCGCCGTCGCCATCACCGACAACCTTCTCCCGATCGGTCTCTTCATCTACGTCCGCTTCTTTTCCAAAACCGGCATGTCTTGCTGGAACGGCTTCACCAAAAAGGCGCTCCAGAATTGGGGTCCGATGGTGAAACTTGCTTTGCCCGGAGTCGTGATGATCGAAGCCGAAGTCCTGGCCTTTGAGATCCTGACCTTTGCAGCATCCTATTTCGGCACGACCACTCTCGCCGCCCAATCCGTCCTCGCCACTCTCACGTCGTTGACGTTCCAAATCCCCTTCCCACTGAGCATAGCCGGCTCCACGCGCGTGGCTAACTTAATAGGAGCCACCCTCGCCGACGCCGCCAAAGTCAGCACCAAAGTGACCTTCTCCGCCGCGGTCATCGTTGGCATCCTCAACATAACCCTCCTCTCCGCGCTCAAAGACTACATCCCCCGCCTCTTCACTTCAGACGCCGAGGTCATCCGCATCGTGTCCGACATCCTTCCTCTCTGCGCCGCGTTTCAGCTCTTCGACGCCCTCGCTGCAGCATGTAACGGCATTCTACGTGGTCTGGGGAGGCAGGAGTTTGGCGGCTACGTGCAGCTGTTCTGTTACTACGTATTTGCCATGCCGATTAGTTTTGGCACGGCCTTTGGCGCAGGCTGGGGCTTGTGGGGGTTGTGGACCGGTGTCGCACTCGCGCTCGGGTTGGTCGCTGCCGTGGAGTTTGTCTATCTCGCCAGGACGGATTGGAATCGCAGCGTGGAAGAGGCGACGGCTCGGAATATGGAGGGTGGATTATGAAAGGGATAGGTTGAGCGTGTTGCTGAAGCGTCGACTGTGGCGTACTGTCCTTCTTTCGCTGCGTGGTGCAACCCGCGGCCGTATTTCTGTATATAGCGTATGAGAGATGCAGCGATCTGAATTGAATCTGAACTCGGTTTGTGGTAATGCTCTTGTTTCTGAGCCGTTGCGCGTATTGCGTAGACTGATTATGCCTAACGAGGAACTATCTGGGGCTTCCTTTGCCACGTTGACGAGTATCACCACCATCAGCAGTGCGCATCAGTAGGACGAGGATGGATAGGTCGAGAACTACGAGGAGCGAGGGTCCCAAGCAAGGATGGGACGGGAAAGTGTCTTGCTGCATGCATGATTGAGCAAGGAAAACAGTCCATTTGACGGCATCTGTACTGTTCTTCCATCGCGCCTGAACGCCCCTGTGCGGTCTGACAAACCAGTGCTATGCGCTCTCATCCATGTACATAAGCCTTTCTTGCGCCATAAAAGCCAAAGCAACATCACCACGATCAGGCTTTCACATGCGCCGAATCTGGCTCTCGTTCATGACCTCGCTCAATTTCCCCTGCGCCAGCTTCTCCCACCACTCAAAGAGCATGCCCTCGCAGATGAGTCGGAACCAGGGCGTGTACTTCAGGGCCTGGTCCTTCCCGCTCTGACTCTCGACGTCTTTGAACATCTGCTTCAGTTCGTCGGGACTCACCCAACGCGTATCTTGCACTTCGTTCGTGTTGATATCCAGCGTCACGTCTGCTTCAATGAACAGGATATAGTCGATCTCATGCTCGCCCCACTTGCCATCCGACGGCGCCAGATAATGAATCCTCGTCAAGAAGCTGAACTCTGAGACGGGGACCTGCGAGGCCGGAATGCCCAGCTCGTGGCCCAACTTGCGCTGCGCCGCGCGCTTCGCCCCCTCCACATTACTCGACAAGTCCCCGTTGCCCGTCTCGGCAGGATGCGCCAGCGGGTGCGAACAGCATGTGTTCGTCCACATGTCCGGGAATGTGATCTTCTCGCTGGCGCGCTGCTGCAAGAGTAGCTTCTTACTCTTGGGGTCGAACAGGAAGGCCGAGAACGCGCGATGCAGTAACCCCTGGTTGATGTTGGACATCAAATGGCAGGCTTTCTTGGAGGCGGAGCCGATGGGGGCGTCGTCGTGGTCTAGCACGATGCACATTTCATCCATGAGCCGGATTTGCTCCTCGTCGTAGCCGGCAAGAAGGTCGTCCGAAGTGGAATTGGAGGCGCCGTTGGTGGAAGGCGTGTGCGTGGGTGCCATGTCAGCGCCGATGAGGCGGGTGTGCACTTCGGGGAAGAGGCGCGTGACGTTTTCGCGGGTTATGGTTGTCGAGGAAGCCATGTTGGCGGTGTCGTCCAGTGAAAGGCGTCAAGCGATGTGGGAGGCAGCTTAAAGAAGAGTTCGAACACAACGGCCAAGGTGAGGGATCGGACACGAGTAGGTGGCTGTTGAGCTGTCAATGAAGGTGGGGAAGAGTGAAACTGCAACGGCGGTGAAAAATGATGGCCCGCAATGGAAAAAAGTTCAGTCACGTGCCAGGGGTAAGTAAATGTGCCCCTCGGGACGGATCTCCCGAAGTGACCTGACACCCGGACTTGTTAGGCTTGCCTAAAAGAGCCGGGAAGAAAGCAGTTAAAGCGCAACCCCGCCTAAACCGACCCCGCGTCGCACCACCTTCCAGGCCTGGAAGTGTCTTGACACGCGGCGTGCGGTTTTCTACCTACAGTTGCGGCTTGGAGTGAACTCATCAGGCCCTAGGACGATCCGTGCAACGAGTCACTTTGACCGAAACCGGTGTCATCCCTACTGTATCACTGAGATCACTGAACCGTAATCACGCCGAAATGTCCTCTGAATCCCAGCCTATTTCGGCGGAGCGCTTCGCGTTCGCTATCCAAGATCTGCCTGCAGAGAACTTGTATTCCAAGGCTCAGGAACTCGAAAACTCGATAGCTCATCTCGAACGCTCAAACAAAACCCTCCAGGAATATATCGACAGCATTCGTTCAGATAGCACCCTTCCGGAGAGCACGCGGCAGGAGGGTGACAAAGACTGTTCAGATGCCATCCAGGAAAACCACGTCGTCATCGAGCGACAAAAGGAGAGGATTGAGTTGCTGAAGCGCGAAGTCGAGCGAAGAGGAGCAAAATGGCATGAAGTAAACACGAATGGCAAAGTCAACGGCAGTTCAGACGACAGCGGCACAAACGGTAGTACAGCAGACATGGAACGGAACGCAGGCGGGCGATTGTCTGACGAGGAACTGAGGCGACAGATGATGGACCGGCTTGGAAATAATGAGGATGGTACTGAAGAGGATGGAATGCACCTGTGAGAACGCAGAACGCGAAGCAGCCTCTCCTGCCAACATTTTGACCGAGCGAGAAATCCTCCTTCCGATTACCAACTCCATCCAGTGCGCTTTTACACCGAGCGGGATTTCGCAGATTCCACGACGAGACTTCGCCCTCGGACCTATACAGATTTTCCTCCGCATCCTCGTCTGCCAGAGCTACTCGAACGGAAAGTGGGCTCGATGGTCTTAGTCGGGCGGAAGTCGGGATAAGCTCAGATTGTGCACGGTCCACGACATGTTCGGCAAGATACCATCGAAAGGAGCCATTCTCTCCAGGCCAACTGCACTGGATGTGGAGGAAGTGAGGCTCCGAAGCCGCCATCCCAAGTTACGAGCTACGACCGAACATCGTATGGACCCAATGCTCACTCTGGAAATGCCGGTCAAGATCCCAGAATAGCCACACGAGGGAAGCGCGTCGTGCGATTTGAGTTACTCGGGCTAAATTCGCTCACATAAGGCAACCCGCACTGCCCGGATCATTTTGCGCAAGGCATGGTTGGACGACTTGTTGTTTCGCGATACCGCAGACTCGGGATGAAATGAGACCGACTCGCTTACAAAGGGCGGCCAAAGACACCGGCCACATCCGCAAGCACGTGCAAGGCTGCGAGTCGATTGTCCAGGACCATCTTCGGCCATCTCCACTCTTCCTTTCGCCGCGTCATAGACTCATCGATCGCCGACAGCACGATCCAGAATCCCTGGTTCACCTTTTCCGACTCGGATCTCATAGCACCCGGGTCAATCACAACTGTCTGCCAGCGATTGTCCGATCTCTGCACGGAGATCCCTCACTGTTTGAATACGAGTAAGGCTTGTGTCCTCCCCGGCATTGCCGACCCAACCGTTCCTTGTCATGACGCCTCGAGGCTGCGAAATCTGCAATGACATCCTTTTAATGCCCGTCGTCTTCTCTTTACGACACATCGAGTGCTGCGTACACACTAGGTGCTGTTCTACCTTTTCCCAACACACTACCTCTATTTTTATAAGTCTGTGATACTCGTATTGCTAGGCCGTCCAAGATTAACGCCCAAACATGGCGGAACTATTTCGGGATACGGTCGTTGGGCAACTTTTGCGGCTCGTTACCGGAAGGAGGATTCTCAAGTACCCAGAAGAACGCGACCCTTCAATATGGCAACGATATCTGAATGTCGAAAAGTCTTCCAACATGGCCCTTCATGGCAGCACCTCGAGACCTGATCAGCCTAAAAAGGAGCTTCTTAGTGCAACTTCAAGCGACCCGCCGACGCCGGCGGCGGAAGAAAAGCAAGAGTCAGAGGGTGCGCCGTATTACGACCAGGCCGCGCCAGTACCCGGATCGAAGGAGCAAAGGAGTACCCAGCCTGCATTAAACAAGCAGCAACCTCCGTCGCGTCGTTCATCAATTTCCGCGTCAACCACAAATGACCACGAGAATGGCCTCGTCAACACGCTGAGCAACACCAGAGTCGACCCTGAGAAAGGACGAGATGCTGATATTGTGGACTGGTACGGACCGGACGACCCGGAGAACCCGCTGAACTGGGGCACAGTTAAGAAGGTCTGGGTCACCTTTGAGATCTGTCTCCTGACCTTCTCGGTCTATATTGGTTCAGCAATTTATTCAGCCGGTATTCTGGATGTCAGCGAAGTCTTCGGGGTCAGTCGTGTCGCATCCACGCTTGGTCTCACACTGTTCGTCCTCGGATATGGCATTGGCCCCATGTTCCTGTCACCGCTGTCCGAGCTGCCCCAGACCGGAAGAGCACCAATCTACATCGCAACTCTCGCACTCTTTGTCGTCCTACAGGTTCCGACGGCCTTGGCCACCAACTTTGGCATGCTGCTTGCATTTCGGTTTATTACAGGCTTCGTTGGATCGCCGCCCCTCGCGACTGGAGGTGCCACCATTGGCGACATTTACAGCCCAAAGAAGCGAACATACGGTATGGCCGTCTGGGGCGTTGGTGCTGTCTGTGGACCAGTGATGGGTCCACTGGTTGGTGGCTTCGCGGCTGAGTCAAAAGGATGGACGTGGACCATCTGGGAGTTGATGTGGCTGTCTGGGTTTACGCTTGTGCTCCTGCTGTTCCTCATGCCAGAAACATCTTCAGCCAACATCCTGTATCGACGCACGATGCGCCTACGAAGACTCACGGGTAACAACAAACTCATCTGCGAGCCTCAACTTATGGGTGAACAGATGACGGGCAAAGATATTGTCATGATGACACTGGTCCGACCGTTTAGTCTCTCATTCACCGAGCCCATGGTCTTCCTATTGAATATCTATATTGCGCTGATATACGGCCTCCTTTACATCTGGTTCGAGAGCTTCCCCATCGTCTTCAGCGAGATCTACGAGTTCAGTCTGGGACTCGAGGGTACAGCATTCTTGGGCATTCTCGTCGGCGTCTTCGTCGTTCTGCCGCCCTTTGTCTGGTACCAGCGGAAATACATCGAGCCGAGATTCAACGACAAGGGTGAATTGCAACCGGAGTGGCGACTCCCACCGTCCTTTGTTGGCGCATTCTGCATCCCAATCTGTCTGTTCTGGTTCGGATGGTCATCACGCCCGGACGTCCACTGGATCATGCCCATCATCGGAACAGCATGGTTCTCTATCGGTGCCTTCTTGCTGTTCAACTCGGTGCTCAACTACCTCTCTGACGCGTATCCTCAATACGCAGCGAGTGTGTTGGCGGGCAACGACTTCTTCCGCTCCAGCTTTGGCGCCGGGTTTCCCCTGTTCGCCACGGCAATGTACAACAAACTTGGCGTCGGATGGGCCAGCTCTACCCTAGGATTCCTCGCAATAGCGTTCATTCCTATTCCTTTTTTCTTGTTCAAGGTCAGTCTCGATTTCCTTTGGCCGTATGGACGGAGCTATATTATCAAATGCTGACATTTTGCGTTGCACAGTATGGTGAACGGCTACGGATGCGGAGCAAGTATGCTCAGAAGGATTATTAGACGACACGAGACACTTTCGCCTCCTGCTGCGCGATTTGCCACCACTCGCATCTGCGCAGATATATACACGTCGCTCAGTGCTGAGTTCGACATGACACTCCTCTACCACGCCGTCGATCAGACAGATAGATAATGAGACAAGACAGATAGATAGACGAATACTGTACATTACCGAGCGAGCGGAAGAGCGAAGTGAATAGAGATCCAATAGACATAGACATACTATAATCGCAATCCTTCCCGTCCACTCCGACCATCAAAGTGCAAGTTGAAACTTGCAGTTTATCGGACTGCAGTGATTCCGAAGGCCTTACTGTGCCCTGCCGTGGCTTGCTTTTGTAAAGTGTTCTACAATCTCCCTGATCAAGTTTCTTACGTACGTAGATAGTAACTTGCCCTTCACTGCTTGAAGAAGTTGAGCCTTTCCGTGGCATTGCCTCTGTGGCATTGCTTCCTTGGCATTGCTTCCTTGGGTTCTTCAGTCGAGTCCAATTGAACCATGCTATTCTGCTGGCTGAGAACCAGTCCGTAGACGGGGTGCGGGAGGGGTAAGTACTGTACCGTCCTCACGCAAGTTCATCATGGCACAGATTCACAGGTCCATAGGTGCATCTACTCGCGGGTCCACACGGATGGATTAAAAGATAGATGTGTCGAGCGATAATTAGGTATGCTATTGGGTTCCAGGCTGTCTGGTTCCCTGGTTGGCTTATTGGCTGGCTTGGTTAGCTAGCTGGCTCGTGAGCAATTCATCATTTCGAGATCATCGCCTACAGAGTAAGTACAAGGACAACTAAAGACAGGGGCTAGCTAGCTAGATAAGTAAGAAGATGAAGTACATACCGCAACTGTAAAGTGACTGGACGAACCCGCCTGTCAGTATTGAGCACTGTCGACACAAGGCTGACGAGTAACGAATGGGTGCCGAGATGACTCCCTTGCTTTACTCATACTGTACGCCAGAGATAATGTCAGTGTCAATTGCGGTGACTCATCCTGTCCGGCCGACATTATGTGCCTAGAAGGGAGTAAGCGAGGGACCGATGGAGGAAGATTACGGCTTAGACGATGACAATTGAAGAGATAGGAATATAGACTGACCATTCAGGGTTCAACTGTCTGTGATGCTTTGTTCGCGTTCGTAGTACCTTACTGCCACACTTCCACCACACGGTAGTACTCGCTGCCATCCTGACATTGTGCCTTGTTGTTCATCGCTTCTCATCATACGGTGATACTCACTTTCGCGCTCAACCACACGGTGTTCTTCGCTGGCGATCTTCCACTGAACTCTTGACCTTCTCATTCAACCTCATCTGCGCGTAGTCATCAACGCTGTACGTCCCGGCAATTTGATCCATTAGAGCTAAATACGTACTATTTTTCCCCAGCATTGCCTCGCGGCGTCGTCGACCAACATGAGCACCGCCGAGACTGTGTCAATCTTGCTCCCAAGAGGGCCGTGGCAGTGAGGAATCAAGCTTGCTGTCGATGCCGAGCCCAGAAACAGCGGTGTAATTCAGAAAATGCCGTGCCAGACCTCTGCGAGACACGGAGTGATAAATGTCTGTATCCTCCCAACCGTGCTCACGACACGTGGAATGCCGAACAGGAAGACACCATCACAGGTTGCGACCGGCAGCGTCTCCCGGTGCTGGAGCTCAGTGCCGGCGTGGTCTTTCCGGGCTTTTGGTTTGGACGCAGAGCCCGCACGCTTCCTCCTTACCGTGTTCGCTTGAGGACGCAATGGCGTTGATGCGTCCGCGCGGGCTGTCCTTGAAACGATCCTTGTGCGACCCGAACTTGATTATACCACGTTGATCATGATTTCCCTTGTGGTCTGGGTGTTTGGTCCGGGGACTTGGAGCACCTGAGCCGGGCCATATTGGATGCCTCCGGCAGAGAATGGTCTGTTGGCAGCAAAAAGTGTATGAGATAGCCGTTGGCCGTGGAAAAGCAAGCAAACTCTGAGGGAGGTGGGTTGTCGCTGGACCTTTCCTGGCCTCAACAGAGTTATCATGTCTCGAATTCTTTTCCTCGTCGCCGGCGCGGCGCACGTTTGGAGCTGTGCTGAAAGATGTGGCAATTCTTCGAAATTGACATACATCTCAAAGGCCAATATTTGACGGGCTGCGTGCTTCGAGCTTGCTGCTGGCAGCAATGTCTATCTTCGGAGCATGCCATTCAATTGAACCCACTAAGAGGAGTGCTTCGGACCTCTGGGCCGATGCAGTGGAGCAATGGGCTTCCAGGGAGCTGGATAAAGTCCATGTGCTGAGTTCAGCGGTCGATTAGAGGACGAGTATCCAGACGGTTCCAGCTGCTTATATTATCTGCATATACCAGAACCGGACTGGGGCGAATGAGAGCAAACGCAAACTGAGGCGACAATTCCTTGCCGCTGTGACTGGGGTAAGTCGTTCACTTCTCCTTGTTCACAGAACACAAACAAGGGCCGGCACGGTGGGCGGACATGTTACGAGATGGACATGTCCAGGGCAGTCTATCGAGACTAGCATTTCGTTTCGCACGCCGGTTTCGACTGGTGCGAGTCCATCGAGGGCGGAAGAGATGATCCAGTAACTATTACGCTCATCGCTGTCGACCTTTTGACTGAGGTTTGCATAGGACGTTCATTCGGGTCTTCTTCATCGACACTGCCTCTGTCATTTTCAACGGCACTCCACGTCGGATAGCGTTGCCACAACGGAGAATGGCATTGGAATCTCCCTAAAGGTGCTTCCAAGCACAGTCGTCAGAAGAATACTTCATGAACATCCAATGGTGGATGTGCAAGACTTGCACAAGCCGGGAACCGGACCTTTTCAACGCTCTTTGATTTCATCAGGACTTTCTGCAAGGACGAGATTGATTCGGTGGCCAGGGACATCTATGCTCATGAAGCATACATCAACTATTTTGCCATCCTACCTGGTATGTATGTGAACTCCTACTTGTTCCTGGGAGGATGCCATAGTAGGTTGCTGATATGGTCCGATGAGCAGCAATGCACGTCCTCATATTCAACGTAGGTGTCGGCTTGGATGTCCCTACCGAGCAACAGCTGTAACATGTTAGGAGGGCCCTTGAGAATTGGAAGCTACTTCGAACCACCGCCTCCGTGTCGATCGTTTTGAGAGAGCAGCCCAATCGCGAGTTATGACATGCCAATCGAACCCGAGGGAGAGAACCAAGACAACACTGCTCACAAGGGAGCAATCAATGCCTTGGTGGAGAGTGGAAAAGTTCAGCCACAACCACAGTCGTAATGACTGGCGTCGCGCGGGCTTTGGCGTTCCAGCTCCAAGAACTGGCTAATCGCTCGTTTCTTTGTAGAGCAATCCGAGTCCGCCGAATGCGGTACCACGACGTCGAGAGTTACTCCGTGCGTGGCAATTCAACTTGTCACCCTAAGACGAGGATATTGGGTTGGCATGATGAGGCAGACGTGACAAAGCTTAGCTTCACACGTTCCTGTTATCTTATGCGCGAGTCGTGTGACGGTTGCTTAGCCAAACTCTTCCAGCACAGTGCGTCAGTATGCTGGGGCTGGGCGGAAGTTCCAGTACTCTGTCAAGCAGTTGGGTCTTGAGCGAGATCACGATTTCGGATGGTGAAGGGCATCGACAAGGAAGCACATGACAAGGACTAGTAGCTGCGAGACACCCACACCATGGCATCGTTAATGTACCTGCAAAGGAGACGTTCCTCGAGTCCACTGCTAGGATTGCCTCTTGGGACTGCTTGTCATGCTCCATCTCCCCTACCCTCATTGAGCATGAAGGATTCGTGGAGGAATGTGAAGATACCACTAGCAGGAGTACCTGTCACACTTCCCGTCCAGGCATAGCTTTAGGTTCATCCTACGCTGTTCGGCATCTTGAGGCGGCATAGCAGCGACCGGGAGCGGGAAATGTATGCGGTCTGTATCAGGATTTTCTATTTGTCGTGCCTTCTGTTCATGTTAGGCTGGTGTCCGAAGTGAGAGCATACACGCCCACAGTCTTGCTTGTGGGATCACACCTGCAACTGTCATGGATGTTCTCTTCTCAACCTATTTCCAAGTGAGCCATACCAACCCCAACCACGCAGGGCTTATTGACCGGGGAGCTCTGCAATATCAGACTTCCGAGCTGAAAGCTCTGTCTGCGCACCGTCGGCCCCGAGCTCGTTGTAGTCGTGACCAGCTGAACTGAGTTCGCCGGCATTATGCGATGCGGTAAATGGCTCTTTCGGGATATACTCTCCTGGATTGCCCGCCATTGGGGGTCCGTCTGGTTTCTCTGAAGAGTTGAAGGCTGCCCTGTCCGCGTGTGTTCCCTCAGTTTTTCTGGCTCTGACCCGTTGACGGTACAGAATGAATACCCCCATGCCTAGGAGCAGGATTCCGATGCCTACACCGACACCAACGCCCACACCGATCGCCACACCGTTGGAGCTGCTCCCGCTGGTTGTAGAAGCCACACCGGGGCTTGACGAGCTAGTGGCTGGATTTGCGGTCTGCGGTATCGAAGAGCTTGCTACGGGGGCAGCAGTGCCGAATGTCGACGGGGCAGACGAGGAGGTGTTTAGAGACAACGAAGAAGGGGAAGGTGAAAGCGATGAAGATGACGCAGAAAAGTCTGAAGTACTGCTAGCGGACGATGGGCCAGTCGCGCTGGGATCCGCATAGGTGCTGGTGACTCCGATGACGCTGATCGTATAAGGAGTCCCTGTGAAGCTCACGACCTCTCCCCCTGCGCTTGGATCGCATGAGCAGCCGTTATTGCAGCAATACTCGTCCACTCCTGTGACGTTGCAGCTGTACATGACGTTCCCGAGTGCCTCTTGATCGAGGCAAAAATTGGGACAAGCGCCTGATAACCAAGCCTGGTCCGTGCAAGTCCCTCGGGCATATTGATCAACTCCATCGACGGTCCCAGTGAGACAGATTTTGTTGGACAGACATGCTTGCTTGTCGTAGCAGCAGAATGAATCGCCTGCCTCCGCGTCGCAAGGCGTGTCTGCAGGGGAAATATTGCCATCTGGGAAATAGCACGTCGCTGTTGCTTGACCAACGAGGAAACTGGCCGAGAATAGAACATGAAGGAGCATCATCGTGTGCTGGATCGTAGGTCAGATGTCGCTGCCAGGAACGTCGTAAGGAAACAAGCTAAGGATTTGCTCTTGTGAGATTTGTAGTCGGGCACGAGGGCGGGAAGAGAGACGTGGTATCGAGACCCTCGAGACTTCGAGGAATACAGGAGACTGCTCGCATTGTACAAGATCAAGCTACTAGGCGTGTGGCCCATAGAGCCGAAACACCAACGGCTTATCGTGGCGTCGACTATGTGCTGTTTGAATGGAAAACGAAAGCGAACCCGAGCGGCAGCGCCATCTTTCATTTGCTACGGGCCACCCGTGCATCGGACATCACCCCATGATTCAGGCACCTCTTGCCGCGTCTCCCTTGTACTTTCGACGCATGATACATAGCCTCTTGAGATTTGATGACATCCCTGCTCGAAGTGTCTGAAGCATCCGAAGTTCATCCATCTCATCACGTGAGGATTCATCTCCTGAACTGAATAGCCTCGCCAGCGGCGACGATGATGGAGCAGGTGATGGCGAGGGCGTGGGCGTCGTTGCAGTCGGTAACATCGCAGTTTGTTGAGATCCATGTGCTCCATGTCGCAGACGTCCTCTGCAGCAACAGGCCCGAAAGGACACGAAAACAGGCCGGGTCGCTATGCCAAACGAACAAAGTTCTTGCTCCAGATACACGCCCTCTTCATCTTTGGGTCATCTTCATTGAGGGCCAGCCAGCAGTCTCCATCCTGGGCGATGACATAGAAGATCTCGCCTCTGCTATAGCTGTGCCAGGGCCACCCGTCTCTTTGTCGCTGGCGGCCTTGATAGAAATCGCGGACCGCGACCGCCTTGAACATCCACATTGGTGGCTCAGTCTTGACGGTGCCTTTCTCCAGCTTACGGTTATCCATGGTGTCTGTTTGGCTGTCAGTGACCCAGTTGAACGAGTTGTCAGTAAGGCCTTACGATTGTACAAGTCGTAGTATCGTGGTAGCTTGACAAAGGATCGGACGTCTGTGTCAACAGTCTGGCGAGTCGTTGAGAACGGGAGAAGCTGTGAGACCGGCTGAAGACAAAGTAGAAGTCCAACACCGCGCCCGCATGTCCACGTCTTGAGGGTTGCGGCTTGTGCTCTATTCAAGCCGCTCTCCAGCCGCACACACACACACATACACAGGTCTCGGCTGATGTCGTTGTGATGTCGTTGCGCCCACGATAAGATTTTGCTCTTCAGTCTCTCCCAGGCGTGTCCTTCTCGCTGTCTGACCTTTCGATGATCTCAACCTCAAACACCATCAACCAATACGAGCATTTTGAACCCCCAACTCTGCAGCAAGGTCCATAGATTCCCATGATCGGACAAAGGAGTATTCTCAAAGGTATGAGCAAGAGCACTGCACTCGTTGCCTCGACAGCAAGCGGCGCTTCGATCCCAGAATTGAGTCTTCCCCTGGCCAAAGCTGACTCTGAGCTAGCTTCCAGCACATGAATATCCTGTGCCGTCGAGGCCATCTCTTGAGATGCCTGAAGGTTTTCACCCGTTGCAGGTGGAGCGGTAAGAGGTACCCGATGCCCACTATCTCGAGAGTAGACAATGAGACTTGAGCAGGATAGAAACTTCCGGCTTCAGCCCACGAAGCCACCGAACCCCAGTGATACTCCATCACATCACCAACGTATCTGCCTGTGCAGAAGTCGCTCTTGACCAACCCCAAGCACATTTGCTCCTGTCTTGAACTGGTGCAGTTCACCATGCGCTTGGATCTTCGACCACCGAGGACCTCATCACCAGTTGAACCAACCACCTATCCCCAACCATACTCGTCAAAACCTTGGCGTTCGCACAAGCAGAGGTAATATTCGACCCCAGCACGCTTGCGCCTGTCGCCGACCGGATGCAGTTTACAAAGCTCTTGAGTTCCCAAGCACCGAGGATCTCATCACTAGTTGAACATTGCATGTCAAGAGTTGGAAATCGTGGTGCTGTTGAAGAGCGCCCATGTACACACCACCACGACCGCTTTTTTCCTCCCAGCAGGCCGAGTCCGCTCCGCCACCGATGAGAATGGCGCCGCCAGTTCAGACTGGCTACGGCCGACAGAATCCCCATCAAAGCGGCATGTGAACGTCCAACAGTCAGTACCGCAGCACGCCAACGCGAAATGAGGGCATCATGCTACCTCGCACGATGGGCAATAACCAACGGTCGGCGTGTTGGGCTTGGCGATATTAGGACAAAGTCGAATTCATGCACGCAGCCCATGCAGGCTTCACTGCCAACAACTATTCTTCAACAGTTCGAGACAGAATCGCGCCACAAGTCCCTAGAGAAGGAATTCAGAAACACAATCGGCCCTAGTAAGTTGTTTGTCCCAACACCTACCTGATCCGACACACGAGGTTCATGATGGATAAATTTCCCTCCTTCGATGTGCGGTGATCCTCTCGGTGCCCTGCTCACATGACAATATACGCTTGTACTTATCTGACGAAGCTCACCCCTTTTGTTCATTCTCCTTCACTTTGATTGTTCGGGGGCAATGCTGACTTACATGGCACACCTAGGCCAGCGATATCATTGCAACGACTGTTGCTTGAAGCGATTCTTCTGTCGTTAGTTGAACAGCAAAAAGAAGTAAGGTGAACTCCTCTTCTGCTACCGTCATGCTCTTATGGTGGTATATATTTCTGCTGAATGCCACAAACTTGTGGACTTTGATGACTTTAGTCCAGAGTGTTCTGATGAGTGTCCTCACTTTGCATGTTCGATGTTCTTGATATTGGACATGTTCCACCGCTGACTTGTAGCCGCTTCATAGGATGTTCGAGAGAATGAGGCCGCTACAGAAGTTGATATTTTGCGGGGACGGTCGACGTGGCCGAGCAACTCCCGGCTTGCTTTCTTGCATATTTGCGGCTGAGTCACAAGCTCGAGATGGACGACTGGTATGGGCGATTGCGATTGAGTGACATTTGACAAAGGCACGTCGAGCTACACAACGAGTTTCGGACAGCCAAGCTGGCCCGTTACAGTGACAAAGATGATGGGCGAGGAGTCCTATGTGTATGTGCTGGTTGGAAAGGATGCTTGCTGCAGGGTTCGGAGAGCTTGGTGGCAGGGAGTGCGTAGTTTGGTGATGTGTTTCGCAGTAGCAACAAGCTCTCGGTGGGGTGGATCATTGACGTCGAGCTATGCATCCGGAGCAACTGATTTTCCGAGAGGGCGATCAAATGTTCATTCAGCGACATTCCGCTTCTCTCTTTCCATTTCTCTTCCAACTCCGGTTCCTTCTTTCCCAGTCCCCGAGAGTTCTTTGAGCAACGGCAGGGGCGAGTGCCGTCAAGCTACGTTGGCCCATCAGTGTCTCGTATATAGGTACAGAAGTTTCAGGCACGAGTTGAGAACCGCTCACTGCTCGCCTCCAAAATGTTCCCTTTCCAGTGTGAGTTTCTGATGGAAATGCTAATGCGTAACTTGTCGCATCACTCCAGTCAACATGATGAGTCCCAGCGAAGAATAGTGCTGGTGTTGTTGTCGGTTGATGGATGCTCTTTTCAATATGTTGCTTCACCGCCGCTGAAAGTCGACTTCACTGCTCCGCTCCCAAACCAGCCCTTGCCGGTAGGCGACTCAGGCAGATTCAAATCCCAGTGCGACAAAAACGAAACGCCGACTTTTTGCAGCTTCGGATCGAACAAAAATGCCAAAAACTTTGCCCTTAAGCCACTTTCCTTTTCGTCTTTTGCTTATCGAAGCTCGGTCGTGGGTTGAAGGTAAGGGAAAACCTTGCTCTTCTGAGTGGTTTTTTCCGCGCTCAGAACCGCGGCCCTAACCTGTCCCGTACGAGATTTGTAGGCTGACAGTTTGTACTGTCCATACGAGATTTGTCGGCCAACAGGTTTAGGCCAGCGGCCAGATGTTCTCCATCTTGATTGTTGGGAGAAATTTGGCGAAACACACATATTAACATGGATTTTTTCCCTCGGGAGTGAAGTCATGTGATGGCCGTGCACGGTGACTTCAGTGAATTTGAGAGCTGATTGATCATAGTCAACGGCATCACAAGCAGCTCCATGTCTCGACTTGACGGGACTGACTTCGACTGTCACTGGCTCTTTTACTTCAGGGGACTGAGCTTGAGCAAGTGATCAAAGTCCTGCGCTACGATGTGATGAAGGAAGGAAGCGCCCTTCAAGACCTAGAATTACTGCAACGAGATAGCGGCAGAGACGTCACAATTTATTCGAAAAGGTACAAAGATGTGAACTACCATCACAGCACTTTGGTCTCAGAACGATATCCAGCGCTACAAGGGGATTGACAGGAGTACAACTCCCTCTGCCGGCGACTGCGTAGAGGCCGCGGTATGGTGGACATGTTGATCACCAGAAGCACAAGTGTGCTATATCCAAATCCCTCTTTTGACTGAATACGATTTCGAGAGGCCTTGCCGACACCAAGAACAAACTCGAGGAGGCGCAAGCCCGTTTGTCTAGCGCCATTGAAGAAGATAGAGAACTTAGAGGACTCCAGAATGAGACCCAAGAGAAGGCCAATGATATTGAAGCGTCCGCCAAGGAGATAAAGAAGGAGATGACTCGGTTGCAAGAATCAGAGCTCCAGAAACAACGCCTTCTAGAACACTACAATGAAGAGATAGAGCACAGAGCCAAGCAGATCGAGGAATCTGATGCGTTAATCGCTGATTTGAAGGGGGCAGTCACCCAGCTCGAAGCTCGTCAGGCGTTTTGGGAACGGAGACGAGACGAAACGTTGCCGCTGGTGTACCTTGAGTCAGAGACATTTTTCAATGTGATGACCAACATCACAGACGACGAGTTCCAGAACTGGCTGCAACGGGTCACCTCGGCGAGAGCAGCCAACCGTCCGCGCCCTGAGTCCGACGTCGTCGCCAACACTGCGGCCATTTCTACCGACGACAACCTCAACGCAGTTGATGATACCACAACTGACGTGCTGCCGGAGGAGAACCTCGTCCACGGCGAGCCAAGAGATACCACCAAGGAGGTGTCTAAAAAACGCGCGAATGCAGCCGTTGAATCCGCCGTGGTCGCTGGGACAGAGTCCGATGCCGATCACGCCCAAAGACGGAAACACAAATCAGATTGGACACCGCCGGCACCATCGTCATTCAGCAAGAAGCACAAACGCTCCCATTTCCCCCGAGAAGTACCGCCATTTGCCTCGGCTTTCGGATGAAATGCGCCAGCAATTCATGAACGAGGGGAGATGCTTCAGGTGCCATAAAGCTGGACATCGCAAGAATGACACCGTGTGCCCACTATTCAACTATTAGACTTACGGCACGCGGATCCGAAGTCTACAGGAGCAAGGAACATGAGAAACGCCGGCAATCAGCACGAGTGTCCGAGAGCCTGACCTGAAGGGAGGAGGCACGCAGCGACGGCGAGCCAGGAAACATGGCTTGAAGATGAGGACCAAGACACCAAGGAACACCAGCAAGAGACACGCCGTACCTCGACGTGGTTAGTCCAAATGAGAAGAAAAGCATGAGTGAGCATGGAGATTTGCGCAACCAGACGCCGAAATAGAGACAAGGCACAGACAGATGAGCTTGCGGCGTGCTGCGTACAGCAGGATGACTCTTGACCTTGCCGGCATAGTTCTACCACCATGCTGGAATGAAATCATTTCAGACTCCATCTGCCAGCGCGTTAACCGCTCATGGCACACTCTCTCATTGAAATGCCCCTACCCACCGTGCTTGCGTAAGAACAGGTAGATACGAGAAAGTAGATTCGCCGGCAGCAGAAACGCAGCTAGCCAGTCGACCAGACCGAGAAATCCATCACTGCTCCGTCGTCATGACCACATCGCCTCTCGACAATCGAGCCCCAGCAGGTGGTGAGGACGCCGCAGCACCGATCCCACTCTCCCCCTTGACCGCCGGATCATCAATGGTATCGGCATCACTGGCCTGACCATTCTTGGCTGCACTCGCATCTCCATCCGCATCCACTCCCCCACCAGCGCCAGCCTTTGTGCCATCCACGTCGCCGTCGTCCTGGCCATCCTCCTGTTCACCATCATTATCGTCATCGTCATCATCATCATCATCTTCTTCTTCTTCTTCACTGCTCCCCATGGCCTCCTTCCTCTGGTTGATCCGCTCGGTCATCCACCTCAGGACCTCGTCGCGATGCAGGAGCATCATGCCATTCAACACCTCGCCGGGACTCTTGACCAGCTTCCCGTAGCGCTTGGAGAAGACCTTGCCGCCTTCCTTCTCCTTCTTCCACAGGCTGTGCTTCTCGCTCACAAACACGAGGCTGTTCTCCCGGTACCAGCTCGTCACCCAGTGGTTCGTCCCGGACGTGACGGGCCGGATCGGCTGCGTGGCGCTGAAGGCCACGACGCCCAGCAGCGCCGGGTACACGTTGTCGTTGTCCGAGATGAGCTTGGCCACGGCGTGGAAGGCGTTGCCCGCGCCCACGAGGAAGACGCCGTGCGGGAACGCGTACGGCTCGATGTAGTTCTCCCAGAGGTACAAGGCGAGTTTTTCCCCTTCGCGCCGCGCGAGGTCGCTGGTCCCGGACGCGTACTCGATCGACGTGCTGTATGGGTGCTGGGCGGTCGCGGTCGCCGTCGCGCTCGTGGTGGTGATGCCCATGCTGGTGGATGCAGGGTCCAGCGGTGCGGCAGCGTACTCGGGTTTGACGCCTGGTTGGTCCAAGGAGGAGGTTGCGGCAGGGGCGGGCGCGGGGACGGTGATGAATTCGGGGATGTTGACGTCGATGACACCGTGGTTTTGCGACGTCGCCCAGTGGATGTACGACTGTGTGCCGTCAACCTTATGACGCAGGTGTGTGAGCTTTGGTAGGCAGGCAGGCAGGTAGCGAGGTAGACGGGCATGGGGGATCTGAACCTGAGGACCGAGTATGCTCGGAGTGGAAGTGAATGAGGAATGTAAGGGGAGAACTTACCAGCCATGTATCATGTGGTTTCTGTTGCGTAGAGATCCCAGTATTCGTGGCAAGGAGATCAGGCCTGTGCGTATAGCCTTGTCAGCGCGCCCTGGGGAATGGGAGCGACCGTCCTGTGTGGAACTTACGAGTCATGGAAGATGACTATCAGTGCTTTCTTGGTTTCATAGTTCGGCCTGGAATACAATTAGCACGGAACGGTCCTTACGCTCCCTAGTCCCCGAGTTCCAACTAGTTGGAGCAATGCAACGGATCGATATGCAACGCGTGGCTGGAGGATCTTACGTGGCCAAAACCTGCTGATCAAAGGACCTGGAAATCGTGTCCCGGAAGATATGCAACTGGGTCAACTTGTACTTGTCATAGAGGTGCATCGCCTGGTACCGCCGAATGATATCTTCGTGACCCGTCAGTCTTCGTCTTGGGCAACTTGTTTCAAGCCTGTGCTTTGTTTAATTTCTTACCATGCAACCTCTCTCCGCCGAAGATGCCTGCCACGGGTTCTTTGGGATAAATGCTCCGCCAGTACTTGGACTGGACGTTTCGAACTTTGGATATAGTGTCAATTGCACTCGATGTGGCGGCCGTGGCCTGCAAGCGATCGGGCGGTTCCCCCATCAATGTCCGCGTGACTGCGAGGGCGGACTTCGAAATGGCGCCAAAGTTGTATCCTCCTTCAAGGCAGACGGCGATTTTCCCTCCAGCAAGGGACATGAGCATGTGCGTCATGTGAGCGTAGCAGGGCGGCGTGACGAAACAACCACCCAGTTCGTCTCCAGCGGCGGCATCGAAGCCCGCTGCAACGATTACGAAATCTGGGTCGAACTCCACTGCGATAGGCATGACGACGGACTGGAAGGCGTACATGTAGTCGCCGTCTCCCATGCCTTTCGAGGGCCAGGGTATGTTGACATTTCTGAGAGCGATGGATTAGTATCCGTACGAAGAAGGAACTCACCTCCAGCCCGGGATGCCGACTTACTTGCCCAAGCCCGGACCCTCCCCACAGTGGTACATGTCGCCTTCAGGGCCAGATGGGTAGAATTGACCATTCATATGGACGTGGATGGAGATGTAGAGGATGTTTGGATCATTGTAGAAGGCTCGTTGGCCGCCGTTTCCTGCCGCACGTCAGTCTGAGAGGTTCCCAACGACGACGCGCACTAGGACCGACCGTGGTGTACGTCCCTGAAGCACGCGGAGTTAGTCACACGTATATAACTCTGAGTGTCGAACAACCTACCAGTCCACAATAAGGATCTTCCTGCACTCTTGACCGAGTCTCGCATCTATTTGGCAGGCTTTCGAAGCGATGCACACGTTGTTGAAGAGGCAGAAGCCCATTGGTTTCAAAGGTTCAGCATGGTGACCGGGTGGTCTTATCACGGCGATTGCGTTCTTGACCTTCCGATCCAGAACAGCCTTGCAAGTCTCGATAGCTGCGCCAGCGGATAATTTCCCAGAAAAAAAGGAGAGCTGGTTGAAATAGATGGAATCCTGCTCAGCGCTCTCTGAAAGGTCGATGAGTTCCGCGTTCGACATAGCTATGGCAAGCGCCGCGAGTGGTTAGTATCCTCGTTATCCGCCGCACGTTCACAAGCATAAAGAGCACCTACCTGCTGTTGACCTGACGAAATTATAATGCTCTTCTTCGTCATGGATCAGAAGAATCTCCTCCTTCGTCGCCTCTCGGGCGTCGATCCGCTTCAGCGGCTGCTCTACCATAGGTGGATAATCCTTATCGTCGACCAGCCCAGCCTCACAGAGTTCCTTGAAGATGTAATAGATTCGCCGAGGGTCTTCGGGATGCACATTCTCGGCACTGGTGGCTGCTACTTCAGCATGATACCGCATACGGTCATCATAGCACAGGCCGGTGGGAAGCCTAGAGATCGGCAATCCACGCTGAGACTTAGGGAGTGTCTCGTCTGGCTCTGAGTCTGAATCCGACATGAGACTATCCTCCGATGTATCGTCCGATGGAGACTCTATCCGTAGGCGACTGTTGATGTCGCCTGACATGTCTGGTGTTTCTCGCATAGATATGTCCTCGGAGAGCAGTGCCTGTTCTGGTAGCTGAGTGATCGGGTTCGCAAAGCGCGGTCCATTAGCAGCTTGAGGCAAAACCCCCGGAGGTGACGGAGGTTTGGGAGCCATTTCAAAACAAGGTTTCTGTTCGGGCTAAAGAAGCAACAATGCGCTGGGTCAACACGGACACATGGTGAAGATAACGCCCTAGAACCGCCCGCGAAGTTGGAGTATGTGGTGCCGTTTGAGACGAAAGGTTGTCTGCTTATCCCTCCACTACTGCAAAATGTCAGTTCACATCACCATACTGCACGCATTCGAATGGGATAGAAGCTTAGTCCTTCGTGGAAGTAGTCGCGTGCATTAGCTACCACTCACCCTCGATCGCCGCTGAGGTTAGGGAATGCTTTTCGGCGCGGTAGCTTTAGCAGGCCTCGATGTTGAGTACACAGGGTTTATCTGTCCTTAGTGGCTATTTTCGCGTGACTCTGGCTTGATGACGGTGGTGTATCAGATTGCTGCTGAATGCTCGTGCAGCAGTTCATGCATGAACTTCAAGCGTTTGGCAAGCCTCCAACACAGGAGACGCCAAGAAGCCAGGGCCACATCATGTGACGTCGTGATGAGGCTGAAATCACGTGAATCATGTCTATTTATCAAGCGACAGTGAGCCCGACGGTCTCGATATCGACCATATGTTTGTGGTTTCTGAAGTGGACTAGCTCATAGAGAGGATACGGATAAGTACTTCAAAGCTAAGCAATCGTCAACTGAGGCTTGGTCTATGTCCCACTTTGGGCTCTTTTCTCCGGTGGTCCTCTCCCTTCAATCGACTTGGACCTCAAATTCGGAAACCTCGTTCGGCAAGAATTTCTCGGAGGCTTGAGGGGCCCTAGAGTCTACAGAAGCCCTATCCTAAGCGCTTCCGGCATCCACCTTTGCGATGTAGGCTAGATTTCAATGTCAGTATTTTGCACATCCCGAGTTCTTCCGATCGGATATGGCACTCACCCAAAAGGTCGATGACACGTCGAGAATAACCCCACTCGTTGTCATACCAGGAAACAAGCTTGACGAAATGGTCGTTGAGGGCGATACCGGCCTTGGCATCAAAAATGGAGGAGTGGAGGTCACCGTTCAAGTCACTAGAGACCAGCTCGTCCTCGGAATATGCCAAGATACCTGCGCCTCGTCAGTCTCGTGTCGTGAGAGAACGTGCTCACCGAGGTTGTTCAACATACCCTTGAGAGGACCGGCGGCAGCGTCCTTGATTGCCTGCTTGATGTCTTCGTAGCTGGCAGGCTTCTCGAGTACGCAAGTGAGATCGACGACCGACACATTGGAGGTGGGCACACGCATGGACATGCCAGTGAGCTTGCCGTTAAGAGTTGGGATGACCTTGCCCACGGCCTTGGCTGCGCCAGTGCTGCTGGGGATGATGTTCTGAGCAGCAGCACGACCGCCTCGCCAGTCCTTGCCCGAAGGGCCGTCGACGGTCTTCTGGGTAGCGGTGTAAGAGTGGATGGTGGTCATTAGACCCTCCTTCATGCCGAACTTGTCGTTGATGACCTTGGCCAGAGGTGCAAGGCAGTTGGTGGTGCAAGAGGCATTGGAGATAACTGGGATGTCGGACTTGTAGGATTCGTTGTTGACACCCATGACAAACATGGGAGCATCCGCTGAAGGAGCAGAGATGACGACCTTCTTCGCACCACCTTTCAAGTGGGCGGAAGCCTTCTCTGTGGTTGTGAAGACACCGGTCGACTCAACGATGTAGTACGCACCGGTGTCGGACCAGGGGATCTCAGCAGGATCTCTCTTCATGTAGAACTTGACCTCCTTGCCGTTGACGATCAGGGCGTCCTCCTTGACCTCGATTGTGCCCTTGAAAATGCCGTGCGTGCTGTCATACTTGAGCATGTACGCCTGTTCGCTGTCAATATCGAGTTCGAGCTTCGTGGAGGACGACGAGTGTGACGTACCGCGTACTTGGGCTCAATGAAGGGATCGTTGACGGCGACGACGTGGACGTCCTCGTGCTCGACGCTGAAAAGCTGCGTTAGCAAGGAGAAGCTTTTCGGAGTCCGGTCAGGGTGTCACCGAACGCAGGCACTTACGCATTTCTGAAGACCTGGAGGACAGTTAGCTACAAAGCACGGCGACAATGCTAGCTGCCACTTACAATTCTGCCAATGCGGCCGAAACCGTTGATACCGACGAGAGTAGGCATGTTGTTGTCGAGCTGGTGGCCGTGTGAGAGAGAGCTTCCGGTCAGTTGCTGAAAGATCTTTCACGCAAAGCTTTTATAGACCGACATGTGCAGATGAGAGCATTGAAGAAGAGGGGTGCGTGCAACTTACATGAGACTCAGGTAAGTGTTCGGATGGCCGGATTAGGAGTTGTCAGAAGGAGTAAGGCTACACTCGAATGACGGACGAGATCGTGGTGTGATGAGGAGGATCAGAGCTTTTTGAGATTCCTATGAAACAACTGGTGAGTGAGTGACAGGTGAACAATGGTGGGGCTTGTTGACGTTGAGGGGCAGCGGCAGCGGTCCTCTCAAATGACGGACCCCTGCTTGGCCGACGACAGCTGTGATTCGGTCTCCAGTCAAAGCTCCGGCGATGCGAAAATGACTGCGATAACCTACCTCGATCTGATGCTATGGTCGCCGGCACGAGAATCGAACGGCGGGTTTGCTTTGCGGGGCGAATCCTGGCGATGACTTGGATGAATGGTGTTTGAAGTCGACCTCACTCGCACGGAGGACGGCTTCCGATTCTTTGTACTTCATCTTGCCCCTGCTCAGGACTCTGCCCAACACATACTAAGCATCCCCGAATACGACAGCCGGGCTCCCTGACGTGCAGACATGACTCAACAATACCTTGATTACCACACGCCAGATAGCTTGTCTTGTTGAGAAAAAGCAGCAAGGCACCATCCGACTGGCACCATCCAATCGCCGGTGTTCGCCTCTCTGGAAGGTCGGCACATGGGACGGATTATCGATCTTCCGCGCTGTTTTTTGGTCGGGTGTTGCATCACACGAGCAGCCAAGCCCAATTGTGGCCATTTGGTATGGGAAGGTGTTAAGCAAGGGGATAAGTTACTTGTTCATGAGCACAAAACCAGCGCATAAAGCCAGCTGATCAGTGGGAGCAAAATTTGCGCCATTGCGTCTATCGTTTCCAACGGAGCCTGGAAATGTATCTAGTACCCACAGTCGCAGCCCTGGAGCAAAATTCCATTCGGCGCCGCCTATTCCTCCTTCGCTCCCCCTCGACCGGCGCGCTCAGCAGCCTCGATGCTGGCCTTGTCGCTCTTTGTCTCGCCTTGGCCCATACCCATCATGCCGCCTGACGCCTTCCACGGTCGCTTGAGCTCTCCCACCGCAGGCTTGCCGAAGATGTGAACCTTGACCAAGTTGCTCTCGAAAGCACCCTTGACGGGAATTATGGACTGGATCAGGAGCGGATTCGTGTACTTCAGATAGATATGCATGAAAGCCATCATTCCGACGCCCATCAGCTGGGCTTTGTAGGCTGCCGTGAGTTGGTTCTGGTCGTACTCTTGAATCGTGGTGGTGACGAGCTTGGGTTCTTCGCCAGAGCCCACCGGCGCAGGTTCGACATATTTCAGTGTGGTCAAATCTTTGTGCTAGGATTAGTCCAGTGCTTTCCATGCTGATGTCCATTGAGCTGCATACCTCTCTTCGCTTTGATCTTCATGCCGATGTAGTAGTAAAGCCCGAAGATGAGCAGATTCGACACAACATAGAGAATGCGGACGCCGGTGAGAACCTGAGGATCATCGAACGGTATGCGCTTCGACACTTGCATCATCCCAAGGATGATCACCAAGTTGGTGCTGCAAAGAGTCAGTCACGGGCCCATGTCGACGTCGGACGCGCAATACGTACACTTGAGGATTCATGAAATTCATGGTGGCGGTTGAGAGGGTGTGGTCGTGCGATAAAGGAAGGGAAAGCAAAATCAGATTGGAGACAGATCGAGCACTGGAAATGGAGGAGGCTGCGCCTTCGGTGTCCTCTTGGAGTTGGGGATTCTGCCAGTGAGTGAAGGTCACGTGATGGCCCACTTTGTTGAGGAAGTCGTGGGTTGTCGAATACTGCGGCTCCAGCTTCTCGGCCACCTTACGCCAGGACATGCCCTTGGCCCTGAACAAGCGGATGATCTCGTCCTTGTGATGTCCAGTACTGATGTGCAACATGGTGAGCAAGAATACATCAAGCATGAACAAATTGACCTTCTTTGCCGTCGCTCGAGGCCTGTCGTTTCGTGTTTTAGACGCCGTGAGTATAAAACAACCCCGAACAAATTGACCTGCTTCTTTGCCAAATTCCACCTTCGGATAGTCGCGTCAAGAATTTCGCAGTCAGGGACAGACTAATCTTCGTCCTCTTGTTTCTACACTGGGGGAGCCGAACTAGGACTACCACAGCAATAACCCAGCTGACCTGTTTCTTCGCTACTTCCTATCTTCGCTTAGTCGCGTTTGTCAACTATAGTACTGAGGCATGAGACATGACGATAGCTGTGACTGAGTTGACCCGGTCCATTGCCTAGCATTCACCACTGACGTGTTTCAGAACAACATAGTGTACTAATATGGCCTTCTTGATGGAGACGTTGAGAATTCGAATACTGGACAAGAGCAAGACAGCGCGGATCACGGCTACTTGGCTTCGGTAATGAAGTGCTTCCGAAAGCCACGATGTGAAATGGACTCCAGAACCTGTGGGGCAACGAATTGAAAGAATTAGTTTTGTCGCGAACCGAGAAGTTGAATACTGTACCTTGGAAGACAGGGACAGCCGCGAATGGCCCACCAGTACGTTTCTTCTGGTAGCAGCGGCATACTCGGACGCATCAGGAAAACTATCCATCTGGCTTGTCAGTCGCTCCATGACTTCTTTGACCTGCAAGATTCCATGTGGCCGGGCTGGCTTTCTGAATAGTCCGCTTTTCGCCCTCTCCATCAGCAACTGCAAGTGGTGTCCATATCCCAAGGTGTTGCTGCAACAAGAAGACGATGTACGAACTGGAGTAATGCAATGCCATACGATATGGCAGAATGGGCGAAGGAAGTTTCGAGGACGCGGAAGGTTACAAATCGAGTAACTTGACTCGACACCTGGATATATGTGGATATACCTAGGGCTTCGGTCCTGGGTTGCAGGTCGGGGCTCCCTAAATCAGTCATCTCACAAACACCAACAACGACAAGCGGTATATGTGGACATACGGCTACTGCTTTTTGGGGGGGAGGCCGGGCGCCCTTCAAACAACCTACATTTGTCATCACGTCGATGCCGTGCAACAGTTGTCAGGAACCTCTTCAATGCGAGAAGAGGCGAAGCTGAGTGTGCCTCCATATGAGCAACACTTCTTACACCTTTGGTACGTATCTATCAACCTCTCTGACCCATTGCTATTCTCCGGCACCTTTGAGATTCCTCCTGGGGGCTCCCAGGTATTGTGCTGACAGCACTCGAGAGCAGTTCCGAGGAACACAAACACAGCACACATGCTTTCCGATTGCAATCCAATGATGGCATTGCTACAAACCTCAAAGTTTGTTAGGCTGACCGCGTGGTGGCAGTGGCTGGTCTCCTTTCATCCATCATGGCCGACTGCGCCGGCTCGTTCTGAGACACCATAATTCCGATTGCGATCTATTGATGGCATCACGAATTCCCTCAAAGTGTGTTAGCCTGACTGCGCGTGGCAGACGCGGCGACTCTTTTTGTTCTTTATCGCGACTGCGTCGACTCGGTCGGGGACAGGACAACCTTGCTTCCCATTGCAATCCTCTGTCGGGAGGACCACTGAAGATCTCACGACCACGGGGCACTCGAGCCCTCAGTGTCCATTTGTATGTGTACCCTCCATTGTCACCTCCTTATCCCCGTCCGCCAACACCGTGACGCCTACCTTCGCATCCTTCGCATCCTTCGCATCCGGCCCCGGTAATTGCCCAGCTCCCGGCATAACACTCGCGACTTTGCCCTCTTCATCGACATACTCGAACCGATACCTCGAGAGATAATGTGGGATGGCACTCAGCTGCGGCCCATAGCGTGCGGTGTTATCGTACAGCTCGAACAAGGGCACGGCCAACAGTTTCATATTCTTGGGAACCGAAAGCACTTTGTTGGGCGGGAGGTGGATGAGGTACAGCTTCTTGAGTTCCTTGGGCCTGGAGACGTGGGCGGGGAGGAAAGGGTAGAGGAATGTTTCGTGGTTAGGACGCCACCTATGTAGCCCTGCGTGTTAGCACATGATGTTGTAGTTTCATATGTGAAGGGACATTGTAGTAAACGTACCATTGAGCCAGACAATCGCCAACTTCCCACTCGGTGTCTCCTTCTTTAGGGTTCGTAGGTGCCAGCCTTTCGTTCAGGCGCTGTTTAAATCCTTCGATCTCGTCCGCATCATGAGGGAGATAGTCGCCCGGTCTGTCCCCAAACACCCCGTCCCCGTCAGTTTTTGCCCTGGCTTGATCACTGAAGGGGCGACGCAGTGCAGCAAGAAAACAAAACATACAGCTTGAAAAAGGCATTGGCGATCTGCAGCATGAGCACGTGCGGGTGGTTATGTTCATGACAGACCAAGATGCCCTCGCACGTCCGCCGCATGCCATAATTGTCGTAGTGCTCCTCGAGCCTCTTCAACCTCGCCACGACCGACGGGTCTTCCTCCGGCTGCGTCTCTTTGGTCCCAAACGTGTAGTTCGAGAGCGGGTACAGTCGGATGGTTGGCGGTTGGTTGGCTGTGAACGGAGCTGGGAGGATAGGCCTTGCATGTTGTTAGATGGGCAGCAGCATTGTAGGATAAGAGGCAAGTCAGTCGTACGGGAAAGACGAGTTCAGGGTCGTCGTCGTGAGTGTCGACATTGTAAAGACGTCCAGCCAGCTGCGCTCGGATCGTGAAGTAGCAAAGTCGCTGGATGTCACTCCAAGGGCAATGTTGGTGGTAGTCCTACGGTAGCCAGCGAGCTTGGAATGCCAGTGATTGTTTGCTGCAAATGATCACACGCGATGGTCGATGGTGCCCGCGATCTTCGCGTCACACTCGCAGCACGAAGAGCACACAACCCATTTGGAACAGACGGCGGCTTGCAACATGCATGAGAACTATGAGGTACACATCTGGCGCCAGGATTTGATGTCTTATTAGCAGAGTCGTCTTGCAAAATCTAAGGTCTACTGTACAGACACATTAAGACTTTTGCCAACAACGCCGTCGCTGCGATGCACTGCCAGAGAGAGCCATGACCTCTTTCTCATTATGGCGTTTCCAGACCTTCTCCAGCCTCGATGACAGAGTCCCGGCTTTAGAGCTTGGACTCGACATCTTCGAAGTCCTGCACATCTTCTACAGGGACAGGGCCTCTCGTTACCTCCAAGCCAGCTCGCCATTTCGCGGCGTCGTTTATGATCACGGGAGGTGGCAACTTGGCCGCCATTTCGTTGGGATCCTTGGGCGACTCAGCGGTCTTGATCTTCAGAGCCATCTGTATCTGAGGGACCGCTTCCTTTAGCTGACCCAGAACCTCTTCGGTCTTTGACTCTGGAATAGATGTACCGATGTATTGCTTGGTCGCTTCCAAAAGCTGTGGCTGGTTGGTCAATTCGATGTTTTCCAACTGATGTTCCAGCCGTGCTTCGTCCACGTCGACGCCTAAGGAACCAAGAACTTGTCCCAAGAGGCCCACGAACTGTTCCTTCTGTTGTGTTGGCGAGACTTCAGGCACTTCGCTCGAAGCTTGGGCCTCTAGATGGATCGATACCTTTCTTCGCTTCGACGACTCTGGGTCAATGTATTGCTCGTAGAACTGTTTGATATCGTCTTTCGTGAGCTGGCGGATGACGCCAACATCCCGATCGACCTGGTAGAAATTGAGGTACTCGCCGCTGATGTAGGCCCACAGACGGTTGGTCTCAAAGTCAAGATTCTTAAGCTTTTCCAATCTCTTGTTAATAAGACTGCGCTTATGACCCTCGAATTCTTCGTCTGAGGTCGTCTCAAGATCCGATCGGAACTTGAGCAAAAAGGCATTGATGCGTGATTCCAGGTAGTCCGGTTCTCGGTCGCTCTGTATGAGAACTCGATAGCCCATGGTCACGGCCGCGGGTCGCACCCCACTCCACACGACATAACCAAGCTGCTCCTTGGTTCGCAGCTGGTCAAAAGCGGGTTCGTCGGTCATTTGGCCGAAGAGTTGCAGTTTCGCCCGGAGATCGAGGTCCATGACATGCCCGACGTCCAAGTAATACTCGATTGCGTGGTTGACATTGGCCGGGTCGCCCAATTTGTGCTTGTAGATGAAATTGCTTCCTTCTGGCACGATGACGTTTCTCCGCAATAGCCACTCGGACGGAGGCAGTGCTCGCGGTTTGAGGGTCGATTCGATCAGGTTACCAATCTTCTTGACTTCCTCCTTGTACAGATTGCCATGTGCCAGCACCTCGATATGTGCCTGTTGCAGCAACTCTGAGACAAACACTCGAAGATCTTCAACGGTGATGTGTGGAAGTTCCTTGGCGTAGGTATCATTCATCCACGACCTCTCATTCAATAGCCATCTGGTGTAATCCCCGATTTGGTAGTATGGTTGCTGGTATGCCCAGTTCTTGTACTTCCTCGCGGTCCGCTCCTTGATAATGTCGAAACGGTCTGATCTGATCTCAAGCGATCTTACCGTGGTCAGAATCTTCTCCAACAAGACTGCCATCTTGTCATTGTACCCATGCACGCTTATGTCAAAGCCGAGCATGTTTGCCCCAATCCCGTATGCCAGTCCCGATATTTCAGCGTCATATGAGTAGCTTGAAAGCGCGTCTTTGACCAGACTGATGAACAGGTTCGTCTTCACATAGTTTGCAGGATTTGCATATGTGACGGCGTTCCGCACTTTTATGTTCAGGTTCGCCTTTGGCACCCAGAAAGTATCGTCCTTCTTCCACCACAGGCGAAGCTTGTCATCATTCCGAAGCAATTTGGGTGCTTTTGCAGGTTCCTTGACTTCGGTCTTCTCCACATCCAGATTGGTAGGGATGAATTCATTCTTGTGCGGAAGATGCAACTCTGGAATCCTCTCAGACTCTTGGTTGGACAAGGCTCTTCGCACCTCAGACAAGACGTCTGCAGGCACCCTTTCAACCTTGTACTCTGTGCCGTACCATCGCTCCTTCTGGTCCCAATTACCTGGATAATCTTGTGCGACAAGCATCAGTCTAAAGTTGTCCTCTCGAAGATATTGCATGGCTTGCACGATGGCTTGGGCGTCGAATTTCCTGAACTTGCTGGTGCTGCTTAAAAGCCAACTGCGGGGCAATCCTTCCTTCTGCATGACACTGCTGGTGGCACTCGTGAATCGACTGGCAGGGGATTTCTGGCGGAATTTGAAATCGACCTCGGCCATGTTCTTCATTTCTTGGTGCATCCACTCGACGGGAGGATTTGCCTTCATCATTCCGATGTACTTGAAGACGATCTTGACGATCTCATGGTAGTTTTTGAGCCCATCAGGTGTCAGGCCAACCTCAATCTCGAAGAAGGCCGATCCTGGACAGACAGGATGGTAACCGGCTGACAGAGTCTGAGCCAGACCCCGTTCCTTGAGATATGCAAGAATACTACCGGGACCCTCGTGGCCAATCAAGTGACTGATGTATCTCGCTGGCTGAGTTTCGAACATGTCCTCCTCATCCTGCCAAGGGAAGCTGATCTCCAGAGACCGGGACTCCATGACGGGTTTTGCATAAATCTCGGTTGAAAGCTGGTCTTTGGTCAACATCTCAATGCCATCCCATCGGTTCTGAGACAGATTCTGGTTCTTGACCTCAGAGAAGAGTTCTACCACCCAGCTTTCAAGCTCGTCCAGAGACTCACGGCCCAAGACCACAAGTTTCATTCTGTTCGCAGAATAGTGTCGCTCATAAAACCGGATGAACTCATCTCGAATCTTAACACCTCGTTTTTCGGGCTCGTCTCTCAGTGTCTGCAGGTTCCCTGTGGAGAAGTGGTGGTATGGGTGCCGAGGGTTTGACAGCGATTTTGCCAACTGGGACAGTCTCCATCCGTCACTCTGTAAGTTTTTCTTGTTCTCCGAGTCCACTGCTCTTAGCTCTCTGTCGAGAGTATTCTCGAGGAAGAGGGGTTTGACGAAGAACTGCGCAAACCGATCGAGTGCCCCATACAAAGGCCCTGCCGATGTACCATTCGCCCCGCCCTCAGTGGTCCCATTCGTGAGCTTCTCATTTGATTCGTGCTGGGCGGCGCATTCGAAGAAGTAGTTCGTCTGAGTGGCAGCCGTGTAGGCATTGGAGTGACCAGCATTTGAGGAAAGGTACGAGCTGTACTCGTTTTCTACCGGATACTACATCGCCGTCAGCACAAGAGCATAAAATCGTCAAAGAGAGGCCAGGTAGCGCACCTTTTCTGTGCCCATAAAGAGGAGATGCTCGACGGCGTGAGCCATGCCGGGCATGTGCTCTTCGTCCGAGAAATTCCCCACATTGACGTTGAGACTTGCACTCGCTTTGTCTGTCTGAGCATCATGGACGAGCAGCGCCTCAAGCTTGTTCGACAGCTCGATGACTCGGTATGATCGGTCGTCAAGATCGGGCTTTTCCAGTTCGTCTGTTATCCGTCTCGCCGAATTCATGACTGTGGCGTATGCTCGTGTGGGAGTGGCTTGCGGGATTCGAAGGGTGGCCGCCAGCGATTTTGAGAACAGCCGAGGACGGAACGCCAGAGGGACGACTGATGGAGAGGAGAGGAGCGAGCAAGATGCCAGGCGTACAGAAAGTCTCATATAGGAGATGTATCCCGTTGCAAACCTCCAGGCAGGCACAAAGAATGCGTCACGGTCCAACTGAAACCTCAAGTAATCATGGCAATTTCTTCAAAGCAAACATACCGCCTGGTTATGCGACTTTCCGCCTCCAGGCGATGGCATCGATTCCGGCCTTTGCCAAGCAAAATCGAGGACAACCAAACGCGCCGAGGGTCATTAGCTTCGCGCTTTCACTTTGCTCTCACCTCGAGCATATTCTACGTTCACTCCCGTTCAAGTCCATAATCCCTGCTTGTGGCTTCCTTAGTAAAGCGACAATGCGCTGAAGCAGGCTCCTCCAGATACATGTGCAGTTGGCAAGGTGTTGTTCTAGTCACGCGCCTTTCAAGCGGCGTGCAGACGAAGCACAAACGCCTGAACTGTTACTCGACATGCTGCACACTCCCCTTCTGAAGATATATCATTGGCGCATTGCCAGTGTAGCCTTGCATAGACCAGCAAGACCATGCATTTGACACTGCCATGGCAACACAAGAGGGAGAATTCTTCCTCGAGCAGCCGACCACGACGTCACTGAGTCGTTGCAGAAGCCCTCCATGGTGCAAACGGGCGGGTAATTCGTGGTTGAGGTATGGCTCCCGTTTTGTGCATCTAGTCACCGCAGCTTCTACGATGAGCAAGCAAGAGCAAGGGAGCTATCTCATTGTCCACCGCACCGGAATACTCCTACGACCGGTGTCCATGGTGTTACTCACTCCGCCTGCCTAGAGTTGGAACCTCTCACCCACAAGCTGTTCGCTCAATTCCCAGACCTGGTCGACGAATGCTCCATGGCCATCGTGGACAGCCGGCTTCTTGACCTGGCAGTGATCAAGGTACGCTCCAGACTCAGGCTCGAGACTCGGATCCAAGGCGGCACAAAGCTGAGTGGAAGCCCCTTGCTGCAGCGTCTTGCGTACAGGGATCTCGAACTCTGGATTCTCCCTCGTCGCCGACTCGATCGCTAGATTCCTCACCTCCTCAGTCATGTAACCTTGGAGATTCGTAATAATGCTTCCAGGGTTCAGACTAAAGACAGTGATGCCCTTGGGCTTCAGCACCCTTGCGAGACGACGGGCATACAGGTTGTTGCATGACTTGGAAAAAGTGTAGGCCTGGATGGGATCATACACCTTGCCATGCTCGTAGGAGATGTCCTTCAGGGGCGCAAAAGCATAGTCTGCTTTTCGTTCCGATGCCGAGCTGCTGACGACCACGATTCGTGAGCGCACCAGATCCTCTCTCAAGAGCAGGTTTCCGAACAAGAAATGGCCCAGGTGATTTGTTCCGAACTGACTCTCAAATCCATCCACAGTGAGAGCATACGGACAAGCCATGATCGCAGCGTTCAAGATCAGCACATCGATCTTATCACCAGCTAGCACAGACTTGATCCCGTCGATTGACTTGCGCACCGAACTCAGACTCGCCAAATCAAGCTGAACGAAGCTGACCTCGACATGAGGTTTCTCTTGGTGGATTTGGTCGACGAGCGGCTGGATCTTCTGCTGCGACCGACCCGCTAGTATTAGGCGCTTGGGGTCCGCTTTTGCCAGGCTGAGGGCCGTTTCAGCACCTATGCCTCCCGGAGTCGGACCTGTGATCAAGACTGAAGGAAAGAGTAGTCAGCGTTCGTATCATCGTGTAGACCTCACTGACTCGCAAACTCGTACACGTCTTGCCAGTAACCCGATCCTTGAATGCCTCCACCACCTCATCACCAGTAGTTTCGAAACCCAAAGCCATGACTTTCTCGCTCGCAAAAATATAGTGCTTAGCGGATGGCTATCCGACGCTGTCCTAGATTGTTCACCCTGAAAGCACCTAGGTAGACAGTAACCGGCTAGTGAGAGCATCCAGCGCTGAGTCAAGTGACAGCTTTATACCATCCGGTCTCATCAGACCTACACGGCGATTATACCACAATACGGAGTATACACGGTAACGCCATAACATTCTCCGCCGTAGCATAGTAGTGTTTTGGATATTGGGTAGCGCCGAGACAAGTCTCATAGGTACACCAGGCGGAGGCCACTGCCCGTCAGCAAGTCGCAGTCAGTAATTACCCTGCATAGATCAAAACCTTCAGCGAATAGGACCGCTCTGCAGGTCATGTTTGACCAACCAATGACGCGCCAATTAGGTATCCTCTCGTGTCATTCTGTAGGTAGGTACTCTGGCCAAATGCCCGGTACCTCGTAATGGTACTCCGTATGCAGGTCAGAAAGGAGCCAAGCCTAACTCCGACGGTCGTGCATATAGCCGGACGAGGCTGGAGACAACGGTTGACGACGCCGCAGGTCCTGCAACATACATGGCGACAACGGCAATTTGGGTTTTCGCGCGAGTCTAGTTTCAAAGCATGGCGCTCACCGTGACCGGAAAAATGTGCTCCGTACGAGTACTCTGTGAGTCTGTATACCTCGTAGGTGAAGAAAGTGTGGGCGGGTTCCTTAGTAGTCCGGACACGGAAGAACGATAATCCTCGTTATAGAAATGCATGCGGAGACAATTGACATCAGGAGGGAGCCCTATTAATTAATTGATCTCGATTTCCATACTGCGGTTCTGTTCGAAAATCTCGAGAAAGGACGAAATCCACGAAACCCTTGCATCCCGCGATATACGCCGCGTCAAGCGAGGATGAATCGATCCATCGTGCGATGCACGTCATGTCGCGGTTCGGTTCTCGAAGCAGTCGCCTCGGTCACTGGAGTATCGATTCCAGCACAAGCAGCATCTAGATCACGACTTTCGAAACCACCACCACCACCACCACCACCGAGACTCCAATCAACCAGAACATTCAGCAGCCAGTTCGGGCCCTTACGCCAGTCTCTTAAACCGTCAGATTCAGACTCATCGTCCGACATCCTCCCTCCTCCTCCTCCTCCTCCACCTCTCGCCTCTGCAGAGTCAATACCATGGTATCTACAAATCGAAGACCCGTTACCTCCCTCCCCCCTCAGCCCCCTGCTGGCACTGCAAGAGATTCCGCCCCTGCCACCGAACCCGCCCGCCATCCTCGCCACGGTGCTGACGCACCTGTCTACACAAATCGGCCTGGACAACCTTGTTCTCCTCGATTTACGCCATCTCGACCCGCCTCCGGCGCTGGGCTCTAACCTCCTCATGGTCATCGGCACCGCACGGTCCGTGAAACATCTCAACGTCTCGGCGGACCGCTTCTGCCGGTGGGCGCGCAAGGAGTTCAAGTTACGACCCTACGCGGACGGGCTACTGGGTCGGAATGAATTGAAACTGAAGCTCCGACGGAAGGCCAGGCGGATGAAGTTGGCGCAGAGTGTGGGGAATACAGTGAGCGGACACGGCGCGGACGACGGGATCACGACGGGCTGGATCTGCGTCAACATGGGGAGTGTGGACGAGGCTGTGCTTGCGGATGAGGTGGATGCAGGGGAAGGAGCGGAAGAGATCGCGCAAGTGCAGGTGGAAGCGGCGGGCGACGTGTCGGAGAAGGCGAGAAGGAAAGCGCAAGAGTCTCCCTTGGAGGGTGAGGAAGAGTACCGCAATCCGAGCGAAGACGAGTATGTTGGCTTTGGCTCGCGGACCAATGCACCGCGGATTGTGGTGCAGATGTTCACGGAGGACAAGCGCCTCGAGATGGATCTGGAAGGACTCTGGGACGTGCGCAATACGAGACGAGCGCGCAGGGACGAGCAAGCGACGGCAGCAGCCGAGGCCGCGATTCAGATGTTGCAACGCGAGCAGCAAACAGAGACCGAGACCGAGACGAGCCCAGAGCAGGATAAGGATCTGCGGAAGGACGAGGGCGAGGGACAGGATGATGATAATGCTGGCGAGAGGAAAGAGCGCGCCGGGGAGACGAGAATCGAAGAGGAGGTGGATGACCCTGAGGCTCGTGAAGAAGACGGTGAGGAGAAGCCCTTGGGAGGCATTGGTGCCAGCTGAACGAAAATCGCGTCCAGTATCCTACAATTCATCCAGTGCATTTCCGTCGTATGCTTTCGTTCCGTCATGCCGTTCAGTTGCTCCATTAACCGTG
This sequence comes from Cladophialophora carrionii CBS 160.54, assembly GCF_000365165.1. Taxonomy (NCBI): domain Eukaryota; kingdom Fungi; phylum Ascomycota; class Eurotiomycetes; order Chaetothyriales; family Herpotrichiellaceae; genus Cladophialophora; species Cladophialophora carrionii. The sequence continues at coordinate 509,366 of NW_008481831.1, forward strand.
TGCAGTCATGGGCAATCTCTACGCAACGCTCGCAATGAAATGCCAGTCAAGTTCCTCGTAAGAACCAATATCCCAGCGAGCCATGCCCCGAAGTCATCCGAATCGTGTCAACCTTCAGTCAAAGCTGGGCCCCAGCATGACAACGCTGAACCGTAACTCGCCTCCACCGGCAGCTTCTTCTCTCTTCAAGAATGACTTCACACCCAGTTCCTGACCCTTCTCGCTCAAAACATCATCCTCCGGACCTAGAAACCCTCTCTTTAATGGGCCTTTTCGTGAGCCATCCATCTCCCATAAGTAGCCATCTTTGTCTTTGACAAATGCGACAAAGTGCAGATCGATAGCCGCGTCGGCTTCTGGTGCTTCTGTGTCGCCTTTTGACGCGGCACCGGCGTGGGCTGCTTCGAGCGTCGGGCTATTGTAGAGCAGCTCGGCCCGTTCCATCGGTTTGAGAGGCAGGGCTTGCTTTAGTAATTTATCCAGATCACTGCCTTCAACGATGTTCGATCTTGCTGCGCCGTTGCTGATGGCGTGTAACAGGCCAATGAGACCGCAAGCATTGCCGATGGTCTGCTTGAACCAGATCACAGGCTCTTGGTCGCCTGAGGCAGAGTATGCCTCCGCCGACGAGTCTTCCTCGGCTCGGAATTTCTCGTATGTGGAGGTGACGGGAAATACCAAAAGCAGGGCAATGGCGGGTCGGGGCAGGAACTCAAGAAGACTAGGTTCGTCGAGGGAGTAGACTTCGTGGAATTGTAGCGATGAGGAGAGGCCAAGTTCTCGTGAGAGATTGGTCATGACCTCTGGATTGTTCTCTACAAGAGGTTTGATCAGTCAGTGGAGGCCCTCCTCTGGCATAGGGTGGGCGGGGGCGAGGCTGATCACTCACCTAGTGGGACGAACATCTTTCTCTTCGCAGTTTCCGCCATTTTGTCTCGCCTGTTGAGTAGCTGTGCTGTTCGATAAGGCGTGAACGAAGACCAAGTGAGGCATCCGCGAAGGGCACAAAAGAGGCACGCGGCAGGCAAATACCAATTGCGTCAACGGCGGGACATTCAGGCACCAAAGGCATCTGATTGGCCGCAGTGCCAGCCTTGCAGGGCAGCGCCAGTCGAAACCTCATCCGCCTAGAGTGCCCCTCCTCCATCTTGGGTGGTGCAGTTGCTGTTCCCTTTCCCACATTCCTCGCTTGACTCAAAGAGGGCTCTCCCCACTAAGCTCACTGAACGAGTAAGCCCACTGGCTTTCGTGCTGAAACTTCAATACTTCATCACCCCACGACCACCACCCAGCGGTAAGACTCCTTGCAAACAGCTCTAGTGCACGATACTCCGGGGGCAACAGCTCTTGCAACAACATCTTGAGACACGGTTTCCGTGAATGCACGTCTGGCACGGCTGCGATGATCCTTCTTTTCGTCTTCTCAGACGATGCGCCTCTCTGAAATAGGAGGAGAATCTCATATGGTCGCCGCCACACTCCGTCAAGTTGGGTAACAGGTTCACCATGAATTGTTGTTTTGATCCAGAACCATTCCTCCTGTAACCGGAGGTCCATAGCTTGCAAAGTCTCCAGAACCATGGCCCGGATGGAGGACTTATTGGTGATCCAGACGGTGACCCAACCCTGTGGAGCACACAGTCTCTTTACAATCCGCAGAGCTTGATCGAACGGATCTTGAACTTGATCCTCTTGCGTTCTGTAAGCACCGGAATGCCGGACAGAGCGGTTGGACCAGGGTGGATCCATCAGAATGAGGTCAAAATCAGGACAGTGGCGGAGGAAATATTCTCGGGCGAGCAACAAAGCAGGCAACCCGTGTTCGAGACTTGCCAGAATAAATGTAGATCTTGGTGGAATAACAAAATCTCCATGACTCGTCACTGCAACAATGGCAGCGGCGGATCGGAGATTGCAGACCACACTACCTGAGAGATCACGAAACGAGGAGAACTGAGTGCGAAGCTCGGTGGTTGACAGTATAACAGGTGTTGCCGACGGAGAATTACTCTTGCTCAGCTCTGGAGCAGCATGGGTGATCAAGGCACGACGAGGGTAGCACCAAATGCCGCATTGACCAGTTGCATGCAAACAAGTCCGGATCTCTGCTAGTGCTAGAGAGATCCTCTCCTGCACGGATTCATGGTACGAGCGTTCATTCAATGAGATTGCAGCGAGTGCAGCGACTCGATTTGCGCCTTTCGGTTCGGTGCTGGGATACGGAGACTCAAGAGGTTCCGAGGATTTTAAAGCGTGGAGGGCGTCTTGACCATTTTGAATTGATGTTGGTAGATCAACCAAGTAAACAGTGCCTGCTTCATTCTGGGAGAGGATAGTCGGCTGCATCGAGGCTTTCAAGAGGTGAGCGTGAATCTTGAAGCTCGTTGATGGGTGGCAGGAGGTTGGGTGTAAGGATTTCAGACGAAGACGAGCATTGACACATTCTTACTCTGTCCTCACCCCAACCTCAGTCCCTGCTTTCATTCCTCGCTCCTACCAAATAGAATTATTCTAACGTCAACACTGACCGTCGTCGCGCATTTCGCACTGATCACCAGAGCGACAATGCTTCCTGCGTCAATGTCAAGCTCTTCTGTACAGGTCAATTTGGCCTGTTGGCCGACCAGCCACCAGATGTGGACATTCATCCCTTCCACGGTGGCACGCACTGACGGTATCGACAGCATTTATCACATACCTGTAAGTGGATGTTATCACTTTCGCAACAGTGTGTACGATGTGTACCCTTGAAGCTCTCCTTCCTGTTCCCAGCGAAAACACTTCACGTACTCCTTTCAACCGGTTGAGGGGGTTGATTTCTCCCGTCGAGTTAGTAATCTCCGGTCTTCGCTGTTCGATCTGAGATACTCTGCTGGCCTCTGCGAGCCTCAGGTTTGATCATACAGTTATTGGCAGTGGCACTCGTGGTTGTTTCGACGGACATTCCCATGTTACCAGATCACACAAGCTCATCGCTGCCTACGAGATCGAGCACTTCACACACCTGGACATGGCGAGACACCATCACCCACCCTACCAGTGTCGGAAAGACTACCACGGCAACATTAAGCAGTTCCCAATCTCGAGCGATCCTGATCGCGGCGCTCTCATGCGCCTGCGTCAGCTTGGTTCTGGTCTTGATTACCTTGAGATGGTTTCTTATGATGCGCAGGTACTTCCGACATAGGTTGGTCCTGCATCTGATTGCCAGCGACACCTTCAAAGCCATCTGGTATTTTGTCTTCCCAGTTGTGGTATTTGCGGGAGGCCCAGCTGGCAGCACATCGAACTTCTGCCAGGCAAGCGGCTTCTTGCTCGCCTTCGCCATCGAGGCCAGCGACATGGCTATTCTTATCATCGCGCTACACTCAACTCTATGCATCCTACGATCGGACAGCACCATCGGAGAAGGCGGCCTGGACCGCTACAGCAGCTGGATTTACCCCTTGTGGCTTGGGCCGCCGCTTTTGGCTGCTTCGTTCGCCTTCATCAACAATAACGAAGGCTACACTCTGGCTGGCACCTTTTGCTATCTCCCTAAACGCCCATTTTGGTATCGACTGGCGCTTTCCTGGGTGCCTCGATATCTCATTATCAGCTTGATCCTGATCATGTACGTCTGGATCTACATCTATGGTGAGTCCTTTCTAGACTCGGATTCTGCCCGTGCGAGACATCTACCTCAAAATATACTTATTTGGAACACTACGTTGTTGATACGATTTTGAGGGACTAGTTCACGTCAAATTTCGCGGCTTCGAAAACCTCGGTGCAACAGACGACTCCTACGATGCTGAGGTGAGACGCCGATCGGGCCTTTCTATGAAATCAAATGATGTCGAGCGAAGAGGAACCGACCGAAGCAGCGGAGCATTGCCACCGTCAATCCTCAGCCCATCGTACAGGCAAACCCAGAATCAGATTCTAGGTATTGGGACCAACTTGACCACCCCGCAGCTTCAGCCCTGGGACCACATGCACTTCATTACATCAAAGCCGCTAGAAGTACCCATAGCCGAGATGGTTGATGAAAGTGAAGCTGGAAACATGATGGCGCGCGGGAGTGGATGGTCCGGGGAGACTCACGTTCCTCTTACCGACTGCCCCGGACAACCTATACCTGCCAGAGAAACGGAATCAAAGCGTGAGGCTGATTCGCATAAACCGGCCGGACGACCTGCTATCTACTGCGGCTTAAACGTGACACCAGATGATCAGAGGACGCAATCGTTAAACGCTTCTGCCCGGCTCGAGGATCCACTCAGGAAGACCCGAATGGCCATTCGTAAGCAACTACGGTATGTATTCATCTACCCTCTTGTGTATATCATCATGTGGAGCTTCCCATTCGCATCACACGCGCTGAACTACAACGACTATTACGTTCAGCATCCAGTCTTCTGGCTCTCCCTGGTCCAGACGATTATGCTTAGTCTGCAAGCTGGAGTTGACAGCATCATGTTCTCGTGTTCAGAGAAGCCTTGGAAAAGGGTCGACGCATCCTCGAAATTGTCCTTGCTGTTCCTCCAGCGCCAGATCGAGAAGTCTCCCGTCTCCTCGCCGGATCATCCAGCCCAGCAGCAACCCGCGACCAACCACAATCCGACATGGTGGGAAGCGGAAGGTCGTCGTCGCAATGACAGCATATGGCTTGGGACCAGCACAATCTCACACACATTGTCTTCACTTACGGTCTGGACACGATCAAGAAGTCCACACAAGCAAGGACAAGATCGCCAGGCCCAGAGAGGGAGCTATGAGCAGGGTCCTGTAATTCTTCCCCGGCTCCCTCCCATCTCAGCAGGAACAGGCACTCTTTCGCTCAATCGGAATGCCCCAGAAGAAACTAGTTCTGGCAGCCCTGCGTAGTAGTAGCAGAGGTAGAGGCAGCTGTCCAGTGTGCGCGAAAATCATGCCGACTTGAATCCCGCGAATAAGCGCCTCTGAGCCAGAAGAGAAAATATTTTATCGACGAGGTGGTATTTGTCCCGTGGGATGTCTGCATCAGGCTCGTGACCGTGACCAAACCCACATATGCAGAATCCGTAGTACTTGAATTGCCTAGGTATTCGCCGTGCGGGATCCGAAGGCGAAAGGGAAAAAGGCCGGAATTCCAGCGGTGCGGAATCGGAAGCGATACTCGTCCTCACTCTTCTCTCACAACTGGCTGACTGCGTGCTGGGTGACTGGATGCTTGGGGCTCGCCTTCTCTAGCTCCACGGACCTCCACCTTCGTCCCCGAGTTTCTCCCTCTTCATTACATGTGGCTATCGCATTCGACGTCACGAAGCTCAGCGTCCCCTCTATTCTCACGTTCACCTATTGCTCGCCCTGCACAGCCAAAGAGCAGTCGTATCAATAATGTCACAGTGCCTCTTTGAATGCCTATAGCCAATCCAGGTCATGCAGCCACAACACTTCAAGCCTTACAATCATCCGAGATGGAGAGCCGAGGTGCTGCCTCGAGGCTGCTCGAGGAACCTCCACCAGGACCCGACCAGAGAGTCTTCAAAAAAGCTGATGCATCGGTGACAACCCAGAGAGATGCTGGCCACAACACCAAGAACCTGGACAAGCGGAGCCTCGAATACGTCCTGCGCTCGGGGTTCGCAGGTGGACTAGCAGGATGCGCTGTACGTGGAAGACGTGCGGTTGTTCCGTAACAGCTCACGCTGACTTGTTGCACAGGCCAAAACAGTTGTCGGTCCCCTCGACCGAGTCAAGATCCTTTTCCAAGCCTCGAATCCCCAGTTTGCAAAATATACGGGCAGTTGGTTCGGCGTGGTGACGGCAATGCGGGATATCAATCGGCAAGACGGGCTTCGAGGACTGTTTCGAGGACACTCGGCGACACTACTCAGAGTCTTTCCTTACGCCGGAATCAAGTTTCTCGCCTACGAGCAGATAAGAGCCGTGGTCATACCCGATAAAGCCCATGAGACTCCCGCCCGTCGCTTCTTGTCTGGATCGTTGGCGGGCATCACTTCAGTCTTCTTCACCTACCCTCTCGAGGTCATCCGAGTGCGATTAGCTTTCGAAACCAAACGCGACTCGCGTTCTTCTTTTACACGGATTTGCCGGCAGATATACCACGAACATCCTCCCGAGGTAGAAAATCTAGCAAGCCGTGGGCCTGTCGCAGCGGCATCCAATGTCGCACATCACGCTGTGCCCAGGTCCGGATTAGCCAACTTCTACAGAGGTTTCTCGCCGACGATGTTGGGCATGTTGCCGTACGCCGGAATGTCATTTTTGACGCACGACACTATAGGAGATATCTTCAGACACCCTTCTCTGGCACCATATACCATCCTTCGGTCGACTGCGACTGCGGCCGCTCCGCCGGCTGAATCTAATACGAAGGTGTACAAACGGAGTCAGTTGAATGCACCGGCGGAGCTAACGTCGGGCGCCCTGGCCGGGTTGGTGTCCCAGACAGCCTCCTATCCGCTTGAAGTCGTCCGACGTCGAATGCAGGTCGGTGGCGCTGTCGGCGATGGTCATAGGTTGACTATTGGTGAAACAGCGCGACGGATATGGCTTGAACGGGGCTGGAGGGGGTTTTTCGTGGGTCTCACAATTGGCTATATCAAGGTTGTTCCCATGGTTGCCACGAGCTTCTACGTATACGAGCGAAGCAAGTGGTTGCTGGGGATTGGCTGAAGATTCGCGGTACCACCCTCACGGGCTTATCACGATATATGAGAATGCCATATCGAGACTAAGTATAACCTCGCCATTCAGCTAGCTCATCGAGGGGCCAGGAACAGGATGTTGTGCCCTACTGGCATTCCATGGAATGATCCTTTGGGGGTCATGATGATTTAACCGGGGAATCAACCGACGATCAATACAACATCACCAGCAAGATCAGTGAAGCCAAGCACGACGGAAGTTGAGACTCCAGCACTGTACCGTCGGAAGGGCACCAGCTATGTCTCTGCCCTAGCCGTCGGGTCAGCGTTGTGGATCAGATTGGAACGCTGCTTCGCGTCGCAACGGACGGGGGAACCCGCTGCAAGAACTCAGCGGTTATTCAGCACGAAATGGTATCATCCGACACAAGCAGGTTGAAAAGCACATGTCAACATGGGCACATTGGCAGATATTTACGTTTATGGCATCGTTATCGGAAGTCATGGTCCCGGGAAGTTTGGAAACCTGTAGGCGGGCGCCGTGCATGGCGATTGCTGGTATTTCCTCCTCACAGAAGCAGCCAGCTTTTATCCCAGGGAACGTGCGTATGAAGTATATAACATTGACAGCGGCACCTGTTGCCACTTTCGAAATGAATCTTATTACCAGGTCTTATTGACTTCACTTGATCGTCAGTGTTGATCTCCCTGTAGAGAGTCAATTTACCAAACCACATCGTACTGGAGTAGTGCGCACAATGCTATGCTGGGGGCCACGGACAGTTGGAAATCATTGTGAGGGCATGTCAGAGCAGGCCAAGTCAACGCAGGTCAGGTCAGTCAGCGTCATGGTTGCCAACGATACAGTGTGATGCGAATTACTCCAACTTTCTCTGGACAGTGTGAGTTCAGCAGCCGTGCCACTTGACCGACAGTGCCCGAACGGAATGGAATGAAGATTGATACTGTATAGACACACACACATACACAGATAGATAGGTATAGGGAGGGCTAGGATAATATCTTACGTACCTAGTTAGGTACTCGTACTGCGTCACCTCCATACCTACCTACCTACCTACCTACCGTACCTAGATAGGTAGTTAGTTGATGGATAATTTACTCTGTACGGTACCGTGTATGCCGAATATCTATTACTTTCTACACAACCGATCTGCCTAACTATATGTACTCATATAGTATGGTATGCGTACACACATATATATACGGATCATGAGGTTCTGCTTTGGGTACCCGGACTCGTCTACCATTGTACCGTACTTTACTATCTTCAGGTAGGTATGCTATTCTACGGACTATATCACGCGGCACTGTATACCACGGAGTATACCACAGAGCTATACCGCGCTTTCTGTCTGTCTAAGGTAGATAGATACCAGGTACCTACCAGGCCGTGCTCCATCAGTCCAGTGGCCGTGAAAGTCTAAAGGGCCGAAAGGCAGACGACCATCCGCCGCTCATTATGTATTTATTTCTCATGCTCTGCTCTGCTCACCCCGATCGTCCCTGCCCTCCCTGGCCCGTCTTTTCCCGCTCCGTGCTGCATTGTAGGGCGATGGTCGTGTAGAAGAAAGGAGGAATATGTCTGTTTCGCATCTATTTCTGCTTCTTCGCCCGCTTCCGTCGCCGCCTCAGTAGCCCAGTATTTGTGCTGTCGCCACCTCCTCAGTGGCCCGGTAGTTGGTGTACTGTATAGTACTGTGGTGGAGTTCACCACACCACCACACCACCACACCTCCGTTTCCATGCCCAAGGTGGACCTCATCCGCCTGGCATAGCGGTTTGCCCGACTTCACAAACCTGAGCTTGCTCAACCGCTCACTCATACAATCACTCACTCACTCCCGACCTAGCCTCTCACCCTCGTCCCACGTCATCTCGTACGCCGGCTTATACCTCTCCCGTCCGTCGCTGTCAATGTACCGCAACTTGGGATTTCTGACCGTGTCGTTCACGCCGCCTAGACTGGTGTACCCTTCATCATACATTTGGCAGTACTTGAGAGGAACTGAGCGGGCCTGCAGGTCCCCGGGGGCACACACTCCCGCACCCGCGCCCACATCGGTCAGGTACGGAGATCGCAAAAAGCACCAGATCTCACTGAGATGCCAATCGATGACCGGGTGAATGCGCATGAACTCGGGCCAGTTATGGTCCGTAAGGTCAAAGTGCGTGAGATGGCTGCCGTGCGGGTCTGTCCTTCGCGTGCCCACGAAGATTGCTTTGACCTGCGGGTGCGATGACAGGTAGAGGGCGAAGGCGTCGCGGAAGGATACGATCGGTCTGTCGGATGGGGGTGCTGCGGGTGAAGAAGCGGGGAGGGTGGTGCTGGAAGTTGAGATTGGAGACGACGAGAGAGGCGGATTTGAATGACTTCGCTCCTTTTTCCTCGGCCCCGGGTTCGTCGATATGTGCGTCAGATCCAAGTGGTATAGTTTGCTCGAGTACTCGACGAACTCTGATACCGCGGGGAAAGGGTCGGGCGGCTTCGCGTAGATGGAGGGGATGGAGGTGGGAAAGTCGTTCCTGGGAGCGCCGTTCTTGGGAGGTTTGGAGAAGTGCGTGTGCAGCACGGCGAGGTACAGGATCAAGAGGACGAGACAGTCTTTCCCGCCGTTGTAGGAGAGGGAGAGGGCCGGGAAGCTAGTTGTTTTACACACACACTAGTTAGACTCTTGGACAGGTCGTTGTGGGGGGCAGGGGGGTGGTTTGGTTCACTCACTCGTAGTCGTTCAGCGCCTTCTCTATCACTTGCATGGATATTCTCGTCTGCTCTTGTGTTCGTCTCGTCACGTCGTTTTCGGGCGCCGCCGACAGGAAGGCGTCCACCTGCCCGTGGAGTACAGCACAGACATCTTGCAACGAATGTGTTGCGGGGTTCGACGAGGACAATACATCGGCTTCTCCATTGACCATCTTGTGAATGCCTTTGGTCATGGGGGCTTGAGGCGGCAGCGATGCAGAAGTCATTGTCACGACGACATGAGTAACCAAGCACGAGTCAGGAACAGAAGGGAAAGGAGGGACACAGAATCTCGTCGACTCGGAGAATGATGAGATTCGGGCTTGGGCGGGCGAGGCGGACGATGTGGGGAACCCTTGATACAATCGCTTTCTGAGGCTTACGAGGTACACAGGACTTTATCCCGAGGTTGCCGAGAGACGAGCGTGGCACAAGGCTGTCGGCTTGGATGTCACGTCGTTGACCGAAGGAAAGAAGTACGACTAGTGAATGGCATGGTTAGGTGCGCCTAGCTGACCTACACCAGGGCAACTATCGCAGAGACCTCTACTGATGATCCAACCGAATTGTATGCATGTCTGGACTGATCAACTCGCGCCAGAGATCAATGCCAGGTGCAATTTCACAACGTCAGATTTTGCAATGCACTGGCAACGTCGTCTGCCTCTTCATCCGCACCGTGTCCCAAGTCGGCCGTGGTCGTCTCCGCTGCAGCACGTGTTTGAGTGGTGAAGGCAATCCTCGTCAATTTCTCCCACTCCACGAGCTCTCTTAAGGGAGATGCGATCCCTGTTCGCGGGTTCGCGAACAGATATGGAATTGTGAATTCTCCTAGGCCACTGTTAGTCCTCCTGCTTACACCACAGGAAGAGGTTCAGGGACCAACCATTGAAAGTGTCGCGGAATTCATACTGCACAAATGCATCGTGCTGGGGACGGGCTCTGCATGCAAGAGCCCACATCATGATCACAGGAATCCAACGCCTACCGAAGCATAGTGCCAGTCTTCGTGCTGTGACTATCTCTTCTACGGAGACAGGCTTCTCGTCCAGATACCATTGCAGCCAAAACTTCTGAAGCCGATTGTAGAGCTCCATGCTATATTCCGCTTGGGCAAGATCGGGCATTATCTCAAATAGTCCTCCTCGCTGACCAACGCCCCAAACGAGACATGTTTGCTGGAATTATCGGTGGTGAGCAATCTATATGCTGTAAGATATTCTCCCTCATGGTACTCGTGGCGCAGGAGACTGTCGGTGGTTCGGTCGAGGTTGTATCTTCTGAGGAGGTCAATTCTCCAAGAGAATGTGCCGGGAGGATACTTCGAGGTGTCAATTATGCAGATGTAACAGCTCGACCTGTTAGTGGAGCCTCGTTTGCATGAAGCAATTTTGCGCACACAATGTGGAGTGCAAACAGAAATGATGGCGTAAATGATATGAGGATATCGTCGTCCCTTCTTTTCCAGCTCTTCCAAGTAACATGATCTTGAAGCATGTCGCGTGCAACGTGTGGTGGCAATTGGCTCAGTGATGTAGCTTCAGTTTTACCGCTGCATGCGGCCATCGACTAGAACCCTGTGAGATCGTTCGATCCGTCGGATCCTGGGGAATAGGCTCGGAAGAGATAACGAGGAACAGCTGAAGGTGCCGACATGCTGGACCACTCACCAAGGATGAAGGTTGAGTGGAATGAGCTGAAAGGAGCTGATGAGCAGCGATGCAAGAAAGCCTGAAGTGGGAGAAGGCAGAGGAAAGGCAACTGCCTCACCTAGGCTGTATCGTCCAACATCCCAAGAATCCAATCAGGCTGCATCTTTTACATGGTCAGTATGCTCTTCAGCCTCATGATCTCGCCCATAATGTCAAGCCAAGAAATCCAGCGTCACATTCATCGCTTCAGACTTCGAACCACCCAGTAACTACCATCTGACATGAGACATGCACTGGCTTGTCGTCGCCTTCGATCGAGCCCAACGGACCTGTTCAGAGACTTGCGGCGACGAGGGACAGTAAGTTCCTCCCCTACAAGTAGGTCAAAGCGAGTCGTGTTGTACTTCCAGGTTGGGCAATGCGAGTTCCCCTTCCTCAGGCAGATCCCGCGGTGCACATACCAACGTCAACCCAACACTTTCATCTTCTTTTTCTTCTTCTGCTCCTCACCCTTCTTGACTCCCTTCTGGAAGTCTCGCCAACTGCCAATGCGCTGCTCTCTCGTATCTTCCCAGCTCTTCTCATGGTCCCGTTTCCGTTTCCTCTCCTCGATCTCGGCGTCTTCTTTGGCCTTCTCGCGGCCCTCTTCCTGCATCTTGGCCTTCATCTGCCGCCTTCTGCGTGCCTCGGCCTCCACCAGCACTTCAACAGTCTTCTTCCTCCATTCCACCTTGAACTCATCCGTCTTCAGCTCTTCCGAATCCACTGTGTACTTGTGCTGACGAATCAGAAGTTGTCTGGCATCCGCAATGCACTCGTCCAGATGTTGGCGCTGTTTCTCATCTAGCAGAGCAGTCTGTGCTTTCTTGAGGCGGTCGAAAGCCTCGGGCGCTTGCGGGTTCTTGGTCTTGTCCGGATGGATTAGCAGTGACTTTTTCCGGTAGACGATCTTGATGTCTGAGTCGGGCACTCCAGGCTGGAGATCTAGCACGGCGTAGCTGCGACGGCGTTAGTCTTTGGAATGACCATACAATCGGTTGAAGTGACTTACGCATCTAGTCTAAATGCTTTCAGGATTCGGTCGATCTCAGCATCCTGACATTCGTCAGCCATGCCAATAAGCAGCTTCGAGTCTGCGCACCTTATCATATTCCTTTGCTTCCTTTTCAAGCACATCAAGAGCATCGGACTCATCATTAGCCATGGCGGGCTGATAGCATGTACCTTACCGATGGATTGTAGCGCGGTCACCTGTGATAAGCACGCTCGCGTGTGAAGAGATAGGCAGACTTAGAGATCGCGTAGATAGCTCTGCCAAATAAGTAATTAGGGATGATCCGACGATAATAGTTGATTCTAACGTGGGAAGTCGCAGCAGAATGCCACCAGATCTGGGGCTGAAGAGGATGCGATTGTATCGAGGCGAACGAGGCAAGTATTCCGACGAGGCTTACCGATAATCTGCCGCCTATCGATAAGGCAGCCTCGTCGCATTATTTTTTTTGGATTCCGCGCTTTCAGAAATAACGTCAATTCCGCAGTGAAATGTGACACTGGCCAGCCATGGCACCTCCAGGGCAGCGCAGAGGGAAGAAAGGCCCTCGCCCTGGACTCCAGCGACCCAGGTTATTGAAACGAAAGCGGGAGGAAGAAGACATTGAGACCCTGTCACAAAGAGTCGCCGACCTCGACCCCAAGTCTTCAGCACCGCCAGAAAGCTTCCTCGATGTTCCTCTGTCGCAAGCAACACAAGATGGCCTCGCTGCCTCGCACTTTAAGACATTGACGACGATTCAAAGCAGGACAATACCGTTAGCACTGCAGGGAGCAGATATCCTAGGAGCAGCGAAAACGGGCTCAGGCAAGACTTTGGCATTTCTCATCCCAGTCCTCGAGAATTTGTATCGCAGAAGATGGACCGACTACGACGGTGTGGGCGCTCTCATCCTCTCCCCGACTCGGGAACTTGCGATCCAAATCTTCGAAGTCCTACGTAAAGTTGGCCGCAACCATATGTTCTCCGCCGGTCTGGTGATCGGTGGGAAGAGTTTGCAGGAAGAGCGAGAACGGCTCGGACGCATGAACATCCTGGTCGCCACGCCAGGGAGGATGCTGCAGCACATGGACCAGACGTCTGAATTAGACATTGGGAATTTGCAAATGCTGGTTCTAGACGAGGCGGATCGGATCATGGACATGGGTTTCAGCCAAACCATTGATGCTCTCATCGAGCATCTCCCCCGTGAGAGACAGACACTCATGTTCAGCGCCACTCAAACGAAGAAAGTCTCCGACCTTGCAAGACTGAGTCTGAAAGAGCCCGAATTCGTCTCCGTCCACGAAGCAGCAGACAGCGCCACGCCCTCCACCCTGCAGCAAAACTACGTCGTCACCCCCCTTCCGGACAAACTCGACACACTGTGGTCGTTCATCCGTGCCAACGTCAAGAAAAAAATCCTAGTCTTCCTCAGCAGCGGCAAACAAGTCCGCTTCGTCTACGAATCATTCCGGCATCTACAGCCCGGTATTCCCCTACTGCATCTCCACGGCCGTCAGAAGCAAACGGCCCGTCTGGACATCACGACCAAATATTCAAACAGCAAATACGCCTGTCTTTTCTCCACCGACGTCGCTGCCCGAGGTCTCGATTTCCCTGCCGTCGACTGGGTCGTGCAAGTCGACTGCCCTGAAGACGCAGACACATACATCCACCGGGTCGGCCGCACCGCGCGCTTCGAGCACGAAGGTCGGGCCATCCTGTTCGTCGAGCCGTCCGAAGAAGCCGGCATGCTCAACGCGCTCGAGAAAAAGAAAGTCTTCCTTGAGAAGATCAACGTCCGGCAAAAGAAGATGCAGCAGACGATCCGCAATCAATTGCAGAACATGTGTTTCAAGGACCCAGAGTTGAAGTATCTCGGCCAGAAGGCCTTTGTGAGTTACGTACGAAGCGTGCATGTGCAGAAGGATAAAGAGACGTTCAACGTCAAGAAGTTGGATCTCGAGGGCTTTGCCGCGAGTTTGGGTCTGCCCGGTGCGCCGCGTGTAAAGTTCGTCAAGGGCGAGGACGCAAAGGCACGCAAGAACGCACCGAGACAACTCCTCGCCGCGTTGGAGGGGAGCGATTCCGAAAGTGACAATGCCGGAAACGGAGATAAACAGAAGAAACGAAAGGGCGACGTGCGCACGAAATATGATCGCATGTTCGAGCGACGTAACCAGGGCGTCTTGGCTGAGCACTACACGAAACTCATCGAGGACGAAGACGAAGACGAAGACACCGAAGCCAGCGATCGCGCCGCAAGCGGAGGTCTGAGAGCAGTCAGAAATGGCACGCCGGACAACAATCCCAACGACGAAGAAGATGACTTCCTGTCCGTCAAGCGCCGCTTCGATGTCGGCGACTCGGCCCTTGACCAGGAAGTTGAAAGTGAAAGTGACAGCGACAACGACAACGACAGTGGCGCCTCGTCCGCCGAACGCTCCATCTCCATCTCCCTCTCCCACTCGAAACGGGACGCGAAGTCCGATCTCGACGCAAACCCATCCGCCCCCAAAGAAATCAAAACCCTCACCCTCTCAACAGCGCGTGACGCCCACCCGCTCACGATCGACTCTCACCGGCGAGAAAAATTGCTCAAGTCCAAAAAAGCACTCCTCAAATACAAGGGCAAAGGCGCGCACCTCACGTTCGACTCGGACAGCGACACGCCCAAGGACAAAAAGGCGTACCGCGACGAAGAAACCTTCACGGCAGGCGGCCGGCAGGCCGCGGAGGCGGAGATCAAGGAATTCCGCCGGCGAGAGGCCGAGCGGGCGTTGCGGGCCGACGAGGTGGACAAGGAGATCGCGAGGACGAAGAAGAGGGAGAAGAAAGAGAAGAGGAAGGAGAGGGAGCGCAGACAATACTTGGGGATTGAGGATCGAGGCGAGGATGATGATGACGATGTCGAGCATGCCGGGGTGCAGCTTGTCCCGTACGACGACGACGACGACGACGACGACGACGACGCAGATGCAGATGCAGATCCGCGCCAACAGGACGATGGAGTGCCGCCCAAGGCAAAGAGAGCGAGGAAATGGTTCGAAGATGCCTCCTCGGATGATGGAGATGAAGATGAAGATGGAGCGGGTGATATTCGACTGACGAAGAGCGGGAAGATGATATCCAAGAGAAAGCGAAAGAACCGCGCCGAAGACGAGCATCCTCAGACGCTGGACGAGCTGGAAGCTTTGGCGTCTGGTCTGCTCGCTGGTTCGTGAGTCAATTTCTACTATGCCGGCTGGGCAGTCACCAAATTCCGTGTGTACTTCGACAGCCCAACCATGGGCGCCTGGTATATATTGCTACAGAACAGAGGTCCCCCCATGTGTCCAGGATCAGAATGAACAAACCTCACACTCGCTTCTACTTCCATGTCGTCTGCCTTGCGAGCGAGCGAGTCTCACTTCCTCCTAATGGTAGACGTTGGGGCTGTTTCCTTGGTATTGTAGTCCACGACCCTAGGTAGCAAGAATTCGACCGTCGCGCCAGAGACTGACTGACTGGACAGCCTGACTGATAATGTAGACTCCATTATTGTGTATGTCACCTTCCCCTCTGCCTCTCGTGTCTCTCCGTTTTGCCTTCCCAACTCAATCCAAGCTTTTATGTCCCTTAACTCCATGCGTTGATTCCAGAGCCTCGTGTGATTTGTCCCCATCCCAAATGCAACCAGGTCGACGTGAAAGCCGACTCCTAATCCGTTCCGTGGGTATAAAATGCAGATTGCGTCTCTTGTTGTGTATATAATCGTACCATTTCCTGCGTTGCTCGTCGTGGTCTTGCAAACCTATACCCCGTTTTCCGCCATGAAGACCAAAAATGTGATCGAATTTCCAGCGACCGATCATAGTGTAACGTGCCGAAGCGTATTCCAACATTCTCGGCCTCCAGCAGGAATAAGGACGATCATCGGTTAGAAATTAAGAGCGTTGAGCAACGAAAATGTGTTATGTAAAAGGAGGTGTATGTATGTGCAGTTGAACAAGGTGGATGACACATTTTTGTAGCATTGGCTTTGCCCAGCTTTTCCCGGCCCTGTGCGTAAGGACTCAGTTTTGCGACTTTCCGTCGCTAGCTTCTCTGCAAATGGGTCGTCAAAACATGTCGAATCATCCAAAGAGAAGTCCGGGTGGAGTCCGAATAGCTAAGCCAGAGGATACCTGTGCTGCCAGTAACTGTGAGGTCCTCCTTGCTTGTGCTAATGCCTTTGTGAGGTGCGTTCGAGGGCACCCGTGGCTGCAAACGTCTACTGTTAAGGCCGGTGCCACCAGAGCCGCTGTCGTCGCTGGGTTGGGTGTATCGTACAATGCAAAAAGGGAACACATGTTGACGGTCGTGCCAGAAGGCTCGTCGCTTCGTTCAACAAAGGAAAGCAGTCGCGAAAAAAAATATGTGCACATGAATTGTTTGGGTAGAGAGGGAGAGGAGTTGTAGGTCCGGTGTGGCCATAGCTGGCTCAGTCGTTACGAGGACCCAGAATCCCTTTGATGTCCATCTTCGGTCGTTTTGGGTCTGGTTCTTGTGTGCCATCGTCCCTACTCTCCTGTCCCCCTCGCGGAGACGGTCGAGTCGACTGAGCGGGTTGTTGCACAATCGCCGGATCAATCAACCCGGAGGGGGCTGGAAAGTTAATAGGAGGCAGCTGTAGGGCAGATGAGGTTTGTAGGGGCGCGAGCTGTTCCGAAGGTAAAGTGGACGGTATTTGGGGTGGAAAGATGGGATTCGAATAATAAGAGCGCTCCGGCTGCCCTTGTGGTGTGAAAGGGTAACTGGCGTAAGCCGTCCCTTGCGGCGTGGACTCTGCACGAGAAGTGTATGGTGATGGCGATTGTCCTGGGAGTATCGGAGGACGGATACCATATGGCCCAGAAGAGGGGGGTACGAAACTCCCTTCCGCCGTTGCCAGACTTGAGGATATTGATGGTTGCACTGGTGTAGGGTAGTAAGCGGGCATCCCTTGCTGCTGAGATCGGAACCAAGGTGCGGGAGACGGTAGAAGCGGTGTTAGTCCGGGACCCTGCGAAAAGGTTGGAAATCTTGTCGGGGGCCCTAATGGTGCCGCTCCAGCGGGTGAAGATGACGGATAGTGAGCCGTCGAGGCTTGATAACGAGCCACGTTGGCTTGGTCCTCGGCTTTGAGTGGAGGACGGCCTCTCTTCTTATGTTCGACGTCGCGACAGGTATCCTAACAACCACGTCAGCCTTTCCTTCCCTATGGTCATGTCCTAAGCACTTCGACACACCTCTTTGCCGCTCTGCACACACCTCCGGCACGGACGACTGGCATCACACCTCAAGTGCTTCCTCTTGCAGTTCACGCACGCTGAGGCAACATGCGCCTTTGGTTTCCGGGTTGTGCGAGGCGATATGGGGCTGAGCGCGAATCGGGAATCCTGTACACTAGTTGACGATGATAACAGGGTGGAAGCGGCTTGATATGTCGTCGGAGGGGGCGGATAGTTGAGCGCATAAGGGTCATGCTGTACAGCAAGCTCTCCCAGAGTCTCACCACCTCTTAACAACGTCGCCGGTCGAGCAGCACTAGTGTCCAAGGGAGTGATGGGCGCGAGAGTCGTAGCGGTCGTTGTGACGGGAGGGGTATGTGATCGCTTCCTTCTCCGGCCAGCGATCTGTGGAGGTTCAGCAGGCCGTTCCGGTGGTGGAGAACCGGACATGGGAGGGGTAGGAAGAGACGCCCACGCGGGCACAGCAAGTGGTTTCGGCAGCGTGAGATGTTCGATGGTGAACCTAGAGCCGCTGATGCTTGATCGGTGTTTCTTGAAGGAGGAGCAGCAGGGTAACTGAGGCGGCCGTGAATGCTGCATCAGGTTGACTTGAGAGGACGACACTCAACCGCATCGACGAGGTTTCCTGAAAAGACCTTCCCAGCGAGGTGACGGCCCAGTGAGGTTCAAGTGAATTCTCCTTCAGTTCGCCCGTGCTCAAATCCCGCTTGGAACGCGCTCCCTTCCGTTCAGTCTCGACCCGACCGCTTTGACCATGTACTCAAGTCTACCTCCGATCCTGATTTAGTGGTCCGCGCAAGTGCTTGGGCTCAGGTTAGTGATATGTCCCGAGTCCGATAAATGGGTTTGGGAGATGGACACAGCATGGTGGCCAGAATTGTGTCGCCTACCTGATCGGGTCGTCCAGGTATCCTTTGGCCCCAATTCAGTACTCAACCAATATTGGCCAAAGAGATGATGGATCAAGTAAAATGTCCCGTGCGGGGTTCGTGAACGATTGACTGGAAAAACGAGAGTCGTTGGGCCCTGAAACGAGGGCAAGAGGCCGGTGAGGTGAGAGCGATACTTCAGTCCTGCCCGCTTGAGAAGGAACGTCTGGGCTTCTTGGTGGTGGTCGAAGAAAGCTGAATCAAGAGCATGGCCACAGCTTGATAGAAGACTCGGCGAACACGATCCGAGAGTCATAGGTGAACAAGTGGTCAAAACTCACGGTCAGAGGTCGGGGCCAGGGTAGGCGGAGTCTTGCTGTTCATCTGCTTGCAAGGGCGCCTCTTGGTCCCCTACAGATGGAGCGGGAACTGGAGCAGCAGACAAATTTCCTCATGTTCATGGACGTCCACGGCGATCTGCTCTATTGAAAGGCAGAATACGGAGTCCTGGCTCAATAGTTCCGGTCGACTGATCCACTTTGGTATGGACGGCAGAGCCCACTCATCGCGAGATCCAGGGATGCGCAGCTGCGAGGTATGCATTAGCTTTTGCCTCGGAGCGGACACTTGACCCTGCCTCCCGCTGTCAATTGCGACATGGGATGATCCGCAGCAAGCGACTGGCAGTCTGAGGTGGATGAGGTTTCGCCGCCCACGCGCGTGGTCTGCGTCTCTAGCACGGTAGCACCAGATAGTCGTGTCTCGGCAAGCCAGCGACGCGACAGCACCAGCCACAATCCACCTCAGGCTGACGAGACATGAGCATTCGGTGCTAGGACGCCTACGAAACGGGTAGTGTGTGGACCGGCTGATTTGAGAGCCTTGGATAGGTTGCGACGCGAACCGACATGAGCAAGCAGTCAAGCATAAGCTTCACCCGGCGCGAGGGCAATTCAAGGATCGCCAGTTGTTCCCGAGGCGGGTCATAGTTTGCAGAAGGTCCGTGACAAAATGCTCGGTACGCCAATGAAAGGGCCCGAGTCCGTCGTCGAGGCTCAAGGTTCTCACCATTGACCGGACAGTGATGTATTGGGCAAGGCGATTAGCGAGGCCGACCGTTGGAAACGGACCTCAGTGAGGACGATCATTGGCGACAAGGTTGCGACATGGAGAAACACAGGAGAGACAGACCAGACGGGCGCTGCCCAGATGGGCCGAATGATTGACGGATGTCCACCATCATCATCGGATTTGGCTTTCTTCTGGACCAGGCACGCCCTTGAATAGATGATTCAGAACAACTATGCTATGGTGCAGCTTGGTTCTTTAGGTTGGCCCCCCGAGCCGAGCCAGACCTTGCGCTTCTTGGAGAACGCAATTTGCGTGCCAGAACAACACCCGTCGTCGCCTGAGGTTCGGGGATCTCGTGTCGTTCTGTCAATCTCAGAAGTTGACTCCCGGGCTGCAGGCGCCAGAAATAGACACATCTGTACCACCGATGACGAGTTGCGAACCTCCGCGGTGGGCTCCAAGGCCCACAAATCCTGCTCGTACAGATTGCGGACAGCCCTGGGAACCATGGTTAGAATCAAGAAATCGGGCCTTTGAGTTCGGGCGTCGGGGGGTCGGCCTTAGCCCGCATGCGGTGATGGGCAGATAGAATGCTAGCGATGGACGTCGTTATTGTCCACCCCGTGCGTATTCAGGCCCGTAGGCAAGGGGCCGGGTCGGAAGACGCCCAAAATGACCAGGTTGGGCTGTGCAGGCTTGGATAAGCACATCGATAAGGGGACGTCCTGTTCTTGCCCGCCTAATGCTGCCCAAAGAGCCTCACCTAAGCCTGCAACTACCAAATGTACTACGCGGTAAATGTTCCCTTTCCTCTGGGTAAATTTGGGGAACCCCCGTGTCAACGCAAGGCGACCACCGCACAGCTGTGCATGCCGATGCTGACTATGACGCAGAGCGTGAGTTTCGTCTCCCCCTATCCGCACGCGACCATGCGAGTCCTCGTCGCTTGCATTCACCATTTCGGTGGTTGCGGTGTTAGCCTTTCGACGGGGCTGAGGTTATTGGCGATGGAGTGCCCATACTGGTATTCACGAATCTCAGCCCGGCCAAAGTTTCGGGTTGATACCCACGTCTCCGGAAAATTGGCCTACTCTCCGGTTGGCTGAGGCGTTCAACGCTGGTTTCTCGCTTGCTGATCGGTTGACAATCCTCCGACGAGACTGGCTAAGGGTCTCCCCTTTGGGACCCTCTCAAGGGCGAAATCTGGTCCGGCTCAGTAGATCTTTGCTTCCTCCTGGTGGAATACTTTTCCACAAAGACATACCATAAATAACGGCGTCTAGCGACCATAGCCGAGCGACCGCTTGGCTCGTATGGACCTGATTCAGGCTTCACAGCTTGGTTATTGTGTACCGAGTACGGAGTAGCTCCAGCAGTCTTTGTTTCTCACTCGCCCAAGTCTTGTCTCTGATACCCGCCAGTCTGTTGGAAAATAATGTGTCCCCCATATTGGCGAGGGAGATGCAGTAACCCGGCACCTCTAGCAGGCAGACTTGATACTCCAGTGCTGATTCAGACCCATTCCAGATGACCGTGATCTCGTTTGTGTTCGATAGTCAAGGCCCCGGGAAGCTGCCGTCCTGAACGCACTATTGTTCCTCTACAGGTTTACTCCGTACTCCGTACTGTGGACGAACACGGAGTACTAGCAGTACATTGTAGAAGGGAATCTCAGAGACAGGTTTGAACCGCGCCCAGAGCAACATCGGTAACAAGGCAAGCGAGCACGAGGGTCGATCCGCCACTGTGGCTGTTGCTCGCATCGTCAAATCTTCACCGCGACTGCTCAATCGCACATGCTGAGGCATGTATGTCTATGAGAATTTTGAATACACACGTGCTTGCGTGCAGAGCCTGAGATTATTGTCTCGCACCTTCTGAGAGGGACGCATCTTGATCGGCTCGAATGCGCCCTTCAGGGTCATCCAATGTCAACTTTCGAGCGCCCTGCTGGTCGTGCACCATTTTCGTCACGAGTTTTCTGGAAGCAAATCTAGTATTAGAGCACTGCCCGATCCGTGACCGTGAGATCCCTACCACGCGTGGTGCAAGATTGGAGCACTCTCCATTCCGCGTCCCTCGCATGGAACAGAGAGCAGATTTCCCAGTTGGGTGGCGGCGTGGCACCGGGAGTTGCTCACGCTAGAAGTTCAATATTCTCCTTAGCGTTACGCCGCCCAAGCCTCATTTCGATACTCCCGGGGGAAGACGCACGTGGCAATCAAAACCCATGTCGGGCGGTGGTTAGTGCTAGTCGGCGAGTCGGCCCTTCCTTTGAGACATCTCCAGTCGAGGTGAGGCCCAAAGGTTAGCGTCGAGGATGGCGGAACTGAGGAGAATTTATCTCAGCCGCTCGGAGAGTTTTCCAAGTCCAAGAGGGAAACTTCCCAGCTCGAGGTTCATATTTCCGTGTCTCAGACATAACGTGTCATGATAGGCCTCTTTCAGGCCCTGCAGCACGCAAGGAAGAGCATGATTGAGGGTGCCCACACAGACACACTACTGAGGTGCTACGATGTCAGCAACCGGTGTTTACTTGGTACTGAAGCATTGAAATGGGTCCCCAATATTGAAGCCACCACGCTGTTAGCTGGGCCGAAGGAGATATCATGACGCATGCATATTTGTTTGCGGTGGGTTTCTCACAGGGACGCAGGAGTCATAAGGAGAGGGTGGCACGCGACCTCGAGCCGCATGAATTTTAACTCAGTTACGAGTACGGAGTACGTGCACTCTAAACCTCAGCCTTGGTGCGGACTCGTGGACACTGGGTCGAAGTCGTCCGCATATCCAGAGTTCCAGATGAGCACGAATTTCTGCAAGGTACTGTAGCTAGCCTAGGGGCGACTTTCAACTGCATCCTGAGCGCAGCGTGTCGGTGATGAAATGCAAAGGCACAAGTGAGAACAATGTGAGAGATCGAGGAGATCTACTCCAAGCATTCCAATCGAGATCAAGCCTGCCAAGAAATCAAATGACCATCAGTATCTCCCAACTTCAATTGAACTTCAGATGAACAACGGCATCGACCAGTTCCACAACAATAAAGGTAGAGATGAAACAGGTGTTTGTCTAAATATCTTCGTGACTGGTCTCGCCTGGTTTGACTGCCTCTTTTCTGCATCAGCATCGCTGCTACACCCATAGTCGGCACCTCACGGTTAACCCGTTCTCAGCTTCCCCTCATTGGAGTTTGAAGGACATCGGCAGCATCATGGCTTCTCAGGCCGGCGAGGACCCCATGATCGCTACCCTGCCGCCAGCGACTGACTATATGACCTACCTGACATTGCTGGAGTATCAGCTAACGCCACAGAATCTCCCTACGTTAAATCGTCTCCTCAGCGACGATGACGGTAAACTCGCCGAGGAGATTGGCTGGGATTTGCCGAAGCTTATCCTACCCATGCTGAACGAGAACACTGCAGAAGCCGCTCGATGCTTGGAGATAGTGGCTCGTAGGGGCAACCCCAGGGAGGTTGTTGTCCGGGTTGCGGAAGAGCTGGAGAAGTTGGGTGATCAAGCCGACAAGGTCGACTCTGAAGACGGCGACGAACAAAGTGAACTCCCGACTTTCCCAGGAGAAGCGCCTCGTGTACATCTGGGAGGCATGACCCTTGAGGGAATGCCGGATGCAGAGAAATTTCCTGGAGGCAGCGACCCGACAGGCCCGTTACAGGAATCCTCACTCAAAACTCTGCAGTTGCAAGCACTTTTCAACATGCTAAGCCACCTTCACCCTAGGATCAAAACGCAATACCCGACCCGCTTCCTCGCGACGTCCCTCCCTGCGGCTCTGGGCGCCTACCGCCAACTTCCTATCACACAGGCGACTACCGCCGCCTTTCTGAGCATGCTTGAGAACTTAGCCGGCAAGAAGCGACCTCCACTACCGCCGCGTCCCGGCACCCAAGGTGATACGCAACCAGCGAGCACGACCGGAGCTAGCCTGCCAGATCCAGAGGCAAAGGCTGAAGAGGAAAACACTGGTGTCAATATTCCCTCTGATGCTGAAAACGCTATTATCTTCCGACTGCTTGATGCTGTTCTGCTTGAGGTTTTGGACGAATATTTGTCCTCGCTCAGCACTGATGAGTACCCTTCGATGTCATGGACGGCTCGACTGCGGGAACACCTCGAGCCCACGAGGGTTGTGCCTGGAAGATCAACAGAGACCGAGCAGTGGAAGCAGACACCGGAACTTGCCGCGAGAGACGGTCTGTTGGCCCGCTTCTACTCAATCAGCAAGGACTTACAACTCGACACAAGTCATGAAATCAGAAAACTGTTGGATGAAGACGAGGAAGATGAATCCGAAAATCCGTACCATGAAAAGGAACCATCAGAATACCCAACGTCTCCGTCACAGATACCATTCCCCCGAGCCGGTGTTATCTACCTACGGGCATACCATTCCTTCCTGGGCCCCTCGGATACCACAACGCTTCTCACGACAACTGAGCTCACCAAGCTGGTCGCGCGCTCGTTTCCCCTGAGCGCTACGCCGTCCATCCCTTTGCCAGCCCTCCAAGACGCCCTCCTCTCTCTTCTGTACAAGCAAACATTGGCAGTGGCGGCTGCGCCCACGACGCCTCAGCCTTCACCGGCAAAATTCCTCCTCCTCCTAAGTACGCTCACCCAGCTGTTCACCATAACCCCATACCCTGCCCTCCGCGACTCCGCCCACTACATCGCCGGCAAGTTGCTCCATGCGTACCCGGACCCCTCCGTTCGGCTCAGAGTCATCACCCAGACATTAGAGGGGGCCACGCTAAGCACAAATTGGGCCGAAATCGAGGACGAAGAGATAGGCGCGCAGCAGCCACCAGAGCCGGAAATTGTGGAGGAAACAGGCCTGACCAGGAGCACATCCGCGCTGGTTCCGCACCCGATCCCTCTTGCGCCGCCGCAGCAGTTGGGACAGCTGAAGGCCATCGGCGTAGATTGGCTAAAGGACGAAATCGCCGCATGGATGGCCGTCAAAGCCAACACAAGCGGGGAGGCAAGCGCACCCATCGTCATCGGAGCACTTGATCCCATTCAAGTGCTTCTCATGCCAGAATCGCTGGAATCGAGCGAGGGTGACCAAGCCAAGCACGAGGGCACTCCCACCCTTCTCGATCTTCTTTTCCCTCGCGATCTGCCCGAACTGCCTATCAGCTCCAGCTCAACCTCTCCGCGACCCGATGAGGCCGAAGCTACAGACAACGATGCCGAAGAATCCCTTTCCGAGTTCCTCCTCTCTATCCCGTTTTACATTTCCACGTTGAACCTCATCTGCATCGTTCTGCCTTACCTCTCTAGCGCGCCTAGCATGGGCGTGCCGGCTCTGAAGTCTCGAATGCTGAGACATGTGGAATCGTTGAACAGATCGTCCACGTTTCTGGTCGACGTCTTGCAGCACGTTCAAGCCGAGACGCGTGGCCTTGGAGGAGGTCAAGAGGGAGGAAGCGCCGACGAGACCGGTATTTTCGAGGCCAGCCGCGCCGATATTTTCGCCTTGGAGGACGCGTGCGCACGTGCGAAGAGCCTGTGGGAGAGGTCAAGCCAATAGGATATTGCGTTGTCCGCGCCTGTGGTTGACGAGCTCGAGGTCCTTTCCTCCTAGGGTGGAAGTCCACTGGGACTGGTTGGAGGGGAATGCCACGGGTTGTATAAGTAAGGTCTGGATGCCACAGATGCCGGCGGGACGGAAACCGGGGCAGGAAAGGGTACAGGGACAGAGATAGGGACGGAGAGAGCAAGCATCGTGACAGTGAGACCAACGTACGGAGATCATGGGCTGATGTGTGGTAGTGTGGTAGGTGATGGGATGTGACGTGCGACACGAACGATTGATTTCTCAACCCCGCGGGACGACCAAAAGGTACTTTATCATCAAAACCGATCAATACCCAAATCAAATCGACTGTTTATATCGCGATAGTCAGAATGAAAATACATATGTAATATGATGCAATGTGTTGTGTTGTGAACCTAGCCTCACACCCTCAAACCCAATTCCGAGTTGGCCAGGACAGAGCAGGACAGAGCGAAAAGCGAAGCATAGGGATTCATCATAACGTTGGTAGAAGGAATAGTCAAGTGGCAGCTGAGAGGTGCCGGTTAAAGGATTTTATCTGTGGGATGTTTGCCAGACATTTAACTGGAATAACAGTCTTTTCTTACAGTGTAAATCTATCCCCCCCCATCGGATACCCTTTCGCAACATGCCTCATCTCAGCAAAAGTGGAGCCGTCAGGGATAGACACCAGCTCGGGCTGCAGCCCTCTGGTGGATTCGACACAGGGTAGTCGTACCCGGGTTGGCCTATTTAGATCCTTGGGATCATCCAGTAGGCAGACACAAGAGTGCGGGCTTTGCATGAGCCATGGAAGAGCCCGGGCGACGAATGAAGAGGTCCGATATCCCTCTGCTCAACTTGTCTCTCCTGGCTTTCTGGCCTTCTCGACTGATCTTCTCTCTAGGTACTTCACACTCTCTGGGTTCGGCGATCTCATAGTCTGAAGATAACCTTTTGCACCTTTGCCTCGTTGAACTGCTTGTATGCCTCGACTGCATCTTCAATTCCTACAATATGGTCCGTCATAAAACTGCAGTCTCTGTCAGCCGCATGGACAAGAACACATCAGAATGTCACCACGTACCCAAGTTGGTCCTGCTTGTCCTTCAACAAGTCCAATGCTTCCAAGAAGACAGCTCTGACAGGACATCGACCTGTTTGTAGTCGCAGGTTCTTGTGATAGGCTTCGTTCGCTGTCCACGGAACCTGCCGTTTTCATGTCAGTGCGGGAACTGCAAAGCCGACTACTCAGGAACTGGCTCACCTCTCCATTGTGTACACCGACGCTGCTGAGTACGCCCCAGGGTCGAATCAGATCAAAGGCCAGGCGCAAGGCAGGGCTCAAGCCCACGAGTTCCAGTGCGACGTCTGCTCCTCGACCATCGGTCAATTCCGCGACTCGTGCCTTCAGGCCCTGTAAGTCGGTCTGGAAATTCCACGGCTCAGCTCCCAGAGCCCGAGCCTGTTCCAATCTTGAAGGGACAGAATCAACGGCGATGATGTTCTTTGGCTTCCACTTGCTCGCCGACACGAGGGCGCAGAGGCCTAATTTGCAAACGGTCAGGAGACTCTGGCGAGGATGGATACGCTAGAACTTACCCACGGGTCCACAACCTACCACAACCACTGTTGTGTCAGGTCTTTCAAGCTCAGTCAACAGCCTGAATCCGTTCGAAGCTGCAAAATATCCCGTTGGAAAGATGTCTGCCATCATAATGAGGGCCTTGGAATCTATCTGTGGCGGTGCAAGCACAGCAGTCGAATCTGCGAGGGGAATCCGGATCTACGATTGTCATGTTTCATTTAGCAGTGAGACTCATACGATTGACGCCTTGAACTGACTTACATATTCGGCCTGAGCACCGTCAAGGGCAACCGTGCCAGTTAAAGCTGCCTTGACACATCGCGATGACAATTCTCTCTCGCAGTAAAAGCACTCGCCACTAGACAGGACTGAGCGTCACGAAAGCGCCCAAGTAGGTAGATTGGTAATTGCGCATGCTTACCACGTCAACGAGAAAGGACATGTTATTTTATCCCCTTTTTTGAAACCTCTCACATCTGCTCCAAGCTCGACCACAGTTCCGGTAAATTCGTGGCCGAGAATGAAACCCGGCGCGGTTTTCTGGTGACCCCGGTACATGTGTAGTTCGCTGGCCCTCGTTTTAGCAATCGACGGCTCAATGTAGTTTGTCCGCTTCCGCCTCGAAGTGTAACTTCTATTGGGATAGAGGAAGACACAGGAGATTGACTTACGTTCCACACAGACCAGCGTATTCAACCTTGACAATGATATCACCTGGATCCTGGATCTTCGGAGTAGGTCTGTCCTCCACAACCACGTCATAGGGCCCTTTGAAGACCACGGCACGCATGGTCGCCATGTCGAGGTCAGGGTCAGATGTGAAGACGATTCCTAGGTTGAGAATCTGTAGCACGATTTCACGGTATGCTCACAGAAGCCTGTTGAAGCTACATAGTTTCGCCGCCAGGACCAAGACTTGATGTAAAATCGACAGTCAATTGTCGTTCCGCAGACTTGGTCAGGCATTTCCGCTTCATGCTTCGTGTTCGCCCGATGTCGCAGCCTTCTTTTCCGCGTTGTTGCCGCATTTCCTTTGGGGACTCACGGTGCCGCCAGACACGAGAGTCTATTTTCGCCGAAATCGCCATCCCATCGCTCGACGAACCGGACCCATCTTCGCACGTGGCCGGGGGAGATGGCGTGCTCTCGTCAATTTGCTGGACGCTCCACGATCTCCACAGACTCCCCGCTTGACCGGAGTCATTCAGGCGGGGGAACCAGTCCACAGAAAGGCGTAATATCGCCGGATATCTCCTAAAGTTTGGCAAAATCGCCGTGGAACTTACTCTGGTGGCTGAGGTTTAGCACGGTAGCACACTGCTCCAGGAAGACGGTAAAGGGCGGGGACTGTAGTTTGCAAGCGTTCATATCTAAATGGGATGTCCATAAGATTAGAAAGCCTCGCTTCCGCCGGATTCTCACCTCCCAGGTCACCTTTCTCTCAGCCTTCATCCTGTCCCTCCATCTTGCTGCTGCACCTCCCCGACAATTCCCAGAAAGAATTGTGTTCAGCTACATCGGTGAAACATGGAAGAGAAAGCCGTGGAACAGCTTGTAGTCGAGAATGCCCCGTCTCCGGGCAAGGCAGAGGCTGCTGGTGCACCAGCCGTTCGCTATGATGAGGCTGAAACCAAACGCATTCTCCGCCGCATCGACATGCGCCTGATTCCAGTCTTGTCGGCCATGTATCTCATGTCATTTCTGGATCGTGGAAACTGTTGGTCAAACCGCTGGTCATCCTTTTTGCAAACAAAGCAAGCACTTGGCTAACTCGTGTTATTCTCAGTGGGCAATGCGAACGTGGCTGGCATGTCGGCTGATCTCCACCTCACCGGAAACCAGTACAACATGTGAGTCCTTCGTCTTGCTGATCACGCTCAAGACATGGATACTGAATCAATGATGCTCCCAGCGCGGCAACCATGTTCTTCATACCTTATGCGCTGTTCGAGGTCCCCAGCAATCTCATGTTGAAGCTCTTGCGCCCACGGATCTGGATACCTTTGATCATGCTTGCGTGGGGCACGGTCATGACGTGAGTACAATCTCCAAGATGGTTTCGTTGGACTTACATTGGTGGCAGACTCATGGGCCTCGTGCAGGACTATAAGGGCCTGGTTGTGGCACGCGTATTCCTGGGAGTTTGTGAAGCAGGATTTTTCCCTGCGGCGACATACGTCCTGACCTGTTGGTACCCTCGCCATGAGGTGCAACTGCGCATCGGATACTTCTACGGAGCTGGAGCATTGTCGGGCGCATTTTCCGGTCTTCTTGCTTACGCCATTGAGAAAATGGACGGCGTCGCCAACTTTGCTGGTTGGAGATGGTGAGAGACCTGTCTCTGCCGTGGTGGAAAGCATGCCGACTAACCTTCGTATAGGATTTTCATCCTTGAGGGTCTTTTAACCGTCCTCTTTGCCGTGTTAGGCCCCTTCATTTTGGTGGATGATCCTTCCACGGCCAAATTCCTCTCTCGCGATGAGGCGGATTGGCTCATGTACACCATTCAAGTCGAGAATGGCCGCGGGGGGACCGAATCACAAAGCGCCGAACGCTTCAAGTGGAAATACTTCTGGGCCGCTGTGCAGGACTGGAAGGTGTGGGTTTCAATCCTTGTTTACTGGGGCAACGCTATTCCAATCTACGGGTATACAAGACCAACACTACTCTGATGGGTGCTTCACACTAACTGCGAGCCAGGTTCATCTATACCCTTCCTGTGGTCATCAAAGGCTTGGGCTACTCTGCTGCCAATGCAGTAAGTCACTCACACTCCTCCCAACCAAGGTACCTTCACAATATGTACTGACTTGATGTGCTTCAGCAACTCCTCACCATTCCGGTCTACGTGGTCGCATTGACAGGAACGGTCACTGCGGCATACTTTTCCGACAAGTACCGAACCAGATCACCGTTCATTATTGGCCCTCAGATCTTCGGCGCGTTAGGTTTCGTCATCATCATGACAATTCCCAAGGAGAAATACCCAGGAGCCGTGTATGGTTGTTTGTTCATCATCTCACTCGGGCTGTACACCACGATTACGGGAGTTGTCTCCTGGACTGGTGAGTCGGTCATCGATATACCATGCTGTGTGCTCCAAACTGACGATTGGCTGCAGGGAACAATCTGGCAGGCCCGTCGAAACGTGCTGTCGGTATGGCTCTGCAAATCAGCGTGGGAAATCTCGGTGGCGCAGGTAAGTTTCTCATGTAGGAAGACCTCCCAACACACAACTAATGACATATTAGTCGGTACAAACATCTATCTCGAAAAGCAGAAACCCAACTATTGGCTCGGATTTGGGCTGTCAATGGGTGTCCTGTTAGGGGCGGCAACAGCGGCCTTCTTTCTGCGCGTTGCACTTCAGCGGATCAATGCGCAAAGAGATGCGATGGATGTCGATGAGATTCACGAAAAATATACCGAGGAAGAATTGTGGGAGATGGGTGATGCATCCCCTCTCTTCAGGTATACGCTGTAGAGAAAGGGCTGTTGTTGTCAGCTCGGACGCAGCGCAACAGTGTTGGGTGGGCTATGTATTTGTGCACGCTCGAATGGCTGTTCCCATTATAGACAGCTTGCTTATATCACCAGTCAATGAGAAAGTCTATGTCCGCATGATTGATTTACATATGATGTGATCATTCTGTTTGGCTCCAGGGGCTGCCACTGTAGGACAAGCAGCTTACTATGCCTAACTAGAGGAAGGTGGTAGATTCCTATACACTCTACTCGTCTCCCCGAGCAACTGTCTCATTCCTAAGGGAGATCCTTGCTTCTTTAGGGTTGGTAGATGAACCGAGGAGACTCTCCCGCCAGATCTTCTCCGACCCTCGTGCGAGATGTCGGTAGTATTGGCAGCACGCCGCTTGTGGGGGTCCCTTCTGGCAACTGCCTCAGCGGCTCAAGATGATCAGCGAGTCAAAGCTGCTCGGACGTCACGCGCGATTCACCATTATTTCCCCCATGATTTCTTATGTCGGAAAGGCTCACAGCTTGACCTTGGGCTCCCTTGCCGTTTCGCGGCTGTGCACATAAGCCAGATTCCTGTACGCTCGACTCGCCTCCCCAAACAGTTCATCCCTCAACAAGCCATACACCCCCGTCCTCGCTTTCGCCTTCCACTTCTCCGCCAACGCCAGCGCCGCCTCAAACATCTCCCCTGGCTCTGCCGCGTAATCCACGATTCCGTCCTCGAGCGCTGTTTTGGCTGTATACTTGTGCGCTTCCAGCAGGATCTTCCGTCTGACCTGCGAGGAGGCGATCTTGAGCCGCAGGAGCGACCCCATGCCGTCGTGGTGGAGCCCGATATTGACGGGCGGCATCTGCCAGAAGCCGCGACGAGAGTTCATGACGCGGTAGTCGTGGGCAAGGGTGAGCAGACAGGCGCCGCCGAAGACGTGGCCGGTGATGAGGGCTATGGTCGGGAAGGGGAAGTCGAGAATCGTGGCCAGGAGCTATGGAACCTCTCGTCAGCGCCAATACCGTACCTCGACCGTGTGGTACAAGGATCCACGTACTGGGTAGAAGCCGTCGCTCGAGGCAAAACTGTTCTTCCCTCGCTCGTCCAAATCCAAACCCTACCACGTGCATGAGCATCAGCGTTTGAATCTCGCAGAGCTATTGGCTAACCGTGCAGAAGAACTTCTCATCGCTCCCGCGCAGAATCACGGCACCCTCGGAGTTCTGACCCAGAGCTCGATGGATGGAATGGTATGCGTGGATGAGTTCCTGAGCAAAGTCGACATTCAATCTATTCTCGGGCGCCCTCCGTAGCGTGATGACATAGATATTGTTCGCGGTGCCATGCTGGGTGATTGTGAGATGTTTGTAGTGTGTCTCCTGAGCCATGGTGTCTGCATCTGGTTGTTTTGTCGAAACGGCACCCGTGAAGATGTGAAGATTTACTATGAACGAGCCAACGGCTTTTCCTCACCGAGAGAATCCGACAACATACCGTCAGAGCCCGGCCACCACAGAATCTGGGGTTTGCCCATACTAGTCGTCCAGCACAGCTACTCACCTTAGCAGTGGGCCGAGACTGAGCCTGGTGAGAATCGTCCATGAGGCGCCGCCCTTCCCACGATTTTCGCCGCGGCGTAAAAATCGCCGGTCGACGCCAACTGCAGGGTACGACGAATCGCCGTAACTTACGCCATGCCACACCACACCTTTGCCCATCTCCTGTTCCGTGCTTCTCCTCATCGACATTCAGGTGAGTAGATGGTCTGATGGAACTGGTGTGGCTCTGGCTCTCCCGGCCCACTCTCGGCCAAAGTACAGATCGTTTGCCCGAGTCCGTTTGGCAGTCTGAAAGCCTCACCACAAGCCCCATATGTAAGGATGACACCAATGCCTCGCTCTGCGCACGCCCGATGTCAATCGACATCGAGGGTGGAAGTAGAACATCTACTCTAAGATCTGAGACTTTCCAAATTGCTGGTGCACCGCCATGGGATATGATTTCACAGACAGGCTGAAGCCTGCCGACCCCAGTGGTCCAGACACGCTGAGTCAAGAACGGGCAGGGTCAAAGATTGATGTCAAGTCACTATCGACATTTCTCCTAGGACCCGACTTCCTCCAAGCCCAAGAACAGGCCCTGTCCATCTTGACCGACGACAAACTCTTCTCCAAGGCCGCACAGGCAAATCTCTCGCGGCCCGAACGGTACATGCTGGGTCTTGCGCGAGCCAAGAAGCTCCGTCGACTGGCCGATCAACACAAATGGACCGACGACACGTATGAGATTGTGAAATATCTGGTCGACGATGTCTCTCCTTACACCCTCCACACCACCATGTTTCGGCAGACCCTCCGCGAGCAAGCCAGTGACGCGCAACAAGCTTACTGGCTCCCTCGTCATGGCCGATGGGAGATTATTGGTGCGTACGCCCAGACCGAAATGGGCCACGGAAGCAACGTTCGGGGAATCGAGACGGAAGCACGATGGGACCCTCGAACCAAAGAATTTATCCTGCACAGCCCGACGTTGACAGCCAGCAAGTGGTGGAACGGGAGCCTGGGCAGGACCGCAAACCATGCCATCGTCGTCGCACAGCTCATGCTACCGACAGGAAGGACCACGTCGGGCTCTCCAGAGTATCGTAAGGTCGGCGTCCAGCCGTTCATCGTCCAAGTTCGGGACATGAAAACCCATCAACCCTTCGAAGGAATTGTCATCGGTGATATAGGCCCAAAGTATGGCTATGCACCCATGGACAATGCTTACATGCTATTCGATCACTTCAGGTCAGATGCCCCTCTTGTCTTTCGAACTCTCGGTTTTTCTGACCCAGCATCTTTTGCAGAATCCCCCACAGTGCCATGCTCTGTCGATATGCGACCTTGGATCCCGAAACGGGGGTCTACAGCAAGCCCAAGAATCCGGGTGTCGTCTACGGTTCGCTCACCGAGGTGTGTTTGTTTCAATACCTACCTGTCCATGTTTCCGTCGCTGACGCACCTCTCCAGGCTCGCTCAAGAATCGTCATGCATGCACGTTTAGTCCTTGCACGAGCGGTCACGGTCGCGGTGCGCTACACTTGCGTCCGACGCCAATTCAAGGACGACGACGATCTTCCCGGCACAAGGGGTTGTGAACGTTCTGTCCTGGACTATTCGACCGTTCAGATCCGCATCTTCCCTCTTCTCGCCACCACCTTTGCGTTCCACTTCTCGGGCAAGAAGATGAAGGAAGTTTTCACGTCCACGAGACAAGAGGTTGCAGAAGGCAACTTCGCCCGGTTGGCCGAATTGCACAGCATGTCCTCGGGCCTGAAGAGTCTCTGCACCGATTTGGCCGCGAACGGCATCGAGACGTGTCGACGGGCATTGGGTGGCCACGGCTACGGCGGATACTCCGGGTTGAAGCAATTGAACGACGACTACCTGTCCAAGCCCACCGTCGAGGGAGACAATTGGATGATCACCCAGCAGGTGGCCAAGTATCTTCTCAAGGCGGCCAAATCGGCCGTCGCGGCCGGCCCAAAACAACAGGCCAGTAGTACCGGGATCGAAGCCACGCTGCGACGACATTTCCGCGATGCAAAGGACAGGGCCGCCCCCGAATTCTTCGACATCTTGGGAGACGACGAGGCCATTGTCCGCGCATTTGACCGGCGCACTGCTTTCTTGGTACGTATCACCATCTCTATCCGGGCACGACTCGTTTGAACATTCGCCCGGATGCTAACGGATTCTCCAGACGTTTGAGCTCTATCACGCCCGAGAAGAACTGAAGAAGCCGTGGAACGACCTGCTCATCCAAATGCATCGACTCTCCCAAGGTATGTGACATGTGACATCCTATTCGTTTGCTACGTCAAGGGGGGGGGGGGGGAAATAAAGTCAATGCTGACCTGACCTTCCCAGCTCAATCGTACGCCATCCTCGTGTCCAACTTCTACAACGGCCTCGGGTCGTTGGATCGGGATCTAGATCTAGATCCCGAAACCACCTCCGTCATGCGTCTCCTCTACCGCCTATTCGCCCTCTTCAGCGTCCAACAGGACGGCTTAGAATTCCTTCGATCCGGCGCCGTGTCGGCAGACGTCCTGGCCGTCCTCCCCACCAGGATCCTGGAGCTCATGCGACAGGTCCGACC
The DNA here is from genome assembly GCF_000365165.1 of Cladophialophora carrionii CBS 160.54. Lineage (NCBI taxonomy): Eukaryota > Fungi > Ascomycota > Eurotiomycetes > Chaetothyriales > Herpotrichiellaceae > Cladophialophora > Cladophialophora carrionii. Next base: position 543,402 of record NW_008481831.1, read on the forward strand.
CCACGCCGTGAGGCTCGTCGACGCTTGGGCCATTCCAGACTATCTCCTCGACAGGTACGCTGCATCTGCAATATCTCGTGCAATGGACCCTGTGTAGAAGCAACTGGACTAACACCCGCAGTTCGCTCGGTCGGTATGATGGCAAAGTCTACGAAGACATGTTCAATCGCGCGCATCGGTTGAATCCGCTGAACCGGCTGACCTTCAACCCGGACTACAGGACGGATGAGATCGTGCTGGGGTCGGGCGATGGGGGCGCCATCCTGGCAAAGCTCTGAGGGAGAGAGGCACACAAGACTGACTGGGTCATCCTTTGAATCAAGAAGTGTAGTGAAAGAGAGAGAGGGGGGAAGAGAGAGAGAGAGAGGAAGAGAGAGAGAGAGAGAGAAAGGGGCACACAAGACTGACTGACTGCGTCATGGTGCTTTGCTCATGTCGTCGCGAATCAAAAGGTGTATTGTCCCGAATCAAGGGGTGTCTTTCTTGCAAGAGTTTCCCAAAGAAAACCTTGACCACAAAATGTCTACCGGCGATTGCCGGCTTTTAATCGGTACTGCATCACGAAATGGAGACATCATGCTAGAAAGGCACTCACTGGTTGGGTGTCTGTCTACCTAGGCAGTCCAACTATGTATGATTCATCTCAAGTCTAGAGAGCAACTACCCAGCTACAGATGGATCAGGTAGGCGACTGCACCCTGTCACCCGGGGGTAACCTCAGGTGGTAGGGCACACTGGGGGCCACCTGCCACCACACATCAATTCTATATCTAGATCTCGCCTTCTACAACCCGCCAATGGTGATACTTTTAATGTTGACATACTCGTCCAGGGCATGCATCGAGCCCTCGACCCCGATGCCGCTCTCCTTGACGCCGCTGAACGGTTGCTCACACGCCGAAATCAATCCCACCCGACAGCCCACCATGCCCACCTGCAGCGCGTCGGCGACCCGCCACAGGCGCGCGATGTCGTTGGTGTAGAGATACCCGGCGAGCCCGACGTCCGTGTCGTTGGCGAGGCGGATGACCTCTTCCTCGGAGCGGAACGGGATCAGCGCCGCGACGGGGCCGAACGTCTCCTCGTGGCAGAAGAGCATGTCCGGGGCGGCGTGCGTGACGATGGTGGGCGGGAAGTGGTTGGGCCCGAACTCCGAACGCACCTCGCCGCCCAACAGGATCTTGGCCCCGCGGCCCGTCGCGTCGGCGAGGTGCCTCTTCACCTTCTCCACCGCCTTGCCCGAGTACAGGGGCCCGAAGTTGACCGTCTTGTCCCAGACGGGCCCTTCGCGCACCGTGTCGGCGACGCGGGCCTGGAGGCGCCGCGCAAAGTCGTCGATGACCGACTCGTGCACGAACATGCGGTTCGCGCAGATGCACGTCTGGCCCGAGGAACGGAACTTGGACGAGATCATGCCGTCGACGGCGTCGTCGAGGTTGGCGTCCTCGAAGACGATGAACGGCGCGTTGCCCCCGAGCTCCATGCTGACCTTCTTCATGTATTTGGCGCACTGCACGTTGAGCAACTTGCCCACGGCCGTCGAGCCCGTGAAGCTGAGATGCGCCACGAGCCGGTTCGAGCAGAACTCCTCGCCAATGGCCTGCATCTGGGCCGGCCCGCACGTCACCACGTTGAAGGTGCCCTTGGGGAAGCCCGCGCGGTCGAAGAGCTTGGCCATGGCAATGGCGCACAACGGCGTCTCGGGCGCGGGCTTGCACACCACCGTGTTGCCCGCTGCGATGGCTGCGCAGGCCTTGCGCGTGATCATGGCCACCGGGGAGTTCCACGGCGTGATGGCCACGACGACGCCCTGTGGCTCGCGCGTCGTGATGATGCGCGTGCCCTTGCGGTTGGCGGGGATGAAGTCGCCGTACACGCGTTCGCACTCGGACTCGAACCAGTCGATGAAGTCGATCCCGTAGTCGACCGTCGCCAGGGACTCGGTGAAGGGTTTGCCCAGTTCGAGCGTGCACAGCGCGGCGAGGTCGGAGCGATGAGCTTTGATCAGGTCACCCCACTTGCGCAGCATGAAGCGGCGTTGGCGAGGTGCTATGGCTCTGTAAACTTGAAACGCATCGTGCGCGGCGGAGATGGCATCTTTGATCTCGTCGAGGGAAAAGTCTGGGACGCGACAGATTTCAGAGTCGTCGGTGGGATCTGTGAAACCTCAGCGGTCTGTTCGAGAGCGTCTCTAGGCTAGTGAGTGCTGTACCGTAAACTGAGAAAGTCTTGCCATCTCTCGAATGCACCCATTCCCCCTTGACGTAGCATCTGTTGTCAACGAGACTGGGGTCCTTGAACTGTGACGTGCGTGAGAATATCGTCCTTTCGAGATGGCATCCGTCGGGGTCAAGATACCTCATGGGGAATGTCTTTGAACAGCACCTTTGGGACAATGCCGTTGACATTCGACTCTAAATCTGCCGTCATGGTTGCTGTGGTCAATGGTGGACTGGTGGACTGCACATGCGACTGATGTTGTTCCCAAGTAGATGATACCTTGGTCTTTCAAAAAGCCAAACCACCCCTAACCAGATCGACATGGTAACTCCGTCCAAACTCCATGGGGGATAGTCATGTCTTTGCCTTGGATCCCCCGCAAGTGGCTCGTGTTCGTAAGTGACACGGCGATTGCGGCGACTTGCGGCGATTTCATGGAGTATCCCGCCAAGTGCTTTCGCGTCTGACCTGATCTTGGGGCGAATTGCGGAGCTCCGATCTGGGCTTACGGAATCAAACAAATCCAGTCTCACCAGTCTGAACAGCTCAGCATTGATCATACGGGGGCTGCAATGCATCTCGAAATGGGGTCACATGAATCTGGTTGACCAATCACCAATCATCCACCGACCAACGGGATCGTGTTGAGCCAAGTGAAGCCCATCCTGTTCAGCCGACTCGTCCCCCATCTGCGACAGCGAGTCGAATATCGCTCCGTTTTGGAAGTGCTCGTTGTTCCATGTCGGTGCCATGGAGAATGCGTTGAGGAACTGACTGGGGTCTTGCAGGATAATAGATGTATGCGCGGTAGGATCGTCCACGGGGACGTTGGCTCCGTTGGAATTCTCCCGTGGCTGCTCGTGGGTGCTGTATACCTTCTGTCGGAGGTCCATGGCAGAGATGCCGTCGTCGCCGGCTTTTGGAAATATCAAGTCCCAGATGTTGCAGAGCTCTCGACCAAACCATTGAAAGAATTTGATCTGATCAGTCGAGAAGGCCAAGTGAAGAGGGCCATCGTGCCTTTCTTGTTCCTTGAAGGCGCGTGAGAGATGGCTGACCACGCGCTGCGCACCTATGGCAGTCGGATATCTTCGAGCCATCTCGACCAGGCATTTCTCAATCACGTCTACTTCCGGCTGAGCCTTGGTCCACAAGGCAGGGTATGGATAGCAGGCCAATTGGGCAATGGCAGCCGCCATCAAGTGAAAGGTGAAGACAGGCGCCAGGAGGGGAATCTCTCCACGAGAGAGAAACTCTTCAAAGATGCCGGCCGAAAAGGAAGAAGACAGGAGAGCGGCCGCGGAGGGTGGTGGCCCGGTGCCATGACTGGGAGATCTGAAGAGTATCGTCAAAGCCTTGGGTTTCGTTAGCCACGAGGAAACCATCGTCATCTCACGCACTCACAGTGAAGTAGGGCACGTGTAGTTGCCTTGCCTTGAAATTGTAGGCTGCTAGCTCCCCGGCATCCTCATTGTAGATTCGAAGCTCGGGCGGGAGTTCTCTGATCCATCGTGATAGATTGGCTTCCAGTTCCAGCCGGCGCGCTTTCCCTTGAGTTCCTCGGACGGCGGTCTCAATCAAGGCACCCAAAATCGAACAGATCTTGACGTACTCGATGAAGAGTTTGGCATCGAAGTCTGGTTCCGGAAAGTCTTCGAGCGAGAGTGGTCGAACATCCGAGTCCTCTTCGTTGATTGCTCGCGGTCGTCCATGACTCATGGCAATCAGGCAGTCTCGCGCCTGGAGATGTCAGTCCACCGCAAGTGACCGTCGGAGAAGGATCTAGATCTTACAACCAACGTCCACCAGAGCCTCCTTCGAAGACCGGCATCGGCCTTCCTGGGATTCGGCTCGCGATGCAAGCCTACTTGATGAGCCAGTGCCACGCCCATGTGAAGCCAGAAACTGCTCGCGTCCATAGAGACGTGTTCTGGGCCCCGAGGGTTCCACCACTGCAGGATACAGGTGGCTCGGATGATTGTCAACGGATCCTTCTCGATTCGGCAAAAGTATAGGGTCCTCGCGCGTTGATAATAAGTGCTGCCAAACGACTGGGCCTGTGGCGCCATAGAAACACGACTGCCGGCGACAAAGACTGATTGGAGAAGAAGGGTAGACGGCTCTCGACCACCAACCTTCTGTAGATCTGCCAAGTCGACGATGGGCATCCAAGGCCGACATCTTTGCATGAAATCGGACACCAGACTGTCTCGAATTGATCGTGTTGGAAGCTCAAAAACACGCAGGGCCTCGAGAAGCTTGAGGTCGATTTCGGGGGCGATGACTTCGCGGTCGTCGTTTGCGTATTTCTTTGCGTCTTCTTCGTCGATGGGGACCAGGTATTCTGCTCGGCCTAGGTAGCTTCCAGACTGTGACTGTTCGGTAGAGACCGACGTGGGGTCAATGTTTGCCCGTTCACTCGTCACGCGGAGATTCGATTCAGGCGCCGATGCAGATGCCGCTGTTGACGACAAGGATCGAGAGGTCTCTGTCTCTGTCTCGATCCGTTTGCTAGTGGGGGCGGACGTATTCTCCGTCATGGGCTGTTTGCGCTTTCGCTCGTGTCGCCTGAGCACGGATTAGAACAGACAGTTGATCTCTCTCGAGCATTGACCTCCGAGGGTTAGGGTTAAGCGTCTTGTGTGCGGTGCACGACTTACACGCATATCTGCCCGATTGCACGACAGCTGGAGCAGGGGAAGATCCCTGACTGCAGGTCGCAACGAGTCTAAATACTCCACTTAGCATCAAGGTCCTTGGACAGGTACATGAGGGTTCAGTACTTTTCTCTTATGGCATGAAGAACAGGCTCGAGGCATCGGGGTTCTTTCCAGCATCGTGGGCAGAATCCCCGTGGAGAGGCAGATAATCTGGTCGTATTTCACAGGACAGAAGATCAATGAGATGAAGGGCTGAGTCGCTGCTTGGGCTGATGTTGAAGTCAAAGTCGAACAGGCCGCGGATGTAGAGGTGGGGGAGCGTCACGTGGCTAGTCCTGCGGAGCAGAGTAGAGCAGGTGCAAATCTCATCGCGAAAGCCGTGATTCTATTCGCTGATTACATGCTCGTGTCATGTGACTAGCACTACAGGCACGTGACTCTGACTCAGGGGTCACTCTAGGGGCTCCGGGAGGTCCTGGGGTCTTCCCCATACTACAAATTCCTCCCCTATACTTTAAGGCAATAGGGGGCCGAGGGGCCTGGGGGCCCTCAGCATTAGCCAAAATCTATTGATCGTATCTATGAGTCTCTTAAGGAAGTCTTTCATGCCCTCAGAGTCTAGGTCTTGTCTGCGTCCTCCAGATCTGAACGTCCGGATGGCCATTCGGCGGGAACAGCTCCGTCTTCAAAGCCTTCTTGACCACTTTCCCCGTGACGGTCTTTCGCAGCTCGGGCACCACTCTCAGCATCGTAGGGTTCTTGTACGAAGCCAGTTTCGACCGCAGCTCGTGTCGCAACCGATCCAGACTCAATGAGCCGATTGTGTCGGGCTTCAGCACGATGGCCGCCGCCACTCTTTGCCCAAACTCTTCATCTTCCACGCCGACGACCATCACCTCCGACACATAGTCCAGCCCCAGGATTTCCCGCTCGACGTCGAGGGCCGAGATCTTGTACCCGCCAGACTTCAAGACTGTTCGACCGCGTCAGTCCAAGAGCACAAACAGAGAGCAACTTCTCCCCGAACTTACTGTCGACCGACGCACGACCCATGATGAAGTAGTAATCGCCCCCTCTGCGGGCGATGTCGCCGGAGCGATAGTACCCTTCGCTGTCAAATGCGGCCTCGGTCGCCGCTTGGTCGAAGATGTACTTGGTGAACATGAACGGGCTCTTGACCAAGATTTCTCCCTGGTCTCCCTCTGAAAGCTTGACGTCCGTGCCGACCATGACCTTGCCAACAGACCCCTAGGTTGATCAGTCAAAATCATTCGGTTGAAAACCCGGGTAGAGCAGCTGGACTTACATCTGGACATTCTTTGTCACCGGGCGGGATGGTGAACGCACCACTAAACTCGGTGGTCCCATATCGTTCGAGGATCCGCCGTCCGCCCATCAAAGCCTTCCATTTATCGGCCAGTGGTCGGGGCAGTGCCGATGTACCGCACAGGAGCTGGCGGAAATGTCGAGCTCCCGCAATGTACGACTCGGCGACGTGTGGAGGAAGATTCTTGAGCACGGTCTCGTAGTGGGCCATCATTCTCATATACATGGTCGGCACTCCCGAGAAGTACGTCAGACGCTTTGCTCGCCAGTGCTCCCACACCTTGACCGGATCGAATCCGCTGGAGTGAAACTCGACACATGCACCCGACAACAAGAAAGGTAAGAAGGTTGTGCCGATGCCCGTTGCGTGGTGGACCGGAAGAATATGCATGACGCGGTCTCCGCGGTTCAAGGCGTACAGATCCGCGATCCGAGTGGCCTGGCCGTCTATGAAGCTCCGTCGTCGAAGCGCGCCTTTGGGAGGCCCTGTCGTCCCGGACGTGAAAATGACCAGTCCAGCGCCGTGGTAGTCGAGGAAATGGTCGCAGGAAACCAACATGTCCGCCGCACGGAGGGGCGGCCGGCCGATGAGCGGAGCAATGTCGATCGACTGATATCCCGGATTGAAGGTCGACGAGACCGCCCTTGCAATGTTCCGGCCCGAACGGGCGTTTTTCGTGCTCGACAACATCACAACGGCGCGGGACGTCTTGACATAGTACAAGGCTTCCTGCTCAGGCAGAGCCGGGGCTGTCCAACTCGGTCAGAAGATGGGTGGATACTCGGGAGAGAAAAAAAGGTAGGAGGTCTTACACAGCGGGACGATGATTCCACCGATCGCCAGGATGGCCAAGAATGCCACTGCATACTCATAGCTGGCCGGGGCGAGCAGATTGAAGTACACTTCTTCGTTGGCCCAGAGCCGGTTGAGGACGTCTGCGCTCAATGTCCCATAAAGAACGTTCCGCACATGGAGGACGTCGGTCAACAGCTGTGAATACGACGCCTTGATGTTGTAGGTACGATCGTCAATGGCAACAGCTTCGCCCTGTGCTGCGTATCCAATGAGACGTGTAAAGACTGGGAAGTTTGGGAAAATGTTGGGCCCGACGTGGCGTGGTCGAGGAGCAGTGGAGACGGTAGGAGTACTCTCATCGTTCGGTATCGGGTATGCTACCGAAGATTCGCTCACGGCGGCCATGCTGATGATAGTGACGGCGTTGCTGAACGGTCGCAATGAATTTCAGACAAACAGGAGGATCATGTCAACTTGGACAAAACCTATGAAATATTTGGTGATCTCAACGTTCTTGGACAGGATTGACCTGGGGTCCGGAGGTACTGTATCTGCCAGCCGTGAGAATGCTACGTGAGAGCAATTGTCCGGCAGGCCGCCATGGCCAGATGGCGAAGAGGCTGAACTGCAAGGTTCATCTATCCACATCCACCCGGGCAGTGTTGGCAAAGGGTTACCTCTCGGGACTTCGGCGATTTGTGCTAGGGCTTCAATCCTCGGGGCCGCTGCGGCGGCGATTACAGACTCAACTCTCACTTTACGCCTTCGCCGTGGCCTAGACCCATCTATCGCATTATCTCCGAGGTTGATTATGCAGCGGGAGACTGGATGAATTCGGACCGACACTCAATTTATAGACACACAGATTTGGTGAAGCTATGTAGATCTATATGCCTACCTAACCCGAGACTACCCACAGGGATGAGCTTCTCAATGACCATTGGCGCCATTGACACCATTCAGTCTGTGTTTCCTCCGCTCGGCCACAACAAAATCCAGTGCCTTTGTGAAATAAGGCAAGAACGCGACCGGATCCTCGGTGGCGGGAAAATGTCCCAGCCCTTTCATCTCCTCGAACTTTGCCCCGGGGATCTTGCGGGCGGTCTCTGCACTCATTTCGGCCGTGCAACTGTAGTCATACTCGCCCGTGAGCATGTACACCGGGCACTCTTTCGTATCGATGGACTCCAGACGGCCCTTCCCGTTCCAGCCGTGGAAATAGAACTTGAGATCGCCCGCGAAAATGTCGACACCTTGGCTCGAGTAGATCCACCAGATCAGGCGCTTGTAGTATTCCGGGGCCGTGGGTGCGATCATGCCGCACACGCGTTCCGGATTGATGACGGCCTCGTTCAGATCCGCTGCCAGTTCGTAGCTGGGCTGCGTAAAGGGAATGTGCTCACACCCTTCGAGTGGAATCACCCCGCCCACGCCTATTTCTTTGGCTCGCATGGCCAAGGCGAGGCAGACGTGTCCCGCCATCGAAGCACCCGAGACAACGGGACTCCTCAACCTCAGGCGACGGATGATCTGGGCGATGGCCGCCACGTACGGCTCTTCGCTATTCGCATGGCCCTGAGGCGATTGCTTCGATCCGGGAAGAGATCGCCCGTGGCCCGGGAGGTCAAAAGCGTACATGGTACACCTCTCTCGCAACTGCTTGTTATTCATCAAGCTGTGATTCTGCCTGGAATCCGCGCCCGCTGTGTGGAGAAGGAGTAAATCCTGCGGTCCCGAACCCGCCGTCTCGTAGAAGATTTTGCTTCGACCCCATACGGGCAGGTCGACCCAGGTGTAGCGGCCGACGATCGAGTCTTCTTCGTCGAGTTCGTCGAGTTCCTCGAAGGGAATCTCCTCGAAGCTCTTGGTCTCGATGCCGTTCTGAGCATCCCTAGCGCGGTCCAGCGCAATCCGCCACAGGCGTGCATTTCGCCCGAATGCGGCCACGTCGCCCGAGATGCCGACGCCTTCCTGATCTCCAAAGGCCCTCAGGATACCCCAGTATGACTGATGAGGCCTCGGGGGCTTCTCCGTGAAGAACAAGGTCCAGTCCTTGGGTCGAGCAGACAGTGCAAAAGAGGCGTCGGAGGCCGCTCCCTCGTGGACGCGAACGACTCCCTTTTGGATTGAAAAGATCACCGCGTCACTGGGTTCGGATGATGCGACCGCAAACGCCAGCGAAGAGATCTTGGACGCGGAGATCTGGAAATCCTGGTCGCCGTTGATTGCACTCTCGATGGCTGCGAACTTTGCCTTCAACAGCGAGACGACGTCGGTGGCAGTCATTGTGGTTGAGGGGCTTCTCAGAAGGTCGATGGCAGTGAAAGTCGTACTAGCAGATTGGACACGAACGAGGCCTGCCACCTGGGTCCTGACCAGGTACTTAGAACTGACGTCGACGGGGCTTTTCCAAGGATCCCTCCGCTATCGCGGGCAGCTGACATGCGCTCCGCAGTTTTCTTTGCGGGGAAAATTGATGGAACTGCATGGCGCTGGTCGACGTCGGCGGTTTGTCCGGCGTCATCGGCGGTTTTCGGCGGTTTTGTCACTGTGCCGCTCGAGTGGCTGTGGCAAACGGTCGAGTCTCATCTCATCACGTACGGTGGCCCAGATCCTGAGACTCACTGTGATCGCATGGCGCGGACCGCTTCTGTTTGGAGCCTCCGTGACCGACCAACGTCGACCAGCGCTGATCGGGTATTGCAGTGAGTTCGGAATTACATTCTTCGACAAAGACTTCCTACCACCGCAGAATCTTGGAAACAGCCCAGTCTTGCAGGGAACCATGGGTAGTCCACAGAAGACTATGCTGGCGTGTCAAGTCGTCGAGGTATGTTGTCAACCTCTCCCCCTAGGTATCTGAGCGATCCAGGTGACGGGTTTTCCTCAGTTCCACAAAGACTATGTCATTCACCAGGTGCCAATTCCGGCAGAGCTAGGTCCCCACGACCTGCTCTTGAAAGTCGCTGTCGCATCATTATGCCACACCGACTCCATGGTGGTTGAGGGTCGCATGGCCGGCGTCACGCTGCCAGTCACAGCCTCCCACGAGGGGACCGGCAAAGTCGTCGCGAAGGGAGACGACGTCCAAGGCTTCGATCTTGGTGACCGTGTCCTTGCCGGCATTCCACGTAATAGGTGTGGGCAGTGCCAGGACTGTTCTAGTCAAGATCCGCAATACTGCTCGAGCAGAGATGGTGGTATTGGCATTCAGCTCGATGGCGCGTTTGCCGAGTACCTGGTGGTGGACAGTCGAAATGCTTGCCATATCCCCGACGGCCTGGATTACACCTCTGCGGCACCCATGGCTTGCGCAGGAATCACAGCGTGGAGGGCACTCATCCAAGCCAACGTGGGCAATGGCCAGTGGCTCGGCGTCGTTGGGTCTGGCGGCGGGCTGGGTCATCTGGCTCTGAAGTTTGCCAAAGCACAAGGAATCCGGGTTATTGGGGTTGATGCTCGAGCCGAGGGGCTGGATCTGACCAGAGAAGCTGGCGCCGAGGTGGTTCTCGATGCTCGAAAGGGAATAGAAGCCGTGGTCGCAGAGGTACATGCAGTGACCGCAGGTCAAGGGGTGGACGCCACTATCAACTTCAGTGAAGCTGTTCCGGCCGCTGGGCTGGCGTGTGCAATTACACGCAAGCACGGAAGAATGATCCAAGTCGCTCAGGCAAGTTCGTCCCCAGCACCCCGGCATGAGAGTATCTGCTGACCGAGTTTACCCATCACAGCCACCAGAGGTCGTGATTCCGTTTCGAGAACTCATCTTCCGAGACATCAAAGTCAGCGGCTCACTGACAGGCTCGCCCAAGCAAACGCAAGAGATGCTGAATTTTGCGGCCAGACACGGCATCAGCGTCAAGACACAGGTTTATCAGGGCCTGGAACGGATACCGGACCTAGTAAAGGATGCGCACAGCGGGAAGATCAAGGGCAAAGGAGTTGTAGTAGTAGACCCTACCATTCGATGAAGTCCGTAGGCATAAGACATTCTCACACAATTCTAGGCTCTCTGTGCCTAGCATTACTATTCCAACTCCTGATTCTAGGTGTTATACTGAGGTTGGTCTATATAATACCTAGGTAATCTCGCCTACACTAAAGGTATAACAAAGCTTGATATCTATAGTTAGAGGAGCAAAACTATAACGCTCGTGATGAACGTGGAACGCTGAAACACGCCGACGATACAGCAGCTGCCCCACATGCAAAGTCGTCGCAAAGGACTTCAGTGTCGAGGCTGGACAAAATCCCACGGACGGTCGAGGCTCAAGCCGTGCAGCATGGCCTGCAGATGCGTGTGGGCAACCCCACATTGAGCCGGTTGGCATGTGACATGGCCAGGTCCTGCTTCCGGGGGGGAAGGGGTGGGGGCCGGGGGGCTTGAGAAGGGGGTACACAGAGTTTTCGGGTCTCGCTTTCCGGAAAAAAATCGCCTTGTCATATGGTTTGCAGGTCTTGGTGTATGAGCGCATCGTGATCGTCAGATCCCCGTGTAATCGCGTGCATCGCTCGCTCCACGCCCGTCTCCGATCGCCTCCCCAGATCTGCTTGTACGAGTATGCCGCGTGCTGTGGGAATCGGAAGCGGAAGGCGGTCTGAGAGTGACCCCTCGGTCGTCATTGATCTTCCACACTAGGTATTGCAGAATGTACGCCGTGCTCTAGGTTGTCCGCAAAAATGTGATGCAATCTATGACCAGACGTCTTCCTGGTAGACACCACTGCTGCGCATGCTCTTGACGACTTGCTCCGCCTTCTTCTCGTCTACTCCCCGTTCGGAGGCGATAATCTGGCCGAGAACCTCGTTGACTTCTCGGGCCATGTGGGCTGCATCACCGCAGACGTAGAAGTTGGCCTTTTGTTGGAGGAGCTCATTGATAAACTTGGCGTTCTCTTTCAGCAGATGTTGCACGTAGACCTTCTTCGGTCCTTCTCGGGAGAAGGCGTTGAAGATGGTCAATTTATCTCCCAATGCCTTCTTGTATTCCTGCGACAATCAGTTAGCGGATGCTTTGTTGGTACAAAATTTGCCGATTCAACTTACATCCCACTCGGCCTTGTAGAGCCAGTCCTCGGACTGCCTGCGACAACCGTAGAATAGTACCGTCTGGCCAACGTCCTCACCCCTCTTGGCCTGCTCTGCACGCTCCTGGACAAATCCGCGGAAGGGAGCAACACCTGTACCAGGACCAACCATAATGATTGGCTTGCTCGGGTTCGAAGGCAACTTGAAGTTGGAGTGACGAACATGGACGGGAACATGAATACCATCGTATTTGTTGCGAGGACCATTGATAGCATACGTCAGACCGTGTGGCGATGGGTCCGGATCTCCATTTTGCTTTTGCTTCAGGGCCAGGAGATAGTTGGTGGTGACACCCTTGACGACATGACCAGCGCCAGGAACGCGCACGGACTCCACCACGGCGGTAATGGAGATTTTCTCCGGTTGAACAAGCGACGAGGATGAGATTGAGTAATAACGGGGTTGGAGTTTGTTGAGACCTTCGACCAGACAGGAGAAAGGAACGGCAGACCACGGACCAGGATGAACGGCAGAAACTGCCTGCGAGACATTCAACATTTGGCTGCTGATCTTCTCTTTGAAGTAGTCGGCGTCGGAGCCGAGCTTGGCCATCTCTTTCTTCGCCTCCTCGTTGGGCGCAAAGGCAGCCAAGGTGGACATGAACTGGCGGGAGACGGGGGCGCAGATTTCCATGTGATAGCGAATGGCGGCATCGTAGGTCGTGGGGGTAGGGAAAGGAACCTTGGCAGTAGCATCAATGCCTTTCATGCTGATGACCCTGTGTCTCTTCTCTTCCAAACCAAAAGTTTTGATCAACCGGTCAACCTCCAAACCAGCGTTTGTAGGCCAGATCGCAATATGGTCGCCTGTCGTGTACGTGATACCAGACCCAGAAACGTCGATCTCGCAGTGGAGGCAGTTCCGATCTTTGACTGTGAACAATTCTCTCGATTCGGCAATGGGGGCAATGAAAGGATTATGGGCGTTGTAAGGGCCTTTCTGGCTGTTCTCGAGGTGATTCTTGTTGGGCTCGCCCAGATAGACCGTGTCGGTCTCGGGGGAGAGGTCTTCGCGCTCTTCGACACTGAAAACTGGCTCATAGACGGCCTCACGCTCCTCTAGGCCCATTTCCTGAGTCAAGGCAGCCCACATGGGCTCTTTCCAGGCCAAGAAGTCTTCTTCCATGGTGCCGGCGCCATCGTCACCTTCACCGGCAGTGCCGATCCTCTTTGCGCCCAACTTGGTCAAGATCTTGTCCAGATTTCGAACCATGGAGTTGTAATGCTCATATGTGTTATTTCCCAGACCAAACGCGACATATTTGAGGTTACTCAGCGGTTTTTCGTCGGAGTTCTCGGAGAAGGAAGGAGGGTCTTGGTTCATGAACTCCCAGAATTCGACGGCGTTATCGGTCGGCTCGCCTTCACCGTAGGTGGCCATGACGAAGAAGGCCACCTTGTCTTCGGGGAATTGGTCGAGGTTCTCGTAATCGAAATCTTCCAGGTCCGCAGTCATGGTGTTCAATCCGAAGCGAGCGTGGCCCTCCTTTGCCAAACGAGAGGCGTAATCCTCCGCAGTGCCGGTTTGTGAGCCGTAGAAGATCACACAGTTTTTGCCCGACTCATCCATCTTCTCGAGGATGTTGCGGGATCCCTTCTTGGCAGCGCTTCCATTGAGGGCAGAGGTAGCGTAGGGGTCCTTCGGGACGCCCCAGTAGGTGCCTTTGGTGAAGTAAGCGACGCTGCCGAGGAGCAGCAAGACGAGGACAACAATGTCCAGAGTGTCGACCTGAGCCATGGTGGGGAGTTTGATGGGAGCGGCCTCAGGTTCGGTTGACATTGAGGGTTTGGGGTGGTGAATCGGACTAGAAAATACAAAGTGTCCTCCGAGAGCGATGTCGCTGCTTATATGAATGGTGGGGTACCGGGCCAGTTAGGCAGTGGTGAGCAATTGAACAGCGTGGAGATCGCAGGCGCAGGGCACTCGCTCTTTGGCGCTCGGGGGAAGGCGAACCGTTTGTGGCCTGATGTGGCCAAGATTACCGGGTACGCTGCGGTGTGCGTGCTGGACGGGGAGTGGAGGCGTGCTCGTGGGCCTCAGCTATTTTGTTTTGTGGGCTTCCGTTGCGTTGCAGACCTCTCACGCCTCGCTCAGCTTAATTAATCTTAAACGACGGCCAGGGCCAATCAGCCGCAATGATTGATCGTCGATAGGGCTAGGTCGAGTTCTTATCGGATGGTGCACTTCAGAGAACAAGAGTCTGACCCAATGTCAAGGTGAAGATCGCAACAGGTCCGAGTTGGACAGTTCACACCAGTGGAAGGGGAGGACGGCCACACAATTAATAGTGTCGGACGTCAACGATCGTGGAGGCCAAATCGGTCGGCAATTAGAGAATCGAAGAAATATCGTGGAGATCTATAACCTGGAGTTCGGCTTGTTGTTGACTGGCACATTCGCTGCGGAGGCGCAATGCGCAATTGGAGGGGCAAAATGTGCGCGTGCGGAATTATCCTTTTGACTTGACCTTCGAGCGGGCAAATGCGGCTTTCTGGAGGGAGAATATCCGGAACCTGTTTTCGTGGGTGAACGGCGGGCGCCCCTCGGACTTATGATGACTGCGCGGTACAGAGTCTAGGGCGTCACTGGCGTGTGGGCGCGTGGTGAGTCCGGGGAGGCAGGCAAACAGCGGCGCAGCGTATCGGCAGTTGGGTCGAAACAATAAGACACAAAGCGCCTCCTGTGTCGCATGGGGACAGTCAGATCCTTTTATCTCTACCAACTGAATGCATCCACTTCTTTTGGCTACGCTCTTATGATCCCACCCGGCACATGGCCACGGAGAACGAGGCGGCATGCCAGACCTCAGATGGGAGACCTGAATATGAGATGGCTCAAGACCCGTGCGGGTAAATACGAGGGTCGGCGTATTCGCTGAGGACTCGTCGTTGGTTGTGGGTTCTGTGGTGGCACTCTGTCCAGTCTGACGCTCCCCACATACACAGCACACAGGGACAGTGGGAAACGTTGTCCCTTGTCCCGCCTTACCCCCATAGTTGCATACCTAAGATAATCACACAGTCAGCAGATGGTGACGAGGCTCTTCTCCTGCACCTCTGTGGCGAGGCTTTGTATCGCTCTCAGGCAACCCGCAATTTGTCTTCATCTTGCAGCTTATTCGGTGTCGTATTGGCACACGGCAAAAATAGGTAGAAACATCACATGCACGTAATACGGATCATATCAACAAGACTCCAGCGTCAAGGGAAATGGGCCCCGGCGCAGATGGCCGAGATAGTGCAAGAGCCGTTGGCGCCAGAGGGGTGGTGAGGACAGTCTGTGACAGCAATGGCGCCAATGCTCCTACCTGTGCATCCACCGACATCACTGTGCTGGAATGTTTCAACGGTATTGGTGTACCTGAAGAAGGATGACCTGCTAGAGCCATCACCTGGCTTTCTGATTCGGCGAGGGTGTTCTGCGAAACCACGAATCGCACAGTAGAGCACTCAGTCACCGAATTGTAGCTGTGGTGTGGTGATGAACGAACTGTAGATGTCGTCCTACACCGCACTAGAAAGAGATCTGGACAATCCTCCTTGTGCGCACACAGTCGTCAGGTTGAGGTGAGGTGAAGCTGATCTGATTGGCGGCATTTGCGCATCCCTTTGCCTGCGCTGGTGCCGTTCCAATTCCTCCGTCGCTTTGACAATAATGGGCGACTAGACTACCACCCGACGCCTTGACCTCCAAGACTTCCTCTGTCGGTTCCTGTCCGCATCGCGCACATCAATCCCGCTCCGCTTGTCTACCTAGAAGCAATGACGCGGGACCTGCATCTTCTCCAGCGTCGGCGTTCAAGGGCTCACAATGCTGCATAACCGTAAGTGCGACCCGGAATTCTTCCGCTCGACTCACCACCGCGCTCCACGTTCCACGAATGGCCACCACCACCCTCAGCGCTCTGCATGAGGACGAGCACATGATCCCGTACTAACCGTGCTCGATGCTTCCAGATGCCCAGTCCGCGTCCAACGAGCCGTCGGTCTACACCCTCGATGGTCCTGGGCCCGAACAGATCTCGCAACCGTTGTCCAATACCCGTCCCCAACTTCACACCAGAAACACTTCGGTGACGAGAGGCAGGCCTCAACAGTCGGCACCCCAGGCATATGGCCCCAACGGTACGACATCATCGCGGGCAGGCTCGGCCCAGCCTCAGCCGCTTGGGAGCGAAGCCGGTGTGAACGCAAGAGGAGGACCGGCGGTGGACACCACGGGCCTTCAGAGACGGACATCAAACAGTTATGGCCATCACCGCCAGACGTCCGTCATCCATGGCCTGCAGCATTCAAGAACCCCCAGCTTCAACTCTCCCTCCTCCGCGAGTCCTTTGACACCCGAATCGCTACTTAGTGCAGCTGGCTATGCAAGATATCCCACGAGCAGCAGAAGGGGCCAGTACTCCAATGCGAGCGCAGAAACTTCAGCCTACACATCTCCCGTATCACCATACCAAAGTCACGGTCAAGGGCACTCGATCGATTCGCTGATTGACGCCAGCGCGCCAGTACCTGAGCCGGCGTCATCATCCTCACAGAACAGGAGACGCAAGGATCATTCAAGAACACGCAGGGGCCATGCATACAATTCGTCCAGCTTCCATCAGCAGCCTGAGCCGCGAACACCCGGGGAATATGCTCTCCACCACCTCTTTCACGCCTTTGTGCTCCGCGCCGATCAAAGAATCAACCACTGCCTCACTCTCCTGGACACTTCTCCTGCACCAGTGGAACAGGCTTGTGCGCCCGGTGTTGATGCGGCCTTCGATCAACTGATTGTGTCACTGGGCCACATTTCGCGCCTGGGACCCAAACCATTGGTGGACAGTCTAATGTTATGGCGAAAAGGCAAAGGGGATGCGGCTGCAAACCTGAAAAAGCAGGTCTACCAGCAAAGAATCCAGGCGGGCACGCCAACTGCATCCCTTCCCCCTTCGCTCCCTCGGCGGCATACCGAGCCCCTTCAGGTCCCCAGCGAGGCTGGTCTCTCTCACGTTGGAGCTGAAGGTGCTTCTGCTGCTGAAGATCCGCTCACCCAGGAATATCTGTTCGCAGATCGCCGAGCCACCATCTCCGTCTACATCCTATGTAGGGTGTTGATTGCAATCTTTGAGCAAAGCACGCTGGCCGCCATAACCCAAGATCTGGCCAACAAGCTGGAGGACATCGTGTTCACGCAGATCAGAGAGGTGGAGCCTGCACAGATCCTGACATCGACAATCCGACTTGCAAACTGGAGAATTTATGGTGAGGTGCTGGGCCATATGAGCCGGCTGGACTTTGGCAACGTCACGTTCCGCTTTACGCAGCAGCTTGATCAGTGGCAGCAGGACGTCGCCAAGAGCTCTGGAACCGCTGCCGCCAGGGATCTTGAATCTCGCATCGAACTACTTCTGCTCGGCATGCGCCATCTGCACATCCCCCCGACGAGGGAGGCCGCATTTGCCGTTGCCGACTTCCTGCGAACTCTTGCGGCACTCTTCTCCGACGCGCATGGGCCTCGAGTGAAGCAAGCCTACTGTCAACTATTCGAGCGCTTGCTCACCGCCGTGGCGAGTAATCCAGATTGCTTTCAGAACGTTCCAAAGTGGAAGGACTTCATCGAAACCATCAACTCCAGGCTGGGCAACATGCTAGTCAAGGTCCGCCACTGGAGTATTGGATTCCCCGTGTCGATTCTGCTCATCTGCATTTCGCCAACCGAGTCTTTCTCCGTGCAGTGGCTTCCAATGATCTCGAGTTTAGCCCCAAAGCTAAAGGACAGGTCTACGCGAGCCCTCGCCCTGCAAGCCATTTGTCAACTGGTCTGGACATATCTCGTCAGGGTCGGAGACACCCTACAGGTCAAATTGCGTCGACTGGAAGAGATCATCAAGATCACAATCCCTCAAGGGAGGAAAACTCATGTGGTGTCTGATCCAGCTACGGCGAATCCGCTGGTGCAATTCATCCGGATCCTCGGGTTTACATCTCAGGAGCTCTGTTTCCGTGCCGTCATCTTCCCTCTTCTGCATTACGATCTGTTTCAATCCAGTCGAACCCTCCGGATTGAACAGATCGAGCCGGAACGGATGGTCATTGGCATTCGCGCGTTTCTTGTCCTCATTTCTGACTTGGAGAAAGGTGACACGAGGCGTCCACCATTCCCTGCATTTAACATACATACCCCGACCGTTGACGGGTTGCCTCCCTCGCCGATGAGCATGAGAGCCATTTTGGGGATCGATTCACCCGTGCAATCAATCTGCGAAGATGAGAGTCCTTCCTCCCTGCCAGTCAACGTTTCTGCGCTGGATGAAAATGCCCAACAGTACTATCTGCAATTCTGTCAAATACTGGGCAAGATTACAATTCTCTGCGACAATACCTTTGGGGGGCAAGCCACGCTGAACGAAAAGTTTTCTTCGGCGGCAAACGTCACCCCTAAAACTCCTCTTGCCGACGCATTCACACTGGCACGGAATCAAGAGCCAATAGCCCCTGACCAGAGGCAGTTGTATTACGAGCTGCTTCACGTGGCCATTCAGGCTCTCCCGCGTTGCTTCACCGACCATATTCCCTTGAACCCATTGATCAATCTCTTGTGTACCGGGTCTGCTCACGTGCAGGCCAATATCGCAGCCTCTGCTACACAGTCTTTGAAGGCCATAGCGAAACAGGGCCACGCCCAGGCAGTAGCAATTGCTTTCCCACGGTTCATTTTCCACTACGACTCTCAGTACTCTACGATGTCAGATGAGGGGCGTCTGGGGCCTGCCCACATCGAAACGACATTGACGTTATATCTTGAATTGCTCCAGATCTGGATGGAGCAGCTTAAACAGAAGGCCGTTGCGAGCTCGGTCGAAGCAAGAGATCGTTCAGCGGGCGGCCCTAATCGAGCGCTGCAAATGGAGCTCACCAACGCCATCCCTCATGTGGACGAGATTGAAGCATATGGACTGTTCTTCCTTTGCTCCCAATCTCGGCGGGTGAGGGCGTTCGCGATCAAAGTTCTACGACTCGTTGTTCAGTTTGATTCCGTTCTCGGCCAGGCGGATTCGTCACGGATCATCAAGCTTTTGGAGGATCAGTCGTCCACAATCCTAGACTTGCATGACGATGCTCTCAATGTTGCCGAACGCAGTCGGTTGCAGAAGGACAAGCGCGTCGGTCCCGGCCAGAGTACTCTGATCGAGATTTGCAGCTCCGAGGTCTCATACGACTCGACTCTTTGGTTCAAAGCTTTCCCGAACCTCATCCGCGTTGTGTTCGATGCATGCCCAAACGCCATAGCCCTCTGTCGAGGAACTGTTACGGACAGACTTGTGATGATGCAGAACGATATTGAAGCCTTCTCAGACGCTGCTGGTGCTACTGCGGCCATGTATGAATACCGCATGCAGGGGAGAAGTTCTGCCACATCCGCCGAGGTTCTCTTCGATCAGTGGAAACTATACCTCATCATGGCTTGTGTTACGCTCAGCTCGCCAGGTGCCCAATCCCAGAGTCAGCTTGCTGATGCTGCTCACGCACGCAAGACGTCCAAGAGCACGGTCCCAGCGCAGGACAAGCTGAGCTCCGCCCGGGCGTTATTTTCTGCGATCATTCCAATGCTGGGCGCCGCGCCTGACGCCATTCGTGATGCGGTAGTCTCGGCTCTCGGATCAATCAACCGCAAGCTCTATCGGACACTTCTTGAATCATTACAGTATGCGGTCATCAAGTGCAATGAGGAGGCGAAGGCGAGGATCACCCATCACAGGACCCCAAGCAGTCCACAACGGTCGCAGCAAACAGAGCGCCTTCGAACTGAGGTGACGCATGTATACAAGCTTACGGCATCTTTCCTCCGGCATGAGGACATCTACAACGATGACTGGATCTTGAACAACCTGGTCATATATACCAGGGATCTCCGCATCTTCCTCAGTGATACCGACGTGCAGAACGACTGGCGTTTCCAGAAACTGAGATATCACTTCTGCGGCCTTGTCGAGGAAGTATTCGAGGGTGTCAACCGGTCTCAGACGCCTTCGCGCTGGATGCCTTTTGAATCGCGCAAGTCTGCGTTCGCCTTGATGGAGGACTGGTGCGGCTATTCAGCTGAGCAAACATCGATTGATCCAAATCACAACAATGCGCGGACCGTGCAGGATCGTATCAATGCCAGCGCCGCCACCGAGAAGGAGAAGAACAATTTACGAGTGGCCGCTCTCAGTGCAATGGCCACTCTATGTGCCGGGACGATCAGCATCAGAACTGACAGCAACGCCATCTTATCATTCAATCTGCCAAGGATGCTGTCCTGGATCGACACAATTTTCGCCACGAACAACCACAAAATGCACACCATCGGTCGACGGGCGCTCAAGCTGTTGCTCATGCACAATCCAGAGCATCTTGGAATTGTGGAACATGCCGTGGAGCAGTGCTACAGGACCGAGTCTCCCATGGCGTTGGAAAGCTATTTTGGCGTCGTATGTGATGTCTTAATCCAGCACGAGGACTATCCTGTGCCGTTTTGGAAAATAGTCAGCATCATCGTCTTCACCTTGGGGAATGAGAATCGCGAAATCAGAATGAAGTCGGCACATCTTATCCGCACTCTGGACGAACGCCAACATAAGAGAACTAACCTTCAGGAATTTGACATCAGCATCTCTGACAAGACACGCGCTGTGTACAAGCTGGCTCAATTCGAATATTCGCGACGTCTTGCGAAGGCCAACTCCGACATAGCGTTCATGGTGTTTTCGGAGTTCTCGCTCCATTACAAGAGTGCGCGAAATGATCATCAAAGAAACATGGTCGTGGCCATATTGCCGTGGCTGCAGACTCTCGAGCTCCAGGTGGATTCCGCAACTGGATCTCCTACCGCTGTTTCGTACATGCTTCTGGCCAACATGTTCGAAATCACCATCTGCTCTAGCAGTGCCATGCACAATGAAGTACAGGCGTTGTGGCAGGCGTTAGCGACAGGACCACATGCAGGCAACGTGCAAATGATCCTTGACTTCATCATATACCTGTCCCTTGACCGGCGCGACCAGAACTTTGTCGAGTACGCAAAACAGATCGTTGTGTACCTGTCTTCCACTCCTGCCGGATCTCGAGTGCTGGAATTCTTCATGTTACAACTATGCCCGAAGAATATGGTCAACGACCGAAAGCATGCAGAAGTCGTGATGCCTGACACGAGAAGTCTCCCTTATGTCGCTGATCTGACTTCCCTGCTGCCTATGGGCACCAAACAGGTACGCTTTACTTGTACATGATGAGACACCGCTAACCAGCATGTAGGTTGGGCTTTCTCTTGGCCAAGTCTCCCTGATTTTTCTGGTTGATCTCATGGTTGCGCCTGTTACCCTCGTCAGAGACGAGGCCGCAAAGCTCATTCACGCGGTACTGATTCTGTGGGACCACTACACTGCCTCCGTTCAGGAACAAGCAAGGGAGATGTTGGTGCATCTCATACACGAATTGGTCACCACCAAGATCGAAGCTCAGACTCTCAACTCTGCCAAGTCAAGGATCGAAAGTCTGGTCGACGCAATTCGAACGAACAGTCCTCGGATCAGCTGGTCCTACGAGAGCAACACTAGGAAAGACGAAGATGACGGCGGCAGCCGAGTACCTCCGGCAATGACAGCACTCACTACTGAGATTGTCAGTATCTTCAACCTGGCATTCGACAATTTTAGCGATTCTTGGGCTAAAGAAGCACTACACTGGGCCTCCATCTGTCCGGTTCGACATTTGGCCTGCCGGTCCTTTCAAGTTTTCCGGTGCATCTCTGTCAGTTTGGACGCCAGGATGCTAGCCGATATGCTTGCACGGCTTTCCAATACGATTGCCGACGAGCACACGGACTACCAAACCTTCTCCATGGAAATATTGACGACGCTGAAAGTCATTATCGGAGCGCTCGAGCCGAAAAACCTGCTACGTTATCCTCAGCTCTTTTGGACCACGTGCGCATGTCTCAATACCATTCATGAACGAGAATTCTACGAGACCCTAGGGATGCTTGAGAAGTTCCTCGAGAAGCTGGATCTCTCTGATCCGGATGTGACGGAAGCAATGATGAAAGGACTGCCCGGGAAGTGGGATGGCGGCTTTGAAGGGCTGCAACCGTTGCTTTACAAGGGCCTCAAATCCGCCGACAGCTTGGACAAGACTCTCCTGGTTCTCCAACAGCTAGCGGAACTTCCAGACTGCCAGCTCGTTGGAAGCGACAACCGCCTACTTTACTGTGTCTTAGCGAATCTACCACGATGGCTGCATACCTTCGACCAGGATGCTACCAATGCTGCAGCATTGGCTTCAGCGCAGACGCTCGCGAGGATCGCAAGTGCTGAAGGCCACGAGCCCCTCTCAATCTGCCTGGCACGTTACGCCAACAATGACATAACAAGCCAAGAGATGCTTACGGCCACGGTGAAATCTCTCAAGGCGGCCTACTTCCCTCTGTGTGATGCCTCAAGTCTGATTTTCATGATTGGACTGCTGACGAACAAGACGCCATGGTTCCGAGTCAAGCTCATGGACATCCTATGCGAGTTGATCCCAATCGTGAATATGAAAAGTCCTTCTATTACAACTCACGGGCCGGACCTCATCTCTCCACTACTCAGGCTACTGCAAACCGAACACTGTACTCAGGCATTGGAGGTCATGGACTACATCATGGAGGTCGCAGCCACACCTATGGAAAAGCACCATATGCGTATGAGTATGGCTTCGGGCTCAGCAAAAGCCATTCGAAAAGAGTACGAGCGAACACAAAGTCTCTATGGCATTCCGCACTCCTCGGGATGGTCCATCCCAATGCCGGCGGTGTATTCTGGCATGACCAGGCACAACGTCCACGCCGTCTTCTACACATGTGGAGACTCGGAATTCCTGAAAGACCAGGAAACTAGCACGCCCGATGTCGAATTTCAGGGTGACGATGGATACACCGACTCATATTTCCCACCCCAAAGCAGGGCGGAGACGATCCGAACACTTGAGGCTGCGGATACCAATGTCAGCGATCTGGTTAACACTCTCGACAGTCTCGACGACTTCTTTGACGATGTAGAGGCTGATGATGTCCTAACGCCGATGGGAACAAGCCAACTGATGGGCTCCGCTATCTCAATCCCCACCCTGACAGAGCAAAACACCGACCTGTACGACGAGCAGACGGCCCCAATCCTTCGACAGAGCCTCTCCCGGACTATGCCGTCGACTAATGTGCAGGACGGTTTCACCGAGGCAGGTCCCCTCCCTGGCATGACCCACCAGACTCAGCCTAGTCTCTCATCTCAGAGTTACAGCGCATCTGCCCAGGCCTCTTTCTCTTCGATCGACGAACTGGGAGGACCGGGGCCGTCGATGCCGAATTCGACGAAGAAAACTGCCCTCCAAACCTCCATCAGCCCGATAAGCCATCAGCGGCCAGGACTTCATGCCAGGTCTATCACGTCTCCCGCGAACCAATTCCCTGTCTCGCAGCCAACAGCGAGCGGACTCGCTACTATGCCTGAGAACTTCTCGTTCAGGTCCCAGGATGATTTTGCTGAGCAATATGACGAAGCCGTCCTATCAGATGGGGAGAATAGTCCTTTCCCCTTGCTGAGCATGAGTATGTCCAATCAGAGCAAATCACTGTCCGGTCCCGGCCCTTCGGAGTATCAGATGACGCCTACTTCTGCCACTGAGACAGGTGGTGCCTTTAGCCTCCAGGGTATGAGAAGGGGTATGCGGCGCCTGACAGGTGGAAAGAGTGAGAGCCAGAAGGAGAAGGAGAAGAGCAAGGACTATGCACGTCTACGTGGGCAATCAGGAGGCCCAAATCTGGTGCCTGCGGCAATGCAGAGCCCCCGAGTCCCGAGGGTACCTTCCGAATACCTTACTGGCGGTGCCAGCAACATCAGCAGTGTCAGCCCCACCGCAAGCCCAGGGCTTTGAGAGCTTGAGGCAGCCCAGTGCTTTTTCGCCCCCTTCGATTTTCCAACACGACGATACCCCCATAGAGCGTGATGCAGCATGAGTGCAAGCATTGTCGGCGTTTCTTGCAATTTCAGCAATTGCTACGACCTGTGTACAACATGCAAGGGCTTTTCTGCATTGACAAGACCGAAAAGTTGGGCTTGTATACTACTACCTCCAGCTCAAGTGCTGCGAGCAATGTACCACTATGACAGATACCTGATTTCAATCCCCACGGCCGTTCTGTCCATCCTTGCACGCTTCCATTCGTTGTTTGCATTTGCATCCAGGTGATGCGGGTGAGACATCACTTGCGCACTGACCGTCCCCTGCATTCCTAGGTATACATTCCAGGCAATCTGCCTCAATTTGCCTATCTCCGCGATGCGCGCCTCACGAATTTGGCCTTTCCAGCACACCGGTGAGTGAGTCCTTGAAAGAAGGGGCCGTGGCAAGATGCAGTTCACGACGAGCGTGAGATTAATTCACGCTCTGCTGGCGCTGCACAGTCTTACTGCGGTCACTGCAGCGCAAGCACGTAAGGGACAAGATCGCCACGGTAAGGCGCTTTGCTAACGACAAACAGTCTCGATAGACTCGAACGGCTGCTACTGGACGTCAACAGTGGTCTTTGGCAACATCACCAGCTCGAGCACCGTCCCGAACACGTTCAGCACTACTAGTGGTGGACGGTCGATATCGCCTATTCTCCCGTCGTCGACGGTATCAAATCCCAGCACCAGCGAATCAATCGTCCCGACAACCAGTGGGCCGCCGATCATCACGACTACATCAAGTCTCGCCTCTAGCGAGTCGACGGCTTCTTCCTTCTCGAGCACCCTGCCCACTGCGACACCTCCAGCTCCTGCGTCAACCCTTTTCCGCATCACTGTCAGCGGCTTCAACGCCAGACTCCGACCCCGCGCCCCTAGCTACCTCTCCTTTAATGGGGAGAATGCTTATCTCATCGCAGACGAAGAGTTGTCCGGAATCTTCGTCCTTACTTCTGATGGCCAGCTTCGGACCGGCGACGCAACCGTTGGCATAAATGGCAGAACGGGATCATTGCCTCTGAGGCGTTTTCCGGGGTTGACTCAGCCTAGTGGTTACATCTGGTATTTCAACGACACAAGGCTGGTGTTTGGCGAAAATCTCGCCTTCTCGGCACTTAGTGACGGGCAGATGTTTGTAACATTTCCTGGCGGTCAGCCCCCTACAGGCGCTGTTCAGCTTGGTCTAGAGCCAGAGTTCGTGGAGACAATGACGAGTTCGACTCTTTCAACGACTTCAAACCTCGCTAGCATGAGCTCAAGTCCTGGTACAGGGGCAATGACAACCACCACATATATGGAGACGAGCGTGTCAAGGCCGGCGACCGGCGGGCCTTATTCTACTACTCCTAGCATTCCTTCAAGCCAGGTTACCAGTTCCACCACAACACCGGGCGCTTTATCTCCATCAGCCATGACCCCGGACCAGCCTCTGACCTCGTCGACAACAGCATACACCACTACTGTACTACTGCCTCAATCCACTTCAGTCGCAGCTAGCGGCGCATCGTCTTCGACTTCGCTGACGCCCAGTCCGTCCCTTTCCAGTAACACGATCATCTCAAGTTCGAGTGGCAGTACGACAACAATACCTCCTAGCGTAGCGAGCTCGTCGTCCGCCGCGCCAAGCACCACTGTTCAGGGCAATCCAACAACCCTATTGTCTTCGACAACGACAAATGTGTTGACCTCCAACGCCATAGCTTCGTCTTTACCCGCGACGTCAGCATCATCCACGATGTCACCTTCATTAGGGACGACCATCTCCTCCACCACTTTGACGAATGGCCCGTCAAGCTCCATGACGAGCTCCAGAGTCACAACAGCGGTCACGTCAACACAGCCTCAACCACTCTCGACCACTTTGTCCCCATCTGCTCAAAGCACCAACGCCCATTCGTCATCGAGCGTGGCAAATCCCAATCCAACCAGCATCACGACCACAACGAGAAGCCCAAGCAGCACTTCTTCATCCCTGCCCACCTCCACGCCCACAAGCTCACCCTACCCAGCCAAACGCGGCCTCGCCTACCGCAACGTGACCACCCTCCAATACTACCCACCACCGTCGCCCTACATCTCGTGGACCTACAACTACTACTCGCTCCCCAACGCGTCCGACGACGTAGGAGCGTACCCCTACCCGTCCGCGCCCTACCGCTTCATCCCACTCCTCTACAACGACGCGCCGTCACTGACCTCGATCTGGTCCTCCAACGTCAACTTCAGCATCACGCACTACGGGACGGACGCCATCTTCGGCTTCAACGAGCCCGACGCCAACTTCGACGGGCAATCCGCCAACATGCCCGTGGCGCAGTCCATCCAGGGTTACGCCACCTTCATGGAACCGTTCGCCGGGCGCGTCCGCATCGGTTGCCCCGCCGTGACCAACACGGGCGGCGGCATCGCGTACCTGGAACAGTTTCTCGGCAACGCGAGCCTCCACGGTCTCACCCTCGACTTTATCAACCTGCACTGGTACGCCAGTCCGTACAACATTGACTATTTCCGCGAGTTCGTCACCCAGGCGTATAGTTTGAGTGTGCTTTATTCGCCGAACATTACGTCGCGGTACGTCGACACGCGGAACGGCGGTGAAGCGTTGCCCGTGTGGATCACCGAGTTTGGCCTGGATCAGAACAATTACGACTGGGCTACTAATGTGGCGTTTCTGAAGAATGCCTCGCGCTGGATGGACCAGCAGGTCTGGGTCGAGCGGTATGCTTGGTTTGGCAATTTCCCCGGCGGTCTCACGAGTTATGGCGCGCCCACGACGGGGATGCTTTTGAACACGGATGGGAGTGGGCGGAGTGCGTTGGGCGATGTGTGGTATCGGTATAACGGGACTAGTTAAGTGCGACTGGCCTGGCTTTGGGTTGAGTCGGGTTGATACTTGTAGGGGAGGCGTGTCGGTGTTTGGTTTGTTCACAAGGGAGTCCGGCTGGAAGGAAGTATACACCGTAGTCGTGGTTCGTGTGTGGAAGTGAATTGCGGTCATGTTTTCGGCTGCAGAAGTCGTCGCATCGCGTTCCATGGAGTTTGGACGAGGAAGGTCGTGCATTTCCAGCATTTGGCGTCAAGGTCGTGTTCGACGTCACATTTACCGTATACTGAAACCTTGATCGATATTGAAATTCACATGATACCAGTCTTGGTTCCCATCCTGTTACATGCTGTACGCTCTCTGCTTCTCTGAATACTTATGGAGTTGTGCAGAGCGCACTCCATCTACACAGAATGACGTTGGCATGAGCACGCTCAGCACCGCTCAAATACCCGATAGAGTCCTTTCAGATTGGCGACTTCAACGACACCTTTCAACATATCCTGCGTGGCCACTATTCTCGACCGGAAAGCCGGGAAGAGAACGTGCTCCAGCGTATATTCGATCTCCTTCCTTCTTCTCTCGGTGGCCTCATTGTCGGGGTCAGGCTGGCTGTTCTCGGTGTCATCCTGGGTCTCGGTCTCGGCGTCTGGCTGCACGTCCTGAGCGGGATCCGAGTCCACCATCTCTTCCTCTCGCGCTTTCCCCTTCCCTTTGTCGGCTTTCTCTTTAAAAGGTGGCAGCATCTCCGGGACATAAAAATTGGCCAGCTCTCTCAGGAATGTCCGAAAGCAAGCTTCTTCTTCTGTCCAATCCACAAATGGTCCTAGTCTTAATAAAAAGGTCGGTAATTTCGCCATGCATGGCATGTAACCCTTTAACAGCAGTGGTATTGTTTCCAGCTGGCCGTCGTCCGTGATGTTCAGAGAGAAATACTCGGCAAGCATTTCTTTACTCTGCATCAGTTGCTGGTACACTCTGTCCACGATCTGGTCTTTGTTCAGTCCCGCACAAGAAGGGTCTATTTCGAACTGATGTTCTGCCGCGATATCCAACAACTCCCTCAGATGCGGAGCGGGTTGAAGTTGAATAAGCCCAAAGTTGCCGAAATCGGTCAAGCCAACCTGATAGAAGAACTCGTTGGAGGTCATGCCATAATCAACAAGGTAGAGCCTCACGCCGGATTGAATGGCTGCGAGGCGTCTGGTGCCATCGACTACGCCGACGTATGTCAGAGAGGCAAAGACTTCAGTGAGCCCGTTGTGCATCGATTCGCGAACTTCAGCGCGGAGGTTCTTGACTGAAGTGAGGCGAATTTGGATTTGTTCGCGGTCCGTGGTCGTGTACTGGATTCCATCTGTGGCCGGGGGGTCGTCTTGAGATGTCGATGTCATCAAAGCCGGTGGCAGCATCGAGGTAATCTTTCTCATCTTTGAATCGGTTCGGACGAGGTTGTTTTCATAAGGCTTTTTGGTCGTTGATGGTTTTCTCGCAGCACTATCATCTGTGGGAGGAGTAGCGTCTCCAGGAACTACTCGCTGATTCGTGGATGTCATTGGAGGTACGCCAGGCAAGAGTGTTTGCGTCTTGAAACTCCTGCTCGTGTCGACCTTGGCCAAGTTATCTCGGATATTCGCGCAGACTAGCTCAACAATCTCATCTTCATTCAAGAAGTGGACTTCTCGTTTGGTCGGGTGTACGTTCACATCGACTCTGTTCGGCTCGACCTCGAGGCTGAGGTAGACGAATGGATGGCCGCCTTTAGGCAGAAACAACTGATATGTCTGCTCAATGGCCTTCTTGACCGTAGATGACTCGACGGATCGGTTATTGATAAACAGCAGGAGCGTCGTTCTCTTGTTACTGTAATTGGCATTGGTAGCATAGCCGGATGCTTTGAAACCCCAGCGAGAATCTTCGGCGCTGAAACTCATAATTTCTTTCGCCACAGTTCCACCGTAGGCTTGCTTGATCCTGTCGACCTTGGTGGCAGCAGCTGCGACGGAGAAGCCGGCGCCTGTTTCACCGTGCTTCTTTATTGAGAAGGCGACACCTTCGCGGTGGACAGCATACCGGGTGATGACATCGAGTACCTTGGCATACTCTTCTGATGGGGACCGAAATGCTCGTCGGCGGTTGGGGATGTTGTAGAACAGGTCCTCCACTGTAATCTGCGTACCAGGACGACCAGCGGCAGCTTTTGGTTCAGCGGAATGACCAGGTTTAGCTGGTATGAGCTTTCCGTCCTGGTAATGGGCTTGCCATGCACAGCTTGAATTGGCAGTCTTGGTAGTGACCCGAAGGTGGGCAATGTGACTGATGCTGGCAAGAGCTTCTCCACGAAAGCCATAAGTGCCTATGGACATAAGATCTTCGAAATTCTTGAGCTTGGAAGTGGTGAACCTCTCGCACAGAATTGGCAAGTCGTCTCTCTGATCGGTGTCAGATGCAACATGGTAGTGGGAAAGCAGAGTACAAACCTCAATACCGTGGCCGTTGTCGGTGATCTGCAACAACTTGAGCCCGCCATCCTTGACCAGGATCTCAATCGAGGTTGAGCCGGCGTCAATGGAATTCTCAAGCAGTTCCTTGAGGGCGTGCATTGGCGCGACGATGATTTCGCCCGCTGCGATCTTGTTGACAACATCCTGATCAAGAGCCTTGACAGAGGGTTAGCCTTGTTCTCTGGCTTACCGTGAGGGAGCATCAACGTGCCTTGATGCGACGTGGAGCTTCAGGTGGCAAGCCTGCTTCTTCAGCAGTGCGCTTCACGCCCCGAGGAGGCTCAGGGTCTACATCCATGGTGTCGGCCATGTTGACATTCGCCAGAAGTGGAACTCTCCTAGAATGAAGTGAAGTAGAGGTGAAGCAGGCAGCAATTGGCGCAGTTTGTGGGGGAAGCCGCAGCTGGATTGTGGATGCGTCGATTCCATGCAACGTCACATGCTTCATGCTTCATGCTTCATGCTTCTTTCTTCTGGCAGACCAGAAGGCGACAGTCGAAGTGACACGGACACCCCAGGCTGATTTCTGGCGTTCGCTTTTTGCATTCGGTATCCTGCGTTGGCACAAGGCTGGGCGGCATCCAACTCAGAGCAGCACCGACTGAAGCGGTCGGTGAGTTTGAGGTGAATTAAAGCGAGTCTTCCGATGGAGCAACGCCGCCGGTAGCAACCACAGCAGCAGCTGCAGACGAACTGTCACCATGGCCATGAACTTTGTGACATTCAACCAGGACTATAGCCACCTGGCTGTAGGTACGCACGCACCCTCTACAGCCATCTCGCCGCCGGTGAGCTGATGCGGTATAGGTACCTCCCGAGGCTTTCGCATCTTCACCACCGATCCGTTTGCAAAGACCTTCGATTCACGAGATGCCGGCAATGTTGCAATCCTCGAGATGCTCTTCTCGACGTCGCTCGTCGCTCTCATCCTGTCGCCGCGGAGGCTCCAGATCAAGAACACCAAAAGAGACCTGATAATATGCGAACTCACCTTTCCCAACGCGGTGCTGTCGGTGAGGTTGAACAGAAAGAGACTGGTGATTGTGCTGGAAGATCAGATCTACCTCTACGACATACAGACCATGAAACTGTTATACACCATCGAGACCTCTCCCAATCCTGCGGCCATATGCGCCCTCTCCCCTTCGCAGGACAACTGCTACCTCGCATATCCGCTTCCACAAAAGGCCGTGGCCTCGTCGTTTGCCCCGCCCTCACACGCACCGCCCAACAGTACCCATGTCCCTCCGACGACCGGCGAAGTCCTGATATTTGACGCCATCAAGCTGGAAGCGGTCAACGTGGTGGAAGCGCACAAGTCACCGCTGTCGTGCGTGGCCTTCAACAACGAAGGAACCCTGCTTGCGACAGCCTCGGACAAGGGTACCATCATCCGGGTTTTCTCGGTCCCAGACGCCCACAAGCTGTATCAATTCAGGAGAGGGTCAATGCCTTCGAGGATATTCAGCATGGCCTTCAACATCACGTCCACTCTGTTATGTGTCTCATCGGCGACCGAGACCGTCCACATATTCAAGCTTGGGCCCCAGTCCAATAGAGTACTAGACGACGGCCATGAACCTGCTTCACCCAGCAAAGCTAGCAGTGCATCTACCAGAAGGCTTAGTCAAAGCAGCGACATGCTGGTCGACCAGCCGGGTGATGACGAGGACGGAGCCGAGTCGCCCACAGCTCTGGCGCATCGAAAGCCAAATGGCACCTTCATGGGCTTGTTGCGGAGGACGTCTCAGCACGTAGGCATCAATCTGGCCTCCACAGTCGGCGGTTATCTTCCAAAGGGTGTCGCCGAGATGTGGGAGCCTTCGAGAGATTTTGCATGGATACGACTCCCCAAGTCGAGCTCCGGTGCCTCACCTAGCCAACTGCGCAGTGTGGTCGCCATGAGTGCAAACTCGCCGCAAGTCATGGTTGTCACCAACGAAGGCAACTTCTACGTCTTCACCATTGACTTGGCGACAGGTGGCGAAGGGACTTTGACCAAGCAGTATTCGTGAGTGTTGCTCTAGTCTTGGGCTGGGATTATCAAGCTAACAGTGTGCAGAGTGCTTGACATCAACGACAAGATGGGCGCTTCGGGCATGGAGTTTTAGTGCAGCGAAATCGTCCGTTGGTGCAGTTGATCTTGCTGGGTGTGCCATGCTTCACTTGTTCGACTTTCTACAGATTGATTTAGCGTCGGCGTTGAGGCAACGGCTGGCTGGTGTCGTCCTGAATGTCAGCGACCATTCAGCGACCTCTCTATAGAGTACATCTACATCCATATTGCGTAATTCAGGCGACGGAGCCTGTATGCAACGACTGAGTCTAGCAAAAGGGTACTCGGCATCTCCGCAACGACGTGCATCGTGAATTAGTGTGTTATTGCACCTCTGGAATAACGACGATGAGAGGGGATGAATCGCCATTCCACTCACTGTTGGCCGAGACCCTTTTCCATGCAAAACAGGGCCATCACCAAGCTCTATCTTCATACAGATTGGAGATTCGACCCCTGAACGTCAAGCCTACTGTCCTTCCTCCATTGACTCGTAATCACAGTGGCGCACACATTGAGGAGATAGACAGAACGAGAAGGGCATCTTGGCTACTCCTGTATTTTAATTCCAGCAGGCTTAACAAGCGGCAGCCTCCATCGCGGATTTCACGCCACACTTTGAATTCAGTTACATACCTAGGTACTGTAGCCGTAAGCCTCCATGTTTTTATCATCCCAGTCGGTTCTATCTGTATCGTGCCCTCACTCCTCGGCCTTATCACCCTGCTTCGCCCGCTTCGCCCTCCACAGATAATATTCCCCCGCGGTCATGACCTCGTACTTGGCCGGCCTCTCCTCCGAGACACAACTCGGGATGGGCAGCAAGGGCATGCGCCTGTCCAAGCCGTAAAAGAAGGGGATACTGTACCGTTCGCGGCCGGACTTGTTGATGACGCGGTGCACGGTGCTGACAAAGTAATCGTTGGTCTGCCTCATGAAGCAATCGGCGATGTTGACGACGAAGGAACCGGGAACGGGCCTCGCGCGGATCCACCGCCCGGACTTCGACAGCACCTCCAGCCCGCCGGACATGTCCTGGTTGACGACGGTGAAGCATTCAAAGTCCGTGTGCGCGCCGATGCCGTTCTGGTCGTCGGCCGAGGCCGCCTGCTCCGGGTAGTGCAGGATGCGCATGCCGGCCTCGGGCCGCCGCGTCCACTCGTCAAAGTACGTCTCCGGCAGGTGCAGGGCCAGCGCGAAGATCTGCGTCATCTTGCGCGCGAACTGCAGCATCGGCGTGTGGTACGCGTACAGACCTTCCTTGAATCCCGGCAGGTCGCGAGGCCAGATCGACACGCCCGCGTCCGTGTCCGGGTTCAGCGGGTCTTGTTCGGCAGAGTAGGCAAAGTTGAATGCTTCGCTGAGGTCTGTACCCACAAGTCAGCAACAACACGTGATAAATTACGCAGGATATGTGATGCGCATCAGCTTGGGCTGGGCTGGACCAGAGCAAGTCGAATGGAGTCACTTCTTTCTCCCCGGCGTCCGTGGACTCACCGTTGTGCTTTCTGCTGGCTTTGTTGTAGCTTGCCATGGCGTGGTAGCCGACGTACTCTTTCGGCACGAGGTTCGTGTCGACCTCCAGTTTCTTTTCCATGGGGAGCTTGAAGAAGCGTTTGGCTTGCTCGAAGACTCCGTCTGTTAATTTGGCGTCGAAGCCCTGCGTGGCACGACCGTGGCCGTATAGTTAGCGGCCAGCCAGCCAGCTCGCCCGCGCTGTGCTGTTGGAACTCACGTGGTTGATCACGTAGAAGAACCCGATACGATGGGCGGCTTCTCGGACCTTGTCCGCCACGGCCTGTCGGTCCTCCAACTTGTCGCTGTAGATGCCCGCGACATCGATGATGGGGATCTCGTCGGCGTCAATGGCTTCGTTGGACTCGACGTGCAAGGTTTGGCCATTCTGGAGCTTGATCACGAGAGCGTTCGCCTCGGCGCTCTCGGTCTGCGTGGTGACTTGGGACATGGTATCTGACAAAGGTAGCACACAGGGATTGGTCGATATCTGCTAGACACTCTGCGGGCGGTCTTCCCAACACCTGCCACGTTTTCTACGGTGTGTCGAGTTATATCAAGTCGCTTGGGAACGGGGCAAGGTCGGCTGGGTCAAGTCAAGCAAAGCGAAAGCATTGCCACCACGAACGTCGGCACTGTATCTGTCGAAGTGGAGTCGAGGCGGAACGAGAGACGGAGGTACCCGCAGTCATGGCAGAGTGCTTATCGACGCTTGAGCCGCCTTAAGCTTACCTTGCCTGTCGCCTTGTGCCTCGTACGAAGTGTATCATCCGTCCATGGCTGGAAAGCTTGTTTCGTTCCTTCCTTTTCTAGCTATGGCCCATGTTACAGTATCCGGCGCGGGAACTCCGGTAGTTGGAGCCTTTATCTTCGCTACCTCCCCGACGGTGTCAAGTGGCACGCTGGAACGTGGTATTCCAGGGCACAAGGTGCTTGACGGTTCTGACTGACGCGTGGCGATGGAGATCCGGTGCAATGTGCCACCGGGGCACGAGACGATTCCATGTCTTTTACTCGCCTTTGTTCATCTAGGCGACGGCGAGTCGAACGGCGATCTCCCCATATGCGGCTGTCCGTCTGGAATCTTGCTGTTGCTCCATTCCTTCCACGTGGCAATCTTATCACAAACTCCGGAATTCAGCGTTGCCCGATGTCGAGATAAGAGTCTCTGGTACAGGACTCCAAAGGCTGGCCATGTGAACGGCACGGGGAGTGCCCGGCGGGATCGTCTATCAGGTATCACAGCCCTATGTCGAGGTATGCCTTGAGGACCCTGATTCTGAAAGAGACCTGATAAAGTCCCAGTCCCAGTCCGGTCGTGGGATCTCTCTCCAGCATCTTCTCGTCCGAAGTTCTTTTTGGCGCACTGACTGCCGCCCGTCATTTAGAGCTGAACGATGGCTTCTCTGCGCCACCGAGCCTCGAGGCTCAGCAAGAAGCTCGAAGTCCCGGTCGACGAGAACCTGGATGGAGCAAGACCCACAGCATGGAACAACCGGGATCTTGCACCATTGCCGCCGTCCAGGCGTACTTGGACAGTGTGGGGATTCCTGGGATTCTGGGCTGTCATCCAATTGAACACGGTTGGATGGCAGACCGCCAGTTCGCTGCTGTCCCTAGGTTTGAGCGTCTGGGAAGCCATGATCGTGACGATCATCGCCAAGGTCAGTTCTACGCCTGGTTCCCTGCATTTTCTCGAAATACAGGCTGATTCATCTCTTCCAGTTCTGCATTGCCGCCGTGGCGATCAGTAATGGCTGGTGGGGTGCCTTGTGGCATGTCGGCTTCTCTGTGGGCAATCGTGCTGTCTGGGGTCTCAGAGGTTCATACCTGGCTTTGGCTCAGAGAATCATGCTGTGCCTGGTATGGTATGCCGTGCAAGCTTGGATCGGCGGCCAGATGACGGGCGTGATGCTGTACGCCATCTTTTCTGGGTACAAGCACATCCCCAATACGTTCCCCGAGAGCGCACACATGACCACGCAGCAATTCGTCGGCTTCATTGTCTTCCTCTGCTTCCAGTTTCCTTGCCTCCTGATCCCTCCCGAGAGGACAGCGATCCTGTTTCGGTGGGCGAACATCATCGTGGCCATCACCATGGCGTCGGTCACGATCTGGGCGCTCTCTACAGCACACGGTGCCGGGCCTCTGCTCACCGCCAACAGCACGCTGACCACGACCAGCGAGAGAGCGTGGGCTATTATCCGCGGCATCACCACCGTCATCGGCGCAGTGGCCGTGTCCCTGACAAACCAGAGCGACTTCAACCGTTTCGCAAAAACACCGGGTGCGCAGGTTCCCGGCCAGATTTACTCCACGGTCGTCATGGGTGCGCTTGTCACTCTCATGGGCACGTTAAGCACCTCTGCCGCACAGAAGATCTATGGCGAAGTGATCTGGTCTCCTGCGGAACTGGCGATCCGCTGGATGCAGGATGGCTATACGGCCAAATCCCGTGCAGGAGCCTTCTTCGCCGGACTGGGGTTCTTCATCTCCCAGCTCAGCATCAACACCGTCGACAACGCTTGGCCAGGCGGATTTGACCTGGCCGCACTGTTTCCGCGGTGGATCAACATCCGTCGTGGTGCCATCATCACGTTCGTGCTCGGTATCGCGATCAACCCGTGGCAGCTGGCTGACACCGCCAACACCTTCATCAATGTGCTCGACGGGTATAGCGTCTTCCTGGGTCCCATGACGGGCATGATGGTCTGCGACTTCTGGGTCGTCCGCGCCAGGAAGCTGAAGCTCTCCGACTTGTACATCCCGAACAAGTCGTCCATCTACTGGTACAGCTATGGCTTCAACTGGCGGGCGTATGTCTCGTGGCTTATCGGCATGGCGCCCGCGTTACCTGGCTTCATCAACGCGGTCAACCCGTCAATCAAAGTCCCCAAAGGCGCACAGGAGATCTTCTACCTCGCATATATTGAGGGCTTTGCCTTGGCGTTTGTCGTCCACTATGTGTTGAATCGGTTGTTCCCTGTGCCGGGGCTGGGAGAGATTGACGAAGAGGACATATTTGCCACGTTCACTGCGGACGAGGCGCGCAAGTTGGGTGTGTTGCCTCATCCACGGCTGCTAGAGGGGATAGAGGTGCATGAAGGAGAAGTCTCACCGTCAGAGGATGTCACCGAGACAAAGGTTGTCGTTGTCGGGGAGAAGTAGGCGATGAAACCGGGACTCGAAGCAGCAGAGTTGATCGCCCACAGTACCTTGATAGAAGCAGCCACATAGGTCTCCGTGCTCTCTGGCTCGGCTGGCTGCCCTGCTTCAGCTGTTGCAAATCCAAGGAAAGACGACAAGCGCCATTGTTGTCCGCTCTCTTGCCCTCAGTTTGTAAGCTCCACTGTGCATCGCAGGGAAATTCCGCCGTTACACCAGTTCCAGCGACTGTACGGAGTAGTGAGATAAAACTCATGACCGACAACCCTGATCTGACGATTGTTAGAAGGACAAGCTAGGTACCCGAGCCTCGACAGGTAGAATGCGATTGCCAGGTATCGCACCTCGTCCTCATCCTCATCCTCGTATTCGCACAGCACAAACGTAATGCCAATGGCCGCCAGGCGCTGTTGCCTGGACTTAACGTTAGGTGCATCAGGGCGATCAAGCTTGGTCCAGAAACGTGATTAGCGGAGAACGTGATTTCGCGGTAACTTCGCGTCACCTCACCGCACTCTTGCTTCTGACACGGAAACATCCGTATTCCATACGGACGTAGTCGAAGCCATCAACCTACAGGCGTGCATGGGTGTATGTGTAAATGTTGCAATCGACGTTCAAGCTTCAAAGGAAGCCTGGGGCAGCCTAATTGCTTGGCTACAGATTAGCACCGATAAGCCGTTCAAGCTGCCTCGATCGCAAGTCGGGCGGAAAGTATAAAGAGCAGTGAAAGAAGTCAACTGTCCTCGTCGTAGAGCAGAGCTCGCAAAAGACCAACTGGAATGATTTCTCTGCATTGAAAACACAGACACAATCAATACTACATCACATCGCTCTATCAAACCTCGTCACGAAGCTGTACAACTTGCACAACTGCACAACTGCACGGAGTGAAGTGACGCTCACAGCTCCAACCACCTCACATCCACAAACTCCTCCTTCAACATGCCCAAATTCATCGTTCTCGTCCATGCGTCCAAAGAATCCGAAGCCGGCGAGGTACGTAAAGTCTCTCTCACTCTCTCTCGCAGCCAGCACAGAACACCTGGAGTATTATCCATGGCCGACCCAGCCCATTTACTTCCTGCTTCCCGCCTCTTACTCTCCTCTCTACTTCCAACATCCCACAATCCGCATTCTACTCCCACACTCACACCCGCACTCATACTCACACACATTCCCCCGTCTAGCTCCCCACGACACAAGAGCTCGCCGAGATGAACGCCTTCAACAAACCGGCCGTCGAAGCCGGCATCATCCTCAACGCCGACGGCTTCCTCGCCTCGTCCACGGGCGCGCGCCTCACTTTCAACGACAAGGGGTCCGAACCGACAGTCACGCACGGGCCGTTTGCCCTCGACAACCTGATCGCCGGGTACTGGCTCGTCCAGCTGGGGTCCCTGGACGAGGTGGTCGAGTGGGCCAAGAAGATCCCCTTTAACAAGGGCGGCAAGGTGGAGATCCGTCGCGTCGCGGGGCCCGAGGACTTTGGGGACGCCATGACGCCGGAGATCAAGGAGCAGGAGGACGAGATGAGGAAGATTGTCGAGGAGAGGAAGAAGTGAGTAAGCAAGCAAGCAAGTACACAGTGCACACGACGTCGTACGCAAGTACGCTGGCTGTGGGGATTCATTGGTTGGGAAACGTTGTTGTATAGTACAGTACCTAGCAGCAGCAGCAGCAGCAGCACCAGCAGGAAAAGCCTCCGAGTAGGACCGGTCATCTTTCTGTGCCTGGTTCCAGGGTCTGAGATCGGCTTGTACTTACTCGGCAAGCTGCTCCGAACTGTGTATGTCCTTGCGTCTTCAAGTCCTCATGTCCCTAAACTCCTGAGCTCGGAACGTGTGAAATGGTGCTCAACGCGGAGTGCCTACCCTTCCCCATTTACACACATACCCATAATGTACATAGGAGGGGATTACCTACCCACGTCGACCATCTAAGGCCTCTGCGTCGATATCCAAGACGCTTCCAAAGAGTCCGCCAATCGACCAGCCGTCATCTCTCCCAGACATCCAGTTCAAGGTGGTGTTTAAGGTGGTGTTTCCGTTGCTGCCGCTTCCACCTCTTTGTCAGTCGACGATTTAGCAGCAGTGCCCTTCTCTCCTTGAGGTACAGCAGGAGCATACAGCACAAGGTCCAAGCTCCCTCGCTCCTCAGGTTCGTCCTTCACGGCGTCAATTGGTTCATGCTTGCTCCCGACCTCGGCATCAGCTTGTACCTGGGTGTCCGGCTCCGCTGATTCGGGGACCAACCCGACAGCTCGCTTGAAAACCAGTTCAGCTCTGTCGATGATTTCAATCACGGCCCTCGGCATCATGCGCTGATCGCGGGGGAGCATCTCGTGGCGCTTGCCCTGGTCTTGTCCAACTACCACGTCGGTATAGTCTCTCTCAATGGCCGTAAGCACGGCGTCCACCTTGCCGAGGAGGATCGACTTCACCTCTTTGAGCATCTGGTCAAGAAGTTCGCGGACGTGTTCCACGGCGTCATTGAACATGGTCAACTTCTCCTGCTCAACATGGCGGTCCATGTAGCCCTTCATTCTGGCAAATTGGCCAGGTCCGGTCTCTGTGGTGCATGTATAATAGACGGGTAGCATGTGCTCCCGAACCCGCGGCTCGAATTCGCGGTTGATGTTTCGCTGCCGCTCTGACATCACGTTGCGTGCTTCGTTGATTGCATCTTTCAGCGTCTCCTTATACACGGCGATCTGGTGCTTGAGCATCTGAAAGGAGGCGATCGAAGCTCCGTTACGGATGGCGCGCCGCTCAACTTCGTCGTGAAAAGTTGTCAAGATCTGGCCGGCGTTCGCTGGTAGTGAGTTGAGGATGCCAGGCAGTCTGCGCGCAAAGACTGACTCCCACGGCCCAGCCAGATGACGAATGACGGGTTCGGTCAGCTGCTCGTTGAAATTGTTGGAGGCCCGAGCATTGTTGAACACTCCGTCGCGCCGCACTACAGCCTTGTAGGTTGCCCAATAGAGGCCTCCCGCCATCAAACTTTCGCGATTGACAGGGGACCTGTGATGTTGTTAGCAGAAAATACCAGAATCGCAGTCAACTGAAGAATGGGCGCATTCTAAGGAGTCATGAACAGGATCTGGCAACTACTCACCCCCACTTCTGAACAGTGTTGTTCGCTTCGGATTGAGCGGCTCCAGTGGCGGCCGGATAGGCGTCATACACCTTGTCTTGTAGCTCTTCCTCAATTCCATCCACGATGGCCGTCACGGCTTTCTCAAGGGCCTGTCGCAAAGTTAGAATAGGAAAGGTGTAGGACATGGTAATCAGGAAAGCCGATGGGACAACGGACAGAATGGGGTTACTCACAGAATCGAGCTTGTCAAGTCTCTCCTTGAGAATTTGAGCTTCCCTCTTGACCTGGCCTTCCGTGAGGCTCCTGCCCGTACCTTCATTCGACGCCCAAAGACGGAGTGAATTCAAGAGCTGAAACATGCCAGTTAGAAACTTGCGGCATACCGTCATGCGACTCGCCGCTGTCAACTGAATACAGTGAGCTTGGAGTGCCGGCATCTCGGTTCCGTCGATGTGTGTGAAGCCCTGCGGAGTCTTGTCTTTCTGCAGCCGGCCTCTCAACTTCTGGTAGGCTCGAGAAGACACGCAGAAGACTGGCAAGTTGCGCGCGACCTCGTCGTAATTACGACGGTCAATCTGAAATTGTCAGCAGGAAGTACGGCCAGGAACTATGATGGGTTGAGACTTACCTCCGGGTCAAAATTGGCAGCGTCCTCCTCCTCTGCAATCTCCTGGTCAAGTTCGCGGATTCCTGCGGCGTAGTCCTGTCGGATCGCCGCCCGCGAGTACTCATTGCGGCCTGAAATACACTTGGCGGAAAGCGTACCATCGATGTGCTCTGACTCCTTCTCGATGTCCTTTATCTGGTCTTCTAGCTTCTGGAGCTCTTGACCGATCCGGTTCTTCTCGCGGCGGCCTTCCTTGCGAGTGCCACGAAGGTCTGCAATCTTCATTGCAATCTCATCTTCTTGAAGAGCCTCGCCGGCATCCTCGCCTGTGCCGGAAGATCCGTCATCGGATCCTGCGTCGCTGCTTGAACTATCTCCATCGTCGATGAAGTCATCATCCGAGTCCGGTTCCTGGTAGTTGGGTCTCTTTTTCTTTTTCGTCGGCCCACAATCATCCTCGCGCTTGCGCTTCTGTGACTTTGGTGTCGGTCTGAATACAGTTTTGCCATCATTGAAGTCCTGCTGCAGGGCCTCCCAAAGTTCGAGGTCTTCCTCGGCCGCTTCCATGGCAGCGGTAATGTCGAGCTTGGTCTCTTTGAGATCCTTGATCTGTCTCTGCAGATGGTCCTTCCTCTTTCGCAACTCTTCCGACTTCTCCCACATCGGTGTAAGTTCTTCGTCGAGCCCTAATGAGTCCTGTGCCTCGGTAATCGAAATGTCGTCGGTCTTGCTACAAATAAACGTAACTGAGTCGAAGCCGCCGTCCATTTTCAGTTGGCGCTTGAAGGTGTCACCCAGGAGGGTCTTTGCAGACTTGTCATCAACTGCTCGTGTGATTGGTGCCACGATCCAAAGACCAGTACATTGTTTCATGTAGCCTTGTGCTACGGCTGCGCGAGCCTGATTGCTGTCGTGGACACCGGGGAGATCGACGATGACCGCACCAGTAGCCAGGGCGGGAGCTTTGACATACAGTCTCACCACTCGAATCAATGGCCAGAATTCCATCTCGCGAGGCTTGCTGTCCTTCTTGCTCACTTTTTCCTTCATTCCATGCGTCTTTTCTTTGCTGTCAACATAGCGTTGCAACTTCTTGTAGAACATCGTCGGGTCATCGGATTGGATCTCACGCGTAGCGCCCAGGCATGCAACGTTGTCATGCTCCATTAGTCTGTCAATCGTGATGTTTTCCATATCGTCTCTGGTCATCCTCGGGTAGACTGCCTTGATCTGTGCATATGCAATTCCGCTTTCCGAGTCTTCGTTAGTGCATTCGCGAGAAACCTGGCCCGAGTTATCGAGAAGATCCTGGAACAGGATCCTCAGCATCTTGTGCCAATCGTCGCGAGAGATAAACTCGACCTCGGCTCTGTAAGGCGCACCTTCCTCATAATTGTAGCTGATCTCAGTGACGACGGCGGTACATGCTCGCATACAATTTGTGGGCACCAGACGTTCCTCATCGAGCATGGCATTGATAACCGAGCTCTTTCCAGCCCCAGTCGCACCGACCACGCCAATCACAGTCTTCGACCGCATGGCCTGCTTCTGGACAATCTCGATGGCTTGAAGCCATTGGGTCGCGTCTTGACTCGGCTGTTCTTGCAGGGCCCGCTGCATGTTGCCGAGCAACACCACTCCTTCCCGGACACTCTTTTCAAGCTGCTCGGGGGTGCGGCCGTCAAAAAGTTCAGCCATGCTAAGCCGAGTTGAAGCAGCAGTAGAGGGGCGGGGCACATCTTCAAGCTCGACGTGAAAGTCTATTTCAGTGGCTGGGCCGTCAAATTGAGGGATCTTGTTTTCGTCATGTCGTGGGCTTGGAGAAGACTTTTGCTCTGACTTAATGCCTGTGGTAGGAGTGCTCGCTTGATTTGGTTGAACTTGACTGGATGAGCACTGAGGCTGGCTAATAGCACCTCTCTTTACTGCGGCAGAAACGTGGCTCCGCGAGTCGGCCACCCATTTCTTCCTTGCATTCGGTTTCATCGTCGTCCATAGAGCCAGCGAATCTTCAATCTGTCTGTTCCGGGTTTCGAAATCGCCGTCACGGTGACCACCGATTGCAAGTTCGGTGGCGTAGAATTCCGAACAATAAAAGGACCAGAATCCCCAGTGCTCCGCATATCGATCCTCAGGCGAAGTGAAGCCCAAAGTGGCTGCGATTTTCCCTGCTCTTTCGATGAAGTAAGACTTCTGGCCTTGATCCAATCCCAGCCACTCCTCTTTGATCGCCTCATCAGTGGCGGAAGGCTCGTCCGTGTCTGGCAATGAGGTAGAGTCCAAACTGGAAGGGATTCTTGAGATCTCCAGGCGCTCGAACAGAAAATCTTCCCACGCAATTTGTTCAGTGGGAGCGAGAGTGTCCGGCATCGAAAGTGCATGTGGCGAGGCACGATGGCTAGGAGGAGGACAGGCAGGTTCAGGCTTAGACGGTCTGCGTACATTCCGTACCTGAGGCTGCTCAAGTGGGCGCGGCTGGGACTCTTTGGTGTGGGCTTCATTGTTGAACTTGCTCGACGTCTGCGCCTTGACTAATGAACGATTAACGCCATCTGCAATCTCACTCAAAGGCGCGCGTGCGGCCGTCAAGTGTTTGCGTTTATT
This sequence comes from Cladophialophora carrionii CBS 160.54, assembly GCF_000365165.1. Lineage (NCBI taxonomy): Eukaryota > Fungi > Ascomycota > Eurotiomycetes > Chaetothyriales > Herpotrichiellaceae > Cladophialophora > Cladophialophora carrionii. The sequence goes on from NW_008481831.1 coordinate 585,879, forward strand.
GAGGTCCTTCACTGAAACAGCTTCGAGAGCGACGAAGTCATTCGGATAACGGTTCCCAAGCGCAAAGATCTTGGTTCCTTCCTCAAGGACCTGGAAGTTGTGCCTCAAGACGAAATCTCCAGCTTCTGGACACTCTCTTCTGTAAGCATTAACCAAAGAAGAGACATCCTTCTCTCGCGGACATTTGATCCACAGGGCGTCTGGCTGATCAAATGGGCCATCAGGCGACTTGTCGTAGTGGAGTATGGCGACAAACACGACGCCGGGCTTCAGCTCATCCTGTGGCCTAAGCGCGCGCAACGTCTCGAAAAACTCACTGGTAATGTTAGCGTGGAACAAGAATATCGGACCGCCAAACCTTCTTACGATGGGGTCACCATCGCAGCACAGAACCGTTGCAGGAGCTCAATGAGCCGCCTGCAATTCCTAACGGCTGTACAGGTAGGTTTGTCAACTTCAACTGGTATTGGCCAGCGCAGGATGGAAAGGTTGTTCGGTGGGACACAAGCAGTCCATTGGAGGAGACGCGTTGAAGCAACCAACCGCGTCTTTGTGGTTGCTCTACGTCATGGCACGTAGCATGGCGCGTTGCTGCCCAAACCTCCCAAACTCGCCAAGTGCTGGCTGAGACCCGGGTCCTAACCGTAAATGGGTTTCGTCCCACAAACTCCACATCGGAATGACATCTACGAGTTACTTGTGTACGAATACGCCGTACGAGCGATCATAATTCAAGCGAGCAATTCCGCGAGTTTCATCCTGTTGAAGGATATGCAGGATACGCTTCCATATTCGGCCAGAGCGTCCCGACACCGCGGCGGTCCGGCATCTCTTCTCGGTATCCGGCTGTGTCTGTTGCGGTTGATCTTCGGGTTGTGAGATCATCCTCACCATGGTGTGTTTTGAATGGTCTCTGATGCCACTTTTACCGCAACTTCGAGGGCGCTGAGCATCACATGAGAAACTCGAACGGCTGGGTTGCCTTATTGGCACTGCAACCTGGTATTTCCGGCCTTCTGACGGTGAGCTTGGCCGCTGCCCAGCACCCATGGACAGAGTTCATAGTTCTCATAAATGAGGATCAAGGTCACGATTTTCATTCTGCCAACTCGCTCTTGACTTTCACCACGTTTTCGTTTTGGGTATAGGAAGTTCCAACATGCGGATCAACAATTCTTCTTCGGGCGGCAGCTCTACGGTTGTTCTTGAGATGCCATCAAGGTCCCAGCAGCCAAATAACTCAGAGAAGGACGTGCCCGTGTATGAAGATGTCTCAGCCGGAGCCCTACCCTCTCCAACGACTGCCACGCCTCAATTGCAGAAATGGAACTCACCTCGCATCAACTTGTGGCGGTGTCTAGCGACCTTCTACTCCTTCATCATCCTCGGCGCCAATGACGCCGCATATGGAGCCTTGATCCCTTACCTCGAAACATACTACCATGTCAATTACACAGTCATCAGTCTCGTATTTCTGTCGCCCATAGTCGGCTACACAATGTCGGCATTATTGAACAATCAGATTCATACTGTGTACGGGCAAAGAGGGGTTGCGATTTTGATGAGCGTGTCGCATGTTTGCGCTTACAGTAAGTTTGTTGGCTTCGAAAATGCGGGCATCAGCTGACCTTCCTCGTAGCTGCCATCTCTGTTCACCCTCCTTATCCTGTCCTGGTGATAGTCTTCATCCTCGCCGGGTTCGGCAATGGCTTAGGCGACAGCGGGTGGTACGTTCAGAACTCCCACCTCCGCTTCTGCAAACCAGGGCTGAACTGCGTGACAGGAATGCTTGGATTGGTGATATGGCCAATGCGAACGAAGTTCTTGGTTTCCTGCATGGCTTCTACGGACTCGGTGCGGCTCTGTCGCCTTTAATAGCAACCACTCTAGTGACGAAAGCGGACTGGCATTGGTACGAATTTTATTACCTCATGGTCGGCGCAGCAGTGCTCGAGGTTATTCTCCTTGTCGGCACCTTTTGGAAAGCGGACGCTCAAGCCTATCACGCTGAACACCCTCGAACTGCTGACACCGACTCCTCGGGCTCGAGCACTCCCACCGGTATTGAAGCGACCAGCAACGGCGAAGGAGCGGCAAAGAAACAAGGCCTCCTTGGCAAACTGTCTCCGTTGCGAAAGAGAGGAAAGGGCAAGAGCAAGACAGCCGAAGCGGTCAAGAACAAAGTGACTATTCTCGCCTCGGTATTCTTACTTATCTATGTTGGGATTGAGGTTAGTATTGGTGGCTGGATTGTGACTTTTATGCTCCGTGTCAGGAAGGGGAAACCTTTTGCTTCTGGTCTCACATCCATGGGATTCTGGCTCGGGATCACTGTTGGTCGACTGGTCCTTGGCTTCGTCACAGCTCGACTCTTCAAGAGCGAGAAACACGCCGTGGCCACCTATCTTGTTTGCAGCGTGGCGTTGCAATTGCTGTTCTGGCTCATACCGAATTTCGTGGTCAGTGCAGTGATGGTTGGGCTCCTGGGATTCTTCCTGGCACCACTATTTCCTGCCGCGGTTGTGGCACTCACAAAGCTGCTTCCGAAGCGGCTGCACGTCGCCGCTGTGGGGTTTGCAGCCGCTTTTGGTGCGAGTGGTGCCTGCGTTCTACCGTTTGCTGTCGGTGCTATCGCCAATGCGGCGGGAGTCAAGGTGTTACAGCCCATCATACTGGCAGCACTAGTGCTCTGTTTGGGTGTATGGCTGTTGATTCCGACGCTGCCAAAACAGAGGATGGCATAATTAATCCTGGAGAGTGGGTGACGACCTTGCCGGCGATGATGGATCAAGCCGTTGGACGATGCCACATCGGCTCGATCGAATCGTATTGTTCGATTTGGTTGAAGCAAGGCTGAACAGAGCTCGACATGCTTCCGGATCGCACTGGTCTAGCGCGATTGGTCGGCACCGATACTTCTGCTTGAGCGGCTATCTTGCCAGACACCTGCAAACCAGCAGTTCCTGCACGAGGATGGAAAACGTGATAGGAGGATATATCTAAGTATATATGCTCGTCTCCAGGGGAATACCCTATATACTATCTGGTCATGTGGGGCGGGTCTTTGCAAGGGTGACTGCAGATCTCCCAAGCAAGGATCTCATGCAAGTCATCGCGTGGCAATGACGGTGTTTTCTGGCACAAATGGAATACGAGGTGAGCGTACGAGCTATTCTAACACGAGTTTCACGACAAAGAGATACGAGTACGGCGGTAGAGGCTCAGCTATTCTTGACGGCTATGGCGATGTGACCCAACCCTAACTGGAAAAGGGGGCTTCTAGGGGGCAAATGAAACAAGTGGAGGCGAGGTTCCATGCGAAGGGCAGTGGACGACTAAACCGCAGCGGGGCAGAATGGAGCAAGGGACCCAAGAGACTCATCGATTGGGGCTTCGCTAGATTGAAACCTGGCGAATTTGTGGGTGCCATTCTATTACCACAGTACCCCCCCTTGTTCAGCACGCTCAGCTCCTTTTTTTAACGACATCCCTTCACGCCATCTTCTGCCATCATTCTAGCCCTGGCGACCGGCAAGCAACGACCATGATTACGAGCGCGCATCCTTCTTTACCTGCCAGATAGATTAGATCTGCTGTTTCTTGGATTACTTGCACGAAGAGTACCTCGCAGCCCTGTCGCGTCTGGAACGCGCGTTTCCGCCACAGGACAGGCTGTCTTGATTTGTGGCTGGTGCCTCAGCAACTCCTTCGACATCAACTCCTTTCGCCAGGACCGACAGCATTCTCGAATCAACCGCTCTGAACCTCGGCCGATGCGGTCGCCCGGAGCTATGTTCACTCCAAGGCATGCGCCGTTGAAGGAGGGTCGCTCTCTCCCCGGGTTACCATATGCTGGACCGCCACGGCGGAATCTCCGATCACGACAAGGAGCACTCGCGATACTTTTATTAATATGCATACCTATAATATACCTTTTCATGTCGAGCGCTCCTACTTCGTCAATACAACCCCAGATAGTACCTCCTGGTGAAAACAATAAGGGCGCGATACCAATTTCCGATCCTCTGTTCCACGCACCCCAAAATGAGGCTCCCAATCAATGGCAACAAACACAACCACCGCAGCAACCCCAGCGACTCTCGCCGAATCTAGCCTCCAACGAGCACAACGAAGGACGGTTTGAAGCCGCTCCGGCAGAAGCACCAACCCAGCGGACCGACCCCGCCGGTCAAAATCTGGATTCAGCGCCTCAAAGGCCAAGAGGCCCTTCGAAAGCTGATTTGGAAGACGAGCCCTCTATCGCATCAATTGACGACGACACGGCTGCACAATCCAAACCTTACTCCAACAACGCCAAAGGTTCCGGTCTCTCCGGCTCTCCCCGATTCCTGTCCAACCCGAGTTCATTCTCTGAGCGCCCCAAATTCGAAAAGGCGCTCGCTCGTGTCATCAGCTTGCTCCCGGGCGAAATGGAAGGCAGGGACTTACTCCGCCCCGTGGAAGGCACCGGCAAGGAGAAACTCCGCGAAATGGGCCTCCGCGTCCGGGAGTACAAGAAATTCTTCGAAGCCTGGGAGAACTTGCACCTCACATTCGACGAAGAGGGTGGCAGCTACGTGCGCGACGACGTGATCCAGTACCTGAGACATCACCAGCATCAGCCCGCGGACGACGAGTTCGGCGAGACATCCCTCGCACAGACGATCCACTCGTACGAAGCATACCGGTACTTCCTGGTCAAGTTCGGCCAGCTGCTCTTCCCCTGGACGGCCCCCTATTTCCCGGACCACATGACTCTGCATTCGCACTTTAAAAAGGGTGGCCGCGGCATCGTGCTCACGGCAGGCGACGACCAAGCACCCTTTCTGCTCACCATCATCCCCACGTTCCGCAATCTCGGCTGCGACCTACCCATTGAGATCATGTACCTGGGCGACTCGGACCTGTCCGAGGACTACCGCTCCGACCTGGAGAGTCTGGACGGCGTCATCACGCGCGACATCGCGCAGATGGTCAACGACGAGGGCTGGAAACTGGCGGGCTGGGCGGCCAAGCCGTTCGCGATCCTGTACTCCAGCTTCCGCGAGGTCATCTTCATCGACGCCGACAGCCTGTTCTTCGTCAACCCGGCGACGCTGTTCGAGGACCCGGCATACCAGAAGACGGGGGCCCTGTTCTTCCGCGACCGTCTGATCATGCCGGAGAACAAGAAGCGCTGGCTGCAGCAAATCCTCCCGAAGCCCATCTCCCGGCAAGTCAAGCAGAGCCGCATGTGGACCGGGGATAGTGGGCACATGCAGGAATCCGGCGTCATCGTAGTGGACAAGTGGCGCCACTTCATTGCCCTCTTGTTCGTGACGCGGATGAACGGGCCGGACCGGGACGGAAACAAGGACGAAGGTCGCGTCGGTGTCTACGACATGGTGTACGGTATGTTTCCACCGCGTTATCTATCCCGATCCCTATCCCTATCCCTATATTATCCAATCTCCGACTCGGTCTCTATGATAGATGATGGTGCTAACAAGCTCTCAATCCAGGCGACAAAGAAACTTTCTGGCTCGGCTGGGAACTCGTCGGCGACCAAGACTACTCCTTCCACCAAGGCGACGCCGGCACCATGGGCACGGTGCAAGAACCCGAGCCCGACATGCCCAAACCGAAGCTCGTCAAGAAGAAACGCCCCGTGCTCGACGAGAATGGGCAGCCCAGACTGGACGAGTCGGGCCAGGAAATCCTCGAGGATTACGAAGTTCTCGAGGACCCCGAACCCTCTTCGCCCGAAGACGACGACGACGACGGCGACGACCGCCACAACAACCGGCCCGAGCCGTCCAATTACACGATCTGCTCCCCCCAGCTACTGCACCTCGACTTGGAGGGTAAACCGCTCTGGTTCAACGGCTGGCTGCTCGACAACAAGTTCGCGGACAAGAAGCAGAAGAAGTTCGGCAAGTTCGAGCACTATCTCATCGAGCCGCGCGACGTGCGCGACCCGGGGGCCTGGCAGTTGGAGGAGAGCAACATGTGCTGCTTGACCACGGATGCGGAGCTCAAGCGCGATTTCACGGCCCAGGAGAAAGACGTCTTGAACATGATGATCAGTCAGGCCAAGGAGGTTGGGGTTGCATCGTGATCGTGGTCATGATCGTAATCTTGGTCGTGATAGCGTTTATATCTTTGATATACGGAGTATATCTCTTTGATCTCTCTTCGGGCGGGAATCAGGCGGCATTGGATTAGATGAATGCATGTTATCTGATTTGACTGGATTGGATTGGATTGGACTGGGTTTGGATAGAAAAGTTGAGTTGAGTTCAAGGACAAGGACAGGGACAAAGCCCTTGTTCAAGCTTACTTTACCGTACGGAGTACTCTTGAAGCTTAGCGGAAGATTAGGCCGAGGCGTCACGGTGTTTTGTGTTACGGGGACTGTTTCGAAGTACACCTCTCTTGTGTTAGCATACCCATTGATGGGCGGATAGATAGGGTAGCCCTGCGCTTGGTCGCCGGTGATTCATTCAGAGGCATCTCTTGGATATTGCAGGATGAGCGCGTTATTTTCTTTCACCTGTGCAATAACACAAGCCATGCCCGGCGTTGTTGTGAATCTATAATCGTTGGGTTCTGTCTGTCCTCGAAGGCAGTCTAGTCCTTGCACAGGGCTTCGTCGTCTCGGTGCCCAATGCGATAGAGAGCGAGGTTGGGATAAATCAGACGGAAAGGAACAGAACCAGGAGCAATATACTGGCAAGAACGGATGCAAACCGCTGGAAACGGTCGTCCAGGACGCGGATGATCCCGACGGTGATAGAGGAGAGAATTGGGAGGCCGAATCTTGAGAACTAATTCGCTCCAGTTAGAAGATGGTCTGCTGCATAGTGTCAAGCACCTCCAACAACCTGACAAGGATCGGGCCCCATGGGGACAAACCTACATCTAGTCATTCAGGCTAGACTATAGCAACCAATACTCGTCTTCCCAGCACAAGCTCCTGAGACCGTCTCAACGCATTAATGGTACACGGTACACTTCCTTTTTCACGCTGCCGGGGCCCCCTCCGAAGAATGCTCAAACACTGGAACGCCATGCAATCGCACCCGATAAAGACACGTATACTCCGCGCCGTAATTCTCAGTGGCCCTCACCACGAAATTCTGCGCCGCATACGCCAATGAGTCTTGATTCACATCCAGCGGGAACGCCTGGACGTGACTCGCCTCGCCCGAGGCATCATATTCCATCCTTCCGACCAACGCGTATGTCGGGCCGATCGGGCTTCCGCCTTCGCTCTGCATTTGTCGTATATTCAGAGACTTCCACTCTCGACTATCGAGATGTCCGAAGTCAGCCCAGAGTTCAATGACTTTGGGAGTTGATCCAGGCAGGAGCGATCCCCCACTAGGGTAATTCTCCACCACGACTTCAAGCGGATAGATCATTTCTGTGACCGTGACTCCTAACCGCATCGTGTCTGCCTGGTCATGCTCCGCATCCGCACCTGGTGCAGATGACGCGCACCAACAATCACCCACGTCTTGCCACGGTGACAACGCTGTAATGGGGGGCTTGGAAACATATCCGGCGGAGAGGAAAACACGAAGCAGGACTCGTTGAATGAATGCAAGGGGCCTTTGCATCGTGGGCGAGGTAAGTCGTGGTTCAACCATTGCTCCGTTGTTCGGGGCGAGGTAGTTGATTTTAGGAATGACTGGGGAGGCCACATCGCCCAATAACGTGTTTGATCGGCCACCCAGTTTCAGGTTGGCGACGTGACTAGAGAGTTCCGAGTGTTGCCTTTTCAAAGCGTCGATGCCTTTATCCACCGCTGCATGTTGTGAGTCGACTTTGTCGTTGATCCGTTTCTCAAGATCTCGTAGCTGGTGGTTGATGCTGTTGATGGCTACGGAGAGCTTGGACAAGTCATCTCCACCGCCAAGCGTGAAGTTGAGAGGTGCACGACCTGGAGTTCGAGCACAAGTCCCACAATACCTCTGTAGCATTTGGCCCGGCAGAGAAGTGGCAAGTGGGTTGCACACGTAGTTATTGTACATGTAACAGAATGAGTAGCTGGCAGCCCCGATGAGAAGCAGCGTGAAGAGCAGGGTGGTCATGATCGATATCAAAGGTGATTTCGGGAGGTTTCGGATGGACTCGCCAACAGCTGTCAAGAGTCGTTGCAACCAAGACCATGTTGAGGATGCAAATTGAGACGAAGCGTGGCGTCCGCGCTGAGCTCTCTCTTTGAGTGCTCTCGATATCTTCCCTAAGAAGGGCTCTTGCGGTTGTCGTATTGTGATATTCGGTTTCCGTAGACCACGCTCGTAGTTGTAGCTATGGTCGAACATGCCGCTCGGAAAGCTAGAGGGGTCTGTTCCTTTGTCGGAGGCATCATCAGGAGTGCTCCGAGCAGGACTGGCATCTTCCTGCTCCTCTACCTGCTCGTCCTCTTGATCTTCTTCTGCTATACCGTTCAGCTGCGGAGGGCCGTCGACCGAGCTAGCCCAGGCAGCAACACGTTGGCTTCGGGACTGTTCGGGTTCGTCACTTGCGACTGAGCCCTCCTGGGATCGCTCCCGTGATGCTCTCCGACGAGCCCGTTCCTCCCGAGCGTCTTTCTGGAGATTCGCACGAGTTTCCTCCATATGATGCTGAAGATGTTGCTCGGCCTGGTCCACCCCAGCATCGATGGTTTCCGCCATTTGTAGGAGATTCATACGGCTTCGAGCTATGAGCTGAGTCGGCAGGACAGGGGCCTTGCTTGATCCATAGGTGTAGGACTGTTGAATTTGCACCTCGGGAAGTCTAGGATTATTGACATCGCCATTGGATATACTCGGTTGCTGTGATGCGCCCCGGGTGGACCTTCGCGGGATGGCATCCTCTGGCTCCAAGGCGCTGCTTGCGCGAGTTGGTCGCTTCGCTGGCGTTGCGCCGCGGACTGGAGTGGCGCTTGAAGCTCGTGCGGTAGATCGACGGGGCGCCATACTGTTGCTCGGCTTTGACGCCAGCGCATCAAGAAGCTTTTAGATGAGACTCGGTGATCTAGAGGGCCAAACAGCAATATCCAAAAGCGGCTCCAGATTGGTCATTGAGGAATGAGGTTTTGGCGAGGTCACGAGGAGAAGCAGTTGCCGAGCTGCTGCTCCATCGGCAAATACGGGAATAGAAAGTTCCCAGCAGGGCGGTCGAGTGATTAACTTAAGAGCACAGCTTGTAAAGGTGAGTCCGAGCCTTCCAAAGTTGCGCCAAAGATGTGGCTGTTTCTTCGGTTGTGCTCGAGTCCGCGTGAGCAGTGAGGGTTCTGTGAGAGTGTAAGACTCGGTGGGAAGAGGCTGAAGAATCAGCGGGCTACCGCTGCTCGAATTGGGGTGAATAGTCGTGGGAGATTCAAGAGTCACTCGATATTGACGCCAGTGGAAGATATAAGCAATACAATACAGTATTGAATTGGGTGGTGTGGGAATCGATTGTGAAATCGGCCTCTGTTGTGCCTTTGTTTGGGGCGCGTCGAAAGTCACGGCGCTTCCGACATTCCAGAAAAAGGCTGATTATGTCAGCCTTCTTCGGCTAAGTTACCGATCAGTGATCCACCAATCAACCAGATCCAGAACACCGGGTGAGCCACACGTGACCACTCGTGACCACTCAATCACCCGTCTCTCCTACCTATTGACAAGGCGGCTCAGTGGCAATACAACAGAGTCAAGGCTTGCGAAGGTCGAGATATTACGGCCACATCACTCATTGTTCCCTACATATATCAACCAGCCTCTTCAGACTCCTCCTGCACATTATGCTCCGACAGCTCTCGGTTGACGTACAGTTCCTCGTCTGAGTTGACTCTACTTGCGATTGTGCTGCTGGCGGAGACTCCCCATCTTCCACGCTGCCGACCTGAATCCGTGAATCAGACAGAAGATGCCGCATTTGGAGTGAAGTGTGCGACATCTTGCATGCTCATTGTTTAAGCCTTTGAGATTGGTATGGCTTTTGTTCTCATGGAAACAGTTGCTCAATTCTGCAAGTCCCTGTAAGTTGTATTTGTAGAGCTTGCTTTGGCTCGCCATTGCTGGCAACCTGTGGTCAGCGGACAGATAATTACCGTTGCCGGTAACCTCGAAGAATGTTGAGCCATATCTAAAATAAAGGCAGCTCCCGCGGCAATTTCGTAATGGACGGTTGCCCACATACACAGTATCTTCGCTGCTGAGTACCCGGTCCTGCATATGATTGAAAGGGTATTCCGGTGCATGTGTAGACGCTTCATATCCTTCTAAAAATATGCGCTCAGCGATGAGATAATGATGGATTTGCAGGATTGATGGCAGATCGAATTGGGACATTTCTGGCATCGCTTCGGTGGTCAATTAATATTCACAAATTCGTATCCCTGGAAGCAGGAGGATGTCTGCATCCAGATACTGTGATATGCCGGCGCTTCTACGGACTCGTTTGCAAGGAAAACTTCAGTATTTCATCAGAAGAGAGGTCATTCATACAGCCCAGTGCGTATTTGTGTATGGGCCATGGCGGACAGAGATGCCTGAGCTGCACCTGAAGTATAGTGACTCAATTGCCTGACCCAAACCACGAGTGATTCCAGGAGCAGCTGTTCACGCGGCTACACGCAGGGCAACTCAGCCGAGCGTCTCAGGTTGACGTCATCGTTGATTGCGCCAGACGCGCTTTGGTTCGGCACGTCCCCGCAGGATCGCAATTCAGGCATCGATTTGTCGCACGTCGCCCGACTGTCACCTGTCTCTACGAGTACGAGTAGAATATCTGACATTCTTCTATTCAACCTGAAAATCTCTGCAACCTAGTCCAGCAATCACCATGGCGCCCACCCCGGGGACCGCATTGAGTGCAGAGTCCATACTCGATTACATGGTCAAGAGCCTCCGGACTCGACCATCGGACGCTGAACAGACCGCCCTCATCAAGGATCCATATGCGGCCATCGCGCTCTTCTCACATGCTTGTATGCTTGCTGTCGGCTTCCGGTTAATTGGCCTAGGAGAAGATCACAAGATAGGTAAGACCACTGGCGCATTTTCTGGGCTATTAGCATGCTCACATCCAGTAGAGGCGCAATCGGACCCTCAAGACACTCAGCCGTTACCTGCAGAATGGGACCAGTCTTCCTCCTACGCCTTTCGCTACGCGCACTCGCAATCTTCGATGGAATATCTTGTCAAAGTTAACAGACTTGGAAATAAAGCAGTTATACTTGGGGTTGGCTTGGGTGACGACAAGACGGCCTCGTTAGAGGTCAAAGCCAACGACTACATCTCCGAGGGATCAGTAAAGGAGACATCGAGCACCTCAGCGAAGCTCTCTGCACTACAAGACGTCTTTATCTCAAAAGGCCGAATCGCAGATCTGGCGTCACTGTTCAAGCTGAACATTATTCAGAGATTGGCGCCTGGCATTCACAAGGCGGGCTACGAAGACTCAGCATCAAGTGCGGAGCAGCCACGACAACGCGATGAAACTCGCCCACCTGAACGTGATCCTTTGCGAGATGATCATCCTCCCCTCGCGCGCCCGTATCCCTTTGACGACCCCTTAGCCGTACCTCGACGACCCCATCCTTCAGGCGATTTCCCGCCACCTGGTTTTGAAGATGAGTATGAGCTCAACAGACCGCCTAGAGGCATGCTACCTGGGCAACAACCATTCGGCAACATCGGGGAAAGAGATCTGTATCCGCCTGGACTGGGTCCTCACGACCCTCTGCGAATCGGGCCTGGAGGGGGTGGATTCCAGGGCGGTGGTGGGATGCACCCAACCTTTGACGACCCTCTGTTTGGTGGTCAAGGAGGACATAGGCCATACGATCCTCGAGCTCCTCCAGGTGCGCGTTATGATCCTATCGGGCCTGGAGATGGGCCACCAAATCTTCGAGGAGGACCACGCTTCCCGGGGGGCGGTGGCGGCGGGTTTGGAGGCAATCCATTTGGAGGATTCGGAAGTGGCGACTTCATCTAACGTGTGTCCTACAAGAGTGAGGGCAAGGCGATGCCGCAAATGAATAAATGAGGAATGAAAAAAAGTAGACGGCCTGACTCAAAGGCTTGCGTTGAAAGGCGAAAAGACGCCTGTAGAGGCTTGATACGATCTTTCTATCTCCTACGCCCTCCCTTGTCCCGACTCGTATGCATACTGGAACATATGTGGAAGAAGAGAGTAGAAGGCGCGGTGGCAGCTACAGTAAAAAGCAATCATTTGCCTCTTGGCGGGGATCTGGTCGTCCCTATTGGGCTAGCCGGTTATTAGGTACATACAGGATTCAAGTTCAGCAGGAGGTATGTCATGGCCCGCATGAACCGCAATCTATCACCAACACCTGCCCTAACAGCCACATTTACAAAGACCCAGCTCAGCTTAGATTCTTCTGATATCAGTTTGCCTGGAGTGTGCGAATCAAGGCCCCCCTATCACTCGATTGCGCCGTGACAACTTTCGAAATTGCGACCACAACAATCATCCCACCTTAGCACACGACACCCTGACCGCTCGTCAAGCCTCCTGTCCTCACCTCGTTCCAAAGTCGCCGTTCGCAAACAATCACACCTTGATCCAGTGCATGCTGGACCATGGATTCAAAAATGGATGTTGACGTCGGGAAGCCCGCCCAGCCTCATGGCCTGTCTCCCGCTACAGATGCCCAATCAATACCAACCCTGGATGGCTGGATAGAGAGCTTGATGGACTGCAAACAACTGTCAGAGGGGGATGTGTCGAGGCTGTGCGATAGGGTGAGCGATCCCAAAGAATCACAAGACGCCGTGGGTTAACTGCAAGCGCAGGCCAGAGAAGTTCTTCAGGAGGAGTCAAACGTACAGCCAGTGGTAAGCCTACCGTCGTGGTTCTGGTCTATCTCTCTAACGATCGATCAGAAATGCCCTGTTACAGTCTGCGGTGACATTCACGGACAATTCCACGACTTGATGGAACTGTTTCGCATTGGCGGCCCGAATCCTGATACGAACTACCTTTTTATGGGTGCGTCAAGACAATCATTGCGAAGTTGTATGACTGACCATAAGCACAGGAGATTACGTGGACCGTGGCTACTACTCGGTCGAGACCGTGACGCTGCTCGTCGCCCTCAAGATCCGCTACCCTCAACGAATCACCATTCTCCGTGGAAACCACGAATCCCGACAGATCACCCAAGTTTACGGCTTCTATGACGAATGCCTGAGGAAATATGGCAATGCCAACGTCTGGAAATACTTCACCGACCTCTTCGACTACCTTCCTCTCACGGCCTTGATCGACAATCAAATCTTCTGCCTTCACGGCGGCCTCTCCCCTAGCATTGACACCCTTGACAACATCCGCTCTCTGGACAGAATTCAAGAAGTGCCGCATGAAGGACCCATGTGTGACTTGCTATGGTCTGACCCTGACGATCGATGTGGATGGGGAATCAGTCCCAGAGGTGCAGGGTACACCTTTGGTCAGGACATCTCCGAGGCCTTCAACCACAACAATGGGTTGACACTCGTGGCGCGAGCCCATCAATTGGTCATGGAGGGTTACAATTGGAGTCAAGATCGAAACGTGGTGACAATCTTCAGTGCGCCCAACTACTGCTACAGATGTGGTAATCAGGCGGCTATCATGGAGATTGACGAGCATTTGAAGTATACCTTGTATGTTCCGCCCCTTGCCGCCCAAAATTTGGTTGCGGACACTGACAGATCACTCTTCAGCTTGCAATTCGACCCATGTCCCAGGGCCGGGGAGCCCATGGTCAGCCGCCGGACGCCCGACTACTTCCTCTAAATGCAGACGAACCTCTACCCATGTCCCTGCCTACGCGGCACAAGACCCAAGCCACGTGAACTGAAGGAAGGAAGCGTGAAATGAGCATGATGAGCGTTCCGAATGGACCAGACAGGCAGTGTGGTGCCTTTCAGAAGCAGACTGGGGCCCAGAAAGAAGACAAAAGGATGTTCAATAGACATACACCACCATTTGCTTGTGCAGGCAAGGGGTGCCAGGTGCCCTTGGTTGCTGTCACTGCCAGCGCAGTGGCTCCCGTGTACTAGAAGAAAAGAGGTAATGACCGTGAAAGCGAGAAAGCACTTGTTGTCCGCAGCCATTGTTGAGCCGTCAAGCAGGATTCTGTGATTGCCGGTAGGGATTCCACCTCCGCGTTCTTATTCTGAATCTCTGTCACTTGCGTTTACATACACTGAGATCTCTCGGTTCGTGGTTCTAATCCTTGATTTCCCATCGTTCCCACCAGACAGAGAGACACACACTTTCTGCTTCTACAACTCCATCTTCTCGGCTTCGGCCAACATGCGCGCCACATCCTCGCCGACGACGTACTCGCCGTGACTGACCTCCTTGGTCAAGGGGCCCTTCTTCACCATGATGGTCATGACCTCGTACAGCACGTCGGCGGCGGCCATGGTGGTCAACTCGGCATTCGTGTCGTAGGCGGGCGCGACCTCGACCAGGTCGGCGGCCACAAAGTTGATGCCCTCGAGCCCACGGATGATGGTGCGCAGCTCGCGCGTCGACCAGCCGCCCGTCTCGGGCGTGCCGGTCGCGGGCGCGAACGCCGGGTCCAAGGTGTCGATGTCGATGGACAGGTAGACCGGGTTGGTGGTGCCGACGCGGTCGCGGATGCGCTTGATGATGCCCGGGATGCCGATGGTGTCGATCTCGCGGGCCTCGACGCGCGTGAAGCCGCAGTAGCCGTCGTTGTCGTAGTCGCTGGGCCCGCTGAGCGTGGTGCGGATGCCCGCGTGGATCGACGAGTCGTTGGCCAACAGGCCTTCCTCGCTGGCCCAGTAAAAGTACGTGCCGTGGTTGATGGCCGCTTGCTTCGAGGGCGCGCCGCCGAACACTTTCGGCTTCCACGTGTCCAGGTGCGAGTCGAAGTGGATCACACTGATCGGGCCGTACGCTTTGTTGATGCTGCGCAGGAGCGGGAGCGTGATGGTGTGGTCGCCGCCGAGCTGTATCGTCGTCGCCATCGGTCAGCCACGCATTCACACACACACACGCACGCACGCACGCACGCACGCATGTAAGACGCAGATGTCAGGGCAAAGTGGGCTACGACCAACTCACCGTGATGATTCGAGGAAGCGTCTTGCCGGACTTGGAGATGCCGGGCTCCGAGGCCGACGTGTACGGCTGGCGCGTCAGGAGGGCGTTGTGCCCGTCCTCGATCTGCTGGAGGGCGTAATGGTTGTCGTAGCTGCGAAGGGGGGAGAATTAAGTCAGCCAGTCGGGAGCGGTGTCCCCGGTATCGGTCAATGCTGGGTGCTGGGTTGGTTTCAATACTCACGACGTGACGGGGATGTCGCCGCAGTCGATGACTTTGCCCCAGAAATTGAACGGGTTGGACTTCATGGGCCTGGGTGCGCGGCAAAGTTCGCCATCAGTCAGTCTCTTTCATTGTTATTGTATTACACGCGCACTGCTCGTGATACAGAGAGTCCACACAAAAACTTACACGTTGTACCCGCCACTAAAGCCCAACTTGCGTGAGCCTTGATTCCCTCGAAAAGATCCCCAAGTAAGCGTATGAGCGGGAGACGTACTAGAGATTGAGGCGTCTAGAACCTTGTCTGATCCCGCTGGGTCCGAACCGAGCACCTGGTCTGTAGGATGTGCCGGTGTCGAAGGGGGCGCCTGTGTGTGTTGGCCCGAGTCAGCTCTGGGTTCTGCTAACAGGCACCGGCGCAGTAGCTTGACCAACGCACCGATGAATGCAATGTCGTATTTCTCATCGTCGCTGCTCAGGCAGGGGAAGTAGGGCAGCCGGCCGAAGGTCGAGATGCCCGAGAAGACAGAGTCGGCCTATGCGGTTCGTTTCGTCGCGGTCAGCCGTCAATGTTTTCTTTTCAAGCATCTTCCTGCTGGTGAAGTGGCTGCTGTGTCTCACCTGTGTCCCGCCGTCACCTGGCAAAGTGTTATACCACAACGACCTGTGCGGTCCAGAAACGGGGGTCTGGTCGTGAGAGCCATGCGCGAGAGCACAGCTGGCACACGCCGCCACGAGAGCGACTGTCAAAAGCATCGTGACGTGATGGCAGCGAGATGTCTTTCTGTCCTATCCTGTCCTGTCCTGTGCTGTCCCAGGAATGCAATGCAACGCAGGGAAGAACAAGGTAAGACAGGGAGAGACAGAAGTCGACTGTACGTGTGTGAGAGCTGCTTCTTGTTTTTTTTTCTACCCCCCCTCCGAGCTTAAGGGAGCTCTCTGCATCGAGTTCCTGCAGATCCAGTAACGTAGCTACTGTAGCTTCAGAATCCCAACGGCTCCAGCACGCCGGCCCAATGGCGCTGACCTCCATCCGGCGCATTGGTTGCTCTTACCTAAAGCTAGGTGGCCAGGGTTCGTTCACTGGGAGGGATAGGATATCCTATCATGCTGGCCCCGCCGCCGCGGTGGCCGCAGTGACAGGACGAAATGCCAAATCATGACGGCATCATTAGAGTTAGAGCTCTTACCTTGCGGCCTAGGGAGCTTGGGAACTGCACGTCTGAGTTGCCGGCGCGTCTGGCTCGCTCTCGCTCTCTTTCCCTGAAGACGCGCGCATCTCGCGGGGCATGTGGCCGCGAGCACGGAGTCTCGGAGAAGAGACTGGGGGAAGCAGGGCCACGCGCGCAAGTCCATCCGGAGGAGCCCTCAAGGATATGTGCGAGTCTGACGGCAGGATGAGCCA
Organism: Cladophialophora carrionii CBS 160.54; assembly: GCF_000365165.1. Lineage (NCBI taxonomy): Eukaryota > Fungi > Ascomycota > Eurotiomycetes > Chaetothyriales > Herpotrichiellaceae > Cladophialophora > Cladophialophora carrionii. The sequence goes on from NW_008481831.1 coordinate 602,546, forward strand.
ATGCTGTGTGTCAAGGATGCGGACCATGCGTTGAATGCAGGTGCTTATCAGTCGGGCGCAGTCGAGACCGATATCAGTCGAAGGAAGATGCGTTTTGTAAGACGTCAAGTCAAAGCGACAAGGGGGGGGGAAGATAGAGCTAGCCGTAAAGGGAAGTCTGGGTCGGGAGCACCAGGGGGGGAGGGGGGACCAGACGCGTGAGACCTGGGCTCTGGTGTCTCTTATCGACGTGCTTTTTTAGGACCTACAGTATTAATTACGGAGTACTGCGGTACATCACCTCGTCTAAATCTACTTAATGTTATGTACGTTACGTATGTGTCATTGAGGGCCGTTGCCCGTGGGCGCTGGCACCGCTGACCCAGCATGCCCGTTCTCCACCAATTCGTCCTTGTCCATGCGGGAGAATGCCTTGTCGACCTCGTGCTCCCAGTTGCTGAATGCCACAATGGCCCATTCGGCGATCCCGACGAGATACAGAGCAATGCACTGGCCGACCCATAGCCCGGGGAGGCCCCAGCCGTGGAAAGCCAGCCAGATGCCCAGTGGTAAGGCGCCACAGTAGTAGCTGACGATGTTGACGGCGGCGCCGATGTGCTGTCGTCCCATGCCGCGTAGAGATCCGCCACAGCTGCCATTCAATCCGTCGGCGATCTGAAACAGTGCCACGTACGGCAGGACTTCAGCCGTCAGCTTCACCACCCGCTCGTCGTCGTTGAAGATCTTGGCGAAGACGTTCCTGGTGCCCATCAAGATCGCCAGGACCAGCGCTCCCATGATCATGCTCAGCCAGGCAGCAGTGTTTGCAGACCGTGACGCGCCCTTTGCGTTCCGCGAGCCCAGCATGTTGCCGACTCGCGCACTGGCGGCGACGCCGATGCCGAAAGGGATGGTATTCATGACCTGGTCGGCCGTCATGATCACACTCTGTGAGGCCAGTGGAATCTCTCCCAGTCGGCCGGCAGCCAATGCGACAATCTCGAAAGCCCACCATTCCGTGCCGACATGGACGAAACCGAGGGCAGCGAGTTTGGCAAAGACTCCGAGATTCTGCAGACACCGCTTAGACCATCCGCCCCAGCATTCACCGCCAGCAACAAACTTGGCGTACAGCACCAGCCCCAGGAATGAAAGCCAATAACCAATTCCCGTGGCAAAGGGTGCGCCGAGGATGCCCCAACCTGCCTTGTAGACAAACAGGTAATTCAGCAATGCGCTGATCGGTGATGTGATCAGGAGGACGTAGGTGCCCGGCCGCATGATCTCCTGAGCCTGAAGATATTTCTTCATCGTCTCAAAGTAGATGTAGCCCAGGCCACCCGGGATCAGGCAGCTCAAGAACTTGGAGCTGTCGTGTGACAGTTGTGCACTCTGGCCGAGCGCCTTGAAGATGGGTTCCGAGCATAACCAAATGATCGCAACGGGGATGTAGAACAGGGTCAGAACGACAAAGGCCCGCTGCAATAGGATGCCCAGGTCGTGCTTGTTCTTGCTCCCGGTAAACGTTGAACTCGCCAGGGTATCCAGCGCTGTCGAACCGCCCATGCCGATGAGCCACCCCGAGCACATGGCGAACATGTATGAGAAAGCAGCCGTCGAGAGATCCTGCGGTGAGGCCCGGCCGACGATCAGGATGGACACGGTCTGCAGTGAGTTCTGTAACGTGTATGCCAGGATGACTGGAATCGAGCCTCGCAACAATACCCAGAATTCATGCAATATCAGCTTGCGCGTCGGCGTCTGGTCCTCAGGGAGGATATCCATGAGCTCGCCTTCCTCCTGGCTGGGTGCCTCATCGTCGTCGCCGTGCTTCTTCGGCAGGAGCCCTGTGCGTTCGTCAGGCTCCTGCTGCCGATGGATCTCCTCGTCGATCAGCGCCATCGAACGCCGCCTGTCGTGGTCTTCTTCTGCACCGTCACACGTGTGAGCAGGACGCCTTTGTCACTAAAACAGCGTACTTACCGGTCGAACTGTACCGTCGCATGGTTGCCGCAAGGTGAGCCAGACGCGAGGTACAGTGAGCTGGTCGTTAGCAATAAAGACGACCAAAAGGCCGGTGGATCTGGTCGGTCATAGTATAAGCACATCGACCCACCGAGATATCGACGCCGGTCTGCTACGAGTACAGCATCGAGCATGCATGATGTCGTCCCGGCTGTCGATTCGAACAGCCAGCCAGATGTCATGGCGAAACGTAACGGCAAAGAGGCCATCCACCGACTATCGCTTGTTTGTGTTGCTGAACGATCCCCCTGGCATCAGCCAATAACGGAGCCATGTCAATCCTTATCTTCGGGGCTATCGACCGTCTCCGCCATGGTCCAGTGGCTGGAGGATGGGCGAATGACGAGGCCATGTGTCTTTGGAGCTGCCGCATCCGCCAAATGCTTGGTATCAGCGACAAAGCACAGCCCTTCTTTCGACGACAAATCGCCTATCGAGCCGTCCTTATCTCATCCCTTTAACGATCTTACCCATCAGCACCCTGCCTGGAGGTTTGTGATGAGATCCTCGACAGGATCCCCTAGGCGACGGCTATTGCTTCCTTCGCTGCAACCCGTCCCGCCGGTGCACGGCGCCATCATCGAATCTTGCAGCCACACGATGAGGTCGTCCCAGGATGATCCCGCACGTTGTTACCTGGCGAAATGCGTCAGCGCACCCGAGATAACGTGTCCATGCAGGGAGCAATCTGGGGAAGGTCCTAAGAATGGCAATCTGTGGACCGCCGTCTAAGTAATAGTGTGGCTGCTGGGTACTATCCCAGACGGTGGACACTGGACAACTTTTTCAACAAAGACTTTCCCTTGGCTCTAGTACCTATTGATCAACGTCTAGCTGTTTGTTTCGCACCTTTATACGTTCACTCGTCGTGTGGTGTCGTTCTCTTCCACGCCCAACTCACAATGGCAGACCTCGAGAACGAGAAGCAGGCCATCCCGATCGCTGGCGATGGAGTCACGCAGCAGCCGCCCTTGCAGGAGAAGCTCGAGGGCAGCACGGTCGCCCCTCCGCCGCCAGCTGTAGAGAACATTGTGACGCGAGATGGATTTCGTCTTCATCCCCAGCCGACGACCGACCCGTTGGATCCTCTGAATTGGTCCAGCTTTCAGAAGCACACCATCCTCGCGATTGTCATGTACAAGTACGTCCTTCGCTGGTGGGTGCATATTGGAGGACACCAGACTGACTTGACGCGATTAGGTATTTCCTGTTCACGTACATCACGACGACGACAGTGCCCAGTTTCCCAGACCTCCAGGAGCAATTTGCCATCAGCTACTCGCAAGTCAACTGGACCGTGGCCATTCCGGCGTTGGGTCTCGCCGTCGGGCCCCTGATATGGAGCTCTCTGGCGGACATCTTCGGTCGCAGAGTCATCTTCATCATCGGGACCCTGATGGCGTTTGCCGCGACCATCGGAGCCGCCGAAGCATCCAACTATGGCGGCTACATGGCGGCACGGTTCTTCCAGGGCCTCGGCGTAGCACCGGCCTCGACCGTCGGCCTGGCTGCTATCAACGACATGTTCTACGAGCACCAGCGAGGTCAGAAGATCGGGCTCTGGGTGTTGGCCATCGACAGCGGCCTGCTCGTCGGCCCGATCTTCGGCGGGTTCCTGAACATCGTCTCGGCGGAATGGATCCAGTGGTTCACCGTCATCCTCTTCGGCGTTCTCATCGTCCTCGAACTGGCCTTCATGCCCGAGACTCTGTATCCGCGGAACCATATGCTGTCGAAGCTCCCGATGGCGACCGCGGCGGACGAGACGGCCGTGGATATCGAGAAAGTGGGCCGTCGTCGAAGTGACGCCAGCGAGGTTCACCTCTCCCGCACCAAAAAACTCGCCTTCATCAACTACAAGCCCGTGCCCGGGATGCGACACCCAGCAGTGTACGACGCGGTGCTCCGATTCATCCTGACGTGGAAGTTCCTCGCCGTCTCCATCGCCGTCTTCACCTACTGCTTCCTGTGGTACTGGTGGGTGCTCAGCGTCATCACCATGCTGCCGGCCGCCTACCTGGACTACACGCCGCAAATCCAGGGCCTGCTCTTCCTCGGACTCCTCCTGGGCACCCTGTTCGCCGAAGTCTTCCTGGGAGGCTACCTCAGCGACATTGTGTGCACGCGTCTCGCCCGACGAAATGGCGGCGTGCGTCTGCCGGAGATGCGTCTCTGGCTGATCTACCCGGCGGGCGTGTTGAGCGCCGTCGGCCTGATCATCTGGGGCATCAGCGTCGACAAGGCGTACCATTGGATGGTCGGACAGGTGGCGTTCTTCCTCTTCGCCGCGGGTATCCAGATGGGCAATACGGTCGTGTGTGCTTATATCGTGGATTGTTACCCGTTGCAAAGCATGAGCATCATCACGTTTTACGCCGTGTTGTTGAACCTGTCGGCGTTTATTGATCCGGTAAGTGAAGTCTACACTCTGTTATGTTGTGTCTTGCGTGTTGCGTGTGGCACCTTGCACCTCGATAGCTGCTACCCACTGTCTGTTGCCTACTGCTTACTGCCTACGACTGTTTCATCTTTCCGATTCAACCAACACCTAGACGAACAGACTTGCTGACCTGAGCGCCATCTTAGTTCTTCATCGCCCCCTGGCAACTAGACTCGGGCTGGACCTGGTGCTTCGCCGCGCAGGGCCTCATTGTCTTTTTCGGAGCCATGCCTATCTTTGGCATCCTGCATAAATACGGTCCAGTCTTGAGATCCAAGACCGGGACGCCGGGCTGGGTGAACCCGGAGTTTGACGCCTTGTTATAATTAGTGGGAATTAGAACTAGATCTAGAATATAGTACGTATAGTATGTAAATGAGAATGATGAGACAAGTCCAGATGAGATACACTGCAGTACAGCATAGAATAGTAGAGTAGAGTAGAGTAGAGTAGTTCCTACCGATACACAGAATAATTAGAGGAGTCAGTACCACAGTACTACAGTACTACAGTACCACAGTATAGGTACGTCTCAGGAGAGGTCTACAGCCTTTGAGGATCGCCTGACAAGATCGAGAATCTGTCATGAACAGGGTTCAGACAGGCATATAAGCTAAGAGGTCCGAGACTCAGGCATGAATTGCCATGATTCCCAGTGTTTTTGGGGCAATCCCCAGGAGCTGTGGACCTCTTCCTGACAGTACCACAGTGTAAATACCCTTCCATTCCTCCGTTGAAAGCACGCTATATGATCCCCCGGCCGTTCTGTTGTATGTATAGCTAATACATTTACGGAGGCACGCACGCACGGAAGATACCTTGTAGTCTCAATCGCCGCATGCAACATAGTGTAAACAGGTCAATCAGGGGTAGCATCTTTCTGATACGCAAAGGAGAAAGGTCGCTTCACTGCTCACACTTTGCATTACATTACATAGTTGGCGCGAAGGTTGAAGGTTGAAGGTTCTGTTGGCGGTTTCAAGGGTACCCTATACAATAGTAGAGCAACCTGAATACTGTAGTATATGGCAGATCTATCCGATATAGCCTGTACTCTGTAGGTATAGGTATATATGTACGTCCTCCTTGTGTATGTCCTCCTTGTGTATGTCCTCCTTGTGTATGTCCTCCTTGTGTATGTCCTCCTTATGTATGTATGTACGTAGTACTTAGGATGCGATACCCCTTGGGTCGACTCACGACTGCGCCCATTACAGACGGCACTAAGCACCCGTCGTCCTCATCAGTCATCTACCTACCTGGTACCATGTTCCATCCTGGAACAGATGACGGATACTGCATGATACATGACGAGTAAGATAATCATGACATATGTCCATGGACCAATGTTCCGTGTTCAATGTCAACATCAACATCAACCGTCACTCAATCTTCATTACTCATTATTCCAATGTTCAGGCTTCTCCAAAACACGCCGTTCAAGATTCGAACTACAAACTCGTTGTTCTTTTATATGACAGCCAGCATCTTCACCTCTCCGCTCCGGCCATCCGCTCCGGCAACCTCAGTTCGGCCGCATGTGGTCTCGCGACCCTCTGCACCTCAACCCAAAGCTTCAGCGCATCCGGGTCACTAGTCTGACCATGCCACAGGAACGACTCCATGACGGCCCTCGCCTCCGTCCACGACCGGACCTTCGCATCCCCAGCGGACCGCGCGACCAGGGCGACGAACGACGCTCTCTCATCGTCGTACCCGACGGCCTTGATGGCGCCGAGCACTGTGGCCCAGAAGACGAGGCGTTGCTCCGGCCGAGTCAGCTGGGCAATCATGCTCGTCTCATACAGCATGTTCAGCTCACGCAGGAGGAGCCTTGCCAGGCGGAGGCGTGGAAATGTCGAATAGTCGGTCGGATAGGTGATGAGGTTGGCGTAGCATATGCATGCCCAGCGCGTGATCTCGTAGAGTTGGAGACGGGTCGCCATGCCCCCTCTTTGATCGTGCTCGTGCTCGTGCTCGTGCTCTTCTTGCCTCCCTTGACGTTGAAGATCCGCTGCCGGGGGAAGTGATAATAGGCTGTGCTGCGTGAACTGCATCTGGTCGAGAATTACGGATGTTTGACTCTGCATGGAGCCTCCTGAGGCGTAGTCTTCCAGGATGGTCGTCATGTCCGCGAGGTACGCCCACACCACGGCCGGCTGCGGGGTGGTATCTAGGGGCAGCACTTCCGGAAAGGAAATGTCGTCGAATCCGGTGCCACGCCTGCGACTTGTCTCGGCAGATACAGGGTCAAAGGCGTGCCGTGAGCGGCGCAGTCGGGACGCGTGGACCAGCTGGTCGACCGGGTGGAGGCTGGCAAAGGGGAAGAGAGGGGCTTTCAGGTGGCGGCCGGAGAAGTGGATGCCCTGACTTGCAGACGTCAGCATTGTGTCGCAGGAGGCCCTCTGTCTGCCCCTCTCCAGCGAGCGAGCGAGCGACACTACACTCACAAGCATACCGAGCGTCGGATCTGAGCGCTCTGGATGTTCTGGACGCCACCGAGCACCTTGACCACCGCGGCAAGGCCGAGCATGTGCTCCTCGGCGACGTTGAGCCCCGTGGCCAAATGCAGCAGGTTCCATGTCTTAAAATTCGACTGTCGCGGACGAGGCATGCTCCTGTCCACGTGGGGCAGATATGGCGGGAATGAAAGGTGTAAGATTGTCGAAATGGTGCTCTCGTGTGTGGCAAGCGTCGGGTCACTCAACGCTTGTCGTAGTGATTCTAGCGACTTGGTGTAGAAGAACAACTCCTGCGGTGTGTGCTGCATAGATTGACCTGCCAGCCATCTTCGACTGGTGCAGGAGAACCACGCTGCACCCCAGTAAGCGTGTTCGTGGTGGAGTGCATATTTGGTGTAAGGGAGGACGCTTGTGTCTTTGACCTCGCCCACGAAGAAGTTAGAGTACACCTGGTGGTGAGCTGTGATTGCCAACAGATTGTCAGCACATCTGCCTCCCATAAGGTCTCCGCGCCGGAGCTCGACCGCCTCGTCTTACTCACCGTAGAGCACGAGCTTGGCGACAAAGTCAGCACCGTCCGCTCCGGACGGCAACGTGTTGAAAGAGTCAAATCTCCCTCCCGGCTGCCTCACAACGTGCTGTAAGGCTCGATTTGTGCTGCCATGTGCCGCGCGCCCCGATGCCGCCAAGCCAGGCCCTGTTCTGGCAGGAACAATGTTGTGCTGTCGAGCGTCTCTACCGTGAGTGCGTCTGCGGCGGTGTTCAGGGCGACTGGCAGCATTCAGCTCATCGTCTTCTTGCGAGGTTGGATCCGGGTCGCGGACTTGCTGGTCGTCAGTTACTCGTTGCCTTTCATCGACTGGGTCTGCAGGATGCGTGGCATTATAATCGGCCATGAGCATCAAAGAAGGGGGGTTTACGGTCTGATCTGAGCCGTTGCAGGCCGCCCTCGAATCTCAAGGGCCGCATTAGAGAACGGGTAGTAGATGACAGGTGCTCATGGCTCAGACCTTGTGACCCGCATGGATCGATTGCCGTCAACCCTGGCCGTGAACTGTGGTGGCAGTCCACCAATCGAAGTGGTCGAATGTACTATCAGAAAGGGGCATAGTTTGCCAATAATGTTGGTCTAGATCCCCTGTGCATGGAGATCCACCTTTTGCGACAGGGGTACCACGAGAACGATGCTTGCAGGACCGACAAGTCTGTCCAGGAGCGCATCGCAAACATTGTTTAGCTGTTTAGCTGTTCAGCTGAGTTCGACGATCGTCGTTGTGCCTGCTTCACGGGTAGCTTTCCTCGTAGTTTGGTCGGATGGTAGGTTTCTTGCTTGCTGCATGTCGACGTTTATGCAATGCCAATACTTTAGGGCACTTCTGCCGGGTCTATGGTGTTGTGGCACGTAATCAACCCAAATGCAAGGAAGTTACCCATCCGCCCGTTGTCCGGATCGAAGGGGCTGTTCTGAAAACCAGTCAAACTCAACCACCGATAGATGTCTAAATGGTTCGATGCCCTCGTTCAGTCCGAAGCAGATTTATGAAGAGCAGACGCCCATCAGGCAGTGAGTGGGCTCGAACAATGAGTTTCAGATCTTCTCTGAGAAATCAAGCTCGAAGCGATGTGTTCCAGAGGTACTTTGTACAGTGCCCAGCCAGCGTATTCAGCCAGGTGTGTCAAGCACAGAAGCCAAGATACTCATAGAAGTCTTGGTAGAAGCAGTTGGTCTCCATAGCTCGCCCAAGAATACCGGAGTGAACCACTTGCCGAAGAAGCAAGTGGAGGAGTTTAGGGCCTGACGAAGGTCGAAACCAGCTACTTGAAACCGCCTTAACTGGGCAGACATGAACGCCTAGACGATCGTTAACCACGGTGAAGCCAGGCAAGGATAGGCTAGAGCGCTTACCGGCAGAGCAGCCCGTCCAAGGAGGCAGAGATCCACGATACTTGGGGCGCTTTGATACCGCATTTCCCATGTTTGGAGACTTGGAGGGGCGAAGGACGCCGCTGGAGTCCTTATTCGGCCAGTCGAGTTGAATGTCAACTCGTAATTTACAGCATCAGGCCATTTCGTATTCAAGTACATCGCCCGTCCCACCGTCTTGCTCAAACATATGCTTCTGCACCTCTAAAAACAGGTACATGCCATCGAAATCGCTGATATCTCCAGACCATAAATAGTCTTGGAGTATGGTTTGCATTGACTCCCAAGAATCAATACGCAGATTCCGGCAGAGACGAGCAGCAAATGCAACGAGAGACGCGCGCTTAGGCGTCCCAATTGCAGCCAATGCGGCCATCGACGATATCCATAGGAGCAGTGTTGTTGATGTAGCCTCCGCGCCGTACTGAAGGGTTTGGGAAATTGCTGGCTCGAGCCTATCAGCTAGTTCTGGGAACGGAACTGAGCATAGGGGCAAGGGGAGGATTGCGATCAGGCTGTAGACAATCAGAGCATAACGGACCGCGTCGAATACAACGGCTTGAGGAGTGTGCAGAGTTAGCGTTGATGTTTCTGCGCTGGATGGCAGCGACATGATCTGGTGCTGTGTCCAATTCCGGGCATCGCACACGTATTGAACGCCGAACCAAGTGAGCCTGTTTGAGAGGAAGGCTTCTTGAATGCTATCGTAGAGGATTGCCTCGGAGATTACAGCCATGAGAGGTCCAGACACGGTGAGGGATAGAGTGGTTGCATACTTCATGAAGCCAGGGGAGTGTCTGGGCTCCATCTCTACCATGATCCTGTTGTACTGGTCGGCGAAGTCGGCACTGAGGAACCAGCATGGCGATCGTGGCTTCGTCAATGTCCGACACGACGAGATAATGTCATTCCTAGCGAGACTTGAGCTTAGCGCTGGGTCCTTGCGGGTTATTCATTGGTCTACATGTCACTCACTGTGTTTGACAGATCCTTAGGCCGGCCCAGAAAGGGTCCATACAGGACTCGTTAGCGTGCAAGATTCGTCGAGCCGCCTCTTCATGGTAGTTCAACCAGCGAGGCGCAACTCCCCAGAGGTGGAGATTTTGGAGCTTCGTCAGCGTGCTTTGTCGCGGCCCTGTTCGAGCTGCACGCACAGGAACGTCTTCAGTGGTCCCTAGCGCAAGCGACTGCATGGCTGAGCAGAGCATGCCCAGTTCATTGGTCGGCATCGGGTGATTGTGGTCACCGAGATCAGATATCATCTGAATGACCGACTTCACGGCGATACTGTGACATACATCGAGAAACCGTCTATGCTTGGTGGCAGATTGGCTGGTCGAGCACTTGTCAACCATGCCCTTTGCACACACCCAGACCGCAGCATGGAACGAGGCTGGATGTGAACACATTTGCTGGACGTATCGGGCCGCCACAACCGACATGGGTTGTGCCTGGTCACCGACGAATGTCCTGTTAGTAATTACGTAGACTGCATATCGTTAGCCCTCCTGAGGCGTCCAGGCATTCGGCTTCAAATATCAATGGTGAAGACCTACCGAGGTGGAGCAGGGGAGCCACTGCTTTGGACGGGAGCTCTGTGGGATATCCTCCCGGCTGTAGCGAGCTGTCCCCATTGGGCGGAGGTACTCTGATCAACTCTCGGTCCTCGCTTGCTGTCGTTCTAGAATCGTGATCGGTCTGACCAGGCTGTGTATGGTCCCTCACATCTCGCATTCGTCGATTTCCAGAAGGCTGTTGGGACGACGGGGGGAAAGACTTCGGCACCCTTGATTTCCTCCCCCTCGGACGCACCTCCTTGGAGCGCTTCCATTGATACCGAACCGCATTCGACCGGACGGCATGCGTGTTTTCCGGTGCAGTCATTGTGGGGTTGTACGGGATCATCTGAAATGGGGTCTCTGGCAATGATCGCAATGCTGGGGCGGAGTCCATGCTGGTTTGCGAAGCATTCTGTCTGTCCTTGGTGGCGGGGCCAGATTGGAGCGAGGGCATCCGCTGCTCGTGCGTTGTCTGTGTGGTGTTTCCATCAGCGTCACAGCCAAAACTCTCGGACGCCCTCCTGGGGATGTTGATTGTTGCTGCAGGCTGTGAACACAGCGGGCTGCTATTCCTTCGAAAGAGGAACGGCAGATGCCATCGATCCCAGACTAGCTTTTTGTAGCGCTCGTGCTTTCGGCCAAGCTGCACGTGGCGATTAATTTCCTGTTTCTCTTGCTTATTGCTGCAAGATAGCGACCCCAATGACGGGTTCTTGTGGACAAAGAGAAGGCCTGGGCGATCCATGTGTCCTTGTGAAGGTTGAAAGCACGGTAGAGTCACCCAGCAAACGGAGGGCGAATATGCTTCGATTCGGAGGTTGACGTACTGCGCAATCTTGACTGGAACCACTCAATAGCAACCGCGGGAGAAGTTTTGATATTGGCATTCCCCATCTACGATCGAAAGCATGGCCAGACGACACGGCCAGTGGCGTCTCGTATAACATCCTGCAGCTGCAACTGTTTATCAACTTGACGGGAGGAGTCTCCAGGACACGTCCAAGCCCGCGATTCGGTCAATAAGCGGACGAGTCCCCTAGCCTCCGTGATTAGAAAGCGGATTGGCAAGCGAGCTGGAGTCAAAGTTAGCGGGGCTTAGGCACAGCGGCCAACCTGGAGTCTCAACTGTCGGAGCATCACCTTATCCAGGACCAGCGGCACTACCAACCCAGCCAGTACTATGCTGAGAAGACCGGGCTCACCAGTGCTGTGCTGTAAAGGCCGGTCGCACCTTACCCGAAGATGCATGGTTGGGAAGCACCCTGACCTCTCTAGCGAACCACTAAAGTAAAATGCTGCTCCAGGGGCGCGGCCGCCTACCAATCTATTCTCCCCACAGCCCAGGCGGCAAGCACGGCAGGCGGGATCTCTTGGCGCGCCTCGCCGTACAGGACTCCTAGTTGGCAGACTAGTGCTTGACTGGTCTTCAGCATATACTTGTCCTCTTCGACGTGCGTGGTGAACAGCCAGACATGACAGTTTGGACGGAGAACACTAATCTGTCCGCTCTGGTGCGCAACCTGCGCCCGCGTCTATTGCTTCGAGAAGCTGGATTTAGGCCTAAGTTTCCACACGAGCCTATCTCACAAAGCGCAATATTGCATGGATCTTCTAAACCTCCAGGATGTCCTTTTGCTTCCCGTGATGCAACAATTTCACATATCCCGACGGTCGACTCCCTGCGCCGTTCCTAGCGAGGATCAAGACCATTGTGCTGTCTCTGGCGATCTCACCAACAACGCGGTTGCGGCAGTCTTGTTCCGGCGGTAAAGGCACCGAGTATTCGCAAACGAATTTGGAGATCGGTGGGCTCGCACCGAGAGCTGTTGGCGTTTCGACCAGCAACACCGGTGCAGGGACATGTTCGCCGTCGATGTATATCTCCAGAGTTGGATCGAAGTAGTCTCCAGAGCCTGGCGCGACAGACACCGCGCCTTCAATGGACACGCGAATGTTACCATCTTGAGCAGGAGTCGTCCGACATTTCGTGATTGACAACTCTGGTCGAGGATGCGAAAATACCTGGCCATCTTTCGCGATGGCATCCGACGTCAAAGGTGGCGTCAACGGCGGCACAACTCTTCTCTTGCTGTTCTGTTCGTATGCATACCCAGCTTGCAGTAAGCTGAGATCATCATAAGCTCTGCTGAGGAACGTCAAACTCATCGGCATTTTTGAATTCTCGAAGATCCCCATCGGCACCGTCACACTGGGTATGCCTAGGTGTCGCAGAGCTCGATTGCCGTGGCTATACTTTACGCCGTCCGTCCAGGCATGCCGTGCGCTCCTGTCGTCAATGTCGGCATCGGCACGGGCAACGTCGCCTGCAGCGGGAAAGGCGACAAAGTCGTAGTTCTGAGCTGACATCCACTCCTCGAAGAACCGGACTCGAATTTGCTCGAGAGCTCTCACGGCATCCTCGAGGTGAGCAACATCATAGATGGCACTCTTGCCGGTCCTTGTCGAGGGCGTGCGGTCAGCAACATAGCTGGCTAACTTCGCCCAATGAACGGCATTGGCCGGTTCGGTAAATTTGACTTGGGGATCATCTCGGGGCAGGTGAGGAAAGATAACTGTTGGGTTCACTTGGGTCAGAGATTGGATATGAGGGTCGCCATTGTCCTGCAGGAAGGCTTCCCAGGTATGAGCAATAAGTAGACCTCGCTCGGTGGCGTTCCAGTCGTCTGGCAGATAGGGGAGAGGCGAAGAAGCATTTCCGGCGTTTGGTCTGCGCAGCATCTGCTCGTAGATGTGCAAGACTGGGAGTTCGGGAATGATCTCGATGATTGCACCGGCCGCCTCGAGGTCGGCTTGTGCTTGCCTCCAGAGCGGTTCTACTGCTTCAGAGATATACGGTCCACCATCCTGGTGTTTGAGATAAATCTGCGGAACTGCGATTCGCTTTCCTTTGAGGTACCCTGCATTTCTGGGAGCGGTCGAAGGCTCTGAACCGTCAGGCCAGGGGGAGTGTGGCAGCTGGATGAACGGTTGATCCCTCCAGAAGTCGCCCTTTGTCTCCGCATCCTGCCTGGTAAGCACATCCAGCAGAACGAACAAGTCGCTCATGGTGCGTGTGTGGGGAACAACGACATCGCAGGTAGGGTATAGCGGCCAATTGCCGCGGATTGATATGAGGCCCCGGGAAGGAGTGTAAGCCACTAAAGCATTGTTCGAGGCAGGAGAGCGACCAGAGGAAACAGTCTCCTCGCCCATACCGAACGCAGCAAAGGAAGCTGCCACAGACACACCACTGCCATTGGAGGATCCCGATCCAAAGGCGGCAGGGAGATAGTCTTTGTTGTATGGACTCTCCGCTCGACCATATACACCCCGAAGCATTCCCCCATATGCCATGGGACACATGTTCGACCGACCCAACAAGACGGCGCCAGCTTCGCGCAGAGCCTTCACGGTGAACGCATCTTCATTGGCAACGAGGTTCTGGAACGCTTCCGAACCGCTAGCTACAGTCATTCCACGGACCTTGTAGCTGTCCTTGACCGTGAAAGGGATTCCTTCCAAGGAGCCTCGGGCATGGCCAGCGGCACGGCGATCATCAGCGGCGGCTGCTTCTTCGAACACGCGCTCATTGATCAGGGGAATTGAGTTGAGAGCCGTGTTTCTGCAATCATAGGCGCTGATGCGGAGCAGGTATTTGGCCACCAGCTCCACGGATGTCAGTCTGCCACTGGCTAGTGCAGTCGATAAGTCGGCGATTGTCGCGTCGACGATGCTGTCATGAAACGACATGCTCATTGAGCCAGAGGAGGGGCATTTACTCGAAGCTGTATCTCGAGTGGATCGCGGCTAAGGGCTGCCTGGAGATTCTGTCCCTCTGAATCAGGATAGACACGGGACGGTTCGATTGTCAGTCCTGTGCACGCAGCAAGGCAGTATAAAAAGGCAGAATACTGTACACACGCCCAGTGAATGACTGATGAATCTGACCGGACGGAAGGAAACAAAAGAAACCTCACGAGGCCGGTCGAGAGAATGCTGTTGTCGCCTCCCCTCGCTCATTTCCGACAGCCTGTCGCTATGCCCCCGCCACATTACACGACGGAAACACCTGTCCTGTCAATAGGCAGGGCGGGAGAGGCAGAACTTCCTCAGATGCGGGCTCGGTGCAAACCCCCTCTCTATATTGATCTAACCCGATCCGGAATGTCCTGCCGAACGCGCCTGCGCGTCAAACGTCGGAACGATTCCATCCCCAGTTGTCGAGGCTCTGACAGGAGACCTTGACAAACTTCTACAATGAGAATACCCTGATGACCCTAGTTGTCACAGTAGGTCCGAAGACCCGTGCTACCGGCCACATGCATCCCACGCCCTCATGGCATCTTGCACGGCGTATATCCCGTCTGCTTTCCCAGCATCACAAAATCCAAACCACATCACTCGGCCAAACGATACCTAGAATCCGACCGGCGAAGACGATTCTCTCATCAAGGATGACAAGTATGAACCTGGTCTCAGACATGCCAGCCCCAACGTTCTCGGCAGCCACCCAGCATGGTCGCTTTCTCATGCCAGCGGAAAGCGCGCGCCACTCACATACATTGATGGCTTTCCCCAGCAGGGAGTCGGCCGAAAGCACAGAGCACCTGGAAGCACTGCAAATCGAAGTAACGAACATTGCCAATACTATCTCCCGGTTCGAACCCGTCCATCTCTACGCCAAAGAGGAGCTCATCCCAGAGGCAAAGTCCATGGTGAAGGCAGGTGTCTCCGTAAAGCCGGCTACAGTCAGCGAACTCTGGATCCGTGACAGCGGACCAGTCTTTGTACAAGACCTTTCCACAGGCAAACGGACAGCTATCAAGTTCAACTTCAACTATTGGGGCGGCAAACTTCCCTCCATTGGCGACGAGAACATCGCTTCCCAGATCGCTGCCCACGCAAATGAACCCTCAGTGGCTTCAAATCTCACACTGGAGGGAGGCGGCATCGAGCACGATGGTGAAGGCACCTTCCTCGGCACGGAAAGTAGTATCATCAACGACAACCGCAACCCGGGTCTCTCCAAATCCGACGTCGAAGCCCGGCTCAGAGACCTGCTTGGAGTTAGACATTTCATCTGGATCCCTGGCGTCAAAGCCTACGACATCACAGATTACCACATCGACGCGCTAGCACGTTTCACGTCACCCGGCGTCGTTCTTCTGAGCAAGCCCGGCCGGAACGCTCATCCCACCGCCGTCGACGTCTACAACTCCGCGCTCTCTATTCTGAGGGACACGAGAGATGGAAAGGGCCGTGCGCTAACAGTACACGACTGTGAGGAACCAGATATCACACAGCTCGGACCACCAGACAAGCACAACGAAGTCATTGGATCGTATGCGAATTACCTGCTTGTCAATGGAGGCGTCGTCATGCCCAAATTCGGGCAGGAACGGCAGGATACTGCAGCCCTTGAGTTGTTCAGAAGGCTGTTTCCCGAACGGGAGGTAGTGCAGGTGCCGATCAACATTTTACCGAGGACGGGCGGCGGCATCCATTGTGCAACACAGCAGGTTCCAGAGATCTGACGACGCCGGTATTACACCCCAAAGTAGCCTGCCTTGTATCTGTGGATATTGTTCCATACAAAAATTGATGTGCCAGATACATTGAATACTCTTGATTCGAGATCAAAACTCCCATGAACGAGCTTGGTGGTCGTTTTCCGTTCAAGCCAGTGAAGCCGATCGATGAGGATTTTCCTGCAATTAAGCTTGTGTGACCCTAGTCTATAAGACATGGTGGTCCCAGTGCCCCGAGCATCATGATCCCGTCGTCAGTAGTACAAACAAGCTCGATAGGCACGAGTGTTTTAGGGATATAATTTGCATTCCTACATTATCGTTCGCAATCGACCATAGGTTGTGGAAAACAGGGCTTCCCGTTCGCTCAGCCGTACTTAAGCCACATGCCGGTCAGTTAGTACTAAGGTGGGTGACCACTTGGGAATCCTGGCTGTTGATTGTTTTTGAAAATTTTTTGCAATCTGTTGTGGGTACCTGATAATAACGTGGTGGCCTGGCTATGTTGTAGTCTTAGAACGGCTTGGCAAAATATACGGTGGAACACGGAAACTGCCTCCACGTCTCTCCTCTCTTGGGCATCTCTCTAACGTCGAACATCAAGGAGAGACTCAGCCACTGTGGATTCAAGTGCGTGACTGGGGGATCAAAGTGTTCTTCAATTCGAAAACGGCCCAGGTGGACAACGATGGACCGGACTGCTTCAAGCAGGTCATCTCGTATGCTGGTTCGGGGTGACAGGAAGCATCAGTCCAAGGGTGGAAACTACTAATATGATACCATGCTCGTATTAACCGTTGGTATCTCCCAGCACTGCTCCTCGGTTTGGACACCCCCGACTTTTTGCCTTGTGGCCGTTGATTCAATTCTTCTCATTCTTGCGGCTTCCTGGAGATGTGGTCGAATGTTGTTGTTGCGGTTGTGAATGGCTTCGTGACTGAGGTTGAAGGATCACAATAATGTCCAAAACAGAAAGCTAAGTTTACTCAGTCACTTCCTGCTTCCTGTCAATATCCTCAACTTTCTCCGTTCGTTTCGGCCAGGAGACGATGTTGGACCAGATGGTGAGAATGCAAACAATGATTCCGGCGGAGTAGTCGCATGAACCGGCGAGTGGCAAAGCCAATGAGCGGCCAAGAAATACTGAAGCCTCCGTTCACAATTCCAGCGTGTGCGACACTTCCCTCATGATTAATTGCAGGCGGATCCTCAGCACCAGCCATCATGTTTGCCTTGCTTCAGCCTAAGCGCCCTAAGGCAGCTGGGGACTGTACGTCGTCCTCCAACCGTGCTGGTACATTTCAGCAAATACGCCACCAATATGAATCACGCCCTTTCAACTTGGATGGCAAGGCTGACTCGAGCGCTCTGAGCAACCACGATCCTACTACGCCGACCACGACCGCTTCATATCCAGGCGTCCGGTGATGGAGCACGTAACCAATGCTGCTTCGTGCCCGTCATGCGCTCCTCTCTGACACCATTCGCAGTTCGAAAAGAGACTCCCCTTCGAGCCTGAATTGTTGGTCTCTTCCCCCCTGAAGCCACCGGACCCTTTAATCGAATAACTCTGTCCGGAGCCTTATCGAAACATTACCGGCATATGTGGCAACAAGCTCGAAGGCGAAGAGCAAGAGTAATTTCGCGTGGCCGGTCACTGGACTGTGCGATTACTTCGTATTAGGTACGACGACGGAGTACTGGGCGACAAATACGATCACGTGCCTCGGAAGATGCTGCCTATCTAGGACTAGCGCATCACTGGGCCTTGGCAAGGCCGGATGCGCCTGGACTTCAGACTCAACATACAACCAGGACGCGTACCCTTCCAGCCTCGACATCCCCACCGGCTGTTGAAGATCTTTGGATCAATGCCGTATCGAAGATGCCTTACAAGTGGCCACTGCACTCAAGGAGTAACATGATGCGACCTCTGGCGGCGTCAAGGTGGCCCTGACCACTTTTCCTTCAACTCAGATCCTGATAGGTAACTACCAGATAGGCGGGTATTGATTCTTGGGAATTGCTCACTGTATGGAGTCCATATATCAAATTGCGAACCCCCCTCGAAACATGTCCCTCGTCAGCCCAGTCCTCCGAGCATCGTCTGCAATCTTGTCGTCAAGTGTCACGTTGTCGGTCGCGTCAGTTTCAGGATGGGGCGTCTCCGGCTACGACTTTATCCGGTTGCCTGCTTTCTCGGAGCCTTACCTGTCATGGCCAAAGACATCCAGTCTCGTGTCGATGAAAATATTGCAGCCACGTCTCTCCCTTCAACTGCTCAAAGCTACTTCAGAGAACCAACCTTCCCGAGTATTCTTTATGGCCATATTGGATTGATGCTGCTGGCGTGGATAGGATGTTTTCCGATTTGTAGGTACTTTGCTTCCAATTTCTTCCGTTGTCTGTGAGCTGATAGTCCCAGTTGTGACATTGGATCTTGCGGGGTCAAGGTTTGCGTACCCTTCCCAAGTGCTCTTCTTGGGATTGAACGCCATCGGCATAGTCTTTGGGCTGGCATACAACAGCAAAACTCTGAACCTCTATCCCGGCAGCGTACACCATAAGATTGGCTGGGCGTTGACAGGGATTGCTGTTTCTCAATTCCTCGCGAGAATCTTGAGAAGCTACTTAAGCTACAGGCACACGAGAGGCATGCCCGTCACGGCATATCACGAAGAGGAGCCGCTAGTGTCACCGTCGGCATCATGGAATGGTTCCGATGAGTATCTTTACGAGGACCGGAGTGATCGAGCAACTTCCAACCCACACCGTGCACCATACCGATCTGGAGAAGGGACGGGCGCCAACGGAAGCAGCCTCCGAAACATGTCCGGGATTCTCCTTCGGCCTTGGCGCCCCGTGCTTGGTGGACGGCACCGTAAGAACGGCACTTGGATTAAACGCGAGTTCAAGTTCGTTGGATCACTGCCGCTCGATTCAATCATGGCGAAGACATCAGTGACATTCAGCACCGGGTTGGTGATCTTAATGTTCGTGACTATTTGCACCGGGCTAGTTACAATGGCGGGGATATTCGTAAGTCTCGCCCCCTTTCGACTCTTTCTCTAGGCAGGCTGACCTTTCCTAGCACGGCAAACACATATTCAATGGCCTAGCGCATTTTATCAAGGGCGGAGTCTTCTTTGGCTTCGGCGTCATAACTCTGTGGCGCTGGATGAGCGGCTTTTCGGGCATCGGACGGGCTTGGAACAACAAACACGCCGCAGGACCTCACCATCATGGGCCTGGTCGATTCATCACCATGGAATGGCTGGAAAGTTCTCTTATCTTCATTTATGGCATCATGAATGTTTTTCTCGAGCACCTATCGGAATGGGGAGGACGCTGGGTGGCGCAGGACTTCGAGCATGTGGCTATCTCGGTCTTGTTTATTGGTGGCGGATTGGTGATTCCCACGATGGCCCCTGCGACAGGCCTTGAGAAATCATACTGACTTTGATCTAGTGCGGAATCATGATTGAACATCAGGGTTATGGAAGGTTGGCGAGGACGTCGCCGATTACGCAGGGCGCCTCCCACACCATCGAGGAGAAGCGGACTTTAACGCCTGGGTACTCTATCAATCCCATCAATCCATTGATCATTTTTCTCTTGGGCAGAATCCTTGGGGGCCACCAACAGGCCAGCGTCCAGTCTACCATGATGCATCAATGGGTAAGTATCCCTGCTTCGCCGTCCCTGCCACCATAGCTCACCTATGGAAAGGTTGGAAACCTCCTCACAGGAGCATCAGCTGCAAGATGTCTTACGTACCTAATGCTGTATCTGGCGCCTCCCACATCCACGTCGCCTTCTCGGACTCCCTCAGAATGTGTCACGTCGTTCTGTTTGATGGCGGCAGGCATCATGCTGATGGCTAGCGTAGGTCTACCCCTGAATTTCCCGTAGTTCCCACATGACAGCCACTAATGTTGCCCGGGTTGATCAGAACCGAGACACAATTGATGCTATGATTGAGTATGATGTCAACGCGATGGTCGTTGCGACCATGGCAATGAGCGTGACGGCTGCATCTATGGCCTGGTGTATGGCCTTGGTCGCTGTGAAGCGTTGGGCTGAAAAGAAGCAAGCGCTACATAGAGAGAGGGTAGTTAGCGTCGAGTGAGGCTACAGATTCGGCGGACAGCGGATTGTACTGGCTTGACAGGGCACAGATTGCTTGGCAGCGGAAGTTGTAGAAGAGAGATCCAAATATGCTGGTTTGGGGAGCCTGATATTGACGCCTGTATCTAATATTGGAAGATGTCTGCTTCTACTCGTACAGTAAAGGTACCTATCTATGTGGGGACTTTCTCGTCCCGGGATGCTTGATAGCTGGACCTACTGTGTACAGAATGCAGTGGGCACTGCTGAGGTAAATACTCCATATTTACACTGCTTGGCGGGAGCCTGACCTGGAGACTGACATCCCCTGGACGTCGTCTTTTCTGAACGTAGCAACTCGGTGCTCACACTGGACAGTACGGAGTACATCGTTTTATATTCCCGAGACGAAAGCCCAGAGACTCACACGGCGGCCCCCTCAGGAGGCCGAGCGTACCCTTGTAGCCATGGTGGGCGTTGCGGGAAAGTCGAACGCTTGCAAGACCTGCAAGAAACGGAAGATTCGGGTACGTTCGCCGCATCATCCTCTCTTGCAACTGCTGGCCCCTACCGTCTGCCCAGAGAGCCACTGAGACGGAGACTAAGTGGTCTGCAGTGTGAGGGCGAAAAACCCACGTGCGGTCGATGCAGAAAGGCGGGCCGTGTCTGTGAAGGTTATGGACGAGCCTGCCAGTTCAGGCATCTCAGTGCTCTCGATCACGACGCTTTGCTGGCACGCAGCCAGCCTCTGACTTCACTGACAGAGCTGTCGGGTATGCTCTATAGCCACTTGACCGTACCTGAACAGGATCAGAACAGTCGCGACATCGCGCGGTCCAACGAGCAAGACGCTCAAAATCCGGGAAATGGTGCCTCACAGGCACCGGACTTGTTCCTGGATTTCATATACAACGGCTCCCCTGATGAAATCCAGGAGAACAACACCTACGAGGCCCCCATGTCGTGGCTACAGGCCATTGGCTCCTGGCGACGGAGGCACTCCTCGCTAGATCTCGCCATGTCCGCAATATTGAATATGGTCCGTCTGGGAGGAGACAGCGGCGACGAGCGACTCCAGCGTGAAGGGATGGCCAAATACGGCAGAGCCCTGAAGGATGTCCAGAACATCCTCGCCAGTGACCGTCTCGCCCTTGAGGAACTGACTCTGGCGAGTTGCATGATTCTGACCATTTTCGAGGCTTGTCACCCAGTCCTACTTTATGTATGTCCTGAGGCTAACGGGGAACGCATAGGTGATGGAACCTTCGGGAGGGAATGTTTGTGGGTGGGCAAGCCATGTCGAAGGTATCTCGAGGCTATTCCAGCTTCGAGGTCCATCGCTGCATGTCGCCGACCTGAGTCACCATCTGTTCTTGGGCTTTCGACCCACCGCCGTGAGTGTGTTCGAGTTTCAATACCCCATAATCAAAGGGGGCGCGAACAGCAGCTCATTGCCCTTCCCAGATCATCCACGCCCTGGCTCTACGCAAGCCGACGTACCTAGCGGAGCCAGACTGGCTGACGATCCCATGGATCAGGCAGTCCAAGACGGATTTCCACCATCTGCTGGACATCATGGCGCAAGTCCCGAATTTCATTGACAAGACGGAGCGCGTCCACAAAGTATCGCAGTCCGGCATGTGTATCGGAAAGAGACGGGAGCTTCTGGAACAGGGATGGGAACTACACCAGCAACTGAAAGATTGGTATCAAGACCTTACAAGAAGGGTTTCCGAGCCGTTCTACATCGAGCGGCGCTCCTCGCTCTCCTGGCCTGACCCAGTGCCCAGGACGGACCTTGAAAATGGGTTTCCGACATTCTTACACTTTCAGACGTTCCAGATCGCACGGATGCATCTCTTCTACTGGACGACGCTCCTCTTGCTCTATGATAATATCCTCAGAACAATGCCCGCCTCTCTGAATCCCACCGAGCTTGATTCTGCCTCCGCTTCCACCATCCTTCGCTTGACCGACAAAGCCGCCATTCGGAGACAAGCTTTGGATGTTGCGACACTGATTGCTCGGTCGATGGAGTTCCTCCTTTCGAAAGAGAGGTTCCTCGGCTCGGAAGAGATGCAGATCCGCGGACTGCTGAATACACCGTTCCCCTTGCGGACCGCGATACACGTGTTTGCAAGTGCACAGCAACATGCGATGGAGTCGTGGTGTCGCTCCGTGTTTGACGGGCTTGCCCAACGAGGCTACCCCTTTGGGCAGCTCCTGTGTGGTTGGCATTGGGACGATATACCCGTGTTTCTGTCCGGAGGATGTCTATCTTAGAGCGTGAATCCCACAAGTGGGTGGGTTGGACTGCCGAGGCAGAGGCAATGGCATTCATCAGATGAAGATGAGGAACTGTTCGCTTGCACTGATACCAGTTCCAGCAACGCCCCTGGGATCACTCGGCGAAGTAGAGTCTTTGGCTCCTGTTCCACTCCGTTCAAAGACAAAGAAGTAGCCCCCTAAACGACTTATCAATACCACCCGCCCTCTCCACCTGCTATGGCAATTACATAAGATACCAAAGAGTAGATACTGGCAATCACTCGAAAAGCATTCTGTGCAGCCGTCCAGGGCCTCAGCTAGAGCTGTTGCCGTGGGCGCAGGCACCAGATATCGACCCTCTCTTGATGAGGCATCTTGCTATTTGTGAGAGGAATCAACTCTTCCTTCTCGCATCCTTCCCACTTTACAGTTACGTGGATGACCTCGCTTGGCAGAGCATCTGTCGCTGTAAGCTGGGCCAGTAATGAAAATTGATGCTCGATTGGTCTCTGGCGGTTGCGCCTAGCATAAGTTCAACCGACCTCCTCCTGCATCACTTCCAGCAGGCTTCAGTGTTGATGAAGTTCATGGCCCACAGGTGTAAGTAAGGGCGTCGTAAGATTAACTCAGGAGGCAGCTACCGATTCCACAAGTCTAGAGCCTCACCTCCCTTCATCTCCGTCTAAACTTCACCTCGCCTTCTGGAGAGGCAATGCATGCTCTGAAGCCGCGCGTGAAACCTCGCCCTGCCCAGGTCCTTGTTCGGAATGGACGCGTCGTGGCTGCCTCGTTTGTCGGTGGAAGGACGTCGAAGACTGATATTTATGACTCCGCACAAGCAGCTTCACCAGGCTCGAACCTGCATCAAGCCTACCAGTCATACCCGAGTGTCGTTGGCACTTCCGCTCAAGCACACGCTTCCTCTCTCTCACATCCATTGACCCGGCGAAGTCGTGTTCGAAGAGCTGATACCATATCTTCGTTGCGTGCCACATTCCGAAACGAGCGTCACGCACAAGTGAGAGGAACAACCCCACCGTCACGGCACCAAAATTTCATTCCGCTACGACTACCTGCGAGAGCGCGCTCTACCATTGACATTCACCTTGGCGAGCGTGGTGAGAAAACCCTTTCTACCGCACCCTCTCAGACCGTCAAATCACCCATGACGTCCGAAGTGACCTCGACTCCCCCCTCTAAAATCTCTGCCGCAGCACAGCATAAGCCCCTCGTCGTTGGCCGCACGAAACCTCCATCCACGTCGACGACCATGGCGGACTCGTCAGCGCCTGAGAAAGACGTCCCCGCCGACGTCAAGGCAGCTCTGAATCATGAAATTGCCGACAACGTCAAGTCCAACACCTCGGCAGCTGCGCCCGACGCCCCGCCCGCGAACAAGCCCAAGAAAGAAAAAGCTCCCAAGCAGCCCAAACCACCCAAGGCCCCCGCCGCTCCAGCAGCACCCGTCTCGCCCGCTCTGATTGACCTGCGAGTCGGCCATATCCTCCGCGCCATAGCCCACCCCAACGCGGACTCGCTGTACGTGTCGACGGTAGCGATGGGCGACGCCGAAGGAACCGAACACACCCAAGTCGACGAGGAGACAGGCAAGGTGGTTCGAACAGTGTGCTCCGGGCTGAACGGCCTCATCCCCCTAGAAGAGATGCAGAACCGCAAAGTGGTGGTCGTGGCCAACCTGAAGCCGGTCAACATGCGGAGTATAAAGTCGGCGGCGATGGTCCTTGCCGCTTCTCCGCCAGCAGAGGAAGGAGCAGACCCCCACGCCGCGGATCGTGTTGTGGAACTGGTCAACCCGCCCGAGGGAGCGGAGGCCGGTGACGCAGTGTTCTTCGAGGGATGGCCGTACGGCGAGGGCAAGGGGCCAGAGAAGCAGCTAAATCCGAAGAAGAAGGTCTGGGAGAGTGTGCAGCCGGGATTCTTCACCAGTGACGATCTGGCGGTTGGATTCGATGCGGGTCGACCGGGCGTGGAGATTGACGGCGAGAAGGACAAGAAGGGATGGCTGGTCGTCGAGGGCAAGGGACGGTGTACGGTACAGACGCTCAAGGGAGCCGTCGTGAGGTGATGGGATCACGGTTAGTATTCGTGCAAGACTCCCTGCCTGAACAAGCAAGTGGGAAGTACGAGCGTGATGCGTGTGGATTTGTCGAGAGTTCCATCATTCGACTCTGATGGAGGTCGGACTCGCTTCTTACAGCATGCAGCATACACCAGACCAGTCGTGACCACTGAGAGTGGCATTATCCACCATGTGTGAGAGAAGACCAGCGTGCTAGAGATAAAAAGGCACTTGCGAAGAGAAAAGCCAGCCAGCCGGAACAGACCAGGCTTCCGAGAGGCCGTTCGAATCTCTGGGGAGCACACCAAGCACAGGCACACTCAGGCGATGAGAAAAAGTCCTTCTTCTTTACAGTACTACTCTTGTCCGGACCTCCGGACGTCCCAGTCCAAAGCCGGAGTATGGGATAGTAGTATCGTATTATCTTCTCTGCTCTGTTCGGCGCTGCCTTGTCATTCTATTTGTATTGGTAGCAGTCTGCTTCCATACCATGCCACGCCACGCTATAGAGGTACTGTCCCATGTATCGAACAGAAAAGGAGATTGATGACGCCCTTCCTTGCATTGCGGCGAGGCGGGTCCCCCAGTCACTGGTCGTTGCTCGACGTCCAATGCGAACATACGGACATATACTTCATGTCTGGCATTAAAGGGTGGTCGCGCACGTTGCGTCCCATCCGAGGTGACCGGTCCAGAGTACCTATACCTACCCTATACTCCGTACTGTACGAGTGACCACGACTGTCTGCCTGGTCGTGCTCAAACCTCAAACCTCAAGCTTTAGACGCTCACTTCAACAAGATGATCAACAGGACCAAGATGACGATGAGGACAATGATGGTGGTGATGCCCCAGTTGTCCTTGGCCCGCTGACTCACGCCCTTTAACCGCCGCTTCGCCCCGTCCAGGCGGCCCTGATGCCGATCCACGCCGCGGTCGACCTCGTCGAGGAGGCCGATCTGGCCCTCGAGCTCATCGCCGACCTGCATGGCGAGTTGTCTTTGGCGGCCGATGCTTTCGCCGAGCCGGTCCAGCTGCTCGTCCTGCTCGGCGATGATCTGCTGGTGGTACGCGTGGATTTGCTGGTTCGACATATCACCCGTCGGGTCCGGTGTACGCGCACGACTGTCTTGGTCTTCGGCGTCCGTGTATCGCGCGGGGAAGAGCGCCGCACGGGTCGCCTCGTCCTCGTCATCGTCGAGGGATTCTTGCGAGGGGTTGTCTCTGAAGCGGACGTTTTTGGCCCCTGCCGCCGCCGCCGCCGCTGCCGCTCCGGCGTCTTGTCTTCTCAAGTTGGATGTCTTTTGCTGGCGACGTGCCGCGTCGCTTGACGTTCGGGTCTTGGCTCGGGCAAAGTCTTCTTTCAGAGTCGGGTCGTTTGGCGAGGAGAGGGGGTCGTCGGCCGTGGTGGAGCTCTCGCCTTGGAATTGCCGGGAGAGGGCATTGTATTGCGAGCGCAGTTGGGGTAACGATTCGTCGGCGGGAGCGCGGGACGACAGGGATTCAATGCCTTCGCGGAAGGACTCTAGTGAGCGGGCGATGTTGGAGTCTTGCGACGGGTTCGGGTCGAGGTTTAACGAGATGGCGCGCTGGCGTTCGAGCAGCGAGAGTTTGATGTGGTCGGCGAGCAGGAGGAGTTGTGAGGGATTGGACATGGCGGGTTGTGGCGGGAGGGTAGGGTTTGAGGCGAGGAAGCGATGGGAGCTGAACGTGAAGTCCTATACAACGAAGTGTTGTTCAGAGCGACGTGTGTGTCTCAGACGGAGAACGAATCGCATGGGGCCAAACGGTGGTCGTGGTGTGTCTGTTGCGTACTGTGTACTGTCTACTGTGTACGTGGGTACTTCGGAAAGTGCACGATGTAAGCTGAAGCTGAAGGCTGCAGTGACGGTGGTGGAAGAAGTCCGGGGAGTTGCGCCCGGAGGCTCGAGGCTGGCAGGCTGGGTGGGGATAGCCTACTGGGTACGACCCTATTACCGAGTACCCAGTAGTTTAGGTGCCATGCCAAGCGCCCGAGGAACAGCGCATGAAGCCCCCGTGCCCCCCCCTCAGGGTCCAGCAGGCCCCGACTCGATCACATCCGACGAATGCCTTCTCCACACGTCAAACTTCCGACTCCGGATCAAACAACAAACTGACTTCATGTGCTGTCGTCCCCGGCTCCTGTTTAAATATGCTGCTCCTCCTCCTGCTCGACATCTCACTCACTCTGGGCTGTAGAGCCGATTTCCAGAATGGATGATGACCACGATCTCCCCGTGTCGGACTTTGGCCTCGACAGTCCCAGCCCGCTTCAGTCACAATTCAACAGCCTCTTTGCCGAGTTCGCTCGGTCTCGTCCCCACGTCTCACCTCCCAGATCCCCGTCCGCCCGCCAGTCCCATCATGACCGTCCCAAAGAGCCCGAGCAGCCCGAGCAGGCCTGTTTGGACTTGCGCTCGCTCGAATATGCCGAAGACTACGACTCCCACCTGATGTGCCCGATATGCCATGTGCCGTTTGTCGATCCTGTCGTCCTCGAGTGCGACCATACCTTCTGCGAGTCCTGTCTGCACGAGTACCGGCAAGGTGGCCAGAACGGTCAGCACAATCAATGTCCGACTTGCCGAGCTTTCGTCCTGTCCATTTCCCGCAAGGCCTCTCGCCTCATCGTCAACATGTGCAACGAAGTCAAGGTGAACTGCCCCAACGAGGACTGTGGACAAGTCCTGCCTCGAGGCTATATCGAACGACACGCCACACGGGAATGTCCTCATCAGCGACTCAAGTGCCCTGATGCAGGCTGTGGTAAATTGGTCAAGAGGAGGAATTTTGTTCCGGAGCAGTGTATTCATTCATCTCACATCGAGTGTGATTGTGGCGCCGTCATCGAATTGGGCAAGGGTGACTGGCTCAGGCACAAAGACGAAGACTGTCCCAACACTGGCGTCAAATGCAAGCAGTGCGGCCAGAGGATCTCGGCCAGAGACTATCTGAACGGCGTGACAGGCCATATCTGCGACAAGGGCCATTTCTGTCCCGGAAAGGAGTATGGCTGTACAGACGATGTCGGTCCCGAAGAGCTAGACCACCACGTGAGATCCTGTCCACTGGCGAGAATGGCTCCACACCTCAAGAAACAATCACAGCTCTTGCAGTCTCTACAAGAACAATTGGCCATGGTCAAGGTTCGGAATGAGGTCCTCGAAACGGGCTTTGACAAAATCAATGACATTGTCAACGACCGAGTCCTGCCTCACATCGACCACACCGACCGTTCTCCTCCGCCTGAGTCCGACATCGAGGAGATCGAACGCGATCACATCCCATCCGCCATCTCGCACCGCGATCTCCTGATGCCAGCACATCTTCGTGCCTTGACCCCCTCGCCCGACCCGTTGGCTAGCACTGTCTCACAGACAGAACAGCATTTGCTGGCCCTGCACGAATCGCTGCGAGGGACTGTCGACACACTGGAGAATGACATTACCGTCATGGCCAGCAACATAGCCGATCTTGACGCCCGAACATCCATGCAACTGATGAACGAGACGCTACGAATCAAAGAGGAGCTCGCTCATACCAATGCCGCCTTGTTCAGCACCCGCTCACAAGTCCAGTGGCTACTCAATCGCGAACGGATAGGCCAGCAGCAACAAGCGATGGGTATGCGTGGGCGTACGCCTTCCGTTCAGCCTCCCTCCACGAATCTAGAGCCCTCGGCGAGAAGTTCCGTCTCGGAGAGCACAGATCAATCGGCGCAAGGGTCGAGTTCCGAGAGGCAGCCGTCGCCAGGATTTGTCGCATCGAGCCCAAATTTCCGGCCACAGATGAGGCGGCCCAGTGGTGGAAGCCAAGAGAGAGTGAAACTGTGAATAGCTTCTCGACCTTTGGCGATCTCTGAGACCAAAGCATTGGAAGTTGTAACAGTCTCACAACGTAGGAGCGGGCACCGCTCACCAAGACTCGGCCCTCGAGATGCATATAACCGGTCCAGACAAAAGGATAGATCAGCAATGGATGACAATGATGAAATCCGACCGCGAATGTGTGCTCAACTGTGTTGAGCCACGCTCCTTATCTCCCAGAGCCTTGCCGTCTCGCTTGTCCCTCGCTTCCCTTCGCGTGGACCTACCATTTGAGGAGGGCCGGCGTGGGCGGTCTTCTGCGTTTCGCAACCACCATTCACCAACACAACAAATGGCCAGCAGAAGGCGAGATGGCGCGATCGTGATTGGTTCGCGGTCCTATGAGACCCGGGAAACCCACCGCGAGTCTTCCCGCCTTTGAGGACACGACGTGATAAGGATACGAGGTACGAATAAGGGTATACGGTGCCTACTTGTATTCCAGTTGGTCCGCGCGTACGATGTACACCTTGTGTGGCTGGCTCGACCTGCTGCTCCCGGTGGGAGACCAATACGGCTAGGAATTGGTATACGTATATATGTCTAGCCACGCAGTATATGGAGTGGGACTGCCGCGAGTATCAGTAGCAGTCCGTTTGTACACTCAGTAATACATATCACTACCCTGCTTCCGACCTGCATACCTGGATAGTATCAGACTCGCCGCCTCGAGCACTAGGCATTAAGCACTGCAGTGTGCACACTCACAGCGGACCATACCATTCCTCTATCACATCACGACGCAGACTTAGTATTCCTTCGAAACAACTGACTACCTATACTCGTGGCTGATCGGGCAACACCGCCGTCGACCACAGAAGCGGATTACCCGCCGACCCGGACCCAGCGTCAACGTCAACGTCAACATGGGCCACGGACGCACGCTCGAGTATCCCAAGACGCCCATCAACAGGGTGAATCGCTATAATCAGCGAGGTGAGTGCGGAGCATGTCACGGTGCAACGAGGTCAGGGAGGTGTGGCATGTCCGATGCATCAAACTAGTCTCTCCTTCTCTGATAGTTTCCTTACTTGATCGACCGGGCGATTGAAGCATTGTTGTCCAAAAAAAAAGTAACAGCCCTCTGCGTTGTCTGACCAGCCCTGGGCATGCTGTCCTGTTTCTTTATTCGACGCTCATCTTACTAACTCTTGGATCTCAACATGTAGCAACCTACGATCTCGAGCAGATCCACACCATCATCAACACGAGCACAGTTCTTCATGTCTCGTTCAATACGGCGGATGCGGCAAATCCCTTTCCCGTGACCTTGCCTGTAAGTTGAGTCGCCGCCCGGCCCTTTTTAAGCCACGCCTACTTTTCCACCCCCTCCTTCCATGATCATGTCTCATCCCTCTAGATGGTCGGCGTGGCGGCCTCGTTCGACCACCCGTCCTCCTCCCTGGGCGAGCCCCTCGACGTCTACCTCCACGGCTACGTCAGTTCGCGACTGATGAATCTGTCGCGCCGCGCCGAGACGGT
This sequence comes from Cladophialophora carrionii CBS 160.54, assembly GCF_000365165.1. Classification (NCBI taxonomy): domain Eukaryota; kingdom Fungi; phylum Ascomycota; class Eurotiomycetes; order Chaetothyriales; family Herpotrichiellaceae; genus Cladophialophora; species Cladophialophora carrionii. The sequence continues at coordinate 632,287 of NW_008481831.1, forward strand.
GGCCGAGGTCGGCGGGACAGCTACATCGGCACCCGAAGCAGGCCTCCCCGTGACCATCTCGGCCACCAAAGTCGACGGCCTAGTCCTCACGTTGACTCCCAACACGCACGATGTGAATTACCGATCCGCCACCCTGTACGGGTACGCGACGCTGGTGTCTTCGACGGACGAAAAGCTCTGGGCCATGGAGATGATCACCAACAGCGTGGTTTCCGGGCGGTGGGCCCATACGCGCGTCCCGCCCGACACGGCCGAGATGACCAGCACGAGTATCTTGAAGGTGAAAGTCGTCGGGGGCAGTGGGAAAATCCGCGTCGGCGGGCCGCGGGACGAGCGGAAGGACCTCGACCGCGCGGACGTGCGGGCTCAAGTCTGGACGGGCACAATCCCGGTGTGGGAATCGTTCGGGGACCCTGTGGCGTTCGAGGGCGTCGGCGTGGGGCACGGGAAGGGCAACTTGGTGCCAGTCGTGCCGGAGCATGTCGTGAGTTTCGTGCAGGAGCGGAGGGGGGAGAATGAGCGGTACGCGTTGGCCGCGGTGGAGGATCGGAGCCAAGATTAAGGGTGCCCTGAGGAAGGTTAACGTTGAGGGAAAGTTGAGGGAAAGTTGAGATGGTGGAGTCTCCGAGGTGTCGTGCGTTTCATTCCGTGTCGTCCGTGTCGTTCGTGTCGTTCGCGTCGTTCGTGTCCGATCGAACAACCTATGTAGGTTGAGAAGGCGGGGGGATTTGACGCTGAACTGATGCAGGGACACTGTCTGAACCGCGGCATTGTAGACACACCTTGGTGGAGTAAAGTGCGACTGGCTGTAAGAGTTAGCCTCTGATGCCGCACATTCAAGTACTGTGTAGGGGCGTGGGCGTTATCTCATTCACAAGGGAGAGCGTAACTTGACGGTTCAGTGTCCGTCCTGGCTATTGCCTCGGGTTTCTTCTAGCACTATGTGGCAGTCCTGCGGACGACGTGAAAAGTGATCTCCCTTACTTCTTAGCTCTTCCATTCCTTCTCCTACTAGGTACGAAGCAAAAGCTTCAGCTTCAGCTTCAAGTGGATCTGCACTTTCTTTGCTACGTGATGATCCTGGTCTTTATGGACCACGACGTGGATGACCGAGTTGTTCTTGTTGGCTCAGCCTGATCCGGATCCTCGCCAAATCAGGCCAGAGACGACCGTGATGCCGTGCTGTGTTCAGCCCGGGGACCCCAGTGCGAGTACGCGACAACCCCTGTGCCTGTGGAGCTAGAGGCAGACATGGGCCTTTTTCATTGGCTTCCCAGGTCCCTGTACTGTGCCCATACAAGCGCTAACGATGCAAATCATTTGATAGTCTTACGAGGTACCGACGCTATGGAACAGGATGCGAGACCAAGTGGGTCTATCCGGTGACGCTGCCGACTCGCGTACCGATCCGCGTTGGGCCCCGCGTTCTCCTTCACGTCTCGCATCGCGTTGATCGTCAGTGTTCGGTTTGACTTTGGGGAGCGACTACGAGGACAGGGAGCATCGGGACAGAAACTAAAGGCAAAAGTGAACTTGACACACGGCCAATGAAACCGCGTGGTACGCATGACTCTCCATTGACAGCCTATCATCGCCCGTCCTTTCTCCCTTGACACCGACTATCTCCCCCCCAAAACGTATTATATGTACACAAATGTCCGAAATCTAAGTTCATGATTTGTTTCAGGTCCATCTGCCATTGGACCCTGGTAAGATGGCTCGTTGCGTTTCCTGCACCGACGACTTGATGTTGAAAAAGTCGAGCTCTTCACCTTGGCAGTCCGAGGGTGATCTGCAGCAAGCGTCAAGTTAGCCAGGAATTCTCAGCCGCTCCAAGTGAGGGCGACAGCTGAAGAAAGAGTTACGTACAGAAGGAGCAACGTTGATGGGAATAGAATTAGAGGCTGAGTTACTGTTCAGACTTACAGGAACGATCTCGTTTTCGTTGGCGAGGTTGTTCTCGGTGTTGTTGTTGCCACTGAAGACGTTGGCGACATCCCCGGCGTTGGCTGCAGTGACATATCCACTGTTCGAGACGGCGCCGAGGGCGGCGGCGGTGTCTCCATTCGTCTCCGGGCCGCTGACGCCGCTCAGCGTAGAGAGGTCTCCTCCCGAGGCACCGGCGGTCTGTGGCGTAGGAGCGGCCTCAATGGTGAGGAAGAGGAAGAAGAGGGCGCGGACGGCACAGGGGAGCTGCATGTTGAAGAACTGTCGGTTGCGATGTACTGTGTACCGTAAAAGGATCTCGAGATGTGATATGAATCCAGTGACGAAGTGAAGGACGGCGGAGAGGTCAAAAATGAGTGACGGGGGAGGCTCAGAAATGAGTGACTAGGGTAAGTTGATGAGTGAACGTATGCAGAAGAGAAAACGTGAACTTCGGCGACCAGGGCTGCCCTTATAACACTGCATCGAGACGAGGGTAATTACCTCCTATTCCCTCGACGGAGCAAAGATGAAACTGCGTGCTCTATTCCCACCGCGTTATGCTCATGTCGGTGTGATGCCACCTTTGATTGCTGGTGTACTCTTCCGGAAGTGACACGCATCGCGGCAGGGGTCTCGGACACGTCAAACCGGCGGCTTACCGGCCTCGCGTCGACAGCACGTCGGAGGATGGGCCGAGCCTCCTCAAAGATCGACAGGATGATATATCCGTGCGAGACAACGAGATCCGATGAGATCGGCAAGCCACAGCCGCGGCACCAGAGCAGTTTCCGAGAAGCGGCCATCAGATAGTGCACGCCACGTCTTCAGCCGCTCCGCAACCATCGTCCAGGTCCCCGACCACAAGGACCCTGACAGGGACGACGATCAACACCATCGTTCCCTTGTACGGGCAACCGTACTTATGGCGCCATCAGATAGCACGCTGTCAGATCCGCCTATGGCTTCCAGTGAAGCCTCGTTCCGCTGATAGAGGTGTGCTTGTTCATCTCTCACGGCAATATCACCGCAATTTTGACTAAAACACCAAGGAGCTATGGTCGACGCTTGCTTAGGAACGATAAGATTGAGCAGAGGAATCCGATGGAAATGCGAGGCCGAGCTGGACGCCTCGACGGCAACATGGCATCTGCTGTCCAGGAGTCATACTAAGCCATGGACACTCGCTGCCTCTCGTCGTCTCGCTATATCTCTTGTCAATCCCTTACTCTTCCAGTCACTCGTTACAATGTCGTGGTCAAGTTCACCTCAGTCACTCGTTACAATTTGATACTCAAGTTCACCTCGGTCACTCGTTACAATTTGATACTCAAGTTCACTCCTATTCACCCGTTTGCCCTTTGCATGTTTGTTCGAATTCACCATGGATCCCCAGCAGGTCAACAACCCGAGGGTCCCTGAACAAACACACCCGACAGCCGCTAGGTCTCAATCCTGGGTTGCGGCCGACGATTATTTTCTTCCAGCACCTCCGCCGGTACCAGCGTCCTACTCGGTCAATGGCGAACGAGTATACTCCCCAGATACCGGCGGACCATCGACGCCGTTGCCCGCGTACAAGCGTCAGATGTCAAGCGACAGCACCAGCCGGAGCCGCACATCAACTCTCAGAGACCGAAGTCTGGTGGATCTCAACGATGTCAAGGCAAGGATGTATGAGAAGGCATGTTGCCCTGGCCAAATGTACGGTTGCCCCTACTGACAGACATGTAGGGCTTTGTTCCTGCTGCTGCGGAAGAGGCGATGCCGTTCAACATCAAGTACAACTCGTCTTGCTATACGGTCGAGCGTCTTGCAGATTTCGACGACCTCGAACTCCGGCCGACCCTCGTCAAAGCGGTACACAAGCTGATGCCTTTCGTGACTGTCGCAGCCTTGGCCGCCAGCTTCGGTTATTTCGGCTTCCGGATATACTGTACGCTCGCGACCCAGAGAGCGCGGGACAAAATCTACCCCATGGCCTGGGTCTTCATCATTGCTGAAACGTTCGTCGCCTTCCCGCAGCTCTTTTACGCGTTTTATTCCTTCCTTGCCCTTCGGTCCCGGAAACGGCCCAAGCTCCGTCTTCGAGGCAACGCTGTTCCCACGGTCGACGTCTTTGTTACCTGTTGCAAGGAGGATATCGACGTCATCCTCGACACTGTCCGTGCAGCATGCGTGATCGACTATCCCCGGGATCGCTTCCGCGTAGTCGTCTGTGATGACGGCGGTTCTGAGGAATTGCGAAAAGCAGTCGGGATGCTGCAAACCTGCTATACCAACCTGCTTTACTGGGCACGCGTCAAGGTCAAGGGCAAGCCCCATCACTTCAAAGCTGGCAACCTCATCGCTGCGACAGATATGGTCGCCACCCTACCTGAGGGACCCGGCGAGTTCATCGCCGCTCTGGATGCCGACATGATCCCCGAGCCGGAATGGCTCCGTACTCTGATGGCCCATCTGGTCATCGATGATCAAATGTCCCTGGTGTGCCCGCCCCAGCTTTTCTACAACACGCCCAAAGGAGACCCTCTCTTCCAGAGCTTGGACTCTTTTGCACGTGTGCAAGAAGTGATCAAAGACGCCAATGGTGTTGCATGGTGCACCGGTTCCGGCTACGCAGTCCGGCGGGTCGCCATCGAAAGCATCGGTGGGTGGCCCACGGGCTCGCTGGCAGAAGATGTCTTCACCAGTTCCATGCTGCTGGGCCACGGATGGAAAACGGCCTTCGTGCACGAACCCCTCCAATGGGGACTCGTGCCCGACACCTTCACCGGCCACCTCAAACAGCGGACGCGCTGGACTTTGGGCACGCTGCAAACGGCTGCCAAACTCAATTTCTGTCTCTATGGAGTCGGCGCACGTGGCATGACCTTCAGTCAACGACTTTCGGGGTTTTTGTTCCCGGTGGATAATTTGCTCCGCATGTTCATCGCGTTTGCCGTTGTCGCCATCCCCGTGGGTCTGATGTCCGGCAAGGTCCTCGTGCTGTACGTCAGCGAGGACCAGCTACGGTGGCAGATCCGTCTTTGTTTCTTGGGCTTCGCGCTGGGTCGACTGGCCGAATACATCACCTTCTTGCCCTCGGGATACCGGCTTGCTCGACGCGACTTCGACGCGTCTCTGTGGATGATTCCGTACAACGCCATCACCATCGTCCAGTCTTTCATTCTGCCGAAATGGCTGGGTGGGAAGCCAATGGCCTTTGCACCCACTGGCTCTCTCACCTCGGAACTCAACGAGCGCGACATCAAGCAGAGAGCGCCGCTCTGGAAACGCCTAAAGATCATCATCTGGGACTGCAAGGCTTACATCCACCTGGTGTACGTGGTATTCACCGTCACCGCCGTCGCGCTGGCCTTTGGCCGCGCGCTGTCGATCAAGGGAGATGTCAGTGCACAGTACCGGTACATCTTGACACACATTTGCTGGCCACCCATGCTGTGGGTCCTGTCCGCCATCGCCTTCACGGTCCCCGTCCGATACGCGATATGGCCTCCGACAGTGCCAGATCGGGAGGAGCTACTCGACCGCGACCCGGACACCTTCATCGCCCACCCGAAACGAGAGTCCAAGCAAACGAAATGGAGCAAGCTGACGCTGTTCCATGAGGCTGTGTACGTTGCTGTCACTGTGTATACCACGTTGGCCTTTGTGGCGACTCTAATTTGGCACTGAGCGGCAGTGCATTATCTGCAACGTTTGATCGGAGCGTTGGCAAGCGTGAAATAGATCATATGTGTGTGTGTCGATGAACTAGAACTTGGAGTAATTTTAATCAAAGGGATGGGTTCATGGCCGTTATCCGGTTTACGGTGTACGAGTATGTTCTCTCGCACCTCTTCATACCTCTGGAATATTTGCGTGGAGTTTGGCGGGTTGGTTCAATCTGGTTCCGAGTCAGTGGATCTCGCTGTATAACACTGCATATAATTGCAGGAGATTACAGAAGATGGGGAACGGAAGGGAGCATTCCTCCACACCTAGTTGAGGTTGCCGAGCGCGTCAGGAGTACCACAAGAAGCTAGATCCCAACTCTTTCATACGTCAAACAGAGAGTCCAACCTGAATTCAGAGGGAGGTGGTCGATGAGGCACATGACAGAATGAAACCATAGCAGTACTTCACCAATGAGATCCAACACCTGAAGGACAACGACGATCACTATGGCTGTACTGTATGCGCCGGGGCGCGGTCATTGTTCCCATAGAGCAGGTAATTTGAGAAGCCCATCCACTAATTACCGAACGACGGTGAGAGAACGATCTCAGCGTGCGTAGCTGGCCTACGGATATGAGAACCATTCCGGATCCGCGTTTTGAGACGACGGCCTGTCCAGAGTTGGCAAGTACGGTGCATACGAATCCTAGGTCTATCGCATGGCGTTTCCCGAAGGAAAGTGAAAGCGAGATCAAGGTGAAACAAGAAAGCAGCAGGATCGGGCTGAGGTGAAGTGAGTGAGTGAGTGAGAAATGAGGGGTATCGTAAAGCTGCCTCTGCTCCTGCGACTGCCACTGCCTGCGGCTTGCTGCGGACAAAGCGATGCGAGCAGTCGTCCAGTACATACGGAGTACATATCAACCAACCCCGCCATCTTCTCCCACCCTCGAACGACCATTGCCATTCGCGTTCACGAGCTACTTACAGTACATCCAACAACGCTCCAGCTTCATCGATCAACGACCTTCAACCATCAACATGGGCAAGGAATCCGGCAACACCGGCTCCTCCAGCTACACCCCATACACCGTCAACAACAGCGGGACCAACTCTCAGGTACGACGACATCCGATGCCACTCACCCCGCACTGATGGAATGATACACCTACGAGTAGCAGATCGCTCTAACTACTGCGTAACCGATGGCTAATTATCTATGCGAATAGGGCAACAGCTATGACAATCGCTCCCAGCCCGGCGGCAATGCATATCACTACTCCAATTCCAGTAAGTTTTAAGTTAGGTGGAAGGGTGGCAACCGCGTCTCGGACATGAAGCGCAATCAGTACATGAGCTAATCAATATCCACTCCCCAATATAGATGGCTCTTACTACTATTCGAACGCCAACGGCTCCTCTTACTACAACAGCGGCAGTGGATCCTCGACGTACACTGCTCCCAACGGGAACACGTACAAGAAGTAGGCTCAGTCGGTGGACGATGCACTCCTCATGGGCACACGTACAAGAAGTAAGCTCGGTCGGCGGCGGACGACATGTGAAGAAATCGAGGAAAGGTTCAAAGCTGGAAAACAGGCTACGGCACTCATTCTAGGATTACTCTTACGCTAGTCGCGGATTGTGTGATCACTGCAACCGATGTGCGACTATGCAGGATGTGAGTGAGACAAGGCCGTTCGTACCTCACTCCTCCTCCACGGACTGAAGACGCAGCGAGGAACATGATACTGTACCAGGGTTACCAGGTAGCTTCCAACTCGAAGTCGACATCCTTTTCGGTGCCAGCTCTAGGAAGTGACTGCTGAAAATGCTTCTCCTAGCTGTCATGCATTATTACCTCTACATATTAGATGTGTTGTGTTTCCGATTTCTCGCAACGACGAAGCTACTCCTTGCAGCACGAGACTAGTTGCATACATCCATGCATCCGTACATCCATACATACCTACATTGGAAGGCGGTGGCGATCTTCTGGAAACTCTCACTCCTTTGTCCGACATGCCGTGTGTAACTTCGGAGGCCGGCAATTGAAAAGGCCACCGCTAATCGGCCTATCCTCAACAACAACGACAACACATGATCTCTCTGCGCGTAGGCTTGTACGAGTGCGAGTACGTCAGGTCGTAGATGTGGCCAGCGGAGATCGAGTTCGTCGACACGGCGCGGAAACCACAGCCACACCCTTCGTGCATGCTGGAAACGGTCCGAGCTTGTCCATCCACGCCAACGGATCAAACCCGAGGAATGGGTTGCACAGACACTGACTGGCATCAACGGCGTGGCGTGGCATGGCATGTGAGAGGCTGAAGCGCGTGAAATGCTGCTGCTCGTGTCAACCCACGGCCTACTGGTTTCAGCCGGGTGGCGCCGCACGCTCATGCCCACGGAAAAAAGGGCGTGGCCGTGGCCGGTCTTGATTGAAATGCATATCTTTGGGGCCGTTCCCCTTTCATGCTGGCTCGGTGCACACGGTAAGCGTTCGTGGAGCTCTCGTGGCCAGCCACCAGCCACCAGTGCCTCGTCGACGTCGTCGTTGTCGTCGCTGTCGTCGCATTATCCTCGGGATGTTATTGAGAGCCCGGACAGTGTTCGACAGCACAACCCCCACCCCTCCATTGTCCCATGGCATGGAAAATGTGAAAGATTGAAAGGACCCGCGTTTGGCACCGTGGATGGCTCCGCATATTCTGCCATCACACTTCTGACTCTGCAGCTTTGACTGTCCCTCACAAGTCGCCCCTCCCGAGGGCCATTGACCGCCATGACTGAATGAATGACTGAAGCAAATGGCCTGAATATCCGCGACCTCCAGTCTTTCTTTTCCTGATCTGTTATTGTTCTTTCGTTTCGCAGATTTGGCCATTCTTGCAGCGTTTTGCATTCTGCGTCCTGCTTTCTGCGTCCAACTCATTGTCGCTCATTCGTACATATGTTGTCTTATTCACCGCAAACGACATCCCCGTCGCTTCACCCCGTTTCAGCAAACGGCGACGGCGAATCAAACGGAGTCGTCGAGATCCGCTCTCTCACGGCGTTACAGGGCCTCCTTCTGGGGTATATCTTCTGTCTTGAGTCAATGCTCACTTGTGTCTGACTCGAACCAGCAGCACTCTCACCATACACACACCAAAGAAACCATACAATCCACCAACAGACCAAACGACACACTATACCACAAACACCATGGCGGCTCTTGGAAAGTTCAGAGCATCAATGATGAAGAAGATCGACTGGTTGAAGGGCAAGTTGAAGCGTCGGTCGGCCAAGGCGGCTCCGGAGGTAGAGAAGAAGCTAGTGATCGTAAGTGCTTTGCTCCTGAGACGGACTCGATGGATGAGACGAGACTGACACTTTCTGCTTGAAGGGAAACCCAACCAACTTCCGCCGGGAAGAGGTCACCCTCGGTGTCGACTGTCAAGGGTAAGATCCGTCAAGACCATGCCCGTTCTCACAGGGTCGACGCTGATGTCCAATCTTAGAAAGCCTGCTTTGGTGGAGAAGGCGCGGGAGGACGCGCAGTCGATGCACAACGCTGCAAAGGCTGCGTCCAATCCTGTTGTCTGAGAACGGACGTCATGCGCAACGGCATGGACAAGGGGATTCGCAGTAAGGTCCGATAGCTGGGGTAACGACATTTTCAAGAAGACAGTTGGCAGGGACGCGTGCCTGTGTTGCAAAGCCTTTTTTTTCAACGATGATCGATAGCAGGCGATAGCATTGGACAGCGACTGGGAGTGTGCTGCACATAAGATGTGGCTAAAGAAGAAATGATCACAACCACATTGGCACTTCATCTAGCCTTGACCTCTTCTCCTTCCCTTTGTCTAGAAGCGATGCTGGCCTTGACTTCGGTCTGTCATCCTCAGATTTGACGACTGTTTCTGGAGAATCCCAGCCGTCGTCAAGGTCGAAAAAAAACTTGCGCTTAGTTGACGGAGGCTTTGCTGGCTCGCCATTGACTGGAGCAGGTTCGGATTTGGACAAGCTCTGGTCGATGGCACGAGTCACCGAGATCGTTTGAGAGGTAATGGCATTAACCGCTTCCTCCCGTTGCTGAGGCGTCTTGTGGTGCGTTTCGCTTAGGCCAAAAGCATCACCGTCCTCCCCCTCTTTGGTCTCTATTCGGGAGCTCTGGCTTCTGGTGAGGCCTAGCCCAGCTTTGGTGCTGCTCGATATGCCCTCCAGTCCCACCAAGGATCGCTTTTGTTGGCTACCACCAGCCATTAGTGGAGCCAAACTGGTACCGGACCACAGATTGGCCTCTTTGTCGTCCTCGTCTTCTCCTCCTTCTTCGCGGGTTTTGTTACCTGTGACGCGGCGCAAGATTTCCTTCTGCCTCTTTTCAAGAGCCGCAGTTCTCAGCCGATTCTTTGCTTCCTTGGACATCGGCGAGGTCGGCGCAGGGAGAGCTTTTGGAGGAGCTTGACGAGCTTGCTTGACCAGTCTCTTGTATTCAGCGTGGTGGAGGTGTGCGGTGTATAACTGTGCCACCGTCTGAAATTCGTCTTCGACCATAATATAGGCGTCATCTCCGTCATAACCCTCGTGCATTACCCTGGTGGATGTGTTAGCGAAGCATTCTCCAAAACCACGCAGGACGGCTCACTGGACAGATGGAGGTCCACGGACGGGAGAGGAAGAAGGCGTTCTCCCTGACGACGTTAGCATTGGTTTATGCGCCCAGTGCTTAGAGATACTAACGGCTTGAGGTTGGTGCATTATCCGGTCTCGACAAACGACCACGGCTTCTCACCGTCCCCTCACCCTCGGACTTGTCATCGTCTGTCGGGGCAGACACTTTCTCTTGCTTGAGGCGAGGTGCTGGTGTTACGCGTGGCTTCTTTGCTGGCGGCTCATGCTTGACGTTCCAGGGTAGTGTACGAGCCATTTATCAGGGTGGTCGGCTCTGACGGTGGAAGCCCAGAGGAAGCAGGAGTTCAAGGAGGGTTGGAGCGCTGTGAATTATTCGTTCCCGATGCCAGTATATGCATTCTGTTTCTCTATCGCGGCGCACAGGGGGCAGTCAGTGACGGAAATACAGGTAGGCAGTCCGGTGGTAGTGCCACAAAGAATGGCAGTAGGAACAGAAAGTTAAGAGTGGGCTGGCGTCGCTACAGGCAGCGCAACCCCACTTGGAACTTGCGAGGTTCAAGAGGCATGTAATGAGCACAGAAGACGACACAGACAAAACAGCTGGAAACAAATAAGTTGAGATCTTCATGAAACAGACATTTCTGCATGTCTCTTATCTGACGACTGCGGAGTGCAATCTGCGACCCTGCCATTTGTTGTGGTGCATAATCTGCTGGGGGTATCTAACTTGTGCTGGCCCTCAGAGCCATAATTCATGTCAACGCCACCAGTCCAGTCCCAAGCAGTAGTGCCTGTGAAAGCGTATCGCGACCCAAAGAAATCCCCCGGTGGTAGGTGTCTATCCGCTACGCCGTTTTCCATGCTACCCAACCAAATCCCCAGACGCTGTCATATGATGCAGGTAGAACAGTCATGTTTGCTTTCCCTATGCTTCACCAGGCTTCTTGGAGTTGCAGCTGACGATCTTGACCTTGTCCGCATGGAACTCCTGACCGCCATCGCTCTTGAACCTAACGTCTTTCACGAGGAAAGTCCACACATCGTCGCAGAAGCGGTAGGTTTCAAGGTGGCCCTGCAGACTCTGTCAGCAGATCCCAGAGCGAGATTTCGCTGCAGTTGCGGACCTTGAATGTCAGCCTTGACTTGACCTTCTCTGCAAGCGTCTCCGCAATGGCGCGATCGAAGTTGCTGAGGATCTTCATCGCCAGTTGGGGTTCGATTCGGCCATCGTTGATCAGGTCGTCAATCGTATCGATGAGCGCATCGCCAATACTGCACAGTACTTGTCAATAATTGAAGCAGTCCATGGTGGCGAGTGCGACAGTGATGGAAGGCAGCAGTTCTCAGAACGTGGCGACCTGCTGGCGGAATGCCTACCTACTGCCGCGATACAGTTCATAATACTGTTGAGCGGCCATCGCTGACTTCCTGGTATGATGTTGTCGCTCGCTGTTTGAGCGCGACGATGAAGGCCGAGAAGAACTGACCAGCCACGACCAGAGAGCGCACAAAAGGGAGGCAGAAGTGATGTTGAGGAGAGGACGGTATATCGCTTCAAGGGCGTCGATCTAACGGACCATTAGTTATTGGCAGGACAAAATCTCCGGCCTTGGCAAGGATCTCGGCTGCCTGTCACTGCTGCATGGCGTCACTGCTGCACGAGAGGAAGCGAAGCAAGTCGTCACTTGATACCTCCCGCTCTTCGCATCTATCTACTTCTCATAGTACCTCGTAAGCTCTTCATCAGCCCTGAATTCAGAATGAAACTGGTATCAATAGCGAGTTTTTCCGTGGCCCGGCGTGGTCTAATGAGGCAGGCACTGGGCCAGGCACGACTTGCTTCAACAACTACCAAAAGCGAGCAAAGCGAGCCTGGGGTTCAGCCACAAGATCCGTCAAATTCAGCCAAGAAGAAAGAAGCCATGGATAAGCTCAAGAAGACGCACAAGTCCATGGCAGAGCTGGACGAAGAAATGAAGCTAGCCATGGAATCCATGTCAGGCGAAGGCGGCGAATACGGACTCGAACTTGAAGGTGGAAAGCCTGTGGCGATGAAGCGATCTGTGAAGGACAACATGTTCAGATACATCTGAATCACTCTGAGCCAGCAAAGATACCCGATGAGTGGATCATGCCACCAAGCAAGCGCGCCGAAGAACCCCCAGGGTATCATGCTGTTGCCACAATATCAAGCCGAAATTTCGCGACAAAGGATCACTAGGATAGCGGTCTTAAAAGGCTGGCACTGTACAGTTTGTTGATATCCCCCACCAGATCGTCAACAGAGCTGCCGCCGGGACAGTCATACCACTCTCCGCCGTCACGAATACAACGGATTTCGCCTGCAAGTCTGACTGTACAGCTCTTTGTGACGTTGTTCTCCTGGCTTCTTTCAATGCTGGCTCGGAGCAAGTCGATGCCTTCTCCTTCATCACTGATACACGAATTGAGTTTCTGGAAGTCAAGGGCATGTTCCATTGCACAGCTTTCCACCAGATCTCGCTTCGGGATGTCGGGATAGTCGGAGATCAAACAATTGGCATATCCAAGCCATAGCTTCACGTCGGGGTAGACTTTGGCAGCGCAGAGGAGGATGATGTTGCCGAGGCACTCGCCGGGGCCATGCTTGCACGAGACGGCATCGGAGTTGGGGTCAATGCTGTAGATATATCAGACGGGACTCTCGCTACAAGGAGGACCGAGTCACGTACCTTCCAATGAATGACATCGTTAAGTTCACCTTCTCCGAGACTTTCACCATTGTCGGCACTATCAATTCGCGCAAACAATCCCTCGCGTCTGGACATTTCGACATGACATGTATCTCGAGTGGTACTTTTTCTTCGACTGCGACCGGCCTCGAGGATAGAGCGGGGTCATTGTGATGATGGCAGACGAAAGTGGTCGGGAGGAGGTAGAATATTGCTAGGAGCGTGAGGCAGACGGGAATTACTCGCTTAAAGGCGTGTTTTGGTTGATATCTTCGAGGGCTGTAGTTGTCGATTGGTGGCAGGTCAGTTTCAGTCGCAAATGGCTCGTGCAGTAGGTGTTGTTGCTTTCCATCAAACGGTGGCATCTTGCTACCCATGATGCACAGCCTAGATATCAAACTCTGCCAGTGGAAAGGTCGTAAGTTACGGCAATCTTTAGAGCCGCAAGAATATTCGACAACTACCGAGAGTGATCGAGTTCCGCGCTTGGTGATGCACCTTTCAAATCATCAAGCAGGTCTGCATGTGAAAAGTAAGCGCAGGTGGTAAAGACTCGGATTGGGGGGATCCATGTTCGTCCGGGGAAGCCGCAGCAGGGCTGGAAGGGCGCCGGGCAACTCCGTCCTCCTGTCTGCTCCACCCTAGACCACCTTCACCGTGACGAGGCCTACGCCAGGTCTGGCTAAGGAGGAAATGATGAATTCCTCGCTCTTGGATGGGTGACTGTGAGTTGTGTGTTTGGTCAGAGACAGGAATTTCAGGGAAGCAACTCACACGGAGTAGCTCTGGTCATAACACCCGACTCCCACTCCTCCACCGGAGCCTGCCGCTGTTGTGCGGTCGAACGAGGCAAAAGGGCCCATAATACGGAGTACTGGGTATGTGCGTGCGATGGGAACAGAGACGAATCGCCCTATGAGTCATGTTGATGCTCTGAGGAACGGCGAGAGCCCCAGTTGCCATGTGGCATATCAAATGGGTAGTCCCCCAACTTGAGGTCCTCATACGTGGGGTTTAGCCCCAAGCCTCATCGAACTTTCGCCAAATGAGTGCCGATGGTGGGAAGCAGTGCGGGTTCGACATGTCCTAAAACGACTGCTTCGATGGGTGCTGATTCGTACGCGAAAAGGCTTGAGGCTGGACTTTTCCCTTTTCCTCACTCTACCCTTCGACCCTTCTACCCAGCGTAACATCCGACCCCAGGGTCACATCTGAACAACAGAACGTCGCCAACAGATCCGTCCTTATGAGGACTGAGTTTCTATCTCGTGCGTGAACTTCTCTGAGCGTGTCAGAGTTGCGCTTGGCTTCGAATTTCGGATAGTCGGATTCTTGCTCGCTCTGCAAGCTCCGTACATTCGATCTTCTCCCCGACTTCGGATGCCAGTTTTCTCGCCTCTCCAATGCTGACTCGGTCGCCTTGCACGTGAGCACGAAGTACCGCCCTGTGAAACCATTCCAAGCGACCATCTACCACCTTACACTCCGTCCACCATCATGTCAGAGCTAGCTTCGGCGCAGTCGGCTAGCAATGGCAGTCCACCTCCCGACGACCTCGAAGGCGAACTGGATGCGTTCATTCAACCTCTCCTCATCGACGACAATGTTGTACACAACCTGGCCTATCAGTTCTCCAAAGTTTACGAGGAGCTCGCCATACGATCCGATGAGCAGTTTCTACCAACGCCCGTCACAAAACTGCCCACCGGACAGGAGACTGGTCAGTTCCTTGCTATCGACGTCGGAGGCACCAATCTGCGAGTCGCATTTATCGAGCTACTAGGTGACACCGAGGAACTTCTCCCGACTGCCAATGGCGTTGAACGGTCACGTGAAACGATTAGAAACGCCCAGCGGCCGCGAGTACGACGGACCCTGGAGAAGGCGTGGCCCATAGGAGAGCATCTGAAAATGGACAAGACTGAAGACCTCTTCGCATGGATTGGTGACTGCATTGCTGAGGTTGTGGGCGACCGACTGACCTCAGACAACGGCAAAGTACCCGTACCAGAAGAGCTCGCAATGGGCATCACCTTCAGTTTTCCCATGATGTAGGTTCTGGCCAAACCCACAATTCCAGCTTGCTGACGAAGAACCAAGCCAGACAGAACTGTCGTCCGCAACCCTGATGCCCATGGGCAAAGGCTTCACCATTAGTTCCGACCTGGATCTCGGCTCGACCTTGTTGCAGGGCTATGCAAGGCACACCCGCCGCCAGTCACCCACGAGTTCGTCTCCCAAAGCGAAGCGAAGGAAGCTGGGGCCGTTGCCTCGACTGAAAATCACTGCCATTACAAATGACACGATTGCGACACTCGCTTCTCTGGCATACAGTGTCAAATCCCTACCTAACTCACGGGTTGTTGCCGCCATCATCGTCGGCACGGGAGTCAACGCCACCATCCCCATGAAGTTTTCAAGCCTAGGTGAAGCCAAAGTTGAGTCCATCAAAAAGAACAAACCCGACGCAACAGAGACCGTCGTCAACACTGAAATGACTATTGCTGGTGCTTGTGGTCCCCTGCAAAGTATAACCACGGAATGGGATCGGCAGCTCGATAAAAACTGCGCTCGACCAGGCTTCCAGCCTCTGGAATACATGACTGGAGGTCGGTATATCGGAGAGCTGGTCCGCATCATCTTCTTCGACTACATGACCAGAGCACACAAGCCCCCTGTGCCTGCAGCATCCCTTCCTGCGACAATTGTCCACAGCTACAGCTTCACTACGACCTTCGTCAGTGCCGTGGTAGCACGAGCCCGGTCGGATTCAGAACTGGCGGGCGAGTTAAAACGTCGTATACCACCTCCCGAATCGTCCAACTGGGGATGGTCACCACATTCAGCCGGAGCCCTGCGCAAGATCGCTCATCTTGTTCAGGTTCGATCCGCCGGGCTGATTGCTGCTTCGACAGTCGGGTTGCTGGCCACCGTGGGTGAGATCGCTTTGTCGGAGCCCGGTAGCCCTGCATCTCTTCCTGATGGCATGGTCTTGACCGACAGCAAGCCATCCTCGCCGAAGTCGATTCTTTCGTCCCTCCAGCGTGATACACGAGATGGTCTGTCGCCAGCTCCCGGGTCGAGCGCATGGAAGTCGGGCCCTGAAGAACTGGTCATCGCGTACACTGGTGGCATCATCCAGCACTATCCTAACTTCAAAGAACAAACTCAGCGCTTCATCGACCGACTGGTAATGAGAGCTGGCGTCCAGGACGGTGGTAAGAGCGTGTTCTTGAGGGAAGCTCGCGATGGTGGGATCATCGGCGCGGGTGTTCTAGCGGGCATGGAGACTCTGGAAAGAAATTTGTCGTGATGCGAGCTAGCTTTGTGTCTGCACGGTACAAAGAAAGCCGCTTACCGTCTACCTTGACGCGAGGCAATCGACGTCCATTTTGTGAACACTCTCCTCTCTTTGCGGCCGCAATTAGAATGCGGATAGATTCTGGGGGAGTCAGAGCATGCGCAACGCAGGGCGGATCCCTTGCATGGAGGCGCTTTGACAAATCTGCTGGCCGCAGAAAGCTTGAGACGGAGAGTGAAGAGGATTTCTCACTTTGTCACGGAACCATCCAGCATTTGATGCGGAGGATCAGCACCGCTGACACGAAAGTCGCAAGCGGGAAAGAGGACAAGCCTCGTGGTTGGCCACCAACAAGCGGACGGGCATTTGATGTGAAGCGAAGCGAAGCCCAACCCCGTGTGTTTTAGCCGAAGCTTCTCAGGGTCTGCGTGGCATCAGGGGCCCCGCAACGGCTCCCGAAGCTCAATACAAGTGTGCCGTCTAGCACAAGTTGGTTGGACTGTTCAGCAGGAGCAAGGAGAGTGCCACTTGTCTACATCTCTGTATACGATTCAATTGAGTACAGGATATCGTGAGGAGTGGCCGTATTTTTGGGGCGATGAATCACTGGAGAACATAGGTAATCATCAACAGTCACTTGATGATCACACCTCAGGTCATCCGACGAGTCATGACAACCTGAATTAAGTAGATCGATTTGGTTCGACGAGACGTGAGTGGTTCCATTCGCCGTGACAGTTGACTCGAATTGATCCTGAACCACAGTCTAGTTTACGCAATCATTGTGTGCGAGTTTATTTGCCGAGGTGCTCCCATCGATCGGCCGCAGCACCCCCAGCACTGTGGAAGGGTCCAGACAATTCGGGGAGTTCTCCAGCTGCTCACCGTTGCTGCGGTTGAGGGCGAAATAGTTTCACGTCACTGGAAGAGAAAAGAGCTTGGCTGTGCGACCGGACTTGACGCTGTGATGAGGAGAAGTAGATGGTCTACTGCCACGTCTGGAGCAAAAGCATTTGAGGCACAAGTGACAGAAGGACATACGTACACTGAATCCATGAGAGTGGCTGTTGGCGAGTCGAGACAAGCTCTCGTGTGCAGGCGACTTACAGGTCGATCGGGGACCCCCGGTAGTTGAGCAGGGCACGCGAGCGACCCAGGAGGCTCCTGCGTCACGCTTGAAAGGCCTAGTGGTGGCCGCTTAAGCTCTCGCTTTAAGCCGAGAATAGGCCTGACGACCGAACAATGGCGTAACTGAAAACTGTTTGACCACTGACATGCCGCCCTGGCTGTGGCAACCCCGGTCGACGGACTGGGAGATTCTCCAGGACCAGGACTGGGCCTCCCGATTGCGTCTTCTGTCCCCGTGTGGAGAGGGTGGTGCTTTGGTGCTTTGGTGCTGTGGCTTTGTGCCCGGCTGTCTTTCGCCCTCGACAAAAGCTGAGTGATGTGCAGTCCACCTCCCACTCACCCGCATTCGTAATTCTCATTTCGCTGCATCCTCACGTCGCTCATGCCTTGCTCTCAGTCAACTCCCTCCAATCTTTCTCTACCGGCTGCTCCCTTCGCTCACGCTATCTCGCTCCTTCCCAACGACGTCCGTCGCCTCCACGGCCGATTTCCCGCCGCTGCCAGAACTCTCAGCCGCTGACCACCAAATTTACCCGTCAAACCCCCCGCGCAGTCTCAGGTCTCAAGCCCATCATTTCAACCACGTCCTCGACTGCGAGCCCCTTTCGCTGACTTGGCTATGAGCATAATGGTGGAGGGCGTTGCCTCTTGATGGGCGCAGTCAGGATATCGACCTCTTGTTCGCCGCGCACCAGTCGCTGTAATTTTGGATGGGCTTAAGATGAGCCCGATTCCTGTGATCGAACATGTTTTCCACGCTTTTGTGAGGCGCGATGAGCCTGATAATCCGGAAGACAGACCCAGTGATCCGAACGGTCTGGTCCTTGAAGCATGGGGTGAGTCGCCTCGAGGCTCCTTGTCCAACTCGAAGTTAAGATCCGCCATCTGACACAACACCCTCGGGAACAGCTCAAGGATACATGGTGGGGTCACTCATCATTATGTCCTGCATCACACTTGCAAACATGCGAAGAGGTGTCCTGCTCCACAAGTTGATTTTACTCGAGGTATGGTCAACCCCTGCAGGAGGCGATCCGTCCAGGCTGAACTGATTCTTTCATAGCTGGTACTAGGATATTGGCAGGGTTTCTTCATCCTGTTTAATCCTCCAGTGTACGCCTGGTGGCTTTCGGTCGCTGCGATTCCTCTGAACATATCCTGGTGGCTGCACAATGTAATTGCCTGGATGAAGCTTAGGCCCTTCCTGAATAAGGTTGGCAGTCGACTATTCATCGGGACCATCATCCTGGTCATCCCATACTGGATCGTCGAGATATACGCCAACTTTACCTATTTCCACAACGTCAACACGGTCTTCCTGAAAACGAGGCCATGGGAGGCTTTATGTCGAGATCCATGGTGGATATTGGCTGCTTGCCTCCTGATATACAACATCAAGACGAAGTACGATTTAACCCTGACGCAAATCATCCGAATATCGCCCCGATTCGCTGTGATGCTGGGCGCTATGGTCCTCAGTATTTGCTTTATTGTGCTGGACGTCCTGTCGGTGACTTCGGCTCTTAAATCCGTGCTCCCTGTTGGGATCAACCCTTTCTGGAAATTATCATTTGTCTTCAAGTGCTTGACCGACTCGGTTGTCTTAGACGACTTCAAGACAGCATTGGACCGACTCCGGGCCTTCAAAATGAGCAGACTTGGGAGCTTCGCTATTGATGGCGCGGACACCCGAAGTAAGAAGCACAAGGACGCCGTAACGAATGCCAACAACTGGACCAACCCGCCCCCAGTGGCAGACAAAGCACAACCAGTCGGACCACTACCCATTCTGCCCAGTCCTGATGGAGATTACGTCAAGCCTCGATGGGAGGAGTTGAAACCAGGACGCTCCGACCATGTGGAAGATCCCGACCCGACAGAGATTGCCCGGAATGGCTCGAGAGATCGTGATCCAGAGGAGAATCCTTTTGATGCCATCGATGCGATCGATTACGCACATCCTCAACGGGAGGCGAGCGATGCTCACATGCTCCAGTCCCAAACGAGTTGGCTACACAGGCGGTCATCTGAAGAGACCTCCGACGCCGATATCGAATACGCAATGGCCGTCCGCCAGGTGACGAATGAATCAATGGAGCAACAACGCAATAAGCACAAGGGAATCGGTTTGGCAAAATGAAGCAAGCATGGAACAACTTCTTCGATCTCTTCCCTGGTGGCGATTTCTCGACACGCACCGTGCACCACGAAAAACGTGGTTAAGTAGGCAAAAACACCCCATTGCCGCCTTGACGCGATCCACCGACAGCCCGCATCTGTACGATTGGACCCCTACGCCACGTCACGCAGAGACTACGCCATAGCCATGCTGCCGAATACAGTATTTCGGGAGGGCTGACCGCGGAGAAACTGCGACGACACAGGCATACGGGCACGTCGCGTTACGAGAGCTTGTTGAAAGCCGCTACTTGGTGATGTACATATTCGTGTCGACTCTGAGGACTCGAGGCTGCAGAGGCCCGGAGACACCGGCCCCCAAAGAGGGACCTCCATGTCACAGACGGATGAACGGGACAGGGCTTCGCCTGTAGCGGTATTTGGAAGAATGATGGATGAGAGATGAATCTTGGAAACACTTGGGTGGGCTTTTGAGTGCAATGATACCCCCTGTATGGTCGGATGTTTATAGCGAGGATAGTTTCAGGGGCACTCATATGAATTCACCACACGCCGCGGGCATTTTAAGTGGGGCTCCTGACGCCTAACGGGCGATGCCCACCTAACTTAATTGGGGCCGCTCGGGCTGTGAACGCGTCCTGCGCGAATCCAGGTTCGATGGCCTACAAGCCAAAATCATACGCACCACCTGCGAATCATCAGCGCTTTGTTTCTTCACTTTCACATTCGACTCCCACGCACATCTGTTCTTGTCAGCATTGCGCCGGCGTTGGAGGTCAGAGCGTGCTGGCAAATGTCTCGATCGTCGGATTTTCTGTTTCCTCTGACCAGTCGATGTACCTCCCATGGACGTCCTGTCGCCTAGTACTCCCAACGGGGACTCCGCTCCTACCTCGTTGTTGGAGCCCGTCGATCCTCTCCATGTCCTCCATCATATCGCGGCGTTGATCGAGACGACTCTGGGTGCGGCGAGGCGGGAACTGGAGGCCGTGGGCAGCTTACTGTCCAAAGCCAGCCATGCTGAAGCCCTCAACAAGTGTGCTCGATTTGCGGCTGACCCTCAGGTGACGCTGTATGCCCAGAAGGATGTTCGGCAAGAGTTGGTTAATGGCCATAATGACACCCCAAGTCTGTCGAAGAATGGTCTTCTGCGGCATGAATCTAATGGGTCGGCAGAAATCGAACACGTTTACACGCTGTCGTCCGAACTCAGTCCCGCGCCGACGACGGTTGCCACCATTGCCTTCTTGAAACTCTCCGGGCCTCTAGATGGTCGAAAGTCGATGGCCAGCCAGATCCAAGTCTTCCAACTTCCGGGCTCCTACAACATCAGCGGCGAAGCAACCACGGCTGGAGATGCCATCTCGCCCTACGAAGTCGTCTACTCGCTCCTGCACAATGTTCTCAGTCCTTACTTTGAGGCCTATACCCGGCAACAGGGCTCCGCGACCCGGAACTGGTATGACCCGCAGGCCAAAGGCGGCGTCCCGGGGGCAAAGAGAAGAATCGCCGAATTGGAAATGAGCCTGCTTCATTTGCAACAGAACACCGATATCCCCATGATCCATCTTCCAATGCATGAAGTCGTGATGGGCGCCATGCAAGATGCGGAAGCACAGGGCAAAGCACCTTCCGTCCAGTTGATCCCCGCCCATGTCCTCGAGAACACCACCGTCCTGAATAGCATTCAAAACCATGTCAATACGTGGATCAAGTCGATACAGAATATCACAAAGTTCACCAAGGATGTGAAGGATGCCGCTCCTACTCAGACATCGGCAGCTCAAGAGATCAGCTTCTGGCTATCGATGGAGGCGGCCTTGAACAAGCTGGTGGAGGAGATAAGCCTGGACCACGTCCGTTTGACCCTAGAAATCCTCAAGAAGGCCAAGCGGCAACAGGCCGTCGTCAGTTTCGAGACCGACACTGGATGGAGGGACTCTCTTGACGTCGTGCGAAACTACAATACTCTCATGCGGGACTTCCCCCTCGAGGAATTGTCCTCGGCCACCTCGCTGCAAAAGCTGGCCGAAGCCCTAGTACTGATCTTCACCCATCTGAACAAAAAGTGGAGGGTCTGCAATTATCCTATCCGGCGAGCTCTGAGGCTGGTGGAAGGCATTTCGGAAGACATGAACACCCACGTCCTCCGCTTGCTCCAAGGCCGTTCCATCATGTCGTTGAGCTGGGTGGAGTTCACTGAACTGATGGACACGGTCAATCTGGTTTGGGAAACGTGGGACGATCAAATGAAGAGCTTTACGACCGTTGCTCGAGAAATCACCCGACGCAAGAATGCCGATTTTGTGCCGGTCAAGATTGTCCCAAGACACGCCCAGACGCAGGAGCGCCTGCGCTATGTCTACCAATTTCGAAACGATCACGAACAACTGCGCCGGACCATTGTCAATGTCCTTGGCCCCAAAGCGAGAGCGAACGACCCAACCCAAGTAGCAGACGACAGCGGCGTTGCGGTGATTGAGGAGCTTGGAGACGTCGACGCCGTGGAAGAAGTCGCTGCAGCCTATGAAATTGTGCGCCATGTAGACATCCTTGATGTGTCACCCAAAGGCACGGAAATCTGGGTCCAAGCCGAGGTGCAGTATACTGAACGGACATCGCGTGTCGAGGACTCGATCATCACGAGGCTAAGGGATCGACTAGGAAGAGCGAAGACGGCGAACGAGATGTTCCGCGTGTTTGAGAAGTTCAACGCTTTACTCGTCAGACCCAAGGTTCGGGGTGCTATCGGAGCATACCAGGCCCAGCTTCTGGAACACGTCAAGACCGCGATCGCCGCGCTCCATGAGAGGTTCAAGCAGCAGTACGGTGGCTCGGAGGCGCAGATGATGGCTCAACTTCGTGACATCCCTCCCGTCGCCGGAGCTATTCTGTGGGTCCGCCAGATCGAGGTACAGCTGGAAAATTACATGTCCAAGGTCCAAGCTGTCCTGGGAGAAGAATGGATGCTCTACACCGAAGGCGAGAAATTGCAGGCCGAGAGCCAGATGTTTCGGAAGAAGCTCACGACTCGCGACATCTACGAGGCATGGCTCCGAGACATCCAAGCCAGAGACATTTCCGTCACCGGCAGGCTGTTTACCATTTCGCGAAGTCGCGCCTCCAACGGAGCGATGGAGCTCATTGTGAACTTCGACAACCATGCAATCTCCCTCTTCAAGGAAGTCCGGAACCTGAGCTGGCTCAACTATCAAATTCCGCATCGGATAGCAACGACCGCCAAACAAGCGCAGCGCGTGTATCCTTATGCCCTTAGCCTTATGGAAAGCGTGGCAGGATATTTTGCCGCGTTTCGGGCAATTCAAGAGATACCTGACATGGCACCACTGATGGCAGGCTACGAAAAGGAGGTCCAAAGCCTTTTCGGGACGGGCATCAAGCTAAAATGGGACTCTTTTATCCACTCCTACGAACTACATATTAAAGGGAAGGCCACGTCCAACGATTCGGCCCATGTGCAATACGTCCGCGATCTGGCTGCGGCCGTCACCACACTGCAAAATAAGACAGCCACCGTGCGAAACCTCGAGCAGAGCATTCAACAAGCGATCTCAGAGATGAAGACATGTCCATACACGGCCAAGAAGTTTCAGGCCCAGGTGGACGTCATTCAGAATGCCGTCGACAAGATGAATCTCGAAAATTATTCGAATCTGTCCAGCTGGGTCTCTCAGTTGAACATGCAGTTGCGCCAGATTTTCGAGAACCGGCTTCAAGCGGCTCTGAAGCACTGGACTGCTGCGTTCATGTCAGCCGGAGCGCAATATCCCGCCTTTGAGGAAACAATCTACAATGTGCAGTTTCCTGAGATACAGATCGAAATAATGATGAACAATCAGACTGTCTTTGTCGACCCTCCTCTGAATTTCGTCAGGGCGTCTTGGATACATCAACTCGAAGACTGGTTGGATATACTATGCCATTTGCCGCAGATCAGAGCGTCCCGATATCAAGTGACCGCAGATATCGGCGCCCCTCAACAGGTGCCGACCTTTACTGAATTACCCATGCTCAACGTGGGGGCGCTTCAGGCTGCTTACAGTGCCATTGACGCCAGGATCGAAGACATGGCTATCTACCTTGAAGAATGGTACACTTACCAGAACTTGTGGGATCTCCGCAGTGACCAGTTCCGTGAAGTTCTGGGTGACGATCTGGCTCAGTGGCATCAATTACTCCAGGAAGTCCGCCATGCCCGTTCCACCTTTGACACATCTGAGGGACGTAAGACTTTCGGCACCGTTGTCTTCGACTATGAGCAGGTTCAGGCGAAAATCACACAGAAATATGACCAGTGGCAATACGAGATCACGACCAAGTTTGGCGGAATCCTCGGGAACCGCATGGCAGAAGTCTACTCTGAAATGAAGCGATCTCGTTCGGAACTCGAAAACCAATCCCTGGAAGCGTCTTCGACCGCCCAAGCAGTCGCATTCATCACCACCGTCCAGCAATGTCGGCGTAATGCAGTATTATGGGAGCCTGAAGTCGAGATCTTCCGGCAAGGTCAGACGACTCTTTCCCGTCAGCGGTACAATTTCCCTAGTGACTGGCTCTACGCCAATCAAGTCAGCGACGAGTGGGACGCCTTTGAGGAGATTTTGAACCGCAAGAGCAAGGTTGTCGAAGATCAGACAGACGCTCTTCGTGCCAATATCATTGCCGAGGATCGTGTCATCACCGGCCGGATCACGGACGTGGTTGCGCAGTGGACTGAAGAGAAACCAGTATCGGGCACCATCCCACCCGCTGAAGCTGCCGAGCTTCTGCGGATGTACGAAGGACGCATGCAGAAGTTGCAGGCAGAAGCCGAGACTGTGTCCCGAGCAAAAGAAGCTCTTGCTTTGCCTCTGGTCCGGGACAACGCCCTGGCTGCAGCGCTGGAGGAGGTGAACGATTTCAAATCTGTGTGGTCGGCGCTGTCGACGATATGGCAGAGCATAACCGAGCTCCGTGACATGCTATGGACTAGCCTTCAGCCTCGCAAACTGCGCCAGTCACTGGAGGGCCTGGTGAAGATGACCAAAGAGATGCCCAGCCGCATGCGACAGTATGCCGCTTTTGAGCACGTCCAGAACGTTCTTCGACAACTGATCAAGGCAAATCCTCTCCTCACTGATCTCAAGTCCGATGCGATCCGAGAACGACACTGGCTGAAAATCTACAAAGCCCTGAAGCCTAACAAGCGATACTCGGAGGTCTCAATGACTCTAGGAGACGTGTGGGATCTTCAGCCAGTGACCAGCGAATCTACAATACGAGACATTATCGTCCAAGCACGTGGAGAACTTGCACTCGAAGAATTCGTTCGACAGGTTCGAGAGACATGGCAGAGCTATCCGCTGGATTTGGTCAACTACCAGAATAAATGCCGTCTTATCCGGGGCTGGGATGACCTCTTCTCTAAATGCAGCGAGAACCTGAATTCCCTCCAAGCCATGCGCCACTCGCCATATTACAAAGAATTCGAGGAAGAAGCATCATCGTGGGAGGACAAGCTGAACCGGGTCCATGTTCTATTCGACGTTTGGATCGATGTCCAGAGGCAATGGGTCTACCTCGAAGGCGTCTTTACTGGCAACAACGACATCAAGCATCTTCTGCCTACCGAGTCAAGCAGATTCTCAAACATCAACACCGAGTTCTCGGCAGTGATGAAGAAGGTCTACAAGTCCCCGTTCGTGATGGACGTCCTTTCGATTCCTGGTGTTCAGAAGTCCCTCGAACGACTGGCCGAGCTTTTAAGCAAGATCCAGAAGGCCTTGGGCGAGTATCTCGAGCGCGAGCGGGTGTCATTCCCACGTTTCTACTTCGTAGGGGACGAGGACTTGCTCGAGATCATCGGCAACAGCAACGATAGCACGCGTGTGGCCAAACACTTCAAGAAGATGTTTGCGGGGATTTCTGGTGCCGAAGTCAACGACGAAAACACGATTACTGCGGTGACCTCAAAGGAAGGCGAAGTCGTCATGCTCAAGAAGGAAGTGTCTCTGATCAAGCTGCCCAAGATCAACGATTGGCTTTCCGCACTTGACAACAATGTGAAGCAGACCTTAGCTGAACTGCTCACAGAAGCTGTTATGGCTTTCAGACCGCTATTCACCGCTGACGACCTCGATGTGGAGCAGTTCCAGGACTATATGAGGAGGTTCCCTGCGCAAATCATGATACTTGGGGCCCAGATTGTCTGGACGGACTTGGTCCAGGAAGCACTCGAAGCCGCCGGACAAGGTTTGTCGAAGCTCCATGGGTACGAAGTCAGATTGCTCAACCTGTTGGCCGAAAGTGTCCTTCACGACTTGCCCGCGTTGACTCGCAAAAAGTGCGAGCATTTCATCACCGAGGCGGTGCATCAACGGGATGTCATCGCCAAACTAATCGAGGCCGAAGCAAACACGCCCGGGCACCATCTCTGGATCCTGCAGATGCGCTATGTCTATGACCCCAGCGCAGATTTGATGAGCCGCCTACGCATTCAGATGGCCAATGCCGACCTCGACTACGGGTACGAATACCTGGGCGTGCCAGATCGCCTCGTCCGGACGCCGCTTACCGACCGCTGTTTCCTCACGTTGACGCAAGCTCTCTGCCAGCGACTCGGTGGTTCGCCCTATGGCCCTGCTGGGACAGGAAAGACCGAGTCAGTCAAGGCTCTGGGACTTCAATTGGGACGTTTCACGCTGGTATTCTGCTGTGATGACACGTTTGACTTCCAGGCCATGGGCCGCATCTTCTTGGGTCTGTGTCAGGTCGGAGCCTGGGGATGCTTTGACGAATTCAATCGACTTGAGGAAAGAATTCTTTCCGCTGTCTCTCAGCAGATCCAGAATATCCAGATTGGCCTCAAGAACACCACCAACGAACAGAAGGCGCAGATCGAACTTGTTGGCCGCCGATTCAAGGTTAACCCGAACACTGGCTTGTTCATCACCATGAATCCTGGCTACGCTGGGCGTTCCAACTTGCCTGACAATTTGAAGAAGCTTTTCAGAAGTGTTGCCATGTCCAAGCCTGACAAGGAACTGATTGCCGAAGTCATGCTGTTTTCGCAGGGTTTCAAGCAAGCCAAGCAGATCTCCCATCAAGTCGTCCCATTTTTCGACCATTGCGCTCGCCGACTCTCGAAGCAACCTCACTACGACTTTGGCTTGCGAGCACTAAAAAGTGTCCTCGTCAGCTCCGGTGGGCTCAAGCGCATTCGCATGCAAAGCTCGGAGGATACACTCAGTGATGAAAGCATTCTGGAGCCTCAGATCATTGTACAGAGCATTAGAGAAACAGTCTCTCCCAAGCTCATCAAACAGGATGTCGAGACTCTTGTTGACCTACAGGCCCAGGATTTCCCTGACGTTGAATATGTTCCTGCTGACATGGCTCGGCTCATTGAAGCCATCAAGGAAGTCATGCAAGAACATCACCTCACTGAAAGCGAAGCCTGGATGACAAAGATTCTTCAGCTGTATCAGATCCAAAATATTCACCATGGTGTCATGATGGTAGGACAGTCTGCTTCTGGCAAATCAGCAATCTGGAGAGTCCTGCTACAAGCTCTGCAGAAGGTCGAGGGTATTGAAGGCGTACACCACGTTATCGATCCAAAGGTTATGTCAAAAGAAGCTCTCTATGGCAGCCTGGACAGCACAACTCGCGAATGGACTGACGGTTTGTTTACCGCCAGCTTGCGAAAGATCGTCGACAATCTCCGTGGCGAAGACAGCAAGCGGCATTGGATTGTTTTCGATGGCGATGTCGACCCCGAGTGGGTGGAAAACCTGAATAGCGTGCTCGACGACAACAAGCTGCTCACTCTGCCAAATGGTGAAAGACTTAATCTGCCGCCCAATGTTCGAATCATGTTCGAGGTCGAAAGCTTGAAGTATGCCACACTTGCAACGGTCAGTCGCTGCGGTATGGTGTGGTTCTCAGATGACACCGTCAGTCCGTCTTTGATGATCGATCATTACTTGCAAAAGCTGGCAGATCGTACCTTTGAGGATCTTGACGACGAAATTAAAGCGGCGGGTCTCGGTGCAAAGGCTGAGGAAACCCAACGCCATGTGGTGGAGACATTGAGAGCGCTGGTCGAGCGGGACGGCTTCCTATTGAAGGCACTGTCAACAGCGAGGAACCACAAACATATCATGGAGTTTACCACCGCCCGGGCGCTTGACTCTCTCTTCAGTCTTCTGGCCAAAGGTTGCCGGACGATTCTGGAGTACAACATGAACCACCCTGAATTTCCCCTGGAAGTGGAACAGACCGAAGCCTTCACCTCGAAGAAGCTTTTGCTGGCAACTGTGTGGAGTCTTGTGGGCGATGCATCGTTGAGTATTCGCAAAGAGTTTGGTGATTTCCTTTCAACAATGACCAGTATCGAACTACCAGGCTTGGACGGCACTGCTTCCCTCATCGACTACGACGTAACGTTACCACATGCACAATGGGTACCTTGGCAGTCCCAGGTTCCTACTATTGACCTGAACACTCATTCCATCACCCAGACCGATGTTATCATTCCCACGATGGACACTGTGCGCCACGAGGACGTCTTGTACTCGTGGTTGGCTGAACACAAACCCCTGATGCTCTGCGGTCCACCGGGTTCCGGTAAGACCATGACGCTCTTCAGCGCACTGCGCAAACTTCCCGACATGGAAGTTGTTGGTCTCAATTTCTCTAGCGCCACTCAGCCAGAATTGGTCATCAAAACGTTCGAACAATACTGCGAGTACAAGAAGACGCTGAACGGGATGGTACTCTCGCCTACCCAGCTTGGGCGTTGGTTGGTCATCTTCTGCGACGAAATCAATCTGCCAGCGCCCGACAAGTATGGCACCCAACGAGCTATCAGCTTCTTGCGGCAGCTTGTAGAACAGAATGGTTTCTGGCGCACATCTGATCGAGCTTGGGTGACTCTGGACCGTATCCAGTTCGTCGGTGCTTGCAACCCGCCAGAAGATGCGGGTCGTCATCCTATGGGTGACCGATTCTTACGACACGCACCCGTGGTCATGGTCGACTACCCTGGTGAAGTTTCCTTGACACAGATCTACGGCACATTCAACAACGCGGTCCTCAAGGTCGTGCCATCTCTACGTGGATTCGCCGATGCCTTGACTCATGCCATGGTCGATTTCTACCTGAAATCACAAGCCAGGTTCACACCCGACATTCAGCCGCATTATGTTTACTCGCCTAGAGAATTGACTCGATGGGTTCGTGGCATATACGAAGCCATAGCGCCCCTTGAGCACCTTTCCTTGGAAGGGCTGCTCCGTATCTGGGCTCATGAGGCATTGCGCTTGTTCCAGGACCGACTCGTCGAACAAGATGAACGTGTTTGGACATCTGACATGGTCCGCCGGACGGCGCTGGAGCACTTCCCAACGGCATATATTGACCATGCTCTTCACGGACCGATCTTGTTCTCGAATTGGCTGTCCAAGAACTATGTGTCTGTCGAACAAGAGCAATTGCGGGAGTTCGTCAAAGCACGTCTGAAGACATTTTGTGAAGAAGAGGTTGATGTCCCGCTTGTGCTCTTCAACGATGTCCTTGAGCATGCTCTTCGCATTGATCGAGTATTCCGCCAACCTCAAGGCCACCTTATTCTTATCGGCACCAGTGGGAGTGGCAAGACAACATTGTCACGATTTGTGGCCTGGATGAATGGGTTGAGTATATTCCAAATCAAAGTCCACGGCCGCTACTCTGCGGAAGACTTCGATGATGATCTGAGGACTGTACTGAAAGCTTGCGGCACACGGGGCCAGAAGGTGTGCTTCATCATGGACGAGTCGAACGTCCTCGATTCTGGGTTCCTCGAACGCATGAACACCTTGCTCGCCAACGGAGAGGTGCCGGGTCTCTTCGAGGGGGATGAATACTCCGCGCTCATGACAGCGTGCAAAGAGGGAGCTCAGCGACAGAATCTCATGCTGGACTCGCAAGAAGAACTCTACAAGTGGTTCACGCAGCAGATTGTCCGCAACCTGCATGTTGTCTTCACCATGAACCCGCCACAAGATGGTCTATCATCCAAGGCTGCTACCAGTCCAGCGTTGTTCAACCGCTGCGTACTCAACTGGATGGGCGACTGGTCCGATCAAGCTCTCTTCCAAGTTGGCTACGAACTCACCCAGTCCATCGACCTCGACAAGCCAAATTTCACCGCCCCTGACAGTATCCCAGTCGCTTACAGGGACCTCGCTCTGCCGGCGTCACACCGAGATACGATCGTCAACGCAATGGTGCATATACACTACTCTGTCCAAAAGACCAATGATCGATTGGAGCGCCAGCAGGGCATCGTCACATACCTCACGCCCCGCCACTACCTTGACTTTGTGACGCAATTTGGCAAACTCTTCAGAGAGAAGCGTGAAGACCTCGAAGAGCAACAGCGGCATCTCAACGTCGGTCTCGAGAAGCTCCGGGATACTGTCGACAAGGTACGCGACCTGAGGGCAAGCCTGGCGCAGAAGAAGCAACAATTGGAACTGAAAGATGCCGAGGCGAATGAAAAGCTGCAACGCATGGTGGCCGATCAGCGGACAGCAGAATCGCAAAAGACGACCTCACTCGAGATCCAGACCGAACTCGAGAAGCAGGAGAAGGAGATAGCTAGCCGAAAAGAAATTGTGCTGGGTGATTTGGCCAAAGCCGAGCCGGCAGTCATCGAAGCGCAACGCAGTGTCAGCAACATCAAGAGACAATATCTCACCGAAGTTCGATCGATGGCCAATCCGCCATCTGGTGTCAAGCTTGCTTTGGATTCAGTATGCACGTTACTCGGTCATAAGGTCGACAACTGGAAGGCTATTCAAGCTGTCGTGCGAAGAGACGACTTCATTGCGAATATCGTCAACTATGACAACGAGAAAGACATGACGCCCAGTCTCCGACAGAAGATGCGCCACGACTACCTGTCCAACGAGGACTTTACGTTCGAGAAGGTCAACCGCGCCAGCAAGGCCTGCGGTCCGCTCGTCCAATGGGTCGAAGCGCAAGTCAACTATTCTGAGATCCTTGACCGAGTGGGACCTCTGCGAGCCGAAGTGGAGCAGCTCGAGGACAAGGCACTGCAGACCAAGGCGGAAGCCAAAGCCATCGAGAATACAATCTCGAAGCTTGAGGAAAGCATTGCCACGTACAAGACAGAATATGCCGCCCTCATCAGTGAGACGCAAGCGATCAAGAGCGAAATGGCCCGCGTCCAGACCAAAGTCGACCGGAGTCTTCGTCTCCTGGACAGTCTTTCATCTGAACGTGTCCGGTGGGACGCGGCCAGCAAGTCATTCGAGACACAAATTCAGACTCTGGTCGGCGATGTGGTCATCGCGTCGGCATTCCTAGCATATGGAGGCTTGTACGACCAACAGTTCAGAAAGTCCATGGTTGATGATTGGCTGCACCATATGTCTCAATCTGGCATCTCCTGCAAGAGCGACGGCTCAGTACTGGGCTATTTATCCTCCGCGGACGAACGTCTGGAATGGCAGCGGCACTCGCTTCCCGCGGACGACTTGTGCATGGAAAATGCCATCATGCTCAAACGCTTCAACCGGTATCCCTTGATTATCGATCCGCCGGGCAGAGTCACAGAATTCTTGAAGCAGGAGCACCAAGACAGGAAATTGACAGTGACAAGCTTCCTTGACGATGCTTTCACGAAGCAGCTTGAGAGCGCATTACGTTTTGGCAATCCGATCTTGATCCAGGACGCCGAATACTTGGACCCTATCTTGACGCACGTGCTCAATAAAGAATACCAGAAGACGGGCGGTCGAGTCCTTATCCAGCTCGGCAAGCAAGAGATCGACTTCTCTGAGCACTTCCAATTGTATCTCTCGACTAGAAATCCCTCGGCGGCTTTTGCACCAGACGTTTGCAGCAGGACTACTTTCATCAACTTCACAGTCACGCGAAGCAGCTTGCAGACGCAATCGCTAGATGACGTCCTCAAGGCAGAGCGGCCGGATGTGGACAGGAGACGGACCAACTTGGTCAAAATGCAAGGCGAGTTCGACACCAATCTCCGACAACTGGAAAAGAGACTACTGCAGGCCCTGAACGAGTCTCGCGGTAACATTCTCGACGATGACAACGTCATTCAGACACTTGAAACTCTGAAGAAGGAGGCGGCCGTCATCACTAAAAAGGTTGCGGAAACGGAAGGCGTAATGGCTGAAGTTGAGCGCATCACTCAAAGCTACAGTCGCATTGCAAATGCGTGCAGCGCCATCTTCGCTCTCCTCGAACAGCTGCATCATCTCAACCACGGATACAGATTCTCGCTACAATACTTCATCGACATTTTCCATACGGTTCTCCACCGGAACCCCCATCTCACGGACAAGACAAATCATGAGGAGCGAAGCGAAATCATCCTGAAGGACATTTTCGTGGAAGCCTACCGCCGAACCTCCTTATCTCTGCTGCAAAAGGATCGAATCACACTGGCGATGCTTCTTGTTCGAGCCACTCCCTACCAATTTGACCACTCGGCGATGGAGCTCATTCTGGAAGACCGACCCCATTCCCGTGGCGCAGTGCCGGCGGACGGTCATGACGAGGACATCATACCGGCAGTCAAGCGGATTCCAATCTTCAAACAAGACAAGATTGATGCCACAAGCACAGGTTGGAAACAGTTCATGTCGGCTGAGCGTGCCGAGCACTGCGTCCCGATCCTTTGGGATGAGACTGACAACACCATTGACCAGAATCTGTACAAGTTGTTACTGATCAAGCTAGCTCGACCAGACAGATTCTTGCCGGCAGCTCAAGCACTGGTAGCAGGCGTGTTTGGACCAGAGATTTTCCAGGGCGATGACGACTTGAGAACGATCGTCGCGCAGGTCACGTCTTCGATACCGATCGCGTTGTGCTCCAACCCCGGCTTCGACGCAAGTTACAAGGTTGATGCTCTGGTTGAGAAGCAGAACACATCATGTGCCAATGTCGCTATGGGATCCGAAGAGAGTGTCGCCAGCGCAGACAAAGCGATCACGAGCGCTGCGGCGAGTGGCAGCTGGGTGCTGATCAAGAACGTTCACCTGGCACCTCAGTGGTTGCAGAGCTTAGAGAAACGTCTGTCTGCGCTCAAACCACACCCCGACTTCAGGCTGTTCTTGTCGATGGAATCAAGCCCCAAGATCCCTGTCAATCTCCTGCAAGCGTGCAGAACACTGGTGTACGAGCAACCTGCCGGCATGAAAGCGAATATGAAGGACACCATGACGGTACTGTCGGACCGTGGCACGCGGACGCCGGTGGAGAAGGCTAGACTCTACCTCCTGCTATGCTTCCTTCATGCTGTGCTGCAAGAACGGCTCCGATATGCGCCAACATTGGGATGGAAAGGCCTGTGGGAGTTCAATGACAGCGACTATGAATGTTGTTCATTCATAATAGATGCCTGGGTCGATGCAATCGCACAGGGGCGTTCAAATGTGGCCCCTGTCAAAATGCCGTGGGATTTGATTCGGACGCTAGTGACGGAGATGTATGGTGGCAAGATCGATGATGAGGCAGATTTCTCGCTGCTGGGTCAAATTGTCAGCAAAGTGTTCGACCCTGCTGCGTATGAGACGGACCACGAACTGGTGTCTGATCCGGATGAGGGCCAGGCGCTGAAGGTTCCTTCAGGGACCACGATTCGCGACTTCATGGGCTGGGTGGATACACTGCCCGAGCGAGAACCGCCTGCATACTTGGGACTCCCTGCCAACGCTGAGAGATTGCTGTTGATGGGACAAGGCAGGGAAACTATCAGCAAATTGGCCAGGATTACCGATTTGTTGGAGGAGGGGGAGCAGACCATGCCGGAGGCTTCAAGTGGGGCTTGAGTGAGGTTGGGTATGGAGTATGGTCTTGGACGGGAATGGGTTGATTTTTATGAAGGTTGGAAGAGCGCTTCCGTCATGACCATAAAGTGTCAGCGTCCACATGGACATGTTTTCTTGTGTTGGGACGGCAATTTAACCCACCCGCCTTTTTGAGCGCATGGTGTAGGGCGTTGGGAGGTCTTCAATCATGGGTATACCCCGTCTAGTACAATTCGGCTTGCGGCCTTTGTCTTAGATAGATTTCAACGACAGAATTTCTCAATATTCTTTTCTGCCTTCCCTGTGCGCTTGACTCTCCGGCATATGCGTGACGAGGCTGAGCCGTGTACAAGGCTTAATCACGTGCAATGCGTCCGGCTTACCTTCCTTCCAATTGGCTGCAGCCATGTCACTACGCCCAGTCCACGCGACTGAGGGCAGCGATGAAAGAACCAGGTGTTCACACCGGCTAATATTGTATAAACAGGTGTCATTGTCTTCCCTTCAGCATGCTTAGCACCTTCTGCATCCTTTCTTGCGTCTTAAGACGAGAGCAGAGACTAGGATGCGACTTGGCGCGAAGACAGTAACATGACGACTCCTACACCTTGGCCTCAACCTGCCACCATGGGCGAGGGGCCCGGCAGCGACGTGCCACGTCCCGGTGTTACAATTCTTGCGTCAGTTCTCTCGCAGACACAGATAATGACCCCCTATCCCGCGAACGTGCCGTTCGAACCGGCGATGACCATCGCCATTGACCCGATCGCCCTCATCACCCAAGAATGTATAACGATCACGTCCGCGATGCGCAAGCACGCCCGCTGGGCTCAGTCTTCAGTGTCAGCCATTCTAGGAGGAGGGGCAACAAGAGTGCAAGAGAAGGAACTGCTCCGGTCATCGTCACAGCCACGCCGCACGAGCAAAGGCCCCGTCATGCTGGATCCAGGAATGGCCAGGCTCAATGTTCCCGGCGCTGGCGACGACGACAACTCCAGCCTAGCTAGCAGATGGGGGCTTCGCGGCCGCAAAGGGAAGAGCATGCAGGATAATCCACTCCTTACAGCCTTTGCACGTCTGCGTCGTGACTTGGCTGGTTGTCGGGATGTCTCTGCGGTCGACGCTCCGGAGCTCCTCCACCCATTCCTGCAAGTCATACGCAGCTCATCCACGAGCGCCGCGATGACGAGTCTAGCGGTCATATCCATTACGAAGTTCTTCGCATACCACATCGTCACGATCCGCTCACCAAGGATTTCTCAGGCCATGCACTTGCTCTCGGCGGCCATCACCCACTGCCGCTTTGAAGCTAGTGACACGGCGGCGGATGAGGTCGTTTTGCTGCGCATATTGAGGCTGATGGAGTCGATCATCTCCAGACCCGAGGGCCAGCTCCTGGGCGATGAGAGCATCTGTGAGATGATGAGTACGGGGCTGAGCATGTGCTGTCAGGCCCGGCTTTCCGAAGTTCTTAGACGGAGTGCGGAGATGGCCATGGTCACTATGTGTCAGGTTGTGTTTGGGCGGTTGAAGAGCCTCAAGGTGGAGGAGATTCCAAAGTCAAGGAGCCGGTCGAACACCAGAACGACGTTGGCCAGTCCCACAGATGAGCTGAAGATTGAACCGCCCATGACGGGGAGTGTCATGGGGAATGGCCAGCCGGAGAGACCGAGTGTCGACGTGGATGGCCGGGTCAGTGCTGAGGGTGCTGCCGAACCCAAGACATCGTCTTCAGAGCCGCAGAACACGAATGCGCCCGCGACCGAGGACGAGTTCGAGAACGTCGAGCCTTACGCTTTGCCATCCATTAAGGAGCTCTTCCGGGTCCTGATCGATCTGCTCGATCCACACGACAAGACACACACCGACGCTATGCGCATCATGGCGCTAAGAATCATCGATGTTGCGCTGGAGGTTGCCGGCCCTTGGATAGCAAAGCAACCTGTGCTCGCGGCCCTTGTGCAAGACGATCTGTGCCGCCATTTATTCCAGCTAGTTCGGTCGGACAACATGGTGCTGCTCAACAGCTCGTTACGAGTTGCAGGGACATTGTTAGCCACATGCCGAAAACTACTCAAGCTTCAGCAGGAACTATTTCTGTCCTACCTTGTGGCTTGTCTGCATCCCCGAGTCGACATTCCACAAGAGGCGGGGATTGATCCGTCGCTCTACGAAGGCGTGCCCCAAGCTCCAAAGTTGGTCAGACCGGCGCCGTCGCAACCAAGCAGTGGCCGGTCGACCCCAGTACCCATCAAAGACCGGCAGAAGTTGGGCCTGGAAGGCGGCGCTAGGAGACCAGAGGCGCGCGAAGCCATGGTTGAGTCCATTGGCACGCTCGTTCGGATGCCGAGCTTCATGGTTGAGCTCTTCCTCAACTATGATTGCGAGGTTGACAGGCAGGACCTCTGCGAGGATATGGTGGGACTTCTATCGCGGAATGCCTTCCCAGACTCTGCGACCTGGAGCACAACGAACGTGCCTCCACTGTGCCTCGATTCTCTGCTGAGCTTCGTGCAGTTCATCGCAGAAAGGCTAGACCAGGAAGTGCCGTCCTGGGCGGAAGAACGGATACGACAACTTCGGCTACAAAGAGTTAGGAAGAAGATCATCAAGAGTGGGGCATCGAAGTTCAATGATGACCCCAAAGCAGGCGTGGCATTTCTGGTCAAGAATGGCATCATCACAAACCCTGACGATCCAGTCCAGGTGGCGCAATTCATGAAAGGCACTTCTCATTTATCGAAGAAAGTGCTGGGAGAGTTCTTGACCAAGAGGTCCAACGAGGCGCTCCTCACGGCCTTCATTGATCAATTCGACTTTGTGGACAAACGGATCGACGAGGCGCTGCGGGAAGTGCTTGGTTCCTTCCGTCTCCCAGGCGAAGCAGCACTTATTGAACGAATTGTAATAACCTTCACGGAAAAGTACATCGAGGCGACGGCGCCGGAGGACATTGCAGACAAAGACGCAGCCTTCGTGCTCGCCTATGCGATCATCATGCTGAACACGGACCTGTACAATCCCAATGTTGCCAAGACTCAAAAGCGAATGTCGCATGAGGACTTTGCCCGAAATCTTCGTGGCGTCAATGCGGGCAAGGACTTCCCTCCGCAGTTCCTGCAGGACATCTACGAGGCTATCAAACAGAATGAGATAATCCTGCCGGACGAACACGAGAACAAACACGCCTTTGAATATGCTTGGAAGGAGTTGTTGTTGAAAACACACGACGCTGGCTCCCTGGAGTTGTGTGACACGAACGCCTTCGACGCCGAGATGTTCCAGGCCACCTGGAAGCCGATCGTCGCCACGCTTTGCTACGTCTTCATGTCAGCGTCGGATGATGCTGTCTTCTCCCGCGTCGTGGTTGGATTTGACCAGTGCGCCCAGATTGCCGGTAAGTACGGCATCACCGAAGCCTTCGACCGCATCGTGTACAGTGTCAGTCAAATCAGCGGGCTGGCGACTGAAGTGCCACCAAGCACGTCCCTGAACACGGAAGTGCAGGTGGGAAAGAAGAGAATCATGGTCAGTGAAATGGCCGTCAGACTCGGACGAGACTTTAAAGCCCAGCTGTCGACCGTTTTGTTGTTTCGCATCCTGCAGGGCCACGAGAATGCGGTCGGAGACACGTGGATTTATATCGTGCGAATTCTACGGAATCTCTTTGTTAACTCTTTGATCACGTTGCCGACGTTCGAACAGAGCAGACTGGGTGATATTGGCCCGATCCCTCTGCAACCACCTTCACAGGTCATCGATCGAGACGGCCGACTCAGTGAGAGCGGTATCTTTTCGACTTTCACGTCCTATCTATCCAGCTATGCGGCAGATGACCCACCCGAACCCTCGGAAGAAGAGCTGGAAAATACTCTCTCTTCCGT
Organism: Cladophialophora carrionii CBS 160.54; assembly: GCF_000365165.1. Taxonomy (NCBI): domain Eukaryota; kingdom Fungi; phylum Ascomycota; class Eurotiomycetes; order Chaetothyriales; family Herpotrichiellaceae; genus Cladophialophora; species Cladophialophora carrionii. The sequence goes on from NW_008481831.1 coordinate 669,500, forward strand.
TGACTGCGTGAAAGCCTGTCGACCGGATCGTGTGCTTCAACATATGTTCTCGCTGCCTCCGACACAGATCAAATATCTGGTTTCCGCTCTACTGTCTCAACTAGAGGAATCCTCCCCGGTGGTGACAGTCAAGCCGGAACGGCCTATACCTGTTACTGTCAGGGTAAACGGTCATCGGATGCCCAAGGCAGGACCTGAGTACGATCCTGGCACGGTATTCCTGCTTGAACTTGCAACACTACTCACGCTGCGAGACGACCAGACGATTGCTGCAGCGGGTGAACAACTCACCGGCTCACTACAGAATGCTGTTAGGGATGCTTCGAATCTTCACCCTCTTGCAGCAGCCCGGGTGGTCCACTATCTCCTGGAGTTGCTGGGGTATAGCTACGTAAGTTATTATCTGCCTCGCTTTCGGGGCCTTCACGGCCACTAATAATCGTACAGACTCACGACTTCATGCGCGCCCCGGTCGTCCTCCACGCCATCTCGTCCTTCGATGACCAGACCCTCGATCGCACCGCTTCTACGATAACTTCCGGTCTTTCGGCCGCGATCTCCAGCGCCACCCCTCTGCGCAACGAGATTACCAAATCCCCTGATTTCTGGTCCACCCTACAACGTCTACATCAGCATAAAACCGAAGCAGAGAAAGTCTTGGATATTTTGAGCCACCTGGCCACCCAAGATCAGGCGCTCACAGCAGACAACTTCGAATCCGCAGTTAGTTTGGCAAACGATTTTGCCTCTGCGGGCTCGATCGGGAGTATCCAGGAGAAACGCAAGGACTTTGCGGCCAAGCAGGGACGTAGGGCCAAGGACGCCAGACCGGAGGACGCCGCGTTGGTAACTCGTGCCAACCAGGCAGTCTCATTGATCTACCAGTTAACCGAGCGCGTGCCTAGCCTGATTGACCAGAGCCATTTGGAGAGAAGTGAAGCGTGGGCAGCCTACTGGAGTCCGGTATTCCGTGCGCTGTGTTCTCAATGCGTCAATCCCTGCCGCGAGGTCCGCTATCGCGCCATCTCAGCTCTCCAGCGGACTCTACTCGGCGAGAGTGTGGCGGATACAGGTCACGAACACGCCGAATGGACCGCCATCTTCGACGAAGTGCTATTCCCTCTTACATTGAGGTTGTTGAAACCTGAAGTCTACCAGCTCGACAGTTTGGGCATGAACGAAACCAGGGCACAGATGGGCGGACTTTTGTGTAAAGTGTTCCTCCGCTATCTTGATCGACTTCACGACATCCCTCTCACCACCGAGACTCTCGCTGCCGCCGAGGAAGAAGAAGATGAAGAAGATGAAGAGGGCGAGGACCATACAGAAAAACAAACCAACGAGAACCAAATGCAAGACGTCAAAGACGATGCACTCGCGCGGCACCAAGTCGAGGACAAAGGCACAGGAACCAGGATGGCAGACATATACCTGAAAACCCTATCCCTCCTGGACCGCCTCATGAACGCCGGCACCATCGATCCCAAATCCTCCCAGACAGACGCTTTATCTGAAGCAGTCCGCGAAGGCGTCAAAAACACGCTGCTAGTCATGGACGGGGCGGGATATCTCCAGCGGACCGACACGAGCGGAGCGCCGTCCCAAAGCCCTAGAAGTCCACGAACAGATATCAAACCGCAAAGAGGCGTGGTGACTGATGCCGAGATCTGGCCCGAGACCGTAAGACGGTTGGAGAGGTTTCTGCCAGGTCTGGTGGGGGAGTTGTTCCCTCGTGAAGCGGAAGATAAGGAGGCCCAGGAGGAGGGGAAGAAGACGAGGGAGAAGGAGAAGGAAAACGATGCAGGCACCAGTGCTGGCGATGAGAATAGGAAGCCTGGATCGAGACCGCAGACATATGAGCGGGAAAACGCCTGAGGTGGTTTGAGCCGTGATACAGTATCTCAGCATCTCAGTACGTAGGTATGTACTGCCTAATTACATATTGTCTCGGCGAATCGAAATAGGCAATTAAAGAGGACGGACAGCAACGCGTACACGGGCAAGGGCAAGGGCAAGGGCAAGCGTGTAGCGTGTAGTGCCCATAACCCCTACAAGTACGGAGTGCATATACTCAGTATATTGGGAGAGAATGAATGAATTAGATTCATCCAGTCTCCCGGTCTCGCAGTCTCCCGGTCAGTGGTGTTCGTTCGTCTGGCTCGACGCCGTGGTCGTGATCGTGATCCCTTCCATGCACACAGTTCAGTATACAGTATTCACTGTTGTTACTACATAGTTTCAACGCCCTCGGCGGTCATTGGCAATCTGCATTTCAACGTCTCCGCATTCACGCGTGTCTGTTCACTACCGCCGACGTTGATGCCCGTGGTTTTTTGCCTGGGGTACGTATGTGCGTACTGCAATGTATTGCAATGTACTCCAAGTTGACTGCTCTCTCTGTGGGTTTATATTTGTGAGTGTGTTGATGGGTGAGTGGGTGAGTGAGGGAGGGAGTGAAGGAGACTGTGTATTCCATAAGACAGACAGACACACACACACACACAGAGAGAGAGAGAGAGAGAGAGAGAGAGAGAGAGAGAGAGAGAGAGAGAGAGAGAGAGAGAGAGAGAGAGAGAGAGAGAGAGAGAGAGAGAGAGAGAGAGAGAGAGAGAGAGTTGCGCATACACAGGCATCAAGTCGGGCCACGCATCATGTAACGACATCACGGACGGGAGTAAGTACTCGATCTACGTTTTCGTGGCGCCTAGCCATAGGGATGAATGGCATCGAATCTTCAACTCTAGGGACGTTTTCTCGTTTTTCGGTTTCGTTCTCTATGCCTCCACCTCCGCCTATCCTACGCCTGCTCGTACTCGTATGAGATTGTGGGTTTCATGATTTGCTTGCTCGCTCGCTCGCTGTTATATCGTACCCTATCGTACCCTATCGTGTCCTCTGCGTGACTCCAGTCAGTTGGTCAGTCAGTTTCACAGGCGTGCCCTTGTGGATTGCCCTCACTTGCTAGCTCGTTGATTGATAATTGGTGCTCGACTTCACGCTCCCCACCGACGCCTTCCGCCTCTCTGTCTGGCAATCACATTTCCACTGCTTTCTGAATTCGTCGACGGTCAATTTCCCCAAGATCTTCAGTGCAGCCTTGCTTGCTCGGACTTTTGCGTACTTCACACTGTGGCCCTTGCCGATGGTCACGATCTTGCCATGCACCATCCACCCCAAATGGCATTCCACGCCTGTCATTGCGGCATCGCCTCCATCAACGTCAACATCGCCGTCTTCTCCTTCTTCGGCGTGCGTGGTGGGTGGGACAGATCCTTCAGTCGGGACGGGCACGGCTTTGCGGCAGCCGAAATCTTGAGTCAGGAGACGGACAAGATGGGTGGTCGGATGACGGTTCGCGAATGTATCGTAGGCCTCGATGTTCTCAAAGTGCCACTTGACGTGCTTTTCAAAGAACTTCTCAATCTCTCTGAAGTCGAAGTTGGAGTCCACGAGCACGGCCCCGAGATAGCTCTCCACCAGGTCGGCGAGGACTTTGGGGACATTGGAGCCGGTGACCACGCGGGTCCAGAAATCGGGTTTCACATTGGCGTCTGCCCACGCTTCTTGCACCTTGCTTGCGTAGCTGCCAATCTCGTCGTAAACGGCGGTACTCGTGGCGTAGACGAACTTGTTGAACCCTAGGATGACGGCAAGAGCGGCCAGGAATTTGTTGCTCACCATGGCCATTTTGTGCTCGGTCAACCACTGCGGATCTCGGGTCGGATTGGTCGAGAAGAGCCACCAGATACAGACCCAATCGAGACATGCGTCACCGAGGAACTCGAGGCGCTGGAGATCTTGCACGGGAGAGTGCTGGTCCGACGAGTGGGTCATGGCTGAGCGGATCAAGCGTGGATGTTTGAATCGATAGCCCGTAACCGCGAAGACTTTGTCCGCATAATCATTGGCTATCGGATCGTTGAGCTCTCCGACCCAGGCGGCAGGCTTGTACATGGGCAGGACCTCCTTCCAAGAGTTGATCGCATGGTCAGGGTGTTCGACAAGCTTGGTGATTGCTTTGATTCCGAGGTCGAACTTCTCTTCCGTGGGTAAATGCTGGCTCGTCATGATACATGCTCCGATCGTCGCCTCGCATACATCTGCGATGGTCTTCTTGCCCAGGGCATGCTTGCGGTGCTTGTCTGTCAATTTGATGATACGACCCTTTCCAACCCGCTCCAGAAACTCAGGGTACCAGGTATCTCGCCAACTCTCGCCGGTCGAACGGATGTAGCGGTAGAGCTCGTAATGAGGCGCCGAAGCTGTCTCGCACAGCCGACTATTCGATAGCAGGTTCATACGTTTGCAGTGCATGCCCTCCTCGTTACAGGTCGTGCGGTTGTAGACTGTGATGGTGGTCATCAACTTGAGAAGCGAATCTCCTATGAATTCGAGCCGCTCGTAATTCATGGCACCCGTCTCCTTGGACGTGTCAGGCTGCTCCTCCCCTTCCGGCCGATGCTGACCCCCAGCATCCGATCCAGATCCGGCAATCTCTGCTTCGGCGGAAGAGTTTTGAGTATAAGCCTCCAAAGCCAAGTCCAGAGGTACGTGCTCAAGGTCAAGCTTCTGGAAGGCCTCCCTTACGATGAGGTAGCCTTCCAATCTGTGAAGAATAGAAGGCCACAGTATGCACGTTTGGGCCACTGAATAAGAGATCCGACCGAGTTCCAATGGCTGTGGAGCAATGTGGCAGAAGGCATATCGCTGTTCTTTCTCGGGACATTTCTTGGTGTACTTCCGACCTGCTATGATTGCTTTGGCGTCCAGTACAGGCTGATGTGCATCATACCCGTCCTTGACTTCTTTCTCAAAATCCTTCGACTTCGCTCTCCAGGTGCTGTCCGAGAATTCAATGATTGTCTTGTCGTACTTTTTGTTCAGGCTCTTTGCGCTGTCAGGGGTGGCATCGAAGATCGTCTTTCCCGGCAGAATTTCTCCCGTGAAATAGCGGAACTTTCCGCTTCCTCGGTCGACGAGAAAGGCGTTACACCATTTACGTGCATCGGATGAACTCGTAGAAGGGTTCCACTTTCCTCGTTCAGGTGCCCCTGCAGCCAAAAGCTGTTTCATATGTACGACCTTTTCGAAAGCCCTCGATTGTCCTGGCTGCCCTGGGGGGGCCAGCCAGTAGCTCATTGAGGTCGAGTTGTGGGAATATTGCTTGTTGAAGATATCGTAAAAGATGCCATTTAGAGTGTAAGTAGTCAATGCTTCGACTTGATCAGTGGTGACGACGACTGGGTCCGCATATTGGTAAAACGTGACATGCTTCTCAACATTATTGTCCACATAGACAGAGAATCTGGGGATGGCTGGGAGTTTCGCGCGAGAAAAGAGAAGCACACCCTCGGATGACCATGCGCTTGATTCAGGCTCGACCCGTATGTGTGTGACGAACAGCTCAGTAGGTAGTATGGGTGATGTTGTTCCGCTGTTAACCCAGAAATCCGGTTTCACTTTCTTGTCGTACTCATCCTTCCTCTCGGATACGGCAATACGAGCATTCAGATTGGCTGGTTTCACCTTCGAGAAGATACTGTCCAGATTCTCGTCCAACAGATGGGCTTTCCGCAGTTTGTAGATGCAATGCCATGCAGCCGAGCGCTTCGCCAACGCCTTGTTTGTTCGTGGTTCACCCTTGGCTCCTTTCACTCCAGCAGTTCGCGGGTCATCGGTAGGAGGAAGGATGACCTTGTACTGAAACATGTTCTCTTCGGCGCCGATCATCTCATCGTAAATCTCAGAGGAAGCCGCTCCGATCTTCTTCAGCGACTCGGTGTAGCGCTTGAGCAACAGTAGCGAGTTTGCATAATTTGCTAGAACGCCAGCACCAGTGACGAAGCTCTGGCAACTCGCATCTCTGGCCATCAGTTGTTTTAACTTGGAGCCTTGGCCCAACAACCGATCCGGTGGCAGTTGCCGACAGTACTCTCTGATATATTCGTCCTGCTGCATGGCAAAGTTGACACCTGCTTCCTGTGAGAAATTTCCTTCTTCAATCATATGCACAAAGACTGAATCCTTCATTCGCGCTCTGCCTCGACTCTGCATATATTGGATGGGAGTTTTGTAAAGGTCAAAGCGGATGACAAGGTTGCACTGCGGGATGTCAATGCCCTCTTCGGCGACGCTGGTTGCAAAGATGATGTTGATGACTCCAGTCCTGAACTTCTCCATAACGGTTTCTTGGTCCCGCCACGAACCTGCCTCTATTCCAGACTGTGAAACTCCGACGAGAACGCCAGGGCGGAGGTGGGGGAGAGCAACGGACTCAAAGAGGTCGCAAAGAATCATGGCCGTCAGTCTCTCCTCGACAAATACTATCGATCGAGTGGTTGGCCCCGCCAAATACCGGTCTTTCAGCTCCTCATACAGCTTTGTCACTTTCGGAGACAGTTCCCTGTCCTCATCGACCTGCGGGGGACGGAAGGTGTATCTGTGCACGACCGAAACAGCCTCTCGAATCAGTTTCATCTTTGCCTGTCGCTGATTGGGGTCTGTTATCTCCATGTATGCTACGCTCCGCTCATATTTTCGGACGATTGCCGCCGACTGGTGCTCAGAGGTTGGGAGTGCATATTTCCAGATCCTGTCTGCTGCCCACCCTCCCAGGTGTTTGGAGGCGAACCGCGAGAAAATGAAGTAATGAGCCAAGTCTTTGACAAACCCACACAGCGGCTCGAGGGTAGAACATAGATCGGTCTGATATTCACCGTCTAGCGGAGGGTAGAGCCAGATGACGTCCTTTGCTCGAGGCGCAAACTCGTAGATGGAGAGATCAGTCGTCGTGACGATCTTGCTCTGCAACAACGCCTCCAGATCAGAAACCACCTTGGCAATGTCTCGCTTAGAGTCAACAGGGGAAGCTGTCATGCCGAAGATGCGCGGTCTGTCACCTTTCCATTTGAGGTAGTAGTCCCTGATGATCCGCGAATATGGGTGGTTCTTCTTGCAGTGGTGAGCTTCATCGAAGATAAGAAGAGAGATCTGGCCAATCTTGACAAACGAATGCATGAGACAAGAATCGAGCACAGCAGCTGTGCAGACCACGACGCTGTTTTCGGCAAAGATTCTGCTCCATTCCGCTTTCTTCCACAGGTCGTCAGATGTATCCCCGAAGAGAGGGATGACCTTCTGTGGTAGATTGCTGCTGAGAAAGCGAGCCTGTTGTCGAGCAAGATGGACACTGTTGACCAGAAAGAATACGATCTTCGCCGCCTTGCCCTGGTTTCGAGTAATGATTTCTTCGTGGAGATAGTGTCTAATCAGCAACGCAGCAATGAGGGTCTTGCCGCTGCCAGTATCGAGGACAGCGATGATGTTCTCATCTTTGGCCTTATCAAAGAGCTCTTGCTGATACTCGCGGGCTTGGTCGATAATCCTGTTAGATTCACCGTTTTTGATCTCTCGGGCTGCCACGGTGTCGACACCATCGTTGGCGTGGGCGATGATGTAGTTGTTCAAGGTTGCTTTGTTGAGATCGAAGTCGACCTGGCTCGCTGAGCTCAATAGTTGAGATCCAGATTCATCTTCTGATTCAGTGAGATAGTCTTCGTCTCGTTGTCCCAGATTTACTTCCAATCGGTCTGCCAATTTTGTGGCGCTGTCATTGATCGCCATTGCGGGACCGTAACAGCCTCAAGGTGGTTGACAGAGATCAGAAGCAAAGACATCATTGGAGCAACCCAAGGGTGCGGCTGAAGAAAGGTGAAATCTAAGGCAACAGGGAAGGACGGTGAGTGACGAGTGAGAGTGGCCGGGATCATGCAGACGAACTGGAAATTGAAGCAAACAAACCCACGAGACAGACAGAGCTCAGTGATGGTATCACCTGGGCTCCTGTGAGCATTCGTACAACATTATATCCATGGACGACTTCGCAGCTGTTTCCCTCGGCGCCATCTGCCACATGTTGCAGGAAGTTGGACCAGAAAGAAGTGGTCGAGCATAGAGCTTCGGTGCCCCTCTGCGTTGGAGGAACGAGTTCTTGTCTTTGTGGGTATGAGCAATGCTTAGTAGGTGCCAGCTACTGTAGCTTGCTTTAGGCTGCCTCGGTTAGGCTCTCCGATCGCCAGGCACAAAGCTACGGTCAGTTAGGAGTCGTGATACGCCTAGGCAGGCTAGATTCCTCCCTGGGCGACATTATGTCATCCGACTGCTGCAGCAACACCAGTAAATCAGATATTTGACCACGACTTCAGCAATTGAGAGCCACCAATGTAAGACGAACACTGCCTGCAGTCCAACATGAAAAGCATCACTGCTGCGCTCCTCGCGCTTGTTGCCGTCACCAGCGCTCATGGCGTCCATCCTGATGAACGAGTCAATCCCGCGGACGATTGGGCACTGTACCATATGCAGGAAGAGCATCGTTCGTCCAAGTCTGCATCTGCACATGAGCCAGTTGAACTGACACGCGCAGATATATCCAACTTCGACCCGGCCTCCTTCTTCTCGCTACACGACTTCAACAACGACGGGTCCTGGACGCCCGACGAGGTCCGCCGAATCTACGGTCTGGACGACGAATCTCTAAAAGATACACCCGCAGACCAGAAAGACAAAGCCGTCTTCGACGTCTTCAAGATCTTTGACCCCTATCAAAGTGGCGTCATCACTCGAGATCAGTGGACCAAGAAGATCAATGAGGGCAAGAAGCTCCCCGACTTCGGCCTGGGACCCGGTCATCACGGCGACGATGAATATGAATACGAGATCCACCATTTCGAGAAGTACCATGATGAGAACACAAGAGAAGAGGACTTGATCCATCCAGAAGATATCGAGCACTTTAGGAAACACGACCTGCTGGAAGATCAAGCCGACCGGATATTTAGAGAGCAACAGCAGACCATTGTCGAGAGGAATATCCCTCGGAAATTCCTACGGCGGGCGTGAGGCCGGGACAAGAGAGATAACCTGTACGAGTATGACAAAATAGGGATGAAGGGATGATGGGGTTAACCATTTGATGTGATTGCGACATCAAAAACACAATGCATGACTCCAGGCGCATACGTCTTGACCTGCTCAACGTGTTGGCAACATGCGTGGAAACGACGGTCGCCCGGGCTGACCTGAAGCAGCCTGTTGACTTGGTCGACAACTTCTCCAGTCATACGCTCGATCTCCCGCATATCGACGTTCTCGTGAACGTGAAGCCAGCCACCTTTTCCACCCTCATGCATGGTTGTGAGAATAACCACGGCGTCACGCCAGCTCGCTCTCGAAGTAGGCAGTAAGCCCAGGTTGGCATGCCTGATGTTCAGGTTCGACCTCTCCACCCGAGCATTGCCCTCCATCCTCCTTAACTCAGACTGAATCTCCTGCAAGACTTTCGCTGCCCACTTGTTGTCTCCCAAGAATGCCACACATCTCACCACGTTCTGTTCTCCTGGCCCGCCCTGGTCGCCTTCTCGAATCCGTTCCGCGAGCTCCCTTACGCTTCCTCCCGCTGCACTTCCTACACTCCCAATCGCGTCCACATTGACAACCAGGCACTTCCATCCATTCCTGTCACAACCCCTTCTCAGCCCCTCGATACTCCATGGATTGATATCCCACCCGTAAACCCGCCGCACTCCCCTCTTCAGATAGCAAAAAGCAAAGTATCCAATCCCGACGTACATGTCCACAACATCCACCATGGTGACGTCGTCGTGACTCCCGAATTCAATCTCAACGTCGACCTCTGACTCGCGTGCCGTGGTCATTCCCGGAAACCAAGACCGCAAGCCCAGAATGCGCGCCTTCTCAGACACATTCCCCCGGCTGAACATCGTGTAAAGTGGCGCCCAAACCTGCGTAACGCCTTCATGCTGGGCCGTGGCCGTCCAGAACGCGGCCTGGAAGTCCTCCGCTGTGGGCGTTAGAGTACGTACTCTATGCTGCTCGAACGGGAGCGCAGGGCCCCAATCACCATACACGGGGATCAAGCCCGAGGGGCTTCGAAGGACGTTTGGACGCCTCGTGCAGTCCTTGTCCTTATCGTCATATCCACCTTCAAGTCGTCCCTCTTCCGCTGCCACTTGGTTAGTAACCTCCCCCTCCGACGCAGCAATGGGTGCGTTGATCGCGATCCGCGAAATGTCTAGCCCACGGAATCCCTCCTCGGTAATACATCTGAATAGAGCGGCCCTCTGGCTTTCCGTTAGCGTGCTGTAGAAGCGTGGCCATGCGGCGAGAGGAGGAGTCTGCTGTGCCGCGCTGATGAATGACGGGGGCAGTAGTAGAAGGGGCGCGTAAGCCGTGTATCGTTTCGGGAGGTCTGAGATGGCGAGCACGACGGGTAAACTTGTGCTTGAACTTGAATTTGCACTTGGACTTGTCCTTGTGTCGCCGCTAGTTGTGTTTGTGGTTGTCGGCGTCGGCGTGGATCCAGTTCTGCGTACAATTCCTACATGGGGCTTCTGATCGCAGAAGGCCACGATCCCTCGGATCAGGGGGTTCGCGGGCTGTGTTTTCCTTTTTTTAGAGATTGAATCGCGAGGTGGCGGCGGGTCGTCATGCATACTTGCGTTTACCTCATTTCATTCCATTCCTTTTCCTGTGAGTGCTAGGGTGGTGTTTGACTTTGCCGAATACAAGTTCCGTTTGATCGCTGACACGGGCCAACAGGACTAGCTGATCCAGACAGGGAGTCGAGAAAATCATATGAAGTGGAACTGAAGAGCATATTCAGTACGAGGCAGAGTGCAGCACCTCACGGAATTTTACAGTATTGCCAGCTGTAGTGGGCAGCGGGCCTCCGTCAGCCTTGTTTGTGGACATACCGAGTACGGACTACATACTGCCTCGCTGATGAGCTGCTTCAACTGTGGTGTTGCTATTACGTGACTGGCTGCATCGAGATGGAGAGTCGCGAAACTGACATTATTGTGTCTAGCAGATACGATCCTTTCCCCCCATAGTAATGCTCTATTGAAAGCTCCTCTCGTCTGATTTCACCGTCAGCTGGTCCTCCCCTCGGACCCGAGTCAACAGTGCATAACTTGTCATATTTTGGGCTTTGCCAGCTCTGCGCCTCTCTCCTTGATGGTTTTCCTTCTGGCATACCAATTCCAGAGCACCTCCCAAGAAGCGACCGTAGCCATCAGGGGCGGACAAACCAGGAGCAGCAGGCTCCACCATCGGGGACTGCCCGATTTCACTTTCTGCATCATATCGGCGATCTGAAGCTTCAGGTCCTCCTTGCTGCCATCATTGTAAAGCACGAAACCCTTGCCGGCGTCTGTCTTGCCATTATTCCGCCGCTCACAGCGCGCAGCCTTTTCACGAACATCAACCTGACTTTTAACCCTGTTTTCTGCATCTTCTGCCGACAAATGCGGGTCTCTCGCTCGTAACCTCTCCATCTGGATTTTCGGATCTGAGACAGCAACCACGACGACGGTACTGCAGAAGATGTCCAATCCGGACTCAAATAGCAGTGGAATGTCCAGCAGAACGGCCCAGTGCCCTCGGAAATAGTAGTATAACATAGCTCGAGCCATCAAAAACCGCACCGCGGGGTGTACAATTGCATTCAGCTTTTTCCTGTCTCGTGTTCGTTCTTCAGAGCTCCCAAATACTCTTCTTCCCAACGCGGGCCTGTTCAATGGTCTCCCTTTCCCTGTAGGGCCATCCTCCTTGCCCTCACAGAGTGGATCTGACGGTGGAAGGAGCAGATCTGGTGTCGTAGGACCAAACGTAGACACTATGCGACGATAGCCCCATGTTCCCGGTTCCACGGCTTTCCGTGCTAGCAAGTCGGCGTCTACCAAGGGCAAGGAGTAGGGTGGAGAGGAGAGTGTCTGGGAACAAGTTGATTTGCCTGTTGCGATCGAGCCTGTGAGACCGATCACGCGCATTTTGGCCGTTCAGATGTTTCTTACTTCCCAAGGATTGGTAGTCGGCGTTGAACCGTCATAGGTTTGCGCGACGGAGTGCAGTATCCTGGTTCAGAGAGTTAAGTGAGCGCGCCCCTCCAGCGTCGAGTGAGCTTGCACCGAGGTAGAATTCGGCCTGCGGAGAAATGATATTCCGGAGTGGTAGTGGTTTTTGTCATTCCCTCAAATGAGGCTGATGTGCAGCCTGATGGATAAAGACGAAGATTGTCGCAAAGTCAAGCAGATACAAACACCGCGCCAACATTGCTCGAAACTCGCCTATTATTCAAACAGTTGGAGTCGAATCTGACTGACTGGCAGCCATTGATGACATCGTTTGTGTTTCCTGATTGCGGTGACTCAATCTTTGCTTGATGGGAAAACATCACCATTTGTCCATGCACGCTTGCCAACTCACATAATGTCAATGAACATGATTTACCCAAAGTCGCGGTGATATTTACTTCTGGCCTCAGCCCGAAGGTAAATAATGAGCCTGCGAACTCTACATACTACCAAAAGGATTCTACGACTTAAGCAGACCATCTCTCAGTCAAGCACGCGCCCAGCCATGACCGCCGTCCAACTTCCGTTAACACCAGCCGAGAAGCTTTTCCGACAATGTCTGCTAGATTGCCGGCAGCAAATGCAGGACACCCCGGGGATGAAGGAACTTGTGCTGCGATGGACAGGAGGCTGGGTCAGAGATAAGCTGCTAGGTGTCCAGAGTCATGACATCGATGTGGCGCTGAGCTCTATGACCGGCTTGCAGTATGGCCAAGCCATGCAGGCTTTTATGAAGCAGCACGGCGCCAAGTACGAGGAAGAAGCTATCAAGGAAGGCATTAACCCACAAGTCAAAGATATCCATACAATCGCAGCCAACCCAGAAAAGTCTAAGCACCTCGAAACGATCACGACAAGGATGTTTGGTCTCGATGTCGATTTCGTCAATCTCCGCAAAGAGGTCTACGACGAACAGAGCCGCAACCCTCAGATGGAATTCGGCACGGCTGAAGAAGACGCCCTACGTCGAGATGCCACAGTCAATGCTCTCTTCTATAACCTGGACACACAAACCGTCGAAGATTTCACCCAGAAAGGACTGGATGACATGAGGAAGAAGATTATCCGGACGCCGCTTGCACCATTCCAAACATTCAAGGACGACCCTTTGCGAGTTTTGCGCCTGATCCGCTTCGCTTGCCGGTTAGGATATGTTATCGAGTCCAGTGCGCAGGAAGCGATGAAAGACAAGAGCATACACAAAGCTCTTCGCTTGAAAATCAGCCGAGAGCGCGTAGGGGTAGAGATCGGCAAGATCATGGCCGGACCAGATCCATACACCGGATTGAAATACATCAATAGATTCGACCTTTATCCAACCGTGTTCGGTGACCCAATGGCAGCTGAGGATGATTTCCCGGTTGACGCAAACCAAGCACTCATCGCATACGAAGGATTGAGCCGCATCCTCGAGGAGAAGTCGTCGATCTGCTTGGTTTTAAAACCCAAGGAAGATCAATCCTTGAGCTGGTTCCTGGCTGCATACACTCCTTTTGCAAGATCGTCGGCCCGCGCTGAACAGTCATCGAGGGAGGGCATCAAGGCTACGAACAAGATGAGCAAAACTCTGAAAGATGCCATCGATCTGCGGCCAAGGATTCTCGAGGTTGTGAAGCTGGTCAATGACGACCAGGCTACCCGAGCAGATGTGGGTATGGCGCTCAGACAATGTAGAGAGGCGTGGCGGTCGCATATCCTTTTCTCCCTCCTCTGCGATATTGTGGAGGAAGACTTCTCAGCAGTGACAGATCGATACCAGAAGTTTCTCACTTTCATACACGACCAGAAACTCGAAAATGCGCATACGGTTGTGGCTATTCTGAATGGCAACCAAATCAAAGATGCATTGGGTGGTCCCAAGGGCGGTCCTTGGCTCAAGAGAGCAGTCGACATGCTTGCACAATGGCAGTTCGACAACCCTGAAGCGCCGAAAGACGAAGCGATCAAGATGATCGCGGGCAAAAAACAGGAGCTTGGTCTAGTCTGAAGTCTCCTTACAACTTCGATGATGCTGCAAGCTTTGTTGCTCGCAGCTGCACATCCCTCGCCTCCTGACGGACAGCCAGATCGAGCATGATCTCTTCGCTGCCACCTCCCACGACATGCACGCGCACATCGCGGCTGATCTGCTCAATCCGAGCACCTCGGCCAGTCTTGGAATAGCCAGCTCCACCCATGATTTGTTGCGCCTCGCGACAGACCTGCTCCAGACACCTGGTGCTCATAACCTTCAACAAGGCCGTCATGCCCCCAACGTTCACTTCCTTGCCTGTGACTCGGGAAGTCTCGATGATGAAGCAGAGTTGTTCTAGGAAGGAATGTGCGGGTTCGATCAGGATTCCGAACGTAGCGACCTTCGACTTGATGCCAGGGTGCTCGATCAATTTCTTGCCGAAAGTCTCGCGATCGCAGGCGTAAGCATACGCGTCCTGGGCGCAAACTCGAGCTAGACGCAGTGCGGCGGTCGCCAGCGACAACCTTTCGGGATTGAAGTTTGACATGATCAACTGGAAACCCTTGTTCTCTTGTCCGATCAGATTCTCGACAGGGACCTCAACATCCTCGAAAGTGATGAAGGTCGAACCTAGAGAGCCTTAGTGAAGAATACGAACATAGCTGGAAAGGATCATCATACCACTTGCATTGACACCCTGGTTCTCCATTCGTCTGGTCGAAGCGCCTTTCGCCTTCAGTGGGACAACCAACAAGCTAATACCCCCGCGACCGGGTCCGCCTGTTCTAACAGCGGCCGTGCAAAAATCGCACCAGATGCCGTTTGTGATCCACTTCTTACTGCCTGAGATGGGTGTTAATCCGTACCAGGCAACACCTCTGGCTAGCTTCACTTACCGTTCACGATGTATTTGTTGCCTCTCCGCTCGGCCGTCGTCTTTATGTTGGCAACATCACTTCCTCCATCCGGTTCCGTAATCCCTAAACAGAACCTGATCTCCCCTCTGGCAACCTTGGGCAACCACTTCTGTCTCTGCTCTTTCGTCCCAAATCTACTGATCGGAGGACATCCAATGCCATTTCCACCTCCTAACCCCCAGATTGGTCCACACCAGCCTAATCTAGCAAACTCGTCGCCCAGAATTACACTGCACCAGGTATCCCATTCATCGAACGGGATACCAGCGGGTTGTAGAACACCGCCTGCATCAGCAGGATCAAGCACGGGGTGCGTAATCGCAAACCCCAGTTGGCAGTGCCGTAGACGGACGCTCTCCGGTACCTGGCCCGCTATTTCCCACTCTTGCGCGTAAGGAGCGAGCTCAGTGTCTACGTAGTTGCGGACGAAGGCACGAAGACGATGGTGTTTCTCGGTGTAGTACGGGTTCGTCGGCAGGTCTAGCTGAGGGAGCAGGGGCTCGGAGAATGGAGCTGGAGCGACGGAAGCCATGGGTGATGTGTTCTTTGTGAGATTTAGACAACTAGGAAGCTCAGAGCTTCCTCCTCATTTCGTGGCTACATCTTGGACAATAAGGCCACCGAGGGTGAATCCAAGAGCCGCGGGACAGCGAAAGTTGAAGGCGGTACTAGCTACCCGCGCGGGCATCCTCGGCTAACAATACAGGCTTCAGGGAAGGATTCTACCCGGTAGTGAATCTCAATTAACCAGAGGGGCTCGGACGGAGACGCGGGATCTGCCGTGCTAGTACTTGTTGCTGGCTGCAGTACGAGGTATAGCTTGCCTGTGTCGGAAGCCGAGGGTGCGCGTGCAGGCAGTCAATCTCAATCTCCAGTCAACCCCGTACTACGAGGTAGTATTGGATCTCGTCGAGACGCGCGGAAAGGAGCCTCGGTCGACTCGGCTTGGCAGGCTAGTCCAAATAAAGAGAATAACGTCTTGGCAAGACTAGTCCCGTTCGAGGAACAATGGCATCATCCGACATGCCATTTCTCCAACGCGCATGGCGGACAAGGGTAAAGAAAGCTTCTCTCCCAAACCTCCACCATCTCACCAGCTCTTAGGGTCTAGACCGTACACCTGCATCTCATACTAGGACCTACATTGAGGGGCGGTATAGCGATCTGCGAATCCCAGCTACTCTACTGGTGATCGACCAGCAACGCGGGACTCGCCAATGGGTTGAACACTGTCTGACCATTGCCATTTTCGGCAGCACAATCTCCGTGGACATCGGACGAGGGTGTCACATGCCTTGAGTTTGCGTTGGCATACCAAGATGGAGTCCTTCAAAGAATTCGTTGCAAACCAGCTGCCGGTCAACGCTGGCGACGACCGTTCAGCGCATGAAGGAGATCATGCCACCAACGATGTTAGTGGAGGGACACTGAACGATGATGCAGCTTCGCAGAAAGTCAAAATTGAGGATGGCATGCCTCGTGCTTTAGAGGTCAACAAATCCGACATAGATGAGACGGAGAAAATCGTGCCTCAGAAAAACCCTCATCCGAGTCTGTCGAACAATCCTCCGGACGAACCACCTCTGGCACCTGGCCAGAAGGATATCGATGATGAGGAGGACGAGCTAGATCTTTCCAAGTCCTTCCATCGCACCGCGAGTCCATCTCCCGCCGCCCTTCAACGCAACAAAGGCGCCTTGGTCAGCAAGGTAGGAGAGGAAGGGGTCGTGAAAATGCACAAGTTCACCCTGCATGAGACCGCAAATTACTATTACATCGTTGGCTCGGATCTTTTGGACTCTGCATTCCGGATCTTGAAGATTGATCGAACATCCGAACCAGGCGAACTCAACATCACAGAGGATGACATTGTCTACACCAAGAAAGAGACGCAGCAAATCCTCAATGCCATCGACGAGGGTAATCGTGCCACGGGCGGACTCAAGGTCAAGACCAGCTTTTGGGGCTTGCTTGGTTTCATCCGCTTCACGGCCCAATTCTACATGCTGTATGTGACCAAACGAAGTCAAGTGGCCATGATTGGCGGGCACTACATCTACCAGATTGACAAAACAGAACTCATGCCCCTCGTTACGGCGGCCTCTACACGAGCCAAAACGGATCGACATCTCGAAGAAGCTCGCTTCGTCAGCATCCTAAACAATCTCGACCTCACGAGGTCGTTCTACTTCAGCTACTCGTACGACGTCACCCGCACGTTGCAGCACAATATCATGCGTGAACGCCAGGCATTGCAGGAAGATCTGGCTGCACCTCACAGACCCGACCACAACGACATGTTCGTCTGGAACCATCATCTTCTCAAGCCTGCGAAGCAAGCCCTGAAGAACCCGTATGACTGGTGTCTGTCAATTGTCCATGGTTATGTCGATCAGAGTGCCTTGTCAGTATACTGGGGGAGAGTGGTCTACGTGACCATCATCGCACGTCGGTCCAGATTCTTCGCTGGCGCCAGGTTCCTGAAACGGGGTGCCAACGATCTCGGATACGTGGCAAATGACGTCGAAACCGAACAGATCGTGTCGGAGATGTTGACAACCTCGTTCCACTCCCCTGGGCCAATGCTGTTCGCGAACAACAAGTACACGTCGCATGTGCAGCACCGAGGCAGCATACCCTTGCACTGGACGCAGGATAGTACGGGCGTTTCACCGAAACCAGACATCCATCTCAATGTGGCAGATCCGTTCTTCAGTGCTGCGGCACTGCACTTTGATGACCTCTTCAAACGATACGGCACACCGATATATGTGCTCAACCTCGTGAAAGCCCGCGAGCGGACTCCCAGAGAGTCAAAACTACTTAAGGAGTACACAGTCGCGGTGAACTACCTCAACCAGTTCCTGCCCAAAGACAAGCAGATCCTATACCACGCCTGGGACATGAGTCGGGCCTCGAAAACTCGGGACCAAGATGTCATTGGCAGTCTAGAAGCAATAGCCGAAGACATTTTGCCGCGGACGGGATTCTTCCAGAACGGCAACGACGAGGAATCCGGTCTCAAACTTCAAAGTGGCGTCGCTCGGACCAATTGCATCGACTGTCTCGACCGTACGAACGCGGCGCAGTTTGTGATCGCGAAGAAGGCCCTGGGCTATCAACTCCAGGCGTTGGGCGTGATCGAGGAGCCGTCGGTCGAATACGACTCGGACGCCGTCAATCTGTTCACCCACATGTGGCACGACCACGGTGACACGATCGCCGTGCAGTACGGTGGCTCGCATCTCGTGAACACCATGTCGACGTATCGCAAGATCAACCAGTGGACGAGCCACTCGCGCGACATGGTCGAGAGCTTCAAGCGGTACTACAACAACTCGTTCATGGACGCCCAACGACAGGAGGCGTACAATCTCTTCCTGGGCAACTACGTGTTTGCCCAAGGCCAGCCGATGCTCTGGGACCTGACGACGGATTACTACCTCCATCACTCCGACCCGCGGTCCATGTTCGGCAAGCGCCGGCCGAGTTACCGGCACTGGTACACCGACGCATACCTCGAGTCACCGCAGATGCCGCCGTCGCTCTGGCCGCGAGAGCTCCGCGACCGACCGCTGGCGTACTTTGACGACTACTGGATCGAATACTACAAGCCGCTGGCCATCTCGTCGTTCCGCAAACTCCATTCCTTCAAGATGCACTCGAACCTGCGATACATACCCATCAGCTCCACATCCGGGGGAAAGTTCGACCTCAGCCCGTTTAAGGTGCGGACGGCGCACGAAAGCGACGGAGAAGGAGGACACGACAAGCAGCGCAAGGGAGTCAAAATAGTTGCCCCGTCGGACGATACTTCCACCACCGCCGACGGACGTCCGGCCGCCGGTCCTCCAACCGCAGTTGAGCCGACCCCGAAACCGAACACGCTGGGACCCTGGCTCGACGCTCAACAGCAACTGCATAACACGTTGGCCCGCCGGACGAACTACACGGGCATCATCAAGGAGGCGTCATTCGAGGTCCAGTCTCCGTCGGCCGTGCCTCGCGTGCCCAAACTGCCGGTCGCGGGGAGTACCGACCTGACCAACAGCTCGCTGCTGAGTAGTCCGCCGACCAAGGAAGAACTGGCCCTGCAGGCCTTCACCTCGCTGATCACGTCGTCGTTGAACCCCACGGTCCGCCAACTCTCCGAGTATGAGCGCTACGTGACGCATCCGAGCAAGATCCCGCTGATCACCACCTCGGCGACGGACTACTCGGCCGCCCCGCTCGAATACCTCGAGTACCTGTCCAAAACCACGTCGTCGCAAGATCCCGCCGAGGCGTATCCACACGACTCCATCCTGCGTCAATATGATGACGAGCGCGGAGCCGTGACGTTGACCATGGACGAAAAGGCCGAGGCCAGCTTGGAGGAGTACTGGGAGTACGTGCTCTCGGGCCAGGTGGAGGAGCCGCTGAGCGTGACCGAGGAGGAAGAGATGGGCGGCAAGAAGAGGTATAAGGCGTATCGGAAGTGGTTGCGGGGGAAGAGTCTGTTCAAGCAGAGGCCTGTCATGGGCGAGGACGTCGATGGTATTGGTCTTGACTCTTGATGCGCGGGGTGTTGCTGACCGAGGAAGGGCTTCGTTTTTTTCTTTTGAGATTCCGTGTGTTCTAGTGATAGCCCTCTTTACGATACCCGAATAGATTGGAATAGGTTGGACAAAGAGGAATTGACGTGGACTGACTGTTCTGTTCCCTGCCGTGTTGGAATGGGAGTTGCTTGAGTTGCGAATGGCTTGGACGGCGAGTTGATGAATTGTACAATCATCGAGGTTGCGACCCGAGACCTC
Source organism: Cladophialophora carrionii CBS 160.54 (assembly GCF_000365165.1). Taxonomy (NCBI): domain Eukaryota; kingdom Fungi; phylum Ascomycota; class Eurotiomycetes; order Chaetothyriales; family Herpotrichiellaceae; genus Cladophialophora; species Cladophialophora carrionii. Next base: position 689,103 of record NW_008481831.1, read on the forward strand.
CTCTTCCTGGCCGTGTACTGTGATGTGTACTACCTACACAAGCCGTGCTAAGCAGGTGTTCAGCCCAGCCATTATCCATTGTCAAGGGGTCGCCGCTGCCGCGCCTCGCGACCCTGCGCTTCATTGGGGGACTCCCTCCTTGTATTTTTGATCTCAAGTCATCTGTCCCGAAGGCGTATCGAGCCCTCGTAGTGCCGGGGCTACGTCCGTGTGCAGGAGGCTCGCATTGCCGGGTGTCTCTCTGAGCGCGTATTCGTGTCTAAAGAGCTGGGCCAGAATCATTTCTCTAGGAGACTGCTGCCCCAGCACTAGAGACACTCTTCCTTTCGCCAGTCAGCATTTACTTTTCCCTCTACCTCCTTCAATCGCCAAACAAGGCCGTCAGATCGTCTTCCTCCTCGACAAGCCTTCTCTTGACGACACTCCACTCATTCGGACCGACAATCTCTCCCAGCGTTTTTACCATTTTCTTCAACCGCGCCATCGTGTCTTCTAGGTGTGTAGATGTGGATGCGGATGCGGTCTTTCCGGCTGGTATACTCTCATTCTCATTCTCGTCAACGCAATTCACCCAACAGCCCACCAACCCTCTCAGGACTTCGGGCCACCATTTCTGTTGGACCCTCGTCCTCGCGACATCAAAGACACTGTCCACAATGTCAAGGATTGCGCTCACCATATCCGGCGCGGCCAGGAGAAAAGGATCCATCAACGAGGCTCTCAGCATGGGCAAGAGTCCCTGGAGATGTTTGACGCAATGGATCCCCATTCTGGAAAACACGGGTGGAATCTGCCGGAGGAGCAACATGGTAAGAGGCACGGAGATCGTGTTTGAGAGGCACCCAGCGTTGGTGCTTGAAGAAGATAAATGTGTCAAAGAGGCCATGATTCCATGCCTGTACACTAGCGTGAGCATGTTCTGGTAAGGGTTGAAGTCGGTGTCGATGTTCTTGTCGTCGCTGTCCTCGTCCGTCCCTGCCCCGCCTTGTGCCTTAGTCTGGTTTGACGGCGGCCCAAGCTTAAACTTAAGTCTAAGCCTAAGCATCACGAATCGCGCATCCACTAGCCCTAAAAACGCAGCATACACTTCCCTCAGTAGCGCCAGGCTGTCCGCCTCGGGCGTCAACGTCGGGAGCGACAGGAAATTCGTCCTCAGCGCGTCGACCATGACATCCGCTAGACCTGAGCGCTTGAGCATCTCAGAGTGCGTGGAAGTGAGGACCTCGCACAGCATGGCCAGCAACTTGCATCCCGCGGACTTGTACGGCGTGGGCGCCGCATCATCGATCATGTTGAGAATAGGCGGGACGAGGAGATGGAAGTGTGCTTCGATGGCCGTCTTGCGGAGAGTATTCTCTCGCGGGTCGAATGGCAGGGCAAGGTAGCTGGTTAGGATATATTCCAGTAACGGCACTGTGAAAGGGGTTGATGTCTTCCATGGGGGCTCGTCGGACCCATCATCTAGAAACCGGCTGGCAATTGAGGGCGGAGGAGAGGCTACGAGAGATTTTCGCCCCGTAGACGTCAAGTGAGGGTGTCTCGTCTTGGTGAATAGAGGTTTGATGATCTGCGTGAGCAGGTCGAGTAGTGTGGTGGGTAATTGCTCGATGGCGTGGGCGTCAGTAGCGGAGATGATGGAGTGGGCTTCGTGTCGGAGGGCTGTTGTTTGGGGTGGTTCGTTCGTCGGTGTGGTTTTGAGGGCAGCCAGGATAGCGTCTCTGCTCATGTTGAGGCCCTGAGGGGAGTAAGCGAGGTATTGTTGGTTGTATGAACAATGTCGCATAACATATCAAGTGAGCATCGCAATGCAAAGTGATTAATTAATTAGATCAATGAGACGATTGGCAGCGATTGTCTTGCGGCCAATCAGAGCTCAGCTTAGTCAGCATACAGCCTTGCCAACTCCCTGCGCAGCCCTGTGGGAGTTGACTTGCAACAACGTCCTAGTTTATTGGAGGCCAGAGGTAATCGTGGAGCGATCTTTCTTCCTTTCTATTACTCACTGCATCGTGCTGCATGTCCGAGAAGAGCCAGGGTCTACGTCTAGTCACAATTACCATCCACGAGAAATGCCTGATGCCGACAGTCAGTCTACACGGTACCATGGCTATGCTCCTGTAGGATCACCGTTCTAAGGAGTGCTTCGTTAACACCCCGCAAGACAAAACCGTGGGTATACTGTATGTTCTCTCTACACCGCCCTCAATTCGTCCTGAAACCCCATCAACCGCGTAATTCTTTCATTCACGGCCGTTTTTCTGACCGTCAAATTCTGGTCCCTCTCCGCGTCGACCGCTCTGGCAAAGAAATCCTTGTCGACGTCAAAATCACCGTGAAACAATTTGTGTAGAGGCCGGAGGAGATGCCTCTCAATGACCTGGATGACGACATTGTCGATGAAGACATCGCGGGCGACCTGGCACACCGCACAGTCAGTATCATGAACCTCTTTTCGTCGAAGCGCAGTCATCGCAAAACACAGAACAGAACACAATACACGTACCTCGTAGTAGATGATCATCCGCCTGCCCATCTCCTCGGCTGACTCGGCGCGGCTGTCCTGCGCGAGAACCCGGTCCACGTGTGCGGGCGTGTATCGTATGGGATTCGCAGTGGCATTGACACTGGAGCGTCCAGGCTGTCCAGGCTGTCCAGGTGTGACGGGGGTCATGGGCACGGAATCTCGTTCTCGCCCATCTCTCCCTTGTGCCTGCGCATTCGCATTCGCCTGCTCCAGATACGCAGACTCCTCCTCCGTGACGCGGTTGATCATGGCAAACATCTTGTTGGCCCTCATCTGGCGAGCGCGCTGTTCGACCCGCTTACTCTGCGTCTGCGCGGGTTGGCGGCGATCGTCCTCGATGGCGCGCAGCTCGTCCTCGGCTTTCCTCTTCTGTGCCTCGAGCGCTCTCTTCAGGTGTTCCTTGATCGCCTGGGTGACCCGCTTCGGCAGGCCGGGCAGCTGATCCTGCAGGACGTGGTCGATGATGTGGTCGACAAAGGTGCCGCACTGCTTGTGCGCGCGTTCCAGGTGCTTCTTGGCGATCTCGTTCCACGGCGCCGAGTGCTTCTGGAACAGCAGGTTCATGCGCTTGGGGTCGTAGCTGCCCTTGAGCTCGCGGCCGCGCGTCGATTCGAGCATCTCCTCGACATACAGCCGAAACCCGTCCCTCTCGTCCGTGAGGCTGCGGGTGCCACTTGCCGATCGCAGACCGTGACCGTTCGTCTCCACGTCACGCGCAAACTCCTCGTGGTCCTCCTCGATGCGAGACCGCAGATAATATTCGGGCGACCCGTCCCAGTCGGCCGAGCCGTCATACGTGCCGTCGACACAGCTTTTGGCCTCGACGGCGAGGTCGGTCCGTCTATCGCAGAACTTGGACCAGATCTGGTCCGCGTCGGCAAGTTTCTCGCTGAGGTCGTCCCGCTCTTTGATCGCTTTCTGGAGTCGGCTGTTGATGTCGTCTTCGATGATAGGAAGTTGACGCCGCGCGTGCTCGTAGTAGATGCTTCGTAGGCGGCCCTGCAGCGAGTGGATGCCCCAATGCGCCGGGTTGACCTGCTGCCATTGTCGCGCCGGGTCGGTGAAGAACTGGTGTTCGGCCTCGTCCCGTTCAGTCATCGACGTGTCGTTGCCTGTCTCCCGTACTCCGCGGTTCCGAAGGACGTGCCATCCCTTGGCGAAGTTGAACTCTGCAAGCCTGTCCGGCAGATTCTGGGCTTTTCGGATCCAAAAGTCCTCGAGCCCAGACGGCGACTCGACGAGATCCGGTTTCGTGATGATGCCAAAGGTGCGCTCCCCTGTCGGATCGACTTCCTTTGCGATCGTGAGGACCGACTGCTTCTGCGGGTCGAGATTCGCTTCCACCACGGCTAGAATCAGTGTCCTCGGCTGCTTGATCCAGTCATCCACGATCCGCTTGACGAGGTCGATATATTCTCGCCCTTCGTTGTGGGACGCAATCAGGCCCGGCGTGTCGATCAGAGTCAGCGGTTGCTGGTCCGGTCTCACCACCTCTACTTTCAGGACATCGGCCGAGAATCCTCCACGGCCGCCCAACAGCACGGACTCTGCTTCCTTGACGAGCTTGCCCAGCTCCGTCAGTCGTCTGGGCTTGAACCGGACATTTCGGAGCTTGGCCTGATCGTCAGGATTTCTGGCCGCATCGGGGACTATTTGAATGTCGATTGATTCCACATTCCCGGGCCGGAATCTGAGTCTAGAGGACAAAGTCAGCAGGTCTGTAGCTCCCCTCAGATGAGTCCGGGCGACTTACTCGGTGACGAATTTGGTGCATGTAAATTCTCCTCTGGGGAACGAAAGGCCGCTGATCGCCTCGAGCAACGAGCTCTTTCCCGACGACTGGCTGCCACACACCACGAGCTGAGGCAGCTGGAGTTCCCTCTGCACATCCAGATCCTTGAGCTTGTCAACGAGGTCGAACAGCCGTCTTTCCTCCTGGCTCTGCAGCCCCCTCAAGCGATCTCCCGACGGCTTTGGGACGGTGACGTATCCGTTCATGGTCGATGACTGCGAGTCAGGCGAATGTGATCCTCGACTCTGCTGATATGCCATTCGGCACAAGTGTTGCAGGGAGGTTGGTGTCGGAAAGTGTAGATATGGGAAGAACCTCTCTACCAGCACACCCCGTCGGTGACAGAGCTCGAAAAAAGACTAGATTAGATGCACGTAATCAAAGAATGAGTCTGAAAAAGAGACATTCCGAAGACACCAGGCGGAAAGTACATAACGTCGCACAAGACGAGTAGTGTATCAGCGCCACTCCCAGATTCACGGGTGCCTCCCTCAGCCTCATGGCGGAAACTCCGCCCTCTTGCGCGGCCTCCCTCTTCGAGTCCTCGCACAGGCAGGCCATCTAGACTTTGACCCGGTAGGCTTTGCGCCCAAACGGGCAATGATCCAAGACGCGAAGGGGCAGAAACGATGATGCCTGGGCAAGGCCACGTACGTCGCCACCGCTACCGACGACGAAGTCGTGATTGGTCAAAAAGTTCGAGAGCGAGCGAACTTGCCTCGGACTGACGGTGGCGAAGCAGCAAACCACGGCAGCCTACGAGGTACGCAGCGACTCACAGCAACCCGTGGTCGAATCCCAATCCACGACTTGATCGACTTCGTGTGACGCATGCGCCCAGAAGGGGACACAGGTGCGCCTCGGACTCTTGCACATCTTGCTTAACTCAGGCTGAGAAAGAGGATCGCCTGCTACTGTAAGTCACCTGTGGCTCGGCCTGGCGGATTACACCCATTCCTTGGGCGATCGGTTGCACGCTTGCATTTCGAGCGTGGACATCATGTGCCGGAACCTCGTAGCTCGTACTCGTAGGCTGAGGCAGAGGCAACACAATTCCGCCGTGCCGGTGGCGTTACGAGTATGAGGACGGCTCTTCAGCCCAGCCCTGATCCAGATTCGGCTCGAAACGCACATGCATCTGTCTGCCTGTGTAGACCCTCTACTGTGTAGGAGCAAATCAGGGCAAGGCCAGGAAAGGCGTAAACAGCGCCTGTCAACCCAACACCCGAAGGACACACGTCCTGTCACACTCTTCCGGTGCTTCATCGTGAGGCTCCAACATTGCTTGTCGACGTCGCATCCTCGCCGATTACCAAGTAGTCCACTACCTCGACTCTTTCGTTCACGACGCTTCTCTGTCTGTACCTTCGTTATTTCTGTTCCCCGAAATCACACACACCATGGTCGACGTAATGGACGCCATGGACATCACCTACTGCGAAGGAGCCCGTCTCCTCCAGGATTCCCAAGCCGATATAAGTTCGATTCTCGTCCAGCGACCCAACGGCGGCCTGGTCTGCCAACATTGCTATCTGGTCGTCGCGGACGCCAGCGACGTCAATGCCGTTGCCCCGGATCAGGACTGGGCGCTGCTTGTGAGCTGTCACGTCCAAGCATGCGGGTCGTTGCACGACAGGCGGGCGGCCTACTCGTGCTATGCTTGTCTCGAGACGGGCAAGGCCTCCGTGGAAACGACCATGGCGGAACTGAAGGCGCACCTCCAAGTGTGTGAGCTGATCAGGGATATCAAGCTCAGTGGGCAGTATAGAGGACAGGGATTTCCGACGACATCATCTCCCGTGAGCAGAGGTGGTATTCGTAAGCCTGAAATGACTCCGCGACCTACAGCAGCAGCCGCAAGACATCCACCTGGCAAGACGGAAACAGCACGGAGCCCCAATAATGCTCGAGACGCGCCATTGAATCCTTTTGCTCATGCCCAGGACGTGCCAGCCACCACGGTCCAACCAATGCAATCGCACTTTGAGAATCCCTTGGAACCTACTCCACCGCTGCCGTCGCGACCAAAGTCGAGAGCTCCCACGAACGCAGAGACAATGTACACCCCTGCCACGGCCCGGCGACCTGAACAGCCTGTCCAACCGAATAGCGCTCGTCCACACGCACCGGATATGTACAACATCCCAGGCGGCTTTCCAGGCCACAACGCGGCGGTAACTGACTCGAGAGCATCGTCACTGCATGACTATTCTCCCACGGTGCCTCGAAGAAAGGAAGTCCGGACGGAAGCACCAGGACCCTCACATGCTTCCACCACTGAGACCAAATCGTTCCCAACAGCACCGAGCCGTGCGCCACCCACTCCGCCGGTATTGTCGTCACCCGCGCCACCGCCATACCATCAAGGCAAAGACACGCATGGGAATGGCCAGCAGTCTGCTCCTGTGGCTCAACAGAGTTCAACGTCCAACACGTACTCCGGGTCCGATCCCGTCAAGATCCAGCAGCTCGTCTCGTTCGGGATACCCAGAATGGACGCTGAGTACCTCCTGAGCCGGACGGGAGGAGACGTCAATGCTGCGGCGGAACTCCAACTCTCAGAGATGGGCAGTTTGAGTGGTCATGCGCGAGAGACTGCTCCTCCAACTCCGCAGTCTGGTGCGTTCCCAGCACCGCTGGGGTCGAATCCGGTGGATAGACGAAATCATCGGCGGTCGAAATAACCGCGGAACCCGATAGTTGGAGGTGACGCAGTGGAACCGCCTCGCCTGCATCTGGATACCAGAAGGCGGACTACCGGCGTTGAACAGAGGGTGGTGTTGCCTGTAGCAGAGAGCCGCAATGAGATTGATTTCGATAGTGGTCACGTTTTCTGCTCAAGGGTCCCGCGCTCGAATGGTCACGGAAGTATAATTTTCTTGAGAGTTGATCATACCATGTACTGCTCGGCCTTGCTTGGGATTCCGGTGACATTCATTCCGTAACCGCTTCAAAGCACGATCTGTGGGTGAAGCAATACAACTTGTTCACCGCTGCCCTAACCAGGTGTTGAGGATGTTTCAATTTGTGAGTCCGCGCGCTTTCGTTAACAGTCCACTCGTTTTCAGGAACGAGCCTTTTGTGGCAAGTCGCGCAGGATGGAGATGTTGTCCCGTCTCCGGGTTCGACACACATAAGCGCAAAGACGTACTGCTCACCGAATTCGCGAGCGATCAAGTCGAGCTCGTCTGGCATTGGCTCCGCGCACGCACGGCAGTAAGAGGTCAGGGTAACCTGCAAAGCTCTTGTCAAGAAATCCACCGAGGACTCGATCATGGTTTGTTCCACGGCCAGAAACTTAAAATGCTGCATGGTATCCAACAAGAGCGACGTCGTTGTCGGCTGATAGTCAACCGCGAAGCCCTCTGGCATACACTAAACCTAGCAAGCTGTAGACGTAGTCCGTCTTATCCGTACAAAAGAAGGTGGTCATATATGGTTCGTATATGTGCCGCACAAGATAGGTAAGGTCTCCTTTTTGTGAATGATACTCTGTTGCACCTCGGCCTGGCCCGAAGTCGTAACCACAGAGGAGTCTCAGGTTCGAGAGCAGTGGCGTGGAAACGTTGCTCATATATAGCCGCCGAAACGACTGCCATGGAATCAAACCCGCTTCCGATACCACGTAGCATCTCGGGCCACCAAGAGTTCTTGGATGATCCAAACCCTGGTCCAATATGGGAGAGTTGCAACATCTTCGATCTTTGATCGGAAAGTGTAGTACACAAGTCAGTTCAACACTCGCAGGGGAGCCATAAGTAGGGTCTTTCCTCCGTTGAGGATCGGTGGGTCCCCCCAAACGACACGCCGTGTCAACATTGACGCCAGCATCAGACTTTCAGGACAGTGACCGGGATCTACAAGGACATGCTGGGCTCCCCGGTATATGTCAGCCATCTGTTGCACCTGGTGATTTCGTTCCGAGATGTTCTCCTGGTCAATGCAGCAGGCATCGATCAAGAGCCAGTCTTTGATACCGATCCTCCGCGCCAACCGGAGGAAGTTGTATAGATTTTCGCGCACGTGGAGCCATTTGTGGTTCACCAGGATTCGGTGAGTAGGCTGCGGCTCGCCCCAAGCATATGAAAGGCAGGCGTACTTTGCATCGATTCTCAAAACATGCTTTGATGTACACTGGATGGTATCCTCATCCCGGCATGGCTATACCTGCAACAACCGTATGGCCGACTTGGTAAGATCGAGAGGTTCGTGAACAAAGGCGTCGGAAGAGGCCGGAGTCGCCGTAGCCTTGTCCATTTTTACCAGCGAGATGTGAAGGATAGCGTCTTCAGCATCGGAGAAGTTTCTGCGCTTCTCTTATGTTGTCAAAGTGATACGCACCAGCTGCAGAGTTCGATCTCCATGGTACGGAGGCCTAGGAGGGTATTTTGAATACGTTGACAAACTGGCTGTGGTTCAGATATGGTAAGGCTGATAGGCCCCAGGCAGCGTGGCGCATTGAGCAGCTGCATACGGATTAATCTTGCCTTCATTCGATAGCATCATATTGTTACACAGGGTTGCCGAGCCCGCCCTTGCCCTTTCGAACACTTGCGGCTCTCTGCAGGCGCGAAGTCAGTCTTGTCGACGAATCTGATGTCCAATGGGGCGTCCGCACACTCATTGAAAGAAAACCAGTCAGGAAGACCTAGCTCGATGAGATACTAGAAATTAGCGAGCTCTAATGCTTGCAGTTCGAAGTCCTAGCTGTTTGTAGTCAATGGAGGAGACTTCATACGAATGGTAAAGTCAGGCGGATCGAGAATCCAAACCTTTTGGTTTGGCACTGATAGCGATCAAGGCTGTCAGCCAGACCTTCCTGTGTGGCATCGCCAGGCTGAGTGGGCTAAATGACGATTTCAGGCGGAACGAAAGACAGCACGGAAGGCACTTATGCCTCACAATTGGGCCGCCTCATAATCTGTCCCTATAGCGACTGCTTCCCAACCGTAGAGCCTGAACAGATACTGGCCTCGCCACTTTCGAGTGCAGGTAACCTGTTGCAAACACCTCTCAAACCACGAGGCTATCCTGACCGATGAGCCTCCATCCAGCGATCCAGTGCCCTCAAGCCGCAGGCAACCCACGCATACAGTAGCAACCCACGCATATAGTAGCAACCCACGCATACAGAAGCAACCCACGCATACAGAAGCAACCTCGCATTATTGTCACTGTGCTCTTCCTACCTTATCCTATTCCCTGTCACGACTTCCCACGCATCTTCTATCACAGGCCATATTTTCCAGCAGCCTTTTCCGGGGAAGAGGGGTGCATTAGGCACTCTTTCATGTGTTAGGCTATGCACGAGATGCAGAAGAGGCTGAAAATCCAATATCCCTAAAATATCAGATCTCTCGGTAACTGTTCGTAGCATCTCGACAGGCGACAGCGCAGTCTCGGATATGGTTGTGAAACTGTGTAGTTGCGAATATGAGCCATTTCCCTGTCGCTGCTCACAGACAGGGCGTGCAAGAAGCTGCGAGACAGGTTCAGTATTTTCATCCAAAGCGATCCGAAATCTCAGCGATCTTTTCTTCAGATCCGGAAGACTTCCGCATAGGAAACTGACTCGATCGTCACAGTGACCGGCATCCTTCAGTATCGAGGCCAGAGACAAGAGGGTCGGGGTGGACTCGACTGCATTCTTGCAATGAACCGACGGCACTGCGAAGCGAGCAGAAAGCGCGAAAGGAAGGGTAGACGTGACAAGGCAGACAGATAGCATGCACTGCGAGGCAGCGCATCGCATCACGAGGGAAAAGGGTATCGACCGCATCGACGGTTGTACTAATCGTCTCAATCAGGATGGCCGCAGTTGCCGTACGTGGACGAGTACTCCGTACAGTGTGGACCTGCGAGCCTGGTGAAGCATGAAAATCTGCGGAGCCATCACCAACCTTACGAATATAAAATATGGGACACCCTCAAAACTCATATGAAATACTTGTATCTCGCACTCCCCGTCCCCTCCCGCCATCGCTGTCTGTCACAGCGACATGCCGATGACGTCGTCGATTCAAGCCACAACCACAGGAAAGGTGTGCAATGGGGCGGGACTCTTGCTCCATTTTTTGTATGGGTACCTTGTAAGGCTGGCGGTGGAGTGTCGATGATATCGATGATGTCAAATGCTGCGTTCACACCCCTCCTCCCCACCCACACACCCCTTCTGGAAGATCCCTCCCGCCTTGTGAGGCTGGAGAGTTCCGCCTATTAGCGACCCGCACGGGCGCCGCATGCAGCGTCGTCGATCATCAAGCGATCAATATCCGTACTTTGGTAGCTCGAGCTCGCTCGAGGTACGAATATGGAATGGAGGCAGTGTGCGCATGTGACATTAATCCAGCCTTGCGGATGGTGTACACAGTACTCGTAAATCCACATTAGACGATGAGCTTACTGTGCTCGTACACAGTACCCACCATGTAAGATGTACCTCGTACTGCAACGGGCACCATTCACGCCCACAGAATGTACACGGTCGGAGGTTGCCAATCAATAATATCGGTTCTGTTGGAACCTAGTGCGAGGATTGCCTAGTAATCGTACTCGCAGGGACATCCGAGATGAGGTCTTCCCGGAGTTCATTGCCGGCGACATCAAGGTCTACTCGTACTCAGTAGACCTGGGTGACCTGGCAAAGATGCACGGAAGGTTCGAGTACTCTTAGAGCACACTTGACTTTGCGGGGTACAGTACTCGTAGCTTTGGACGTCTTGGGGGCCATTCTCACTGCATCCTGGGTACTCGGACTCCGACAAGCTTTGGATTCACAAAGCTTCTGTCCCCGAAAGTTGCCGTTCCGGGTTGCGCTTGCTTGCGACTTAGGAAGGTTCAAGGACAAGCCTACGATAAGCATAGAAGTGATGGAAAGGGCAATCGTAACAAGTAGTGGGCTACTGTTTGCGGTAAGCTGCAATATCGCCCGCACTGATGGGCTACGAGTACCATTATTCGGCACAGTGGTCAAGCGCCTTTGTGGGGATTTACATGTTCGAACCTTAGTAGATTCACGATTACCAGGGCTCCTCTGGCTCTTGAGTATACTGAATTGATGGGGTGAGCAAGTTTCCTTGCTGCAGAGACATCTCGCGGCTATTACACCAAGTTTTAGGGTCGAAGGTCGGTGCCGGGTGATCTGGGCTTAAGTCAGAGTAGCACAGGCCATCTCTGTCCGCCCGGTTCGAGTGCCCCTACAGTACCTTAGGACTTGTCACCATGGGGAAGTATAACTTCGAACCGGCAAATCAGGAATCATAATCGGACGTCTTGGGAGCTATGATTTGCAGGAAAACAAAAAGGTTTGGGTTTCATAGACATTAATACATTCCTCATGCTTCATTTCCTGCAGCTACTTAGCAGTATCATGTCATTTCTCCCAGTAGAGTTTTCCGCTGCTCCACTGGCCGCTCGGCGTCGAAACAAACTCATACGTCCGGAGGGTAATCCTGTTTGTAGGACAGAAAGTCGCCATTTCCCCACAGCAAAAGCAGCGCTCTTGACTCAAGCTGATCTTCTGGAAATCAGCGCTTCTCATCGGATCCTCGGCGCCGCGACCCTCGCATTCAACAATCATACGCTTGCGAACGGCCCCAACTCATCAACGATATGTGCTTTACATCGCTTCGCTCGCTCGTCGGTTACCAGCACCGCCACACTGAGCGGGGTAAAAGAGCGAAATCAACCCCGCCATGAAAAAGGGAGCTAATTTTCCCGACGTGAGTCGCGGCTGCAGGACCTGATTCGACGGCAGCATCTTTGGTGTTGGCGCAGGCCATGCCCAGCTGATGTCCACAGAAGAAACTTTCTGTGAGGGGTATCTTGGATCGCAGGTCTCCTTGATCAGTCAACGCAGAAGCACATACATGTTCAATGCTGGTCGTTCCCGGAGGCAGAACAAATCAGGTCGTAGATAGTACACGGGTAAGAAAAATGATTAGCCGATGTCCGTGCTTTCAGTCGGTTGGCAGCGGAGTGTGAACCTCGAACTCTGCAGACCGGTTGAATTCTGGGAGGGGAGGGTGTAGCATTGGATCTGCAGCTGAGTTGGAGAAGAAGTTATCGGGCAAGGTAGGCAATCCTGAAAAGTGCATCTGCTGATAATCGGCAAAATTGGTCCCTGTAAGTGCCAGCTGCTGGCTGAAGAATTCGTTACCGAGCGCTGTCACATGGGCTTGGATCTCTTCTGGCGATTTACACCCGTCGCAGTTTGCATGTGCAACGAGGATGGCGTTCATCTGTTGAATTTCATCTTTCAGGCGCATGACCTGGTCTTTCAGGTATGCGTTCTCGACTGCTTTGGTTTGTGAGTCCCGTTGGAGTCTTTCCGTCTTTTCTTTCTTGTTGATGCGACACTTTGCAGCGGCCAATCTGTTCTTTTCGAGCGACTGTTTTCTTTTCTGGTCGTCTGGAGCGCCATCTTGCTCCTCAGGAGTGGATGCCTTCCGCGCGGACTTGCGCTTGCGGCCTGCAGTAGTCGTCTTCGTGGGATTGGCAGAAGCAGTCTCCGCAGCCTTAGTACGGGGCTTGCCTTTCTTTCGTGGTTCGGTGGGGAGAGTCTTTGGTGACAATTTCTCATCTTTGCTGATGGTGCTGGCTGTAGAGTTTGATCTTGGAGGTGTCATCTGGCCGAATCGTGACACTGCTGTCTTGGTGTTGGGCAACGTGGATGCGATAAATTTGTCCACCTCGTAGATATCCAGATTGACCAGGTTCTCGGTGGTTGGCTTCAGCTCGTCCTCACGTTTGAACTCCGGCCATTGCGACGAATAGTCGTTGGGAGGGCTGTAGACCGTGTAGTCATTGTGGGTTGCATTGGGTCTTGACGGCGGGTCGAATCCAAAGTCATCGTCTTGAGCAGAGGCATAGCTGGAGGCGGTAGGAAAATGATAGTCCCGAAAGCTGTAACCGTCAAGGTCGCTGATGCTAGGGGTTGCTGAAGAAGCGCCCGCTGAGGACATGCCTGAGTGACTGCCTAGAACGGCCATGACTGAGGCGCCTGTGAGCTTCGATCGCCAAAAGTACTGACGGTAGCTGCAGCGTCGATGTTGGCGGCGTTTCTCAACGGACTAAGAGTTGCGACTGACGCTGATACTGATGGTGGCGCAGGCTCCAGTTGCAGACGTTGCGTAATGTAAGTCGTTTGTCGTCAAATGTTTGTCTGGATCAATTTGGAATGGTGGTACAGGAAGGGGGGAATGTTTTGTCCTTCCAGAAGGAGGGGTATGAAAGATTAAGAGGGTTCCTGGGAGAACTATCCGGGTGTGTGTGGGCGAGCTTGAATATTATTTTGATCAGCAATCGCAGTGAGAAGCGATGTGGAACTCGGAGGAAAGATCCTGATTGAAATCCAAGGAAGGGTCGGGGCTGAAAATAGTGAGGCACAGGTGAGGGTGAGCGACGTGTTTGATGCGGTGGACACGCGGTGGGCTAAATGAGCCGCGGTCGTTGAGAGATTGTGCACAGAACACACGATCGGGAGATGCCCTAACGGTAGCGCGGCGGATTTCCGAGCCGGTTTGTGTGGTGAACAGAGGTAGGATGGGGCAAGAGTGGCTTTAACCTGAACCCAAGGCGTACGAGGTGTGAGAAGGAAGGCAGCGTTTTGCAGGGGTAGAGTGGCTGACCCGGATCACAAGGGAATAGCGACGGAACTTGATTCCATGCAGGAAAATGTCTGCGAGGGACGAAGATGAGAGAGGAAGTGTGCGGGAAGCTGCACGCAAATCAGAGACGACAAAGGAATCTGAGAAGTCCTTGGAAGCAGCCTAGTGTCCTGGAATGGCATCTGCAGGACTGCCGATTGATCGTTCTGTGGAGAGGATACAAGGATGAAGGCAAGGTGAGAAACTGATGGTACATTCCGATGCACGAATTGAAGTGCACTGAGTGGTCACTGCTTGGGATGACCTGTTCACGTCTATCGGGCTTCTGTGCCTGCATCTACGAGCACCACCCCTCAGCAGCAGCTTGATCGTCGGTGGAGATATCCAGATTTTGGCGTGTCACGGCCTGCCGTGCAGGCATGGGAATTGTTCAGATACCCATAGCAGGGCAGATCAGCAAGCGTCCAGCGCCTCTCGGGGTGTGGATTCCGCCCAATAGATCTGCTTGACGAACTGCATCGCCGATCACCTTGGGACTCAGCATCGGTGATCGCCGCTTACATAAAACAGGAGCTGTGCCAGATCTCCGGGGCTACGTCAACGTGCAGCAGACCTTTTCGCTGCCTGCCCTGAGACTCTTCCGCCCCAGGTCAAGTTAGGACAGATCGTGGGGAAGAGGGGCTGGGAAGTTAATTATGGACGAAGAGATCCTTTAGCTTTTCAGTTGAACGAAAAGAAAAGAAGAGGGTACGAGTAGTTACGGTTATCACAAAGGACTTATTCTCCTTCAGAGAACGGAGCTGGGCACTATGTCATAGCCAAGGTACGTCATGCTGCTCGTCCTCATGGTCTGCGGGCCAAATATCCGGGACAGTCTCACTCTTCGAATTGGCAGCTCCATGTGGGCAAAGTCCCCAGATACTGGTGGCATGTGCCTCATCCTCGCGCCACCGCTTATTCTGTCCGTGGCGGGTGCCGTGGCCGTCCCATTCTTACTCCAATAAAACACAGGTAATCCGGCCGGATGTTTAATCCTTGGAGCGACATCTCACTGGCGCCACAATGGCGAAACCCCAGTTCTGTCAGAGCCATGCCGTCATATGAAACGGCCACCCAGAGCCACGTCCTCGGTCCTACGAGTACGTACTTGGTACCTCGTACAAGTAACAGGTACGAGTACGAGGTAGCCAGTATAGGAGTACATGCTCGTCCAATTACAGCAATATGGCCACTAGCGCGAGAACCCCGGCACCCGACGCGATCCATCGCAACTGCTGGCCCCCCATTTTAACGGCATCGTCGTTCTGGGTTGTGGAAGTAGCATTGCCTCCACTGGATGTGGCACTGGCGCTCGATGTGCTTGTCGTTGCGGAGGCACCCTCACTTGCCCCGGTTCCTGCGCTTGTGCTGCTGGCGCCATTACTGGGAAAAGCTGTGAGTGTGATCGGGATGAAAGCTCTGATGTGGCGTTAGCATGAATCGTGTTTTTAATTTATGCGATACCGAAGGGTTTGCAATTCGCACATGTCCTTTGCAATACTTACATGTCAGATGCAGAAAGTGCTGTAGTAGACACAGACGTGGTGAGTTGAGTGTTGAAGGATGCATCGGTTGCTGTTAGCGAGTCGTCCGTTGCTGTATCGCTTTCGAGGTACCCTGCTGGCCCAATGTACGTCTGAGCACATACAGCGGCTGTCGTCCCCGTCACGGCGCAGTCGAGTCCAAGAGTGAGCAAGTCGAGTGTCTGCGTGTATATGAGCGTTGACGACCCGAAGGTTGCCGTGACCTGACCGAGTCCAAAGCCACAATCAGAGGAGTCCTCGCCCGCAGGACAGCCGAATGCCACGGTCGTTTTGGTAGCATCCTAGATTGAAAAGGTCAGCATTCGGGGCATGTCGACCTCAGAGTGGAGCAGCATACAGATGCCACGAGAGAGCCCACAAGCGTTTGCTGATCAGTATCTGGGAGGAAGACACTAATGACCGAAGAACTCTGAGCGCTAACCATGCCGGCAAAAGCCAGCGCTGTGGCGGCAGTTCTTATCAGGCTGGCCATCTCTGTATACTGATTTCTTCTCGATGATTTATGCTTGACCTCAATACTGACGAAGGTGAGTGATCAATTTGGTCGGATGTAAAGGACAACGTAAATCGAATGGAAAAACAGCAACAGTCTATCGAGAAGGGGCTAAACATTTTTATTTTATCGTCAGGCATTTGGCCGTCGCCTGGGGCAAGGAGCATTCTTGGGAGATTGGCATCTCACTGAGTTGGTCGAGGTGCTGTTCCGTTTCAGGCGCCATTCTGAAACTTGCCCCTTTCGGCCCAATCGTCGAGCCGCTCGAAAGGGTTAAGCGTTGCTATTGGACCTGGAATCAGATGGTTCAGGGGTAACTGGATGGAAGGCGTCTACTGGTATGTACCCCATAAGAGAAGGACGTGTTCTGTTGACACGGACCGGTTTCGAAGCCAACCCGATGATACGAGTATCCCCTGTTGTTGGAGTAAGTACCTCGTGTTCGTCGAGGGGATACGGAGTACAGCATCGCGCCTTGTCACAAGCCGGTACTGTGTAGACATCTAGCAGCTTTACAGACATGCCACCACGAAGAACAAACGGCGTCAAGCAAGATACGAGCTCAACCCTACAAGTGCTGCACCTTCTCGAGAGGCCAATCTCTCGGGCTGAATACTGATTGGAAAAAGAGATTGCGAAATGCACCAGCGACACAATTACCAGAAGGGAAGCTCGGTCGACAGCGACTTTGGACTTCCATATGCTGAAAATAGTCCACCAATTCGGGCTCTATATCCAGAGGCAGAAGCTTCTGTCTATCGCTACTACTCCGTACAGATCCTGCAGTTTCTTTTCACGCGCCATGTGATCTAAAGGCGGGCTTGAGACTCGCGATTCCATCTAACTCCCTTTCCGTCATTGGTAGGAGCAGTCTTGCGAGCAAGAACGTCTTGGACCTTTTCTCGCACGCCAACCTTGTTCTTCCACTGCTTCAGAACTTCGTCTGCGACTCTCTTCGGCCCTTCCTTACCTACTTGCTTGACCGCCGCTTGGATGTCAGACTCCCGTGGTAAAGCGAAGCGGGCATGCGGGTAATCAGTGTACCGCTGGTCACGGGCACCTTCATGGGGATTGACGAGCTGCAAAGCCTCTTCAGACCTGGGCGGTTCAAAGAATGTGTCGACGTCTGCATTGGACACATCTTCCAGCTTCGCAGGATTCCACTTTGGCTGTGTGGGAGGTTTGTTGATGAGCCGAGCGGAGACTCCCTCGACGAAATCCGGATGCGCCATAAATCTGCTGGCGATCTTGTGTTCGCGTACGAACGTCTCGCTGATATTCCAAGTCTTTCCTTCTCTTAATTGGCGGAGGGTAACACGAAGACTGGTTGGCGATCGGATCGCGATGGTTTTCTGGGTTGCTTTGGCCCACTCGGCGAGGTATTCATCAGATGATTGGGCCTCTTTCTGTAGAGCCGCGAGGATCTCTTCTATAGTGTCGAACTTGAAGATTCGGTCGATAGCGTCTCGAAGAGGGCCTGTCAGGTTACCGTGTTTGGCGGCTGGGTAGGAGTCTGGAGACGGTAGGCTGCTTGTAAATTCAGAGATGGTCGAGTCGATGAGTTCCAGTCGTTCGTTTAGATCTGCGTAGTCCTTGAAGACAAGTTCGGAAAGACGCGTGGTCATTTGCGCTAGTACGGAGCTGTCAATGTAATGTGTTGCAATGCCCGCATAGAAGGCCTGCACGCCATGAAGTCGCTCGGAAGTCAGTGCAAGGTACGTGCCAATCTCTCCGTCAAGGCGAGGAAGGAAGAAGCTCCCTCCAACGTCAGGGAAGAAACCGATGGTTGTCTCGGGCATAGCAAAAACCGTCTTTTCGGTAGCAATCCGGAAAGGCGCATGGACCGACAAGCCAACTCCACCACCCATCGTGATACCGTCTATGATAGCGACATACGGCTTGCTGTACGTTGCGATGAGGTGATCCAGTTGATATTCGAGGGCAAAATAATCCGACGACTTCTGCTGTCCTTCCGGCCCATTCTTATTCTGCAGAGCAAGCTCTGCGACATCACCGCCTGCGCAAAATGCCTTTGGTCCGGCCCCACTGATCAATATAACATTCGCCATCTGGGACTTCTCCCACTCTCGGAGCCGGGGGAGAATCTTTCGAGCCATCGAGCCGTTGAGCGAGTTAAGTTTCTTCGGTCGGTTTAGTTCGATCGTGCGGACACCGTAGAGGGAGTTGAAGAGGACATCGTCCGGGTCGTCGCCGGGTAATTCCTTCGGCATGGCACCGTAAAGGACCTTTGTAGAAGACATCTACATACAGTGAGCTCAACCTCAGCTTTCCATCGGCGTGGGACTGACTGCTCTTCGGCCGGCGGCCAATGGACTGGATCGGGCTTTGGAACTCGCTGTGAAGCGCGCTGTCCTTGCTGCAGTACCGGGTGTAAGAAGAGATGCCGCGTATCTGGCGCAGCAGGCCTTCATATCGAAGCGAAGACAGAAGATAGTAACGTAGGGTCTTATTCCCAAAGGTCGATCGTGTCGGCAACTCTGGGGCAAGGAACGGCTATTTGGCTATTTAGAACGAATACGAAGTACGGAGTAGCCTCGGATGTTTTCTGGCATTCCAGCAAGGGAAGGTGAACCGACAAATCACTCGGCAGTCTTTGTCACGTGCTTCGTCTGTGCGGGAGGCGAATTTGGATATTCTGAGTAATACAACGGGCACTTTTTCTAAAATCTTTAGAACCTTCCACCTCTGCTAGACCTCCCTTCTGCGGCGGTGTCCTCGAAGCTGTTTTTGTTTTAGAAAAATATCCTTGTTTCTAAGTCTAGGATAAGACCTATATCCATCCCGCTTCGCCATGTCGATGGACTTGGACGCATCAGTCGCTCTCCCTTCAAGGCATGCGCCACAGGCAGCGACGATTCTGTGCTGCAACTGTGGCGTGCCCATAGATGGAACCGCCTCGGCAGGCGCTCTATGTTATGACTGCATCAAGCTAACGCACGATGTATCGGAAGGGATTCAGCGGGAAGGGGTTCTTCACACTTGCAGAGATTGCGAGCGGTGGTTAAACCCGCCCTCACAGTGGGTATCAGCAGCGCCTGAAAGTCGTGAACTGCTCTCGCTGTGCCTCAAGAAACTCAGAGGCCTCAACAAAGTCAGGATAATCGACGCCAGCTTTCTGTGGACGGAACCCCATTCGAGACGGATCAAAGTCAAAATCACCGTACAGCAAGAAGCCTACGAGGGTACGATCCTGCAGCAGACTTTTGAAGTTGAATATGTGGTCGCTTTCCAGCAGTGCCCAGAATGCGCAAAGTCATACACACCCAATACCTGGCGGGCCTCAGTACAAGTTCGGCAGAAGGTGCCGCACAAACGCACATTCCTGTATCTCGAACAGCTCGTCTTGAAGCACCAAGCACACAAGGACACCATTAACATAAAAGAGGTCAAAGATGGACTCGATTTCTATTTTGCTCAGCGCAATCAGGCTGAGAAGTTTGTTGACTTCCTCACCTCCGTCGCTCCTGTCAGAGTCAAGAAGTCCCAGGAGCTGATATCAATGGATGTCCACACCTCGACAAAGTCATACAAGTTCACTTTCTCTTGCGAGCTACTACCGATCTGCAAAGACGACCTGGTTGCTCTACCCATCAAAATGGCCAAGTCCATAGGCAATATTGCCCCACTAACGCTCTGCTACAGAGTGGGTACATCAATCAACCTGCTCGATCCCACTACATTGCAAACAACCGATCTACCGAGCTCGACTTACTGGCGGGCACCCTTTAAAAATCTAGCGGATGTTGGGGAATTGGTGGAATTTGTTGTTCTCGACATTGAGCCGACCGGTCAGCAGAATGGTCGGTTCTTCGGAGCCGAGGCCACAGTTGCACGTGCTTCAGACTTGGGTGTGAATGACAAGACCTACTATGTCAGAACGCACCTCGGTGGAGTATTGCACGCTGGAGATTCGGTACTTGGCTATCATTTGACCGGGACCAACTTCAACAACCCACAGTTCGAAGAGCTGGAGCAGAGCAACAACTATTCGTCTGCGATCCCAGATGTGTTATTAGTCAAGAAGTTCTACGCCCGGAAGAAGAAGCCGAAGTCTCGAAGTTGGCGACTCAAGAGGATGGCAAAGGACGAGGGCGAACTCCTACCGAAGAAGGCCGATCAAGAGAGGATGGATGCGGACTACGAAATGTTCCTAAGGGATGTGGAAGAAGATGCGGAACTTCGACAGACACTAGCATTGTACAAGGCCAAGCAGCAGAGGAAGAAGGATGCTGACGAGATGAGCGTGACGACGGCGCAGACCGATGATGAAGTGCCTAAGATCAATATGGACGAGCTGCTGGATGACTTTGAGGACTTGGATGTCAATGACGACGAATGAGGTGACGCATCTATGCAACTGGAGCAGCTTGTGAGGCACGGTCACCAGCATTAGGTGCCCGATTGCTGTTCGGGTGTTGACGATCATGGATGGCCATGAAGCCATCACTGGCGCCTGTAACGTTCGTCGACAGTACTCTGTCTCTTGTAGTGAGCGACACCCAAGGTTGTCCTAATGAGCAGACAACTGAATATATCATCAGTCTCTGCACAACGTGAGCCACCACTCTGATCGTCGACTAGACCTCCAGCAGCTTCCCTAGCACTCCTACGGTGGCTACCAATACAATAACATTCCTGCACGACTTCCAGCACATGTTGTACCGCTGTAGCTTCCACCCATCTCTCACTACCTACTCACTACCCACTCACCACTCCGCTACTCTGTTGCTTGTATGACGTCATGGTTCGAATCTCGGCGACAAGTCGGCCACTCCCAAGTAAATTTCGTATTGCCGGTCAAATGAGTCAAGATGAAGCTGTCCTCGTGTCTTCCACTGTCTAAAGAGCAGGCCGTTCGACTCCAGGCACCGACAGGCTGTTGACGCTGGTGGCCCCAATCCGAAGTCTTTGTATTGACGTTGTAAAGCACGCCCTTGGAGCTGGCCTAAAGTTGGAAGGGGCTCGAATCGCGTGGCACCTTTTGCCAAGATCATGCATCGCTGTAAGGCAACCTGGCCGATGTTTGAGGTTGAGTGAAAGCATCGGCATTACGCGGTAAGGTGAGAGGTGCTTCGTTGCAACCGCGTGGGTGCTATTCCAAGGGGGAGTCGCAGTACTCCAAGAACAGTTTTTCGAACGTGGTCGTCCTAGCTGCTATGGTTGTTACTTCTGCCATCCCTTAACACCATTACGCCTTCTCCAGCATTGCATGATGGGTTCTGGCTTCTTCCGCCGCCCGACCGACGGAAGCTCTAGCTCTAGCGGAGACGGCAATGAGTCTGAGGAAGAAGAGCTGCACACTCTACAAACAGACGATGGGAACGAAGGCGAGACACAGACCCTTACCACAGAGTCACTGCCCAGCCATGGAAGTGTGTCCCTAGGGGATGACGCCGATGCAACAGCGGTCTCTAACGTCGACCGGCACCGAACCAATTTGCTTAGTGCCCTGCTCGAGGACTTTGCGAGGAATAGAGCCAGCGACTACTTGAATGAAGCGGTTCCAGGGTCCAATTTCGACAGAACCTCACCTGAAGTCCAGTCGTTGGCAGAAAGCGTGTATCAACAGGTCCGTCAGTCACTGGCACTTACTGGCATTCTCCCAGCAAACAATGCAGAAGATAGCAATCCGCAAGCACGAGCAGCCTACTTAGCAGGTATCGAGAGTCTCGCGTTGGCCAAGGTCAATGATCATAATTTCCTACCGGGGCAAGCTCGCTCACAACTTCCACCACCTGGACAACATCTTGCCGTCGCCTCGGTAGGCAGCCAGAGACAGGGTCTTGCCCCACAGTCCCGTCAACAGAAGTTCGGAAACCTCTTTTCACATCCAGGCCAGAATCATTCGTCCACACCGTTCTCGGACCTGATCTTCTCAGCCCCTGAAGCGCGTCGCAGTCACTATGAGTCGAGTTTTCAACAACTTCGGTTACTTGGAAAAGGAGGCTTCGGCCGAGTGTATCACGCTTACAACATTTTTGACAAGAAGGAGTATGCCGTTAAGAAGATCCCCCTAAGCCCTCGATTATCGCAGCGATATCGGGAGTCTGGGCATCAAGAGCTGGAGAACGTGCTCAGGGAAGTTCAAGCATTGGCTCAGCTCGAACACAACAATGTAGTCCGTTATCATGCCACGTGGATCGAGGAGCCAAAGCACACGCCTGACGCCGTTTATCAGCGAAGATACCGGAACATTGCAGTAGAAGGCAGGAGACTCATAGCTGATCGTGCAATACACTCACCACCCAGGGCCGTTCGCACGCGTTCTCCGACTCCCGATCACAGCGACGGCATCATCTTCGGCTCCGACAGTCGGTCAAGTATGCCTGTCCGCGAAGTGGAGGGCGACGCCGCCGCGCCGCTGTGGTCTGGAGGTGAGACCGATCCAGAACCCTCCTCTGCACGAGCCTCGGAGATATTCACGGATGGCAATGCTCGACCCAGTCTCTCCCGCGACTCGGTCATGGACGATACGGTGTATGTGCTGCATGTCCAAATGTCAGTGTATCCGACCACATTGGCACAATATCTAGCACCGTTACAAGCGAACAGCAGAAGTGCGCTCAGCGTGCCGGCAAGGAGACACTGTTTCCACCTGATACCAGCGCTTCGCCTACTGATGGGCATTCTATGTGGCTTGCAATACATCCACGCGAGGGGACTAATTCATCGCGACATCAAGCCTTCAAACATCTTCATTTCAACCTTGGATCTTTCGGCGACAGGTCTTGTCCCTGACGGCTATCATGACGTGGGATCATGTGTTGGATGCCAAACCTCCAGTCCGTACTTCGTCAACCCACGTATTGGTGATTTCGGTCTCGTCGCTGAGCTGGCGAGAAACGATGATGGCAATCAGCCAAAGAGCGCCGCTAAGCCTGTTGGGACGGAATACTACAGGCCACCTTCAGCGAAGGCCCTCAGAGGCAATCACGCTGACGAGAAATTGGACGTTTTTGCACTTGGTGTCATTCTTGTCGAGCTACTGTGGCCATGTTCCACCAGCACCGAGCGGATGCACGTTTTACGAGATGTCCAGAAAGGGAAAGTTCCGCCTCAGTTGGCTGAGAAGATCGGACAGGAGGGACACGAAGCTGGTGTTGGCCACTCGGTCATCCAATGTATATCAGGGATGATCGAGAGGGATCCAGGGCGCCGATGGGGTTGCGCACAGGTCAAGGAATCAATAGAATCGTTGCTGGAAAGGTGTAAGACTTTAGCGCCTACTGACAGCCATAGCGCTCTCGATGGGAATAACGCGGCTGATCTGGCTGGGATGATCAAGGTCATGAGCATAGATGAATCGACCGAGCAGGAGTCAACGCAGAGCGTGGACGAGGCGGTCTAATCGACACCCGCAGCGTGGGATCCGTGCGACCTCTACCTCTGATCGCAGTTGACGACTATCAGTGGTTGGGCTGTTCTTTCTAGGTTGTAACTCGGTCAATGGTCGCACATGTTCAATATGCTCCTCTGTGTTTTGACATCTACAATTAGCTGGTCGTCGGGTAGAAATTCCACTGGGCTGGATCGTTGAGTTCCGGGGGATAAGTTCACACTCTTGCTAGAAGGAGATCCTGACTCTATTGGTGACCACGTGGTCGTCAGAGAGCATAGGTACATATATCCAGTACCTCCTTCGACGTGAATTGTGCCCTAGAGCCAGAATCTCAAGCTCTCCCTGAAGTGGCGCAAAAGCAAGTCGTGGTCCACACACTCCGCAGTACCAGGTAGAGGAGACAAGCTACAGTCGACCATTCCGCCTCCATAGCGTCGTCGGTCAATTTGCCGATGTTCCCCCACCAAAGATTTCCTTCGGGTTCACTTTCGCTTCGGTTGACGACCAACAACGAAATCATTTTCCCGTGACAATGGCAGCAGAAAGGCGGAATACATACCTCGACGCCGGCGTGTCGGACGACTCCGACCGCGACACGGGCTATGACTCAGAAGCCGCGGAGATCTCTAAAGCCAGACGAACAAGTAAGCGGCGGAAGATCCAGCACGAATACACAGACCAAGAGGACGAAGACGACGAGGACGAGATTGATTCCAGAACTGAGCGACGGACGAACACCACACTTGAGAAACACGGCGCTGTTCATGCGCACGCAGAGCCACAGCAGCAGAGGGAGGTAGACGAGAACACTGACTCAGCGGGTGAGGACGAGGACACCAAAGGGAAGGACCAGCAGATCTTGACCCAGCCGCAAAGCGAGCCTGCCATCAGCTGCCAGAAAGAAAAGAAGCAGAAGAAGAAAGTCAAAGACAAAGACAAAAAGAAACCCACGCCGGGTGTCGTCTATCTTTCGTCCCTACCTCCGTATCTTAAGCCCTCGGCGCTGCGAAACCTTCTCGACCAGCGCGGCTTCTCGCCCATCGCGCGGATCTTCCTCTCTCCGGCGTCAAAATCCAACAAATCACATTCTGCGGGTGGCAAGAACTCGCGCCAACTCTATACGGAGGGGTGGATTGAATTTGCGTCGAAAAAGACGGCGAAGAGATGTGCAGAGACATTGAACGCCAGTACTGTAGGAGGCAAGAAGGGAGGGTATTATCGAGATGATGTGTGGAATATGAAGTACCTAAGGGGGATGAGGTGGGAGGAGTTGATGGCCGGCGTAAGGGAGGAGAAGCGGGAGATGGAAGGCCGGAGGGACGAAGAGAGGAGAACCATCGCGAGGGAGACGAGGATGTTCGTGGAGGGCGTCGAGGAGGGCCGGAGACGGGAGGGGATGAAGAGGAAGAGAGAACAAAAGAAGAAGTCACCACAGCCGGCGGGAAATGCTGAGCAAGAGGGCGACGGACCCGGGGACCCCAAGAGAACGTGGCGACAGAATGAAGTCCTGGGGAACAAGAGGAAAGATCAAACAGGCGGAGACGACAAGATTAGCGACGACGTCCGGCAAGTGCTGGGCAAGATCTTCTGATCCGTGCATTCAGAACCTCACCTGGTTCTGCGGCGTATTCTGCGCAAGCCTTGACTACCATCAGGACGACGTCTATATGGAACGCTATCTCGCTGTTTCCAGTCGGAATGGATGTGCCTCAGTATTGAACACAAATTCATCCAGGCTCACGACGGTTGGGTCCTCGAACAGCAACCACATGTACTTCAAGGTCTCTGCCATCCAGAAACTCTCCATTCGGTCGGTCTTTTTGGACTCCGACACGGTGATATCTTCGATACTCGAGAATCCATATGCCGTTCTGGTCTGCTTCATGATTGCCTCGAACATGCGCCACGCATCGTCGCGCAACGACTCATCACCCGTGATACGGTAGAGCACGAAGATGGACTCCAGGGCTTCTGGACGCAGAGCGTATTGACGATCTGCGATGGCGGAAATGCCCTTTGAGAACCGCAGGCGGTGGGATTTTTGACGGACACGCACATCTTCCGGCAGGAGTTTATCCTCGGGCGATTCGTCCTTCGTGTTGAGCTCAAACATGGCCTCTGCCCAACGTTGTTGGTCCCAAGGGCATTCGGGGTGCTCCTCAGAGCAAGGAACGGCATGCAACATCTCGGGCATGATGCCGGTCGCGGTCTGGTTATACGCCCAGATACAGCCACGGACCAGTTTCTTGGCCGTGTCCATGTCCTCTGGCGTGTCGAACATTCTTGCTGCCAATGCAAACATGCCGCCTGCAAAACATGCCAGATGTTGCGTCTGGGGTATCAGCTTCGTGTGGCCAGGTCTATAGGCCTTCACCATGCCCGCTAGAAGAATGTCCGCGTTCGTTGGAGTCATGGGCCTGAAGAGGATGGAGCTTTTGATCGGGCCCTTGGCGATCTCGTAAAGCGTTCTATACTGTTCAGCACCGCCACCCAGTAGCTGATACTCCTTGGGGAAGTATTCGTACACCGAGTCCGCAGACCCGCCCAGGGAGAAGGATACCCCATCAAAGAAATAGCAATCTCTGGCGTTGACGATATGGGGGAATAACCCCGGAAATCTTGTCTGATTCTGCTGGCTTTCCAAGCAGTCGGTCACGCGCTGCACGGCATCGTAGTACCTTGGATCCCCTGTCAACTGCGTGAGCCTCGTGAACTCGAGACTGAGCGTGCCCAGCTCTGCAATCAGCGTCTGAGCATTTGGCGCCTCAATGCCGGGGCCAATCTTCGACCATTTCGTGACGGGCATGTGATTCTGCGTGTCGAAGGCCTCGTACAGCATGTCCCCTAATTCCCTCGCCTTGTCAAGCAAGATCGGATACCTGCCTCCGCTCACATCATACGCCCCAATCAGGCCGCCGAGGTATCGGATGGTCGTCTCAAACACGTTAATCGGCAGTTGCGTGGCGGTGGTGAAGTCAATGTCCGCCACGGCGGCGACCGCCTCGTCAAACTCGGCCGTCATGCCCATCAGCCAGAGCGTGTCGAGCGCGTCCACGAGCGTGACGGCCCAGCCGCCTAGAGTCTTGCGAGATCCGCCCGTGACAGGAGCGAGCTCGTCCTGTAGCCAGGCGTTCTCGCGATAGCCGCGCCACGAATGTACCATGGCCTCCTTAATGATTTCGAGACGCGCGAGTCGAGTTTTGCCGCCCGCCGCACGGCCAACTCCTGCTGCCTTGAAGTCATGCTGGATCCGGGGCAAGACCTGCGCGGTCGTCGGCAGAGGGATATAGCTGGACACTGGGTTGAGGAGGTGGCCTGGTCCGACGCCGTATCGGCTACGGTAGCTACTACTGCGGGTGTCTTCCGTCACACTTTCGCGGGTTGTGTCTACGAATCGTTCCTGCAGACGCCAGAAGAGGAACAACAGCGTGCATGCGGCGGTGGAGAGGAGGACAATCCTTCTCAAGCGGATGGCCATCGGAAGTTGATGGCGTGCAGTTGAGCGTCGTGAGCGTCTCGATCAGCACGATCCAGCATGCCGATACTCGTACGGGCTCAGTGTCATTCTGAGAGACTCGTCGCCGCCGTTTGCCAACACAGTGCTCGGTGTACACAGTACGCAGAAGCCGTTGTGTGTGCTCCTACATTACCTGGCTCGCTGAGTTCAAGCCAAGAGCACTTTTAGCCTTGATCGCGCGTCTCGTTGCTCATGTTTTCCGCACAAAGGCCAGTCAGGAGTCTGTTACGACTCATGTCAGAGCCTCGCCGCCAAATCCGCCGCATAGGGCTTGGGCTTGGCCTCGCGACAGAAGGCTCCCGAGGCTCCCGAGGCTCCCTAATTAATTAAGCGCTAGGCACCGTGATTGACTCCTCACAGGCGCGAAAGGCTCGCGTCCGGGGTCTCGCCTGCCCAGCCGACAAGATGCATGACACGCGCCGACGATCAAGCCGCCTAACTAACCACATTAGTTTTATCACTATCCAGCTCATCATCTTCCCTGTCGACGAGCTTCAGCATGCATCTCCATGTGGCCTTGTCTCAGGCTCTGAGCATCTCGGCCACCTCGGAAATAAATGTCTCTGACCTCGCAGTCCATGCTGGAAAAGCTGAACACGATCATTCGCCGAGGCCGCGATCCGCCCAATCTCGCAAGTCCCGCTAACTCAGGCACAGCCGCAAACAAGGGGCGCTGATCTTCGACGGAATCATGGGCTTCTGGGTCACGGATGGGCTTTCCAGGCGCGCCAGGCGATCGGGTGGCGCCCCTTTTTATGCTTTGGGCTTGCACAGGGCCTGACCGGGCTTGCTTTGCTCCACAAGACGAATGCCGCTTGGGTATGTTCTGTCCATCATCACGGAGGAGCAGGGACCAGCCTTGACTGCTGGGGAGGTTGGAAGCTGTCTTCGAGCTATATACTTACATTGTCCATGCCAGTCCTTTGAGCAACGCAAAGTCATTCCTTTGAGAGCAGTTCCTCTCAGTCACTCGCTTGAAAACGCTCCCTGTCACAGTCATTCGTTTGTTACCATTCTGAATCAACCATTTCCGGCCGGTCGATCTGATTGATTACTTTCAGACCTTTCGCAGATTGAATATTTTACCAAACCTCCAAAGCAAGATGAAGTCAAGTCAACTGGTTGCCCTTGCGGCTGCAACGATCTCCGGGGCAGACGCCTATTTCAGAGGTTTCAACATTGGTGCCAACCTGCCCAGTGGAGCCTGTCGAAGCCAATCCGACTGGGAGTTCGCCTTCAACAAGATCGCCAGCTTTCCCGGCAACTTCAACAGTGCTCGACTGTACGCCTCGAGCGACTGCAACACCCTGGCCAACGCCGTTCCCGCAGCCCTGAACACGGGAACCACGCTGCTGGTCGGCGTCTGGACCGAAGACAACAACCACTACGAGGCGGAGAAGCAAGCGCTCCTCGAAGCCATTCAACAGTACGGCCACGACTGGATCTTGGCGGTGTCTGTCGGTTCGGAGGATCTCTACCGCGGCGACACTGACGCCAACACGTTGGCTTCCCAGATCAACGACGTCCGAGGCATGCTCTGGGGCCTCGGAGCCAGCGACAAGTCAGTCGGACACGTCGACACGTGGACCGCGTGGGTGGACGGCGCCAACACCCCTGTGATCGAGGCTGTCGACTGGCTCGGCAACGACGCATATCCGTACTGGGAAGGTGTCGGGATCGACAACGGTGCCTCGAGCGATGCGTACTGGGCGGCAGTCACCAAGGTCCGCGCAGTCGCCCAGGGCAAGGACGTCTGGACGACCGAGACAGGCCAGCCTATTTCCGGGGACACCGTCGGCAACGCGGTGCCCTCGGTCGAGAGCCTCCAGACGTACTGGTGGCAGGTCTCGTGCGCCAGCTTGAACAGCTTGAACTATTTCTTCTACGACCTCGACGACTTCAACGCCTCGCCCAGCTTTGCCGTCGTCGACTCGAACTACAACCCGTTGATTGACATGTCGTGCGGCGCGTGAGCCCGAACCTACCAGCCGAGTATATACCAACAATATGGAGTACTCTCTCTTGGCTTGAGAACGTTGAGCCGTTCCATCCTGACATAGATCCACATAGACACTCTTTCTTGCATAGCGTGGTTAGAAAAGGGACGCATCAAAATACACACCTCGGCCAGGACATAGACTCAAATTCATGTGCAGGGGACATACTATATATGCTATTCCGTGTGTACGGCACGTACCCATATACACCTCCTGGTACTGCGTAGTTGCCGTGAATTCAAGAAGACCAATATCCCTCATGACGAGAAACACCGCCAACTGCACTTCTTCTGAATCCCGGGTTTATTCCCTGCGCTACCAATCCCTCCCACACCATGGAACAGACATTTGGCGAATAAAGTTCGTCACGTAAAGAACGAAGAGAAAGTAGAAGTGACACAACTCGCAGAGCTCAGATCGGCAAAACAGAGTGATTTCACGGGAATAAAATCAAATGATGTCGGCTGGACAAATCAAATGGTCGTCATCATCGCTGCTGGTTTGTTCACGGGGAACTTTTCAACAGCGGATGTGAAGGACTGTCCTTCCTTTTGAATCCTTCCTGCATGATGGGCACGTTGACCATGAGCCAGCTTCCTGATGTCCGTGTCGAGGTCCTTGAGGGTGTATGGTTGAAGGGTGTATGGTTTGGGAATATGGAAGAATAAGGAAGGGTGGTTGAGCCGCGGATTGAGACGGTTGCGGTATGTGGGAGTGCTGTGTATACAGTACGTACGGAGTAAGGAGATTGTGAACGCCATGTTCAGACGACGGTGGAGTGGTACTCCGTACATACTCGTCCATTCTCATCGAGCACGTCGTGCCGGTTCTAGAACAATGCTCGCAGCTCAGAAGCATGACATTGCGGCATTATCGACCCCAGTCGTGGCCAGTTGGTCGTTCTGAGCCCGCACGGGCTGTGACTCATCCGCCGACGGGAAGCAGCATTCTGTCTGACACCAGATATAGCACGATTGGACCACCCCTCGCTGCCCACGCTGCCGTCGCTGCCCTCGATAGGCACACCTCCACCTCATTGAAGTCTGACTGTCTGACATCGGTTACATTCGGTCTAAGTCCCAGTTACGCAATATGGCATAGCGCAATGCATTCGATCCGCCCCGGACGACGAGCAGCTCAATCGCCTTTTCAATGCTCGACCCCTCCCCCTCCCACTTCCCCTTTCCTTCCTCCCTCTCTTCATACCTCTCGCATCCCGCCTTGCGGACCAGGCAAAGCAAGCAAGGCACCCAGATCACCACCCCGTCCTGAGCGGACGTCAACTTGGAAAATAGTCAACAATGGCTGTCACCGTCTTCGTCCGGCCTGTTCGAGAGCTCACTGCCCTCTACCCGCCATAAGGATCTCCTGTGGCCCGTGTGGGCATATCCGGTCTTGCAAAGTCATTATCCTCGGTCTTATCCTCTGGTCCATGTCAACCGTCAATGCCATGGCCAGCGACACGTTCAATCATTACACAGCAACAACAACGACATCTCCAGTCATCCCGTCGGGGACTATCAGCATCATGCGTCCTTGATAGGGGCCTGTGATTTCGATCCCTTTGAGGATCTCAGTAGCAATGTCTACGACGAAGACACAGTCCAGGCGCTACAAGTGGCCACGCAGCATATCCCTAGGGAGGAAACAGACATGTTCCAGCAGGGAACGCAGTCTTTTTCTGCCCGGGAGGACCCAGGGGAAGACTCACACGGCATGAGCTTTTCGTTTGCCGAAAGCTTCTTCGCCAACCCTTTTGCTGTGTCTTTCCCGGGAGACCTCCCGTGCCCGTCGGGGCCGACATTCCAAGCGTCCTGTGGGGGTATGCCTGCTTCCGTCACGGCCATCGAAACAGGAAAGCGCGAGATGGCGGCTAGCCCGGCATCAACAGCAACGGCAGCGACGACAACAACGGCAACATTATGTTCTCTCCAGAAAGCCGACCTCGACCCTGACCCCTTCAAATCTATCACACCACCTGCGTCGACGGCGAGCACGCCTGCCACACTGGGCGGCGGCGGCGGCGTTTCGAAAACCAAGAATGGGCATTCAAGATACGGACCACAGATCCATTTCGTCGATATGGCAGACAAAAAAGGCGCGCAACGGATTCGCAATACAATGAACTCGCGGAAACACCGGCAAAACAAGCTGGATAAAATCCGAGAGCTGGAGAAGAAATTGGCCGATTTGGTAGCGGAGAAGGATAAATGGGAGCAGGGAAAGGTAAAGTAGTGGGAAAGAGTACGAGTACGGACCCAGAACTTCTTATGGAGTAGAAGGGATGATCTTGGCTGGATGGTGTGCCTTGATCCCGTCGCAATACTCGGTATTCCTACTCCGTGGTACTGTACTCCGTAAGCCTGAGATAGATAATCACGCTTGCTACACATGGACGTGCGCAATAGCAACCAAAGCCCTGCTGACGGGCGATGCGGTACCACGTGCTCGTACGGAGGACTGTATTGTATATAGTAAGATTCACAGCCTCGCCGAGCGAACAATCTCCAGTGCCTAATTCGCAAATATGTACTCCGTACTCCGTACTTTGTGCCGTTCTCCGGATAGAGTGCTCGCAGTCATAGGCCCGGCTAGACGTCGCCGACGGGTACTCTACGGGCTGCCTAATACAGTATCCCTTCCCTAGTACTCGTAGGTGCCTGGCCTTCCCCAAATTTATCCCCCAATCACTTGCCCACTGCCCACTGCCCTGGTTGCCCCTGATTGTTCCACCGGCCAGCCAGAGCGCGTCTCGCCCCCTGATTCCCCCTTGCAGCAACTGTAACTGACTGTACAGATCCCGCCACCGTGGCATGAGCTTGGAGATTCGCGAGAGATGCCACAAATTTTCTACATCGCGCATGCGTGATTTTCATTATCCTCCTTTTTTTTTTTACCGCCACTGTCACCATCACTCTCACTGCTGCGACACTGCATACTTTCTGCGTATTTATTTCACACTCGCTTGCCAAACCGAACCTCACCCTTACATTTACGTTCTTTTCTTTGCCTTTCGCATAGCGCATAGAGCGTTCAGCATAGAGCATAGAAATTCACTCGAGTCTCTCGTTCACGTTCACGAATCGCACCTCAAGTCAGTCCAACTCGACACAACACAACTCCAGTCGGATCGAGTCGGTCGAATCGAATTGCAACCCAAGCGATAGATATTAGACATCCACCACACGCACCACAAACAGCACACGTTTATTGCAACCCACGTCGAAGCCACATTCCACAATGTCGCACTTCACGATCGGCACCTTCGTCGCCACGACGGCCACGGCCCTGGCTCCCTTCCTCGCCGTGTATTACTTGCCCAGGCAGCAGACCCTTCAGACACCCGCGGCCGCGCTGGCGACGCTTCCCAAGCCCCGACCCTTGGCTGCCCTGCGTGAGACGCGGGAGCAGGCCGCTGGCACTAAGGCCAACTCTGCTACGGAGTTCAATTTACTCTAAAGGAGAGTCGTTGCATTGCGTTCGACGCTAAAAAAACAAGAAATACGAGATTTCTACCGCGAGACGAACGGAGTGGGTTGGCATTACAGCGAGAGGGGCGTGGCGCTTGGAAGGTATTTCGATTGACGGATGAGTGAAGGGACGACGGACGAGCGGACAAGCGGACAAACAAAGAGCAAGCAAGCATAGTGCGTTGTATGGGATGGGATGGGATGAGATGAGATGACAAATGCATTACAGCGGGGAGTTTCTTCTACAGTATCTTTCATGTCGGTCGGTGGTGGTGGTTTTGGTTGGGTGTCTGGCGACGCCGACGGGCGAGATCAGAGACCAGAGACTATACGTCGGATGAGTTGCGTTTGCAGGATACGGCGAGTAATGAGTATGAGGATGGGTACGAGCATGGGCACGAGCATGAGTATGAATGTGATCACACCATGGGTAGTGCCACTGGTAAGAAGGGGCATTGGCTGTGCGAGAATATCAATCTATTCCGATCGCTAGCTTTGTTCCTATTCTTAAATTCCTATCGCTTTCCTTATGCTTGGTTCAACTGCGACCATGCAAGTAGCGGTAGATAATTGACTGCAACGGCTTTCTTCACAGTCCTCCGCACGGAGTACTTTCTACTTTCCTGGTTCGAGCACGAGTGCAGGTGCAAGCAGCACCGTTCTCATGGCAAGGTCTCATCTTACCACGAATCCTCGTCAGAGGAGGAGCAACCACTTCCACCACCTGTATCTGATTCTGCACTGCGCGGTGATCTATGATCGTGTCAATTCCAGCCACGGAAACGAGTTTCCACCCCGCCTCGACATGTTGATACTCCGGTTCGATACGATAGATGTGCTTCTTCACGCCGCCCTCGGGTTACCTGACAACACGACGAGACCAAGAAAATAGCCCGTATTCTCTGAACTGTGCGTGCGTCGAGATCAAGCCGTGATCTCGAAACTGGTTTGGATGAAGTCTGTTTACCTGCCTAGTTTTCCTGTCGAGAACCTTGGGCATGCCTTTATTTGCGCGCATCCCCTAATTTTCTCGACGGCTGTGTTGTGGTTGCTGGAATCGAATCGAATCCAGTATCTTTGAAGTGGTGAGAAAGGCTTCGCACTATCATCTAGACTCGCCCGCTCAGGCCTCGTCCTTCGGCCGGCAAAAGAGCGTCAGAGGCAGGTCTGTAGGACTCGCGCGTGGTGCTCTCGTCTCGACGGCAAATGTGCGCAGGGCACGGAGCTGGCTTCATGGCGGACGGAGGGTCATGTTGCGTGTGACCGTAGCCGTGAATCACAGGATCTTGGTTCAGCAGGAGCGGTTATTGCTTACTCTGTGTGGTACATACGTACCGTGTCGCGAGGTTCGTCGTCAAAAGCGGAAAGGTCTGGCTGACTTGTCTGTGGTGGTGGTATTGATGGCTCGTACGCAGTGACTCTGAGATTCAGGTAACGCATCTGCACAGGTTGCAGATCAAGACATCGCCTTGGCGACGTCGACTCATGATGGCAGGATCTCGTCGAGCAGGGCCGCCAACATTATCCGAGTGTTCGAGTACTGTGTTCTATGTAAGCCTGACAATACCGAGTACATTCATCTGAGATTAGCGTGCAGCGAAACGCCTTGACAGCTTGGCCTCG
Organism: Cladophialophora carrionii CBS 160.54; assembly: GCF_000365165.1. Taxonomy (NCBI): domain Eukaryota; kingdom Fungi; phylum Ascomycota; class Eurotiomycetes; order Chaetothyriales; family Herpotrichiellaceae; genus Cladophialophora; species Cladophialophora carrionii. The sequence continues at coordinate 723,070 of NW_008481831.1, forward strand.
ACATTCACGTGTTCAGCCACTGACTACATGAACGCCGTGGTCGCTGCGCAATGGCTCTCTCAACTGCGACTTGTGGGCGCAATGGCCATCCGGTACTCCGTACAGATGGGCGTCTACGGGTACGCCTCATACTGCAGGCTCGGACACGATGCATGGCGTCGTGCAAATCGACCCAGGAGGCCTTCTGATCGGGCCGACCAAGTGTCACACTCGTGTCTCTTCTCTTTTTCAGCCTGATATTGCGGATTGACATGCATCGAAGTACCTAAAGTCGTCCTGCAACATGGACCTGGTGCTCAGACTAACGTCTTCGTGGGAGTCGATGACTGGACAGACTCTACGAAAGACTTGAAAGCATGGCGCCCACAACATCAGTTCGTGCACATGACATTGATTGCTGCATTGGGCGATGGATCGAGTGAGAGCCTTCCTGGAGTCCGTGCCGCGCCACCGTGCAAATATCCTCTCATCCACCTCTGGAATCATCCTTTGGTTGCAGGGATAGAGCCACCGTGGCGACCGGGACACATTTGCAAGTCGGCTAACCCCGGCCGGAGACATTTGCAGGAAATATCCTCCGAGCGCCATGTTTGTCTCACCGTTTTCCAGTTGTACTTTGAGTGTAAGAGTTGCAGATATCTGGGAATCAGTGGGAGAGACCGGGGAATATACAAGTCCTGCTTGAGCGGACTCGACGCGTCCCTGGCCAGACTGATATGGATCCAGGGAATGTCGCGGCTAAATACATACCTCGAGGGAATGCACCAGCTCTCGAACACTGGACGTCCGTGATATCACATACAGGAAGCATCAAAAAGAGCTTCGGTTCCACGACAGATACTCACGACGCTGTCCTCGGCATTTTCAACAGCCGCAGCGGGTAATCCGGCGGAACTGTGTCAAATCTACAGGTACCTAGTATGTACCTAGGCCCTTGACCAAACAAGAAGAAGGCCCAACGGCAACCAAATTCACGTCGAGCATACGACATCCGCCGTGCTTGGTGGACACATAACCCGTCAACCAACGTACAATTCTCCGATGTGGACATGGGTCGGCAAGCGGCGCAACGTCATAACAGTACGGAGTATACAGTACACCTTCCTTGGTTCCTCAAATCGCCTTCCTCACCGATCGCAACTGAAAGCATCAGCTGCTGGGATCGGGGTTGGCATTCCTGTGAAATCGCAAATGCGACGAATGAGACCTGAAACAAGCACGGGGCACATGAGACGCTCTCAACACAGACCAAAACCGTCGCCGTCGCCGTCGCCGTCGCCATCGCCATCGCCCTGATCCCGATCCTGATGCTGCTCACTCACCCCGACCCAACAACCCCTCCGACCACCTCGGCCGCGACCTCCAGCGCCGTCTTATCCTTGCCCTGCATCTTCACCGCCGCCATCCCCGTCACAACAATGACATCCAACAGATAATCGTCGGCCGGGACGAGGATTTCAAACTTGGCCGCCGTCACCCCCTTGAACCCACTCTGAGATTCGTATCTGGCCAACTGGATCCGATTCTCATCCTGCAGCAACAGCGCCCCGCTCGTCTTGCTCTTCCACTTCATCCGCCCGAGTGGGGGACACGTGAATTTATACCCGTCCCCGGCGCCGCTGGACGTCAGTTTGATGGACTGGCCGGCCGCGAGGGAGATCTCCGTGGCGGACTTGAGGGAACTGTACTTCGAGGAGCTGATCAGTGTAGGGTGGATGGCGTGGTTACCCGCGCCGATGCGGTAGATGTGGACTTCTTTGGACGATTTTTGGCTGGAAATGGAGAATAGTGGCGTGGTCGTGTACGCTTGCGGGTAGTTGGGATCGTAATTCGTGCGCTCTATCAATGTCACGTTCGGGTCGCTCGGCGACGGCCGGAACGTGAGGACTTGACTCGTTTGGCTCATGTCGTAGCTTGGTGGCGGTGGTGGTAGGTGGTGGAAGTGCGAATGTGAGTGTGAGTGCGGCGAGTGGCTTCCAAGCAGGCGAGACAGTGAGAACGTGCTCATTGTGGAATGAGTGAGTACGAACGACTCGGCTAGTTAATGGACTCGCCCAGCTGCCGGTGTCGTTCAACAGTGGTGCAATAGTAGAGAGTCGCACAGTCGTACTGTAGGAGCTGTAGTAGAAGTGTAGATATACGCCCTTCTTGCCAGGTAGTAAATGAGATGGAATGGGACTATCTGCGTTGCCCGCGAGATCACGGCTGAATTCTGACAGACACGATCGAGGTGCGGGCGAGTAGATCAAGTTGGGATCGAGACCGTTGACGGAAGATCGATACGATAGAGTTACTTACTGTACCCTCGCAGCGACTCCATCCTCGACGAGTGCACGTTTATATACACATTCCACCAGACCAGGTCGATCATTTTCCACAGTATCCAGTTGTGCTATACGTTAGTTAGTTGGTCATCTACAGTCCTCGTGCGAGCTATTGGTGGTTAGCCAACCTCTGCTGCGCCCTGATCGGATATGAATACCACGACACGGACAGACAGATAGACGATCACTACTCCTCCCCCCCATGACCGGCCGAAAGTCCAAGAGCGCTGCGTAGAACCATATTCGGCTAGATCCTTTCAGCCTCGTTGCTTGTTTCACGGGCCCAGAGTACGGAGTACACAGTAAGCATTGGCATTGGCATTGGCATTGGCGGCTGTGGGGGCGTGCACATTATACACAGTACGAGTACGGGTACGGGTACAATAGGGGAAGATCCCGGGCCTGAGACCCTTGACGACTGCGCCGCCCTCGGCAAAAGCAGTGAAGGTGCTGGTATTCGCGTCTACGAGGTACTCGTACAGTATTGGCCTGATGGACGCCTTAATTACACACGCGTTGCGTCACTGACTTGCTGCGTCATTCACCAGCTCAACCACTTGCAAAGATTTGGATCTCCGCGTGCCATACTTAGCCACCGTTGGTACCTCGTATTCATATTGGAGGCCTGATCAAACGAGCACACGGTACCCAGTATTCGAATGAGATGTGGCATTTTTACATGAGGTCGACTCCTGGTAGTCACATGTCCAGTTTCGACCTGATCGAGGAAATGTCCCTCGAAATCGGTTGGCGTGTGGCATCAACGGGTGACCAAGACGGTTGCCTAAGAGGGAAAGTATCAGTAGGGTGGATGGATGAATCACTCCCTGTACGGCCACCACCGCCGCATGAACGTCTGAGCTAGCCTTGTTGGCCTGGGGTGAAGTCCAGTCTTTTTACTGGTCTACCTCTCTCGTCCGGGGCGGCCTTTCAGTCCAGCACAATGCCACGAAAGGAATCCAAAGAGGCGCCAAGGTGGTACAGTAGGGACTTCGCGAGCAAAGATGGAATCATCACCTCTCATTGCCGCTGTGATCATGGCATCGACCCTGAAGTTTCTACAGTAGTATCCCGCAAAACAAGCAGCTTTGTAGGCTCGTTGGCCTCGGCACTTGCTCAGAAGCAGCCCTGGTGATTGCCGCCTAATTATTGACTATGTGGATCCTGACTTCCTGAGGATAATGATGCTGCTGCTGCTTCGACATGGACAAGAACCCAATCATGTTGATTCTGTACTCTAGTGGCGTTGACGTTGATACAGTACTTTGTCGGCTCATGCCTGCCGGCGAGGTGGTCTGGAGATTGTCAAATGCTTCCTGCGGGCACGAACCGGTGTCACAAAGGGGAATCATTCCGCCCTGATTACTCTGACTTCAGAACCTCAATCTCTGGAGGTCGGATGTTGAATGTCGGCTGTCGAGATCACAGATCTCCTGCTCTGCTCAGCTACAGAGCCGACACCAAGCGGCGTGTATCGACGCGCCGGCGGGTGTGGAGGACGGTCGCACCGCCATCGAAGGGGCCGTCCAATTCGGTCGCATCGACGTGGTCAAGCTAGTGCTGGACAGCTACCATGGACCGAGCAGGATCGAGGAGCTGACCAAAGCGTGATATGAAGTGAGCGAGTTGGGGAATCAATGGCATGTGGAGGACATGTGGAGATCTATGTAGCCGTTCAGGTGGGCCGTTCGAGGAAGAAGTCGTCTATAAACTGCTTGTCTCAGACACGCAGTCTGTAGTGGTTTTTCAATTGCGCTTGGCCCGGGAGGTATCTAGGTATTGATAGGCAGCCACTTACAGAGTGACTAACCAGTGGATATGGCCAGGTGTGTCTGTCTGAGTCGGTCGAGTTTCAGGAGCAGTAGGCTTGTTCGTGTTGTTAGCTGAGAGTATTGTATGTGTCGCGTCAGGACTTTGTCCCTCGTCGTGGAAGCTGAAGGTCGTGTCTGCCATGTTTTCAGCGACAGAATGTAGAAGTCTGGTCGTCGACAAACAGAGATTTTGCTTTTGCCTCTCCGTCTCGATGCCTGCCAGAAGCGCCAAACGGAGGTATGACGGCCATCACTCCTCCGCGGACGCACCTCCATCGCACTCAGATCACCTCGGACAAGTCGTCGACATTGACCTGGAACTGCTTCGTCGCCATGCCATAGCTGCTCCGGACCGCCTCACTCGCGTAGACTCTCATCTGCCGCTCATACTCGGCCGTCAAGCCAGGCGTATTCCCCCCAGCCTCACGCAACAGCCGGCCCAACAACGCCGAATCTCTGACCGCAGTGTTCGCCCCAATGCCTCCTGCAGGGGTCATCCCATGCGCGGCATCGCCGATCACCGTCACGAGCGGCTCGTTAATCCACTCCGGCACCCCGGTCGACGTCGAGCAGGTGATCTTCCAAAACGCGGCCTGCCCGACATTCATGTCGTCGAACAGCGGCTTGAACCGCGGATGCCAGTCCCGTGTCAACTCCTGGGCGATCCGCGCTGCCGTCTCGCCAACGATAGTGTAGTCGTCGTTCGGCGCCCGAATCGCGCCCGGGACGCCGACCATGGTCCAGCCGAACTCGACGCTCGGATCGTCCATGTCGTCTGGCCGCACGTTCGTGATGACCGACACGCGGCCTTGAGCGTTCGCGTCGTCCACCATGCGGAACACGCCCTCGCCTAGGGCCCGATATGCCGTGGTGGGCGCTTGACCGTGAATCCCGCGCGCCCCAAGGTCATACACTTTCAAAAGCCCGCCACTGACCTGCTTGGCGACCGCGGACTTGATCCCCTCGCCTCCGACGAGCAGAGAGCCGTCCACGGATTTGGTGCCGTCGGCGAAGATGGCGCGGACGGCATCGTGGCGCCCCTCAGCGATCTCATACCCGACCACGTGCTTGTTGAAGTGCACGTACGGCCCGCATCCTTCCATGAAGAGACGGCGCATATCCCCGCGCGCGATGCCTACAACCTTGCCGTCGCGGGAGCCGAGGTTTCCGGGTCCTCCCCCGCCCCCACTGCTGCCCTGCTGGTCGAGCAACTCGCCGGTTCGGGCGTCGAGGTCTGCGAACCCCCCGCCACCGGTCTTGCCGCACTGGTCGTAGAAACGCTGGAAGGAAGACTCGTCGAGCACTGACTCGATGGCGTCAAGACCCTCGGTCGACAGGCGGAGGCGGTATCCCTGGCCCCGGAATGAGAGGGAGGCGTCGCGCTCGAAGACTTGGAATGGGATCTTGGCGCGGAGGAGGGACCGGGCGAGGAGGAGAGAGGCCAGGCCTGCACCTGCTATGAGGACGGGCAGCTGAGGTTGCCCCTTGGACATGATTTGTAGACGGCGGTGTCGTGGAGCCACGTGTAGCAAGGTGAAGTAGTTAGAGTAGAATTTAGTAGGTAGGTATTCCGTACGACTTCCCAAGCTATCGATGTCACACCACGGCGCATAGGCAGTGGTACATGTAAACACCCAGCCTGAGTATCATGAAGACATATTATGCTGTGGCGTTGGTCGACGAGATATATGGTGGAGGAGGTGGTCAGGCTGTCATCTTGAAGTACAATCAGTTAGTACTTCTACCAGTATCAATTTCTAAGCATTTGTTACGAGTACCGGCCTTACGTGGCGCCGGACGCGAGTGTGTGACGCGGTCACTGCCATGGGACTCCCTCAAGCGTCACTCTTGCTTCACTCGGCTCGGCTCGTTCAATGCCGAGTCCGATCTCGAGTCGTGGTGCAGTACTCCGTACTGTGGTGCTGACAGTACTGCAGGTGACTTGGATTGTCCCAGGTGGATGATGACATAATACGGGGGTGCGATCACATCATCATGCCCTTTGGCTACGGCTATCTATATAGCGAGCGACTGCGATTTATGTACGTGATCATGTGTCCAATAATGCTCCTGTCTGTGCATGCAGAACTCAGCTGTACGCCGGGTGGGAACAAGTTTAAGTTGCTCTACAGCATATCTGGATACCCGGAGGTGCTGGATTGACTCTCCTGCCCTCGCCTCGTCTTCTCTGTCCCTCTCCAGGGTGACCACTCTTTCTCGTCACTGACAGAGAGACTCGCCTAGACGCCCAAATCATCAACTAATTCAGCATCCTGTCGTCCCATTGCCACTGCTGGTCGCCATGGCCGGGTTTATTCCTGATCTCGATCTGAACCCGAACGTCATTGTTGTGGCGGTAGCACTTCATGCGCCCCTTGGCACTGTTGATGTTGATCGAAATGCTGAGGCTGACGTTGTTGAGGTTGCTCGTGTAGGAACCGATGTTGACGCCCAGAATGTGGATCTGGATCGAGATCTGGAACGACGACGGCTCATAGTATCCTTTGCACTGGGGATGGAATGTCTCGTCAGCTTGAACGGGGCATGGCTGGCACATAGGTGAAAGGCTTGGAGCAGACTTACGTAGACAGGTTTCTTGTCGTATTCGATGTATCGGCGCGAGCCGAGCTCGGTGTTCCCTCCTGGAGGGGGTGGGATCCGATCCTGGCCCTCCACCTGGTTCACCTCATATTCGCCCTCTGGCTTCTGCGTCACAGCGAGAATCACACCTAGACAGTCAGCAGTGGCGTTGGAGCCTGTGCGAAATCATACCTGTCGTGTATTTGGTGTCGGTTTCCGCGACGCTGCCCATGTTGAATAGTCAAGAAGAGCCGTAAGTGAAGGGAGTTCAGGAGATGACTGTCGGGAGAGGACTGCTTTGGCATGAGACTGTTCTGCACGAGGGAAGTCCTCATTTTATACTCGACAGCCAGCGACATATCGGAGGCCAAATCACAATCTCTCGCATTTTGCAGGCTTTCAGCCCTCAGCTCCTCGTTGACACCATCGCGATTCTCGACTAGTTCTCCCTCACGCAACGCGGGCCGGCCACGATAGATGAGCTAAGTTTAGTGGCGAGTGGAATGGCGATGGTCCTGTTCTGGGGCATGTCTCTCACGGCCGAACGCTAGAGACGGAACAGAGCTCAGCTCGCAGGCTTTAGCACTTTCCACCCTAGCCTTTGCAACCTGTTAGCTTGTACTCGGTCTTGACAGAAGAGGACTGTGGAAGCCTGGTGGTGTTGTCAGGAACGATGGGTCACGCAGCATTCAGCCGCGGCACCAAACAGGATTCCATTCGTTCATGACCTCAGCTCGAGATGTCGGTCATTGCAGGGTGTCCTGTGGTTCATACGAGTGACACGAGCACTATTGCACGATCGAAGAGGCCAAGGCGCAAAGCACTGTAGGGCTGAAGTTCGCTTCGGACACGATTGCGCACGGTTTGACGATATAGTGTCTTCTAATATATTTCTCCGCATGGTCGACATGCTCAGACAGCCCTACGATGTATGCGGTGAGAAGCTGGCCGTTGTCGTGAATTGAGAGCAGTCGATTAGGCAAGACAAACAGAATGAGCGAATTCCGAACGTGAGGGGCGCCAAGGCACTACTCTCCTCTAGCGTGGTCCGCTCCGACCGGGCCCGAGCCCTGGTTGGTCAAAGGGTTGCTAGGCTTGCCCCGAAACGCTAAGCAAGCTTGTGTCTTGCTTGCAACGCTTCATTTCTGCATCTCAAGCAGCTCTCAGTATCCAACCAGACCCGAACTTGTGGCTGGCTTCAATACGAATATCTCTCTCCAAGCTTTCAGCTCCGGGACAGCGAGCTGTTCATCCCTCTCTCTCGTTCAAGTCCCTCCCCATCAGCCCAGAGAGCTCACCGCGCAGCCAAGTTCCGTCAAGACTCTTGGCTCCAACCGCCCGTAAGGAATACGAGGATTGAAATTCAGCTCAAACATCCCCCGCCTATGTGTATCTCGATGAGATGCCTGAATGAGCACCTCTTGGGGCAGTCTAGCCTACTTGTCACAAGAAAGCCAGATTATATTGATCTGAGAGCCGATCAATCCGCGCTCATCACACATGAAGTCCGTCTTGTGATTCATGAGCAGATGCACCTTCAGGGGCCGGCGTGTCCTAGTCTGGTCTACCTTCGTGTTATTGTATTTCTCGTTCTCTGTCCTCGTTAACAGGATCTGTATTCCGTATGTAGTATGCAGCTGGGTGGCAGCAGGCCCAGAACACCCTGTAGTCCACCGTAAGAATAAGCCATCATAATGCGGCGAAGCGTTATTTCCCACACGCAACAATATCGGACGCGTCTCATCCACCGTGTCAAGGTAATGTTCTGTTCTAAACTCGCATCTGCATCTCTATGGCTGTATGAGGTTCAGCTTCTCAAGATCCTCGTGAATCTCTCCCTCGAGGTCGATCTGGTGGTCGTCGTCATGCAACAGGCCAAGATAATACGACAAGTCGCGTCCGTCAAACTCGCGACTTGCGAAGCCGTTGCCCAAGAATTCAAACATGTTCAGAGAATTCAAATATTCAATGTTATAGTCCTCAAACCTCGGCGTCGCGAGCAGATCCATGTACACCAGGCGAGAAGCTGCGAATATACGTTAGCTCTGTCGACACTGGCCAAAGCGATAACGGAGGCCTCAAAGACAACATACCTGGAAACATGGGTAGCGGACCGTCGATTCTTCCTTGCTTGAACCACGAACTACATCCCTACAGCCCAAGAATGTCAGCCTTTGCAACACGTCCGGTCGCGCAGCTTCGAGCAATATGACCCAACTGCATCCACCACATGAGGAGGGTTACTCACCGACGTCCACGCCGTCCTCTTCAGAAACAGCTGTGCATGTTCTCTAAACTGCTCGGCGATCTCGGGCTTAGGGGTCAGACTCTTGATTCGGTCTTTCTGCATCTTCTGAATGACCTGAATGATGTTGCCGGCAAGCGTCTCAATGATCGGGAGGAACGATCCATGGCCAAGCGGACCGTACGGGCCACCCATCATGAAGTAATTCGGCACTTGATTCAAATCAGCAATGACCAACGTCAATTTCTGGGGTATCTCATACTGTGCGAAACTCCTAGAGAGAGATATGACGTGGCTTCCTTGGCCCACATCTTCGCGATGCTGTGGCCATTTGCCTCGACCGGAAATCTAGGGATCCAGCTGGTGTTGAACCTGAGGTGTCGTCAGCAAAGGGTTCTAAAGCTCCTTTTTGAGAATCGGCTGGGTTAGATCTCACCCTGTCGCACAGATGATAACGTCTACGTCATGTTGCTGGCCTTCGTTGTCGACGAAGCCTTCGGCGTTGATTTCTTTCATGGGCGAGGTGAAGACACGGACATTGTCCTGGTTCAGCGACTCGAGAAATCCGTTCCCGGGCTATCAGGGCCCAAGTCAGCCACGCTCGCACTTCTCTCGCAGACCACTCACCGTCGGCCTCCTACACCCGACACCAAAATTCTTGGGAATTATCGCTTCTAGGAGTTCCGGTTTCGTCGAACCTAGCTTTTGCATCATCTCATTCCGGGCAAACTGGAAGATTGTGTCTCAGCATGTCTCACCATATCACCATGGGCTAACTTACCTCTCTGGCTCCTTCTGCCTCCGGTGTCCCGTTCAAGATGAACTTGAATCTGACGTTGAGCTCAGATTCAATCATCTTCGAATACTTGAGGAACAGTTCCGGATTTTCGGCGAATGCTTTTTGTTGTTCTGGAGTATCTGAGCGAGTGTTAGCTTCAACCCCAGCCAGGCGGCTTGTTATACTTGCAGTGGAAGTTCGCTCCGTTCGGGCCCGCAAATCTCTGAGCAAATCCTGCTGTAATCCACGTCGGCGACCTTACCCACAAGTACAACTGCTTCACCTGGGATGCGATCTTGGAGATGATCTGGATGCCGCTACTGCCGATGCCTATGACGGCGACGCGTTTGCCGTTCAGGTCCAGCGACGGGTCGTAATTGGCGCTGTGCACGAGGGTGCCTTTGAACGAATGCAGGCCTTTAATGTCAGGCCATTTCCAGTTGCTGCAGGCGAACCCATATCAGCATTATCCCATCGAAGTCGCAAGGAACAACGTACTTCAAGATGCCACCCCCGTTAACAAGCACATTACACCGATCCACAAACTCGGTTCCATCTGGTCGTCGAACTCGAACCTCCCACTCCCCCTCCTCGGGTTGCCAATAGGCGCCTACTACTGCATGTTCCAGTTTCACATACTTCATCAGCCCGTGCTTGTTGACGACATCCTTGAAGTACTGCCAGATCTCGGGCGACTCGGAGTAATACTGCGTCCAATTGGGGTTTCGCTCCCACGTGAATTGGTATGACGCCGAGGGGATGTCGCACGCACAACCTGGGTATCTTCATGACGCCAGCGAAAGATTAGCCCACTTGACCACGGATGACAACGCGCGAAACCAACCCAAGCTGACGTGATGGAGACCTACCTGTTCTCAAGCCAAGTGCCCCCGACGTCCTTGTTCTTCTCATAGATCTGCAGGTCGACGTTCTTGCACCATTCCTCGACGAACTTGGAGAATGTGATACCCGAGGCCCCCGCGCCGATGTGGATGACCCTGATCTTGCGCGGCGTGTCGTACGGTTCTTCGTGGATTCGATATCCCCGTGCGTTCTGGATCATCCAGCCGCGCTCGTTGAAGACCTCGCCCGTCTCTGTTGACGAGAAACCCTCTCCATCCTTAGACGGCGCCATGATGCGATGACAGCGAGGCGCGTACGTGGTAAACGCTGAATAGGTGAATGTATGTTGCGCCGGTGATGCACGTCCGGTGGCGATATATCAAACGCTATCTGCCCGCTCAGGAAGCAACAGGGTGGAAATGAGTGCAATCAGACAGATATGAAGACGGAGAGAACCCGAGAGCAACCCGAAATCACACCACCAGTGTCTGCGTGTGTCTCTATCGATCTGATAAAGTAGTGAAGTATCCACGGCAATCAGTACCCATGGTCATCATACCGTGGCACGGCTCTGCAGAAACCCATTTGGAGGTAAGCCTCGGCCTCGGCTAAGCTGATATGCGCCGCCCCCAATCCCATCCCTGGCCGGTGCTATCTCCAAGAGGTCTCGCGATGCGGGGATCGACGAGAAGGAGCGACTGCAGCGAGCGATCCATCCGCGGCACATAGCACATAAGTGTACGGGGGAGTGGCGAGATGTGCTAAGCCGGATATCGGCATCGAGGGCGGCGGAACTGTACGTGGCACGCAGTACGCAGGACAGACGATCTCCTCATACGAATAAGGCAAGGTAAGGCTCCAAGGGATTGGATAGATCCTCACAGTAAGCACACATCACCCGTCATCCTGCGAGGCTGTCTTGCACTTGATGTTCCACCTTTTTTTCCCTGCTAACCTTTCATTCCTGTTTTCCTCCTTGCCTTTTCCTGAAAGAGCATATTCTCCTACGGGATTAGCCTCGACCGACAGATCGACTGACTGACCAACCGATCGAGGCAAGCAATTTCAGTATGTCTCTGTCGGTCAGGCTTAATGCATACACCGTGAACTGTCTGACACGAGCGGGTGAGTACGGAATATTTAATCCTGACCGGCCTCTCTCCAGCGGCCTTGTTCCAGCGGCAATCTTTCAGCAGCCCGTGACCAAGTACGGAGACGGTGCCCAGGTATGTCGACGGGCTGCATACGAGGTATTTTCAGCACGTGGGATATTGATGATACTGATGGAATCAGCGCTTTCGATGGGAAGAGTTGGACGAGCCGGGCACGGGACCGGACCGAAGGATATAATATGTATGTGCTCTCCATAGGCCCTATTATGTATATACTTGGAACCAATACCTTCCATGTTATAACACGCGTGTTCCACCGAGAAAAGAGAAACACGACCTGCCTCGATCACATTACTTCATACGCAGTGTCGCATATCTCAGCCTACCTACCTGTAACTACTCACCAACCTACATACCTGCTCTACTACAGTATTGTAAAAAGGTTCTTCTCTATCCCTCTCCACCCCGGTGCGCCAATCCGAAATTCAGCATGCTTGCTTTGAGGACTATGTGGCGTTTCTCCAGGTGGACAACACATACATACACCCACCATTTTGAATTCCCAGGCTTGTCGTCCATTCTCACGGGCACTATAGTGGCCGACGGCAACCCACTGTGCCTACCACTTGAGGTTGACCGGTGCTGTCGCCCATCCATAAGCTAGCTGAGAGCCGCTTTCTAAACTTGGAATCAATCATACGTTTCATCAGACGAGATAGACATCCAAAGGTGCACTTCTAGCAAGCACGCCTGTTTAACCACCCCTGCGCCGGACCAGACGCATACCCTCATCCAACCAACCACCCGACCCGACCATGTCGCAGGTAACGTCCACTTAACGACCTAGTATCCTGAAAGATCCTGTCGAATGCTCACTCGCGCGCCACAATATTTGGGCATCTGGACCACCATGAGGACTCGACAAAGTGCTGATCCAAAAAGACCGAGGCGTATGGGGGCTGGGACAATCCAACATACCTACGTACTGGAGTCCAAGGTTTTCCGCGGCGTGTACTGTATGTACTCCGTATTGTCCAGTCTTAAACCTCGATCGATACTCGACCTTTCCCACTGGTGTCTTGCCTTCCTGCTTGCAAACCTGCTTAGAAGCATCTTGCCTGCTGAGTAGAGTAGAGGAGAGTAGACTAGGAATCCAGACACGTCACACCAGATATTCAAACCTTGACGTCTTCTTTGTCTGCCCGCGCCACGGTGTCGTTCCTAACCTCGTGCTGCTCAACAGGCTCAGCCCGTCCGTCGCTCTCCGGGCGCGGCGGGCCCGGTTTTGCCGCCCGAATGTCCTTCCACTCGACGCCAAACGCGAGGAAGAAAGCCACGATGGCGGCTCCCATGGGAGCATACTATCAGTCGCCGGACATGTTAGCACAATGCAGTGCAGCGCAGCGCGGCGCACGACCAATCACGACGGTATGGTCGCGGAGGTAGAAAGAGAGAAAGAGGGAGAGAGGATAAGTGGGTATATAGGTCGGTAGGTTGGGCGCTCCGGGGGAAGATGCATGCATGCACCAAATCACAAGGCTGGCCGAAAGGTGAACCCCGTAGATCCGGAAAACTGAAAACTGAAAACTCACAAACACATTCGCGATTGCCTTGTTGTACGCCCACAACACGGGCTGGAGCTTCGAGGGGAAGGACTCCAATGTGACCCTCCGAGCGTGTCCGGACCCGGCGTCGAGCAACAACTGGACTTGGTCCTGGGTGAGGCCGTCGGCGTGCGACTTGAGCGAGCTGACGAGCTGGTTCTGGAAGATGGCCAAGGCGATGCTCTGGAACACAGACGCACCAAAGTACTGGAAGAAGGCGACCGTCGAGATGCCGATCGGGATGAGCTGCGGTCGAGATGCCAGCGCGGCTTGCACGGCGAGCAGGGGGCTTTGCATGGCGACACCGCCCACGCCTTGAAAGACGAGGTAGGTGATCCACTTGGCGTGGCCGGTCGATGTGTCGAGCGTGGTGTACAGACCCGAGGCTGTGGCCATGAATGCCATGCCTATGAAAGACCATGGGTTGTGGTATCCGGTACGGTTGACTGGTGGTGGTCAGGAAGATTAGCTATGGCGATCTCTCATTCCCGCGGGTTCTCGGAGCGCAGGATTCAACTTACTGATCAGGCCTGCAATGGTGGCGCCGAGGACTTGGGCAATAACCGCCGGAAGGGTCATGACGCCGCTGTGGAGGGGCGTGGCGTCTTTGATCACCTGGAACCATTCGGGGAGGTAGTAGATGTTGACGATGTAGCTGCCCATCATGAATGCGATGAAGAGACAGCTCAGCAAAACCGAGCGCTGGAGCAGGATGGAGAAGGGAATCATGGCGTCGTCGCCCTTGTGCCACTCCCACGCAAGAAACGCCACCGCCAGTGCAGCGGCCCCGCAGAAAAGGCCGATGACGGTGGCTGACTTCCATGGGTACTCGTGACCTCCCCATTGCAGAGCCAGGAGGGCCATGACGACGGTGGGGACGAAGAGGACACAGCCCACGACGTCAATCTTGAGTATCTTCTCCCACAACGACCCTTTGTCGGAATCTCGCACGGGTGGCCTGAAGAACAAGGCCAAGGCAACAAGTGTCACGGCGCCAATGGGGAGATTGATGTAGAAGCACCATCTCCATGAGACCTTGGTCGTCAAGGCCCCTCCGATAAGCGGGCCTGTGACTGTGGCAACTCCAAAGAGAGATGCTAGCGCTGCGGTGTAGAGGGCTCGTTTGGAAAGCGGAGCCACGATGGCCAGGATTGACAGAGAGCCGGAGAAGATGCCTGCTGCGCCCACGCCAGTGACGGCCCGGGCACAGATGAACATGTTGGAGCTAGTAGCAACGGCGCACAGGAGCGAGCCCAGGAGGAAGATGCCGACGAAGGCGAAGTAGGCCCATTTCAGACTGAAATTGGCATAGATCTTTCCAGACAGAGGCTGCAATGCGCAGAGGCATAGAGGGTAGGCTGCTGCGTACCAGCCGATGTCAGTGGTCGCGTGGAACCGCACTGTTATGGCCGGAATTGCCTGGTGCGCACGTCAGTTGTGGCATCATCTCCATGGGTAGAATGCTGACCGTCGAGATAATCGATACGTCAAGTGCAAAGAGGAAGATGGCCAGACCAATGCCAGTAAGAACGAGGTATAGCTTTGAGCCGGTCAGGTAGTAGTCGGACTCCGATACTGGGACTTGGGCGATTGTTGGCTTTTCCAAGACAGATCTCGCGCTTTCAGGGCTTGAAACTGGTGTCCCAGTGGTAGAGGGAGGCCCCGTCCCAGCCAACATGTCGGTGGTCTAGCACTTGCTCAAGTGAACGTGGATAAGCACAAGAACGCAAGCGAAATGGGACGATACGGAATGAATGCCAGAAGAGAAGGGAAGCGGTGAAGACTTCTAGAGGCAGACGAAGGCGTAGATAAATATGAGAGAGCGATACTTCCTTTGTCTGTAGCCTGTTGACCCTTGTAAATTGATTTCCCAGACTGTGATTGCAAAACGAAGCGGCTGTACACAGGAGTCAGGCATGAGCGGGTGCCGTGCCCGTTCGCCAGCTCGGCCGTCGACGAGACGATGCATTGACAGAGAGCTGGGTAAAGCACGTCCCGCCCTATTGTACTCCGTACGCCTCATGCCACTGACTGTGGTGCTTGATAGCAGTATGTATCCATGGGCCAGGAGACACGCGGAGTCCAGAGCGGACCAAAAACGGCCCGGTTCAAGCAGCTCCAACGGTGCTGCCTGCGCACGGCTGTTACAGTATTGAGCTGCAGCCTTTCGATTGGGCGTCGCTTAGTGGAGACGTCGACGGGCCCAATGCACGAGCGGAGGCCTTTGAACTCCTGTTCCGTTCCTGACCAGGCTCCCAGGATACTTATGACCCCTTCGCCGTCCCGTCTCGCCTCAGTCCGGGTGTTGCACCCCGGAGCGGTGATGAATGTAGTCGACAATGCGCAATCAAGACGGAGAGCGTGTGCCCGGTGCGCTACTGCAAAAGCGAGATGCACCTACAGCGGCAGCGGGGGCTGTGATCGATGCCAGCGGCTGGGGAGGGAGTGCATTCTCGAAGAAATCCCGCGACGCAAGAGAGAGAAGCAGTCCACAAGGGTCAAGGCGCTGGAGGACAAGGTCAACGCCCTTCTTGGCTTGCTAGGTCCCGAAAGGGTTCCTGGTGGGATTGGCAACCCTGCCACGGTAGACGCCAGGACGCCAGCTCCCACGGAAGATGGCTGTTCCCCCCTCGGCCGAAGTGCCCAGAGCACCACAGCACCGTCAACGGTGGAAGAGGGCAGATTCTTCGATGCCATTGACCATGGCCTGCTCACCATGTCGACGGCCGACGCCCTGTTGAGCAAGTACAAACGGGTACATTCCGAATACTTCCCCTTTGTCATTGTGCCTCCGCAGACTGATGCGGCGACCCTCCGGGCCCAATCTCCCGTGCTCTTCCTGGCTATCACGGCAACGTGTCTCGAAGGAGACCACCTGCTCCAAAGAAGGCTGGGGTTCGAAGTCAAGAAGACTCTTTGCGAACGAGTCATGGTTGGCAATGAGAGGGATCTGGGCTTGTTGCAGGGTCTGCTCGTTCTGCTGGCTTGGACCCATTTCCACTTCAGTCCCACGAGCAAGCAGCTGTTCATGCTCCTGCAGATGGCCGTCGGGCTGGTCACCGACCTCGACCTGGACAGGTGTCCTGCGCATCGCGATCAGAGGGTTGCCAGCCACCTCTGCTGCGTGTCATCCCCCCAGAATGCACAAGGACAGGCCAAGTACCCGGTCCAGTGTCGAAGGTCATTGCCTGAGATCCGCGCCCTCCTAGGCTGCTTCTACCTTTGCTCATCGTAAGTCTGCGTCGTCTCCGGGCAAGCTGGGCTTGTGCTCACCCACATAGGATGGCGATGATGCGGAAAGAGCTGGCCATGAGACACACCAAGTGGATTGACAACTGCTGCCACATTCTCGACGCGGAACAGGAATGGCCAACGGACATCTACGTGACGGCCCTCATCAGCACGAGGTGTCTCGTCCAAAGTGTCGGCGAGAGGTTCTCATACGACGATATCACTCTCGTCCAACTTCAAAGCGATGTTGTAATCAACATGTCTCTGAACGGCTTTAAGAAAGCAGTCGCCGAGCTTGAGAGAGGTCCTGCTTTTTCACCCACGCGGGAAAATTGTGAGTGACACGGACGCCTCGGCCACGAACGATGACCCTGCTGACGCGACTGTTTCCAGACGCCCTCCTCGCTGAGCTCAAAGCTGTCCCCATCATCATCCACGAAGTCACGCTCTACCGCGACTGGGCCAGCGTGTCATCATCTTCTTGCTCCCACAGCTCCCATCTCTGGGATCTCCTGACCTCGTCCCGCAACTTCCTGAACTACGTTCTCAACATCCCGAGGGCAGCACGGATCAACCTCCCCTCCACATTCTTCAACCTCCTCCCCTATGCGCTGATCGTCCTCTCGACAGTCGCCCGCCTGCCCTCCACAATCGGATGGGATAGCGTGATCGCGAAACGCGAAGCCGACGCCACCACCTTCGGCCTGCAAATCAAAGCCAAGTTCGGGGACGAACTCACGAAGACGAGCCCCGAAGCGAGCATCGAACAAAGGGATGTGTGGCAGTACTTTTCGCGCGGCATAGGCGGACTGATCGCGTGGCACCAACGGTACGAGGCGCCAAGCAGTACACGGGAAGCCGGCCTCGAGGTTCCCTTGAGCTCGTCGTCCGGGGGGGTGAAGTGTGGTGTGGCGGACACGTTGAGCGCTTTCTCGTCCATGGGGGTTCGCAAACACTCGCCCTTGAACTTCGGGAACGTGGTCCAGGAGCAGATGACTACCAACGCGGCAGGTGGCTATGATGAAGCCAGGGGCGAGACACAGCCAGACATTCTAATGCCCCTGTGGGACGACGAGGCATGGCAGTCGATTGTGGATGACTTTTCCATGTTCCCTACCCCAGCCGGATTCCTCTTCGGACAGTAACAGCGGAATGAACGCAATAAGGCGAACGGTAAAGCGGGTGATCCTCGACGACTGATATCCAGGAAGGGCATCAGCGTCGACAGGCGGAGTGCATCAGCTTCCAATGAGCAGCGAGGACATACCTTGTACCTCGAGTGTAGTGTTATCCTGTTAGAGCCCTACAGCATTCTGTACAGTCTCTCTTGCTTTCTTCCAATACCTCCCTGTATCGACACTCATATGGTTCATATGGGAAGTCCCCGTGTATCCTTTCTGGCTGACCACGGAATTGACATCTATGTTGCTTTTTGGTGAATCCTCCAGGGCATCTTCCAATGCCTGCCAAACT
Source organism: Cladophialophora carrionii CBS 160.54 (assembly GCF_000365165.1). Lineage (NCBI taxonomy): Eukaryota > Fungi > Ascomycota > Eurotiomycetes > Chaetothyriales > Herpotrichiellaceae > Cladophialophora > Cladophialophora carrionii. The sequence continues at coordinate 741,071 of NW_008481831.1, forward strand.
TGATGCCGATATGTATGGCCGCAGGGCCGGCAGAGGAGTCGAGGACGAGGGCCGAGATTGGGAGTTTCGCTGGCTGGATGAGCAGATGAAGATGACAATAATGTAATGGTTTGCCAGGACCTGGCGGCCTGTTAGTGGATGATTAATATGTACTTTCAGTGTGCTTGGAAGGGGCGAAGGCCTTCACGCAAACAGTGATAAGATCAAGTTGGCCGGTTGTGGCATGGTGGGTGAGTCCATCACACTGACCCTGCCAGTGGACTTGTACCAGCCTTGCCCATTCCTTGAGTGGGACGACGTCAAAAAGAAGAGGCGGTGGGACGCTTTCTCGAGGCATGAGTACTTGTTGAGCGCAAGTAGTGTCTTACCCGCAGGACCGTCCCTCGGTGAGGAAGCTATCTGCGCGACTTACTGGAGGGTTTGTCACGAAGACTCGTTCTAACACCAGGCAGCAGTGTCCTCAAGCCGTTCAGCCATGGGAAGTCAAGGACGGCCGCCCTGTCCGAGGACTGCCTGTTTGCATGATCTGGTGCCCGCGCTGATGAGACCTTGAGCTCTGGTATCCTCCCCCAGCTCCGGACATGCAGCAACACAAGTACTCTGGCAGGTTCTCTCTCCCCTCGGCTTCGCTCAAGACGGCCGAGATAGAGCTCGTTCAGTCAGGGCCGAAAATCAAGAAATCGGGACATAAATGCCTTCGCAGCTAGCTTGATGAAAGGAGATGGTATTGGAGGTACAGACGTGCCGCTGAAGTGATCCGCAGCTGCGAACGAGGAACGAGAAACACGAGAAGGACCGATACCGACCAACAGTGGGCCTGATATGGATATTGAATTTGAACTTGGTGCTCGATGCGCTCGATGGTAACGCCGACAAGGATTTGTGCCAGGTTCTTAGGGCCTATCGCTTTCACCCACCTTCTTATGGGCTTGAGTTTTGCACGGAGCAAGGGTCTGTTGCAGATGGCTAGGTGAGACACCTTGGTGTGAAACAGTGGCAGCAAAATAGCCAACCTGGCGATTAAATCGCTTTCGTGGACTGTCACAGCCAACTAGGGAGGTGTTGGCTTCGTGGTAAAGCGGACACCGCCTGCTCAACACCAGGCGTACTTCTCCTTGGCCAGCCAGACCACATCCTCGTCAGGCTCACCGCTCCATCGCAGGCTGCATAGATGCTCCTTGTCGCGAGTAATGATGTCCACTTTACCTTGCTCTTCCGTCCGCAGCCTCTGAGCCGAAGCGACTACCAGATCGGAAGGGTCCCATACTTCAACCCCGCTAGCCATTTCCCATTCATGAGCTTCCAGCTGGGCTCTCGCAAGCAGAGCGGCCATCACTGCCTCCGCCTCCTGCGAATTCTGCATTGAAGGCGGAACTACGGTGTGGAGGATATGTAGTTGCCAATCCGACTTCTTGGCCGCATAGACGCGACACCAAATAAGAGCGAGACCGGTGGACCGGTGAATAGCTCCCTTGACTTTTGGAAAGTGCTTCCCCATGACGTTAGTCTGGAACTCATCTCGAGCAAAATGCCACTCGAAGTGCTCCAAATCAGGACGAATGGCGACGTGGGTTTTGCCTGGTTCTGCGGTGGATATCTCCTGCAAACGACGTTCAACGTACTCGATGGTCGGTATGGACTTTAGGTCCTCCAATGACAAGTCTTCGACGGCAGGGAGCCCGGAAGTGGCTCTTTCGTAAGCCAGCCGATTGATCTGTTGCAGGTGAATATGGGTGGATGGGAAGACTTTCCACCCAAACCTAGCATAGAAGGTCTGGCCAATATCCGAAAATAGCACCGAGAACCGATTTGTCCTCCCGTTTGGCGACTGCCAGGTCTCCAGTCTCTTGCCCAGCTCTGCCATCATGCGAGAAGCATAACCTCTGCCCCGGTGTTCCGGTCGATTATAAACCGAAGCGACGCCATGTGCCTGGACCTTCTCGACAACGCCATCCCGAGCAACATAGGCATGGATTGGGATACTCTCGCAGCTGGCAAGAATAGGTCTCGATCCATCAGTGTTTCTGGGTAGCGAGTCAGAGGTCAAAATCCATCCAGTGATACGTGCGTCTTTTGTCAAATCAACGGCCTGTAGGATGTCTTCGCGCTGGAGATATTGTTCGATGGTCAATGGGCCCTTCCATTCATCGGCGTTGAGGTACGTCATTTGAACGTATTCGAGAAGCGTGGCAGGCTCGAGTTTCAGATCCGTGGAGTGAGCAGATGGTAGAGAGTCGGCGTCGATGACAGGAGGCTGGGATGCCGGGAGAGAGGCAAAAGAGTGAGCTTTTGATGAAGCCATAGTGCTTGCTGCCGGCCGTCGCTCTGATAGTAAGTAGATGACCGCCTAGATGATCTCTGTAAGTTGTAGAGCAGTCGAATTCAAGATGAACGAGAAGTTTTCGCAACACCTGTCACAAGGCGTATCTGTACCTACAGCCAATAACAGTCACCCGAGGATAAGAACCCCCTCTCATAGACAGTGAAGCATGATAGAGAGGATAAACAGGTGGCATCAACACACCTCGCGCGGCTGTCTACACGGAGTTGTCAACGCAGCTAACTCTAAGAACATGGCCTGCATGGCATCATCAATGCGCTGTGGCACTGCGGCTCAACATATTTAGCCGAGAAGGACCCGAAATGGCTACGTACCGTCGATGCTGCCATGCGCCTATCTCACCCTACAAGGCTGCCGAGGTGTTCATCTGCGAAGTTGGTTCTCGGTCTGACTGTTGAGAAGGCACAGACACGAAGAACCAAGACGGAACCTCAGGCAGTGGATGCCTTGACAGCTGTTGCATGATGTGACCTGCAGTGGCGGTGGCAGTGGCAGACCTGAATGCGCTCTCTCTATTTACCCCTCTAAGCAGCTTCTTTCCGCCGTCCAGCAGCAGCGACATGCTGCGATATCAGAGGCAAGACCTCACCTCGCCATAGTCTCGCCTGAGCACTCGAAGCATTGGACCAAGTTTTCGGGCGGCACTCGCCGTGACTTAGTCGGGTAGAGTCCTGCCATCCCAGAACTTCACTGTCCGCCCACTTCACTGAATCGACAATGCCGGACCTTCAACAGAAAACAATCAGTGAATAACGCGCGCCAGCCGAATTGTCTGCCTTGCGCACATTATTTATTGCGACAAGTTTGCCTTTTTCTTTTTTCTTCCTTTCGCGAACCTTGACACTTACTTTCTTCATCCCTGGTTCACCTCACGGCATCCTTGTATTGTACCACTCACTGCATCCGCCGCGACATTCACACGCAGATACAGTACTTCGCTTCCTTCTTCTCTTCAAGTCTCTGACCTAGCCTGACCTCCGTCCTTGGCTGCGGGTCCGCGTCCAATTTGTGGGCCTCAGTCCATACTCGCGAACAGCACATCTGGACGACCAGTGAACCGCGACCGTTCAGCTCAACATCCAATATGTCGTATGAGCCGATGGGCCCTGGGTAAGTGGCGAGTGAAAGATGGTCTTCCTTTTGCACAATTAGACATGGTGTCTTGGACCACTCCATCACCAACCGTCCCAGCGACAAAGTTGTTGAGGCCATCCTCCGTGCCTCAGTTCGACCCGGTCGGCCCTACACAACATCGAAAGCTAACGACCTCAATTCTAGGTGGAAGGAGATACCCCGAGATCTCGATGAACTTCCAGACACCACTGTGTATCGATCTCCTCGCCGAGTACGAGAGGCCCTTGAAGAACGGAACGAGCCTGTTATCGAAGTGTCCGATGACGATGAAGCCGAAGGCGGCCAACCTGCAGAGCTCCCCCCTGCTTATCGAGTTCCTGCAGAAGCCGGCAGAGAGGTCATTGCAATCGACTCATCCAGCGACGCTGATGGCTCGGACATGGATGTTGTCATACTGCCTCCTGCTCCTACTCACAAGCGATCGCGCGCAGATGGCAGCTCTCAGGACGGTTCTCCTCATCCACCAGCGCGGACTGGCATGAAACGTCGTGCACCTCCAGTTGATCCACCTGCCTTGATCGACACAGCTCCGCTGCAGATGCGTCCCAACTTAGAACTCAGACGTGATGAACCTGCCCCCGACCAAAAACTCAGACATGATGCATTGGCTTCCGATTTAAAGACCCAACAGTATGCCTGGCCCCCCAACCCTACTCTGCCCGTCGCAATCCCCACAGCATCCGGCTCAAGTCATCCTACATACCGCAAGTCAAAGCCTTCAAAGAAGAAGGAAGAACCCAAGGAACCACCATACTATGTCGACAGCCGGCTCGAGGTAAAGATGTATCGAGGGCCTGGCTATGAACGCTTCCCGGTTGCGCTCGGCACCGTCGAAGGCCACCAGGAGCTCTGTGATAAGTGGGACGCCGATCTTGTTACGAAGAGAGAAAAGAGACTGGCAAAGCTACAACGAGAACAGAAGATGGGCTACATGACCTATGACATAGAGTCAAGCTCTGACGACGACGTTGCAGTCGAGCACAACGCCGCTTTGCAGAAACGCTGTCTTGACAGTGTGCTTGATGTCTTCCCCGATATCGAGCGTGCCTTCGTCCAGAAGAAGATTCGAGAAGAACTTCCAAAGTCACGATACGTTGAGGATGACGACGACGATCTCATTGTTCTTGGACCGCCACCTCTTGCTGAGAAAATCATCTCCGAGATCGTTGAACTCAAGTCTTATCCGAAAGAGCGCAGTTCCAATGCCACAGCTAGCAAGACGAGCTCAGCAGTTGATGGTACAGGGATCACAATTACATGGAACCGAACGCTTCCGAAAGACGACATGTATATGAAAGATGCCACCATCTTGATTGCGAAGCACTTCCCGCACGTCCCAAGCCACTTTGTTGACGCGATGGTAAAAGAGAAGAAGTCAATCTTCGATACTTACGTCGCTGTCCACGAACTGGAAGACCAGTACTACACGGTCCATGCTAAGCCTTACGCGCGTCGAAAGCAACCAAGACCTGACCTCGAGAAGAAATATCTGTTGAAAGCCAGTGACCGCCGCGTCCCAGGAGAGTATGCACACCGCGTGAATGAACTGCAAGCGGCGAAACAGTACGTCATGCGTGAAGAAATCAAAGAAGCCGCGAGAAAGGCAAAGGAAGAAGCCGAAGCGTTGAACTTGGCGGAACATATTCAGTCTGGCGCCATCATGGAGTGTCAATGTTGCTACGACGCCCAGGTACCTCTCAACCGCGTCGTGCCTTGCACCGCAGAGGTTCCGCACAACTTCTGCTTCACGTGTGTGGAGGGGCTGGCGGACACACAAGTCGGCATGTTGCAACATGAGATGCTTTGCATGGACGATAGTGGCTGTGAGGCAAAGCTTTCCCATGAAGACGTCGGCAGAGCAATCCCCATCACCACCTTCGATCGCTTGGAACTCAACGAACAGCAAGCTGAGATCGTGGCCGCCAACATTGAAGGACTGGAACAATGCCCGTGCTGCGATTACAAAGCCATCTGCGGAGATATCAAAGAAGAGCCGGTCTTCTTCTGTCAGAACCCAGAGTGTTCTCGCGCGACCTGCAGAAGATGCAAGAAGGACGATCATGCACCAAAGACCTGTGAAGAAGCCAGTGTGGACAAGGTCTTGTCAGCGCGACATCTCATCGAAGAAGCCCGCTCAGCAGCTGTCATCCGGACATGTCGAAAATGCGGCGCGCCAATACTCAAGGAGTTTGGTTGCAACAAGATGAGTTGCACACGATGCGGCAGTGCCTTTTGCTACGTTTGCAATGACGACATCACCGACTTCCCTGGTGGTTCTTACAATCACTTTGGTCCAAAGTGCATCCTCTATGACGAGCCCGGCTACAACAGACATGAAAAGGAGGCCATCGAAGCCGAGAAGGAAGCTATCGCGAAAGCCAAAGCGATGAATGCCGATCTAGATGAGAGCCAGTTGCGAATCGACCCTGAGATCAAAGAACCGCGCACTGCTGCCATGCAAAACCTCCTCGACCACCCTGCCGGCGGTGTCTTCATGCGCGACATCAACAATCGTGCCCTTCGAATCAACGACCAGCAACTGCACATGCAGCAGCTGCAGGCACGTGTCGAGCAGCTCGAGGCACGACGGCCAGATCGTGAGGTCGGCCAGATCCTGGCCGAGGCTCGTGCACTGGCCGGGGGGTTTGGGATGGACAACATCCCACCCCCCGAGGCCAGATTGCAGCAGCTTCGGCAGCTGCAAGAGCTGCAGCGACGTGCGCGGGAGCGCCAGGGAGGCCGTGGCGCGCAATAGGCGCCAACGGCATGATTACGTCGGGTGGACGCGGCGCCGATGGGGCGCTATGTTGTCGACGTCGCGGGCGCCGGCGACATCCAGCGTCGTGCTGACATTTTGACGACGGCGGAGTGCCGGGAACAAAGGCACTTGGACACTTGGAGTTTTTGTGTACTCAAATAGACAGGAATGGCACTTGATTGTAGATGATCCTTTCCCATTGCGCGTCGTGTCCTCCACAGGTATTCCACCCCTCATCACGTGTTTTCGTGGCTGGACGCGATGTGTAACGTTCGCCTGTTGACGTCACTCGACCGGCCCCAAAGTCAATGTGGCTCGTATTCTTTCCCGTGTTCATTGTTTGAGGCGCCACACAGGCCGACAATGGGCTGGACGACAGCCATTTGCATCTGACATCTAATGCTTGAGCCTCTAGAACCCCCATGGCCAAGTTACAGGGGGCGACGGTGTCCCGAGTGCCCGTCAATCGAAAGCGAAAGCGCCAATCCAACGATGCTGAAGTGCAGTCAACCGACGCTGACTCGGTTACCACTACATCGACAACGACTACAGTACCGGCGAAAGGGCACGATGGGGGCACGAAACCCAGAAGAACCAAGGCATCCTCGAAGCCAGCCATGCTGCGCCGGAATTCCTCGTCTAACCTCGTCGAAACGGAGATCGTGTGGCCAGAGCATTTCAAGTACCTATCTCAACTACACCGCGCTCTGAATCTGGTCTACACGTTTTGCTGCACCAGGAAGCACTTTGCAACGACATGGGACAACATCAAGGCTGCGGTGGAAGGACATATCAAGAGGCCGCTGGTGGAGGACGATGTGGCGCAGGTAAAGGCCTTGGTCCCTCGAGCCATCAACTTTGCATACGTGGACGAAGAACACCTGCTCGTCACGCTAATGGGTGAGGAGGACGGTGTCAAGGGTGGCAGGGCACAACATTTTCGATCGCTGCAAGAGGATGAGAGCGGACCGAAAGACCCGCCGGGAGAAGCCAAAGAGCTGCTTTTGTTCGAATTCATTGATGGCGATCTGAAGAGACAGGTCATTGATCCGAAGACCGGGCAACCGACAAAAGCAACAAACAAGTTACGCAACGAAGACCTCAAGATGCCTGTGTTCAGCCAGAAGTCCATGCTGAGGCTCATCGAGAAGCGCAACGCCAAGTTCACGTCCGCTATCAATTCATTCCTCAACCAGTGTGCTGAAGAGCAAAAGGATGCAGTCGAGAAGATTATGGAAGTGAAACAACAATATCTTCCCTATCCCTCCACAAGTCGCCACGCAACCCCAGCTCCGCAAGTTGAAATCGTGCCCAAGGCAATCCCGAAAGAACGGAAATCCATCGCGGACATCGTCAAGGAAATCAGCGAGTTGGAGTGGTATACGCACCAAATCGTGCCAGATGGACATCGCGTCTTCGATCCTCAGCCTGCCATATACGGTGATCTGAGCTTCCCATTGTCCCAGAACTTAGTCAATGCGCTGTACAACTGCAAGAACATCACCAAGCTCTATTCTCATCAAGCCGAAGCAATCAATAATCTGCACGATGGCCACCATGTTATCGTGTCTACGTCAACAAGCTCAGGCAAGTCGCTGATCTACCAGATCCCAATGCTTCACGAACTCGAAAAAGACCCCGAAAGTCGAGGCATGTATATCTTTCCGACCAAGGCACTCGCGCAGGATCAGAGGAGAAGTATGAAAGAGCTGCTGAAGTACATCCCTGGCTTGGAGCATGCCATTGTCGAAACCTTTGATGGGGATACGCCGATGGGGGAACGCAATCACATCCGGGACGAAGGGCGGATCATCTTCACAAATCCCGACATGTTGCACATCACAATCCTGCCACAGGAGAGCGGGTGGCGAACGTTTCTCCAGAACCTCAAGTACGTCGTTGTCGACGAACTGCACGTATACAACGGCCTCTTCGGCGCCCATGTAGCATTCATAATGCGTCGATTGCGACGAATATGTGCCGCAGTGGGAAACCGCAAGGTGAAATTCATCTCTTGTTCCGCCACAGTGGCGAACCCACAAGAACACATGAAGACGATCTTCGGCGTCGATAAAGTCAAGCTGACGGATTTTGACGGTTCACCGTCCGGTCGGAAGGAGTTCCTATGCTGGAATACACCGTTCAAGGACCCAGGAGACCATTCCTCCGGGCGAGGCGACGCCTTTGCCGAGACCGCGCGGCTCATCTGTCAGCTCATATTACGTGGTGTTCGAACCATAGCATTCTGTCGCGTGCGGAAGCAGTGCGAAGTCCTACTCGCTGCAGTCAAGGCCGAATTCACCAACCTCGAAAGACCAGAGTGTGCAGCACTGGTCATGGGCTATCGAGGCGGGTATTCAGCTCAAGACCGCCGGCGCATCGAATCAGAGATGTTCAGCGGTAGGCTCATGGGCATCATTGCCACTACTGCGCTCGAACTAGGTGTGGACATTGGCTCCCTTGACGCCGTCGTCACTATGGGTTTCCCCTATACGATTGCTAACCTGCGACAACAAAGCGGTCGAGCCGGACGCCGAAACCGCGATTCCCTCTCCGTCTTGGTCGGCGACTCATTCGCCGTGGATCAATATTACATGCAGAACCCGGACGAGATTTTCACGAAGCCCAACTGCGAATTGCAGGTCGACTTGACCAACGAACTTGTCGTGGAAGGACACATCCAATGCGCTGCGTTTGAAATGCCCATCAAACCCGACGAAGACGAGAAGTACCTGGGAAAGATGGTGACGGAAATATGCGTGGACCGACTCACGTATGACCCGATGGGGTTTTACCACTGCAATCCCCGGTTTCGACCTTTGCCGTCACGATGCGTGGCAATAAGGGATACCGAAGAGGATCATTTTGCAGTCATCGACATCACGCACGGCCGAAACGTCGTGCTGGAGGAAGTGGAAGCGTCGCGTGCCTTCTTCACGCTCTACGACGGCGGCATCTTCCTGCACCAGGGCCGGACATACATGGTCAAGGAATTTTCGCCGGAACGAAAGATGGCACGCGTGCAACTTGTCAAAGTCGACTGGACAACGCAGCAGCGCGACTACACCGACGTGGACCCTATCGAGACGGAACAAGTCCGCCGCGTCTCCGCCACGTCTCTGACAAAAGCATACTTCGGGCGCATCAAGGTGCACGCCGTGGTATTCGGGTTCTTCAAGGTGGATCAGAAGCGTCGCATCTTGGATGCTGTGGCGGTGGACAATCCGCCCATCATCATCCACTCAAAAGGCCTGTGGCTCGACGTGCCTAAATACGCGCTCCAAATCCTTCAGCACAAGCGCCTGAACCTTGCGGCGGCGATCCATGCCGCCGAACACGCCCTCATGAGTCTCATGCCGCAATTCGTGGTCAGCATGCCCGGCGATGTGCGGACCGAGTGCAAGAACGCGCTGAAAGAGTTTGCTAAGAAGGAGACGCAGCGTAAACGGCCGGCGAGACTGACGTTTTACGATGCGAAGGGTGGGCCCGCCGGAAGTGGAATCGCGGCCAAGGCGTTTGAGTTTATCGATAGCTTGCTCGAGAGGGCAGTCCGGCGGGTCGCGGCCTGTCATTGTCTGGATGGCTGCACCGAGTGTATCTGCGATGAGCGGTGCAAAGAGAAGAATATGATCATGAGCAAAGCAGGGGCCGAGGTGATTCTGAAGAGTCTTCTCGGCATGGAGATCGATGTCGATGCTTTACCTGAGGGAGAGGAGGAGCGAGTTCCTGCTGGCGTTGAGACCATCGTGTTCGCGACTGAGGTCATGGGCCGGGACGGGCGGAGGGTGGTTGAACGGGAGGATGTGTTCGTGAAGAAGGAGAAGAATGACGAGGACGCGATTGTTATCAAGGATGAAGAGGATGATTAAAGAAATGACGAACGTGAGGGTCTCTTATACGAATAAACCTGGCATGATAGATCCGAGAGGATTAGTCGTACCCATAACGATTGAATGCCTGAGATCGATGAATGGATGTACTTGCAGTCTGTCACGATTCAAGGAAAGCTTGAGGTCGACGAATTGAACTGATGCCTATGCAGTCTATCGATCGCCGACGCCGAGCTAGAATCAATCTCTACCGCCGCCCCTTCTATCTCGCTCCCCCGTCCAACGCCCTGGTAGCATGCCTGACAAACGCCTCGGCCTCCCTCCTCACATTCTCGACATCCACGCCGCCACTCCCATACGCCCTCGCGATCGCGGCCTGGACCTCCTCCTCGGCCAAAACACTCTCGTCGCCGCCGCCCTCCATCGCCACCGCAGTCCGCCAGTACTCGTCATCCGTGGCCTTCAAGCCGGGATTCCTGACCACGGCATTCCGCGCAATACTGTAGGCCCGCAGATTCGTGCCGGCCATCTGCAACGCCAGCGTCGCCTGCGTGACCGTCTCCTCGGTCCTCCGCCTGCTGAGTTCGGGGTCTGCGTCCACATCGGAGGTTGCTGCCGCCAGCGCGGGGAACAGATAGAACCGCCGCGTGGCCGAGGCGTAGATCAGAAACGCGACGGCCGCGTCAAAGGCCACGAGCGACAGGTATCGGAGCGACGACCCGATCCAGAACGTCCCCGCTGGGGCCGTGGTCGTAGGGGTTACCACGGGCGCGTACGTCGTCGTCAGAAACACGTCCAGGCCCGCAAGAACGAGGGCGCCGAGCACGGTGCCGTGCCGCCAGGTGCTGGCTTCGTAGCCGGAGAGCGTCTCGGAGGTGGCGAGCCCGAGGGTGAAGATGTGGAATAGGTGCGGGAGGATGGTGTTCGTCGGGAGATGGTAGAGGAGGTAGGAGAACGGGTCGTCGGCGTGGCAGAATTGGCAGCCCAGAAGCGTCGAGGGGCCGAAGCGGAGGTACAGTTGGCGGAGGCTGTCATGCATGCCACATCGGTCAGCAGTCGTTTAAGCACAAGGCATCAAGTGTCAAAGCAAGCAAGCATTCTAAACATTCAGGAAACGAAGTATGCGCACGTTCAAACGATTCGGTTCTGCGATTCTGCGGTTCTTTGCGTGTGCGCAATAGAGTTACGCGCTACCAGCAACAGGGAATAGACAATGACTCATGACTTACGCCGGCGACGTGAGCTTCGACCGCAGCGTCTCGTCCACGGGGATGAGCCGTCCTCCTTCCCTCAGCAGCGCTAGTCTCTGGAACAGCACGTCTGTCGCGACGCCCAGCCGGCTCTGCGTGATGACGAAGACGTTATGCTCGCTGAGATCGCCTCTCAAGTTGGGCCACGAGGCGTAGAGAAACGTGCATATTGATCCGAAGAGAGCGTTGAGACCGCGGGTCGTTTTGCTGTCCAGAGGCCGTGGCGGGGGTCGTGTTCGGTACGCAACTTTGAGAGCCCGGTAGTAGTTGAGCGCTCGCGGGAGGATGAAGGTGAAGAGGAGAGGCCAGAATGGTTTTATGCTATTAAGGGAGGGTTTCTTCGTTAATTAGGTATCCTGTGCGATTCCTTGAATCGGGGTGGCATACGTACCTGCTCCAGAGGGTCATGGCGCGTAATATATCAAAGACAACAGCGTTACATGTTAGATTGGAAGTGTGTCTTCTGAATGCTCTGATAATCTTGCTTCAGTAGTGTCGAGGTCAAGGGCAGAGAGCATTCCTCTTGAGATGTCGCCTCGTCGTTTTATATACGGAGCCGGAAAATCGATGGTCCGCATTGCACGGCTGGAATAATGGCGGCTCTAGGGCTACAGCGTGGTCTACAGTGTCGTGGGTTTGAATACATCACTATAGCTCTTACAGCAGCATCATGCGCGAAAGGAGATAGTCAAGTTCTGAAAGCCAGATCTGAAACATGCCATTGTGAGCACGTCACTGCTTGCTTACTGCGCACCGCAAGTTCTGGCTGCAAGCAAGATGGCTGGCGGCTTTTGTGGTCAAGGTTGGAACTCGTACGCGTTGCGCATCAAATACTCGAGAGCAGAATTAATTCGAACGTCAGTGTGGCCATGAAATGTGCGTGGTCTAGCAACCAAGTGATCGAGAAGTAGCCAACTCTAGTATGGACCGCTGTTCGCCTGCATGCACCTCTCACAGAACTCCTCGCTAAGCCGCTTCATATTCATTCCCAGTACGTCCACGATAGGAGAGAGACTGTGCTTCTTGACCCATCGCGAGGGAGGCGTCTCATTTCTTCTTCGTGTCCGCGCCTCCTTCCGACTTTTTGGCTTCGGCTGTTCCCAGAAATCAGAAACAAATTCCATGTGTCCAACCTAGAGTGGTGTAGTGACCCACCTTTTGCCTGCTTCTCTCGCATGATGGCTGCTTGTTGTTCCTTTGTCCGTTGGAACTCGGTGCCCGATTGTGTGTTCTTCTTTTTCTGTCGCGGACGAGTGTCAGTGTCAGACCCTTGCACGTCGTGGATCCTGTTTATTGAGCCGGCGAAGCCTCGAGTAGCTGCTGTCCGGCGAAAGGATCGAGAAGTCGGAGGTGTCTGTTTGCGAGGCGGTAATTCTTACCTGTCCAGCTTGCTCTTTGAGATTCTTCTCGCGCGCCTTGTCTCTCTGATTACCTCGAGTCATTTTGGCGGCGAGTGTGTGTAGAACGACTTCTGAAAGTCCTGGGTGTGAGGAGGACTACCGAGTATATTGCACGTTATCGTTCGAGGGCGACTGTCCGTGAGAGAGCTGTCGGGAACTTCTGTGTACACTGTGGTCGGAGCCTTACGAGGGCGAGCGCAGGTTGTCGGCAAAAAGAAATCGCGCGTCCGAGGAACGACCGAGTCAGATTCGGAATCAACCTCATCTCACCTCGTCGCTGCGTACCACCTTCATGCCTAACTGACCATGATTATGATGGCGCTGAAGTGTCCGGCCGGTCACTCCACGAAGATCACCGCATTTCTTCAGCACGCACGAGGCTGTGGCAATTGGGAAACGGACCGGGCGTCAAGGGCCAAATAAGGCAGCAAGCCTCAAGCGCGTTTCAGATTCGACTGACCCTCAAGCGTCGTTGAACCTCATCCACTCCTTCCCCTCGCCTCGCTCAGGCCTGAGGAAACCATCGAATCTGCTTCAGCTGCACAATCTTGACTGTGTTGGGCGTCGGAAGGCTCGATTTGTCTTGATATCGCCACGGGCGAGGACACCTTCCCGTCTGAAACTGATCTCGAGGTCTTTTCAGACAGTACAACCATCTGGCCAATGGACACGTCTGGCTCGTGGAATACACCATGGGTTTACTACAGCTTCATCTCGCGCTCGCGCGCTTATTGCGACTGTCATTCTGAGACGAAGAAATGAGGAGACGACAATCGACTCCAGGCCAGGCTCGATCAGAGTCATTGAAGAATTGTTCATTTCTGCCGCCGCCCCTCCAGCTTCTGTCACTTCTGCGAGCTGATTTTTTTCCTTATGTATATTCGCCTCCATTGATGTCCGGCACCTCAATAGCCGTCACTAATCCTATTGTTCTATTCATGAGATACCCTCACTGTTGAATTGATCCTCAGAAATATCTCCTTCCTGCGAACTGTACAGTCCTTCTTAACCTCTCAGAACTTCAGAATACCCAGCGACAGATATCACTCTCACCGATCAAGCTCAACCTGTCCACTACAGCAAAATGCTCTTCTTCCCCAAGAAACTGGCCGGCGCCGGCTACGTCGTGCTCAACGCCATCCGAGTCATGAACATAATTGCCCTTCTCACGGTGATCGCCGCGAGTTCAGTCATGCTGGTCAAGACTTTCATTGTATCCAAATTTTTCTTCTTTGATGCCTGTGAGCACATTATCCGAGTCGTAATGAGCGGTGAGTCTCTGGAATACAATTGCGACTTCGAAACCTATGCTGATTCTCATTCAGGATTCCTCATCCTTACCGAGTTGTCACTCTTCAAGTCGTACATCTCCAAAAACTGGCCTCTGTTCAGCCCTCGATCGAGCTTCGTCATGCTTGGAGTCGCCATGATCTTCCTCGGGAATAGCGTGCTCGGAAATCTCAACAAGCAGGCAACAAGCGAGGAGAGCATTGGCTTGCCATTCTGGCGCCTTGTCATTGCTTCGGGCATCATCGTCTTTGTGATGGGCTTCGTCAACCTCTTCGCCGTGAGTGACTTTAGCGCTCCATCCACCTGAGTACCCTTGTCTGACTGGTGCCGCAGAGCTTCATCTTCCGAGACACCAAAGCCCACCTCACGGCTCGACAAGTCAGATCCCATGGTGCCGTTGCATCCCACAAAGCTGATGTGGAAGCGTTCACGCCGAAACCTCCAAGCCGGAAAAGCCACTACCGATCGTTCTTCCTCGGCAGCAAGCGCGATACACTCCCTTCGTATTCCCGCAAGAACGACGTTATGGTGGAGACGCCGAAAATGCACCTCGCCATTTCAAGCCCTTTCCCTCAGACAGCGCAGAGTCCTGGTGCTTCAAGCTCGAAGTACAGCGCAAGTCCCAAGAGCGAACGGTATGCCATGAGTCCTGAACTCAGCAGACCCGATCCAGCACATCATCCCGCAGTCACCCACGGTCAGGCCTTTTAGGGGAGGACATGATCCGAGGAAGCGTGCTTGTGAAAACACCGAACATCTGCAAGACGAGATTGATGATCGAATACCGGGATCTACATGGCATTTTGACTCAGATATCCATGATGAGCGTTGATGAGCGGCTTGGAGAGGCAAATCACACACCAAAGCCTCGCACGATTTTGCTACTGTTTCTCACACAGATACCCAGGAAAAGCCATACTAATACATTATGAGATACGAAACCCAAGATCAGACTCAAGTTGTGATACGAGTACGAGTAGATGAACTCTCTTCCGACTGCACAGCCAAGTCCGCACACTGTGTATGTGTACGAGGTACACTATGGCCTGGCAGTCAGCCCCCGCAGTGTTTGTGCTATCCTCATCTCCACCAAGACGCGTCCTGTAGTCACGGCCGAAGTTCGAAAGTTCCAGCCCGAGACTTCGTTGGGTACCCCGGTACTTGCACGCGTGTTAGTCAGACGGAATCGGCCTTCCCATGGGCCAGTCGAGACCAGCCTGTGACCCGTTTCAGACTCAGCCGGAGACAGACAGACAGCCAGACCGACAGACCCCCTCTTTTCGCAATTCGCCACTCGTCTGCCCTTCTCCCACGCCTCCCCCTCCGTAATTATCCCACTACGTGTACCTTCTCGCCCTTCATCCTATCCCATGCTCTCCCAGACAAGCACGCAGCTCCCCGAACCCGAGGTCCCCACCAGCTCCCTCTCGCCCCCAAGTCTGGCTCTTGTTTAGCTCCCGCACCTTCTGCCCAGGCGCGGCCCCTATGCACCAGGTCATGCTCTCGCCCGATCGGGTCAACCACTTTCCCAGCACGGTAGACTCGATGCATTTTCATGCTCCAGCAGTGAAAAAATCGCCACTCATGTGGAGATTCGGGCGTCTATAAGCTTTGCTCTCCTTGACGGGTCGCCAGTGAGGACCGGCAGAGGGGGGTTCTGTGTGGCGAATGACACGAGACTGCATGCTGGCCGTTGGGCACCAGACGCGGCGTGCAGTTCGTATGTACGTAGAACGCGGCACGGGGTATCATTGTAAAGTAGCCATATCTACTAAGGCCTATGACTACAGGTAAACAATCCATGTCCACAATATGCCAGGGGTGTGGTTGTCGTTGTCATCTCTACATATCTCGGAGCGTAGGGCCCTGCCTCGGTACATACATGGCAGTATGAAAAGCTGTGCACTCCAACTCTGTTCTGCAGCTGATCCTCGTTGCTGCTTCGATACGTGTACCTCTTCCTGCGTGGTGCTACAATCCCCGTTGAGACATGGCCAAAGAGCTACATGAAGAGCGACATACAGAAGAGCGACGGGGCAATCGGGGTACGTACCTAAGAATGTACCGTGCCACTTCCCGCTTGAGGTCGGTCGTATTCGCTTTAATTATGTACAGTATCCACTAATTGTTGAGGTACGTACCTTCTTCCCCATCCCCTCTCCTCCCCGTCCAGGCGGATCCCTGTTCGGCGAAGAGTCCTGGCCTCGGCATATCCTCAGCTCCATTCAGCGCCTTTCAGCTCATGCACGGCTTCCCGTGGCCAGCCCACGGTGATTTGCCCATTGGATGGTCTTCCACTCTCCAGGCAAAGTCATACGACACTGCACCAAGTACGGAGGACACAGTACCCAGTGCGAAGTATGCAGCTCCCTTGGAGAATCTAGCCGTGATCAGCTCAGCCGTGGTTTGTACAATCATGGCAGGAAACGACTGTACCCCAAATGGCAGGACTGGCACACCCGAATTCACTCTCAGGCCGAAGTTGGCGTGCTCGCGAACGGAAACAATAATCACCTATATTATCCCAGCTCCGACTCGCCCGTCACCTTAACACAGTACTTACTGTGGTACAGAGCGGCAGTAAGAGTAAGAGTACTCCGTAAGAGTAGGTACGTACTTCATGACCCCGCCAGATCCTTGCGTTTCCGTCGACGGGGTCAAGCCTCGTCCCCCCCTGGAATTTGCGGTCAGAAGCGAAAGCCTCCTGTCTCTCATGCTTCAATATCCGATAGCCAGAGGAATTGACAAACCGGCTCATTACTCCAGGACGATGCCGCAGGTACTCCCTAACCTGATGACATTTCACTGCGCATCTACTCGTACCAAGAGTTCTTCAGACGCGCCGAGACTCACAAGCCCCTCATGCAGTCGATAAGATCACCCCGCCTTGTTTTGCACCTCTGGGTATCTACAGGACCTGGTGCTGGGCTAGTACTTGCTACTTGCTGCTTGCTACTTGCTACTCGTACAACCACACAGCACCCGATTGACCGAGGGGTCGTAAGTCCACTGCCCTACGTGGTAGTTGTACTTTCAAGCAGAAATATCTACTCGCAGAGGGGGTGCATGAAGCACCAGAAGGGTTCGGATGCGGTCAGGTCGGTACACAGTCCACTGTACGGCCCTTGTATGGAGTATGCCTGCCCCTAAGCCACCTCGTCTAGGGAGTCCTGTACTCAGAAACAATCATCCATGTAGGGTAAGTACTGGGGATTTATGACCTCAGTACGCTAAACCCTACGACCCAAGATATGAGATGCCCAGTCACCCATACAGGCGCGAGGTGCTGGATTTTATGAAATGGCAGACCTGAATACACAGTACAAGGAAACGCAGCCGCGAAAGACTCTCAAGCACTGCAGATCACATTGTTCGGATACCAGCGGGCGCTCCACGACGGACTTGAGTGCCGATTGACTTACATACGTAGCAGTCATTCTCTGGGTTGGATGTATCTTGTGGTAGCATGAATGTAACGGTTCAATCGTTCAATCGTTCAGCCACCTCGCCATCCGAGTCCCAAGCATCCCCATCGCGTGTTCCATGATCTCGCATTCAATATCTATGTGCACTGACTGGACACAGTAACACAGTAATTATGTATCCGCGGGTACATATGCTGTGCAGTACGAAGTACTATATCCGCCGAACGGACGCAAACGCAAAAGTAAAGTGCAACCAAGGCACCATTCTCTAGGGTATCCAGATACGTACATTAAGTTACAGCTTGAGCGAACTTGCCACCACAGCAGTACATAGCAACATGGAACGGAAAACGGGCTCTCCTGTGGAATCATGGTATAATGAGGTGTAAAGGTGTCGCTTTGTGGACCAACGCACAGTAGTAAAGGCCAAGTTTGTATGGTCGGCGTCGAGGCTGGCCATGGCACTGGCACTCGGGCTTGCGTTCGAGTTCGCTGTGAACGTCGTCCGGAGTGAAGCAGAGTACAGAGTAAGGTCCAGTGTGAGTGTGCGTGTGCGTGCGTTTATGCAGTAGTTTTGAGTTCATGGTGAAATGATATCACAACGTACCTACGGGCATGGGTGGGTGATAATGGAGAGAGCACGACGGAGATGATTTGTTTACCATTCCGATCAGCGGGCATGAACAAAGACAAGGTAGAAAATGTGGCAGTGGGCTAAAGAGCACTCAGCGTCACTCTAGGTATGCGACGTAAGTAGCTACCTGATAGCCCAAGTCCCTAGTAGGTAGGTCCGTACACAGGTACACATGTACTCATATGTACCCATATGTATCCATAATGATTTTGCCGCTTTGACGCTTCGATGGAACTTGCATGTGATGTGAGATGTGAGACTCGAGATGGACCCAAGGCGGCAGATCAGGTTCACGAGTCAGTCCATATTTGTACTTCTACCCACGCAGAGCATGTGATACCGCACTACACTACACCACACCACAATACACTAATTACACTCAGTATGTCCTCGAGAACCGACACATCTACTGGAACAACGGCTGCCTGCCGAGGTTCGTCCCATTCAGGCTCGAAACCGACGCCGCGGGGAGCATGGCATGGTGTGGTACCCGGCCACGCTTGCTGTGCACTTCTTTTCCTCCCTTGATCACTTACTGACTGTTTGTGTGGGTACTGGGTGGGTACTGTGTGGAGGGCTTCGGGGTGTGGTGTGGTGAGACTGTGAGATTGTGAGGAGCATGGCACGGTACTTATGCTGCGCTGCTTAACGGTGCCGTCATGCGTGTGTAGAGAGCATGGGGCAAAGAACAACTGTGCCGTTTGTGATGTGTAGAGAAGAGACAAAAAGATCAAGGATGCCTTCTTTGACGTCTACGAGGCTTGAGGAGCGGCCTGGAGGAGCACCCCTGTGGTATACAATGAGTGAGCAGCCACAAATACCTCCAGGCTCCTCTGGAAATCTCTGTCGGATTCGCCTTGTCTACCTCTCTGGCTTGGCTTTCCTGTATTGCAGCCGATGCGACATGAGAGGGGGTTGAAAATGACAGTGATGGTTCATAGCTTTGATGCTTGATCTCTGCTCGTTGATAATTCATCCTGGTATTGTACTTGGACTGTGGTACGACTCGACGGCTGATATCACATGGTTTGGCATATAATTAAGTAGACAGCAAACAGTCAATTTGCGCCTGACTCCTCCCATGCACCTGACATTTCCTGTTCGTTCGTGAGGTCGTTCTTTCGTTCTTTCGTTCTCTCGTTAGCGCTGAGTAAAGAGTTGGGTTGACCACCATTGAATCGTCGAACATTGTCAAATCTGCCCTCCCCTCCTCATCACTCGATCGACAAACGTATCTTTCATCAGAATGTTCCGTGTCCTTGCCATGACCTTCCTCGAGCCGTGCGTCCCATCCAAATCCTCAAGTCAACAGCCATCCGCCGGGGGATTTACTCCTGGTCCGTGACTTCTCCCTCACCACGTACATTTTATCACCTTTCTTGACAAACCCTTTGGTGTTGGGCGTCAGCGTGGTGATCGTCTTGGTTTCCTTGACATATGGTCCTGTGATGAGCTTCCGCTCCTTCAGCCGGCGGGTATGTTCGAAGAGCTCGTCCTGTAAGGAGTGGTCGATGTATCTCTTAATGATGATGAATTCGTCGTCACGCTGTAGATCAGACAGGGAGAAGCAAACGATTAGCAAAAATCCAATTGGAGGAATGGGTGTTGAGCAGAAGAGCGCACACAACGGGTATACGCAGAGAACGAGGCGACTGTGCGACACTGCCGCCAATCCAAAGCGAACCACAACATAACAATCAAGATAGGGTGATACGTACTGCGTCCCATTCCCAGGGCAACCCGTAGTGATCCAGCGTGTCTGGGTGGAGGTATTTTCGATTGACCTTGATAAAGGTCGGACGGTGGAGGTCGATAGCCAGCGTCGCACGCTGGGCTTTCTTCTTGTGGAGCACCTCTTCGATTTCCTCGGGAGTGTAGCCTGTGATACCCAACAGAGTGAAACCATTAGCCTGTCGTCCAACTCGATGCAATGATTACCGATTTCGACCATAATATCCCCCAAACGAGTGGCCTCCGCCCAAGCGGACCAGAGTCAGACTTTCAAAGCAGGGAGAGTGACAACCTCTCCCCACCGAAACGAGGACGGAGACCTTGAGAGTCTGGCGTCCCTGGAGCCCGTCATGACCGGCTAATGGAAATAATCGTAATAGCGATAACGGGACCTGCGCATACCAGCATTCATGAACTTCTCCTTGACCTTCCTCTCGAACTCTTCCTCCTCGGCCTTCTTCTTCTGCTTCTCCTTTTCGCGGCGCTCCTCCTCGTCCTTGAGGATCTTCTTCCTCAGCTCGTCCTGCTCTTTCTCCTTGCGTTCTTTCTCCAACTTGGCTTCCAAGAGAATCGCCTCCCGCTCCTTCCTCTTCCGCCTCTCTTCCTCCTCCTCCTCCTGCTTCCAGCGCTTTCTCTCTTCTTCGCGGTCCCTCTTTATGCGCTCCATGACTCGCCGCTCTTCTTCTTCCTTGTGTTGCGCCTTGGCGAAGTCGAGCTCTTTCCGAAACTTGTAGGGTAGATCTTCCTCGTCGATCGGGTCTCGTTTGCTGCTCGGCCGGCGCTCTCTATCGGGGCGGACTCGTTCTGGGCGATGTCGGTGTCGCGATCTCGAGCGCTCACTGGAGTAGCTGGAGCTGGAGGAGGATCCGTCGCGATAGTGATGGCGATGGTGGCTACGGCTTCGGCTGTGGTCACGCCCACGGCCGTTGCGCTCAGAGAGGGCGCCGCCGCCTATATTGATGATCGCAGGTGCCACGCCCCCACCCTGGCTGGTAGCACGAGGGCGAGTATGTGGCACCTCGAGGAAATTGTTCACCTCAATGGGTAATTCATGGTGACGGCGGCCTCGTCCTCCATATTCGCTGCCGCCGTGGACGCTCTTCACGGGCATCAACACATATTCGCGGTCGGAGTCCGACGACCGTCGAGAGTAGGCCATCTTCGTTGGCTGAGTCGTGCCCCTCAGGTTAGCGTGTCCTCAGCCCTGTCACAGCAGTCGAGAAAGTTCGGGGTCGGTGGTGGGGCAAACGCCCGATAGCTAGAGGCACTACAATCGGGCGTGGCGACGCAAGTCAGAGATCCGACCAAGGATACGCCCAGTGGCTAAACAAGCCTCAAATGTCTCCTGTCGTGGTATTAGTCTTCGTGCTCACGGCAGAAAGCGATGAAGAGAAGAAGGAAATGTCTTGCCGCGGGTTGGTCCGTGGTGGGGAGGCTGTTTGCTTTATTGTTTTCGTGGGCTGCAAGCGAAGCCCAAGCCCAGTTTGAGCCTGGACTGCTGAACAGCACCCACAATCTGCAGCTTTGGGGGCCAGGCGAACCAAAGTGGCGAGCAGGCACGGAATTATGGTGCACCCGGCGACAATTGGAACCAAGCCCGAAGCCGAAAATGAACCAAAGATCAAATCTTGCCAATGAAAAGCGCGCGCTTGTAGGGGCTTGGGCTGTATCACGAGAAAGGTGTCCAGGACTGCTGCGTCTGTTCGCTTGCAACAGTTTGAGAGTTGTTTGAGATCTAACCGGACACGAGGCAGTGACTCTGTCGTCTGCCAATCTTGAAATGGGCTGCATAGCTCTATTGAGATCCTGTTGAGATTATTGTCTGAGGGTTTCATCCTCCTGCGGTCAATGGACTTGCACGCTTTGTGGGCCTGATGGACGCCTGAAGGTGCACGTCCACGAAGCAGGTATGCGTCATTCAGCCTGCTTAGTCTTGGGCGAAAGATATGTCTTGCTCCTGTAGTAGGCTTTCCACAGCCCAATGGCATTGCCTAGTCTCTGGGGCACCGGTGAATCGAGCTTTCTCCCCACAGGTGTTGAGGTAGACCGCTAACGCCTGCCAAATACGGGCTCAATCCTGCATATATGACATGGCCGGACAAGTCCCGTCTATCAGTCGCGGGACTACCGCTTCCTAGCATTGAGCCTCAAATCTTTGTCAGGAATGGCGTAAGGCACCATGACAAACTCATTGCGTGGGCAACCATACCCAATAACGATTCACAGGAGTTCGGTATCCCTGATATCAGCAACGCACAGTGGCCCTTCGTCTGCTGCACCTCTCCCATAAGACCTCGTGTCAGAGCCGTACTGCTGTCTGCCTGTGTTGCTTGTGCTTCGGGGTGTCCGTCCAAATGTTGCCAATAGGATTGATCGAATTCAACCCCATGTGACCGCAATAGGCATACACCATTGTCGCGTGCTGCCAGTGCCACGACTAAATCAGGACCCCCTTTGTGGGCGTGCCAAATGACCGACCACCATACAACGCAGCTGTCCATATGGCAAAGAAGTTGCCCACTGGGCTACTATCGTTGGGGTGGTTTGTCGTCAGCGGGCACCAGTTTGCAGAATCTTTTCAATATGCTGTCGACTGTTCTTGAATGTTGTCTCTTGGTAGTGCAGCTTCTTGTCCAAGTCGGCAATGTCCTTCTGGAGAGCAGCCGACTCAGTCGCTAGCCGCTCATTCAAGGCTGTCATGGGCACAGCAACGAACCTGGAAGAAGAGGTCTCAGTGCTGTAGAACCGTAATGTAAAGGCTACCTACATTTTCCCCACACCTTCGTAAACGTTTGTGTCTTTAGACAGAGATTTGAGCTCATTGGATGTCAGCTGGTTCAATCTGGCATCACGGCGTTTTGCAGTGAGTTCTGCCTGTGTTTGCGTGATTTTCTGCTGGGAAAGCACGGCTTGTGCTTCAACCTCCTGAAGTAACTGCGAGAAAGTGAGCAAGAAGTGAGAAATCGGCAAGGGAAAGAGCAGACCTTTTGAAGCGCGGCATTTGGTATCGCCATCTTGACAGAAGCTAAAGATTTCTAAGAGACAAACTGGAACGAGTCGAGATTTTGAGCCCGCAACTCAGTTGACTTTGATGAAAATGCAATATCCGCGCCCTGGAGACGTGGGACACGCGCTTGAGTGCTCAGTACGGAGGTGGAAGTGCACCAAGTTAAGCACCGAGGGATCGTCGCTCCGGGCTTCAAGACTCCGATGGAGGGGCCAGAGGCGGCTGCCATTCACGTGCCAGCGCTCAAAAGATCCGCCTGCCGGTTCCCCTACTGAGTACTCCGTACTGTAAGCGACGTCATCTTGCCCCCGAGACAAAAACACGTTTTGTCGCGGCTCTACTCCACTGGCATGTCGTGTGTTGTAAGCAACCCCGTTTGGTCAACATCCATTCCATCCGCTTCCGGCCTCGAGACAGCTTTTGGAAATGCGAAAGCCACATTAACTTCCCGTCGATATGTTGTAGCCTCAAGCCACGAGTCCACCAAACGAAGCGACCCTTGAACACATCAGCCTCAACAAGCATGCCCTCATGGCTGCCTTCAGTTCCTTACCCCCCGCCAGGCCAGCCCGGGTTCTGGGATCCGGTCACTAGCACTCTACAATGGTGCGAAGAGGTATGAGAAAAACCCCTCAAGATGGAGGAGTTGATTCCAACTGACGTGATAAGGACTACTATGCCACCTACTACTCCGCCGAGATTATCAACACCTTGACGAACTTGATGTTCATATACCTGGCATATAAGGGCGTCAAGAGCTGCAGAAAACATGGACATGACACGGTCTTTGAAGTGGCATATTTTGGCTATTTCCTCGTTGGATTCGGAAGCTTCATGTTCCATACCACCTTGAAATACCCCTGGCAACTGGTCGACGAGCTTAACATGATCTACACCACCTGCCTGATGGCCTACGCCTCGCTCTCCTACTCACAGCCGAGGAGGACCCAGGTTTATTTGGGCGTCTTCTTTGTTCTCTTTTGCGCAGCCATAACCGCCTACTACCACTACCTCCAAGATCCGGTATTCCACCAAACCGTGTATGCCCTCCTCACCGTATTCATCGTCTTCCGCAGCATTTACAACATGGAAACCTCACTTCGACCCTCCCTGCGAAAGTCGGAAGAAAAGCACCGCCTCGAGAGGAAAAGGTCCGGGGTGCCTGACGTGATCAGCAAAGAGCAGCAAGCATATGAAAACCAAAGAGATCGGCAAATTCTCAAAACAATGTGGATTCTCGTGGCGTTCGGCGTGAGCATTTTCCTCACCGGCTTCTACATCTGGAACCTCGACAATATCTACTGCTCCACGCTGAGGCGTTGGCGGAGAAGCATTGGCATGCCCTGGGGTTTCTTCCTTGAAGGACATGGTTGGTGGCATTTGATGACCGGGATCGGGGCCTACGACTACATCGTCTGGGGAATCTATCTACGGCACGTTCAGAATGGAGATCAAGAACATTTCAGAATGGTGTGGCCTAGCTTTTTCACGCTGCCGGAAGTTGTGAGGATGTCAGACCCCCCGAGGGATGCAGGGATGAAGGCCACTGGCACTGATCGTGATGTATCTGCGAACGGAAATGCAAACGGCAGTGCTAATGGCAGTGCCAAGGGGCATGTCAAGAAGCGGAAGTGAGAAGTCAACATCTAAGGATAGATTAGAACGACCTCTATTGAACGAAGCCATTGTGAACACGCGACGTACGTTTAAACACCGAGACTTGTCGATGAGTCCTGTATTCCCCATCGTCGGACCGCAGAAAAAACCTTGCCGTGTCTCAGAAAGCCCTCGCGTAGACCGCAATCGACATCTGATATTTCCCGCACAATCCAACAGACTGCCCAAAACACGGTACACAGTTCGTTTGACTCGACGACAGGCCCGTGAGGGCGCTCCCGCAATAGCAATCCGCCGTCGCCCCCGATGAAGCGAAGACGGTGCCGAAGAAGTTTGCCCCGTTCTTGGTGATACAGATCGCGGCGCATTGAGCGTCTATGTTGTTCATAGAGCTGCCTGTCAAGGTCGCGTTGAAGCCGCCCGACGTGGTCTGGCTGTCGAATCCATACATGCCGAGCGCCACACAGGAGCCCACACTGTTGCAGCCTTGCGACCAGCAGCCCAAGTACGCAAAGTTGGATTGTAGCATCGCCCTTTGGACCTTGTGCTCCGGTTGCGCCCGTCGCGCCCGTGGCTCCGGTTGGTCCGGCTGGACCAGACGGGCCAGACGGCCCGGAAGGACCTCGGACGCCCTGTATCCCCTGTATCCCCTGTATCCCCTGTATCGCTTGCGTTCCTGTTGGGCCTTGAATGCCTTGAATGCCTTGAATCCCCTGGATCCATTGGTTGTCATGAACCTTATGGATAAGGTGTAGTAAGGAGGCCAGGTAGGGGTAAGATGCCATATGATACTGAAGCTATCAGGCTGTCTAAGGTCCTGGGGGACTATTCCCGTATGTACCTATAACCACACGACTGAGTATCCACCTGGGGTCTCACATTGGTTACCTTGTGCTCCGGTCGGACCAGCTGGACCGGGAGGACCAGAAGGCCCAACTGCTCCGGTCGGACCTGGAACCCCTTGCGCTCCAGTTGGTCTTGACGGGCCACTAGGACCTGATGGCCCAGAGACTCCAGTCGGTCCTTGCAAACCTTGGGCTCCGGTTACGCCCGACGGCCCCGACGGCCCTTGTTCCCCTTGAACACCTTGCTCACCAGTTGGGCCTGCTGGGCCTGGCGGACCAGAAGGCCCCTGAATGCCCTGTGGTCCGCTTGGTCCTGGAGAAGAAGTTAGTTATTTTCTCAGATGAATGATGAAGGTTTGGATTGATAGAATGGTCGATAGAATTGTCAAAAATCGAATGGCCCCATTCGAATTCTTGATGCACCTTGGGATTGTGTGAATATCGGTCTCATGAAGCATGTGGAAATTGCGAGAATATTTCCCGGTATTGATGTGAAGGATGTACAAGGAGACCAGCTATGACAGTGCAGTGAAGTAGTGTCGTTGCGTTGAAAAGTGCTTGACTTCGATAACATAGGTGAGAAAAAGAAGACGTGTCCAGATCGCAACTATGTATCTAGTAAGAGTGAAGGAAGTGGAACGAGAAAGTCTTACCAGTTGCACCGGTTGGGCCGGCGATACCCTGCTGCCCTATACGTCGAGACAACGGGTCAGCAAATCGCCTTTCTGTGGCAACCAAGGACACGTCAAAGGTGCGGCGACAGATCGGAAGTAAACAGCATTCAACCCTCTTTCTAGGCCATCAGGCACGGGAGGTTCCAGTAATAAACTCCAAGCCAAGGTCTTTCCCAAGCGGGAAAACATGGATTGGCGCTTGTCTTTCTTCCACACACAAGGGTCATATGCATTGGGAGGGAAAGGTGGCATAGTCACCTTGTTGTCCTTGAGCGCCTATATCATCTTACGTTAGTCACTCGGAATTACCATGCCAACGGCAACAAAGGAGTGGCAACTTACCAGTAACTCCGGTAGGACCAGTAGGACTAGAAATGATGATCAGCATCAACCGTCAATGGACGAAATGGAAAGGCGTCACTTCCTGTAGCCGGTTTACAGCTAACCGAGAGACAGGCAATTACTCACCCCATCGGTCCTGCGGCGCTGTTAACAAATGCAAGTCTCTTGAGAGAGTTCAGCCTTACCAGCAGGTCCAGATGGTCCACTCAGGGTTGAGGCACCAACAGCAGCGCAGGAGCTGACCCTCGTCATGCTCAATGAGACGAAAAGACAATCCGGTGGCGCAAGCATCGGATCGCCAAAAACTGAAATAATGGTACTGTGAGAAAGAACACAAAATCTGGCCCTCATGTTGTAGGAAGCGGAATTGCTCCACATTAGGTTGTTCTCCATATCGACAGAAAAAGCAGTAGTGACATCTCCGGGATTGACGCTTGCTGTAAAATTGGCATAGGTCGTGCCCGATGTGGTTCCGAACTGTAAAGCGCCAGAAGTCGAGTTCGCAAACAGTCTGCCATTGACTAAGCTGTATACCACGGCCTCCGTACAGCTATCGGTGGCTTGCCCTGTGCCACCAAGATATGCGTGGGCCTGGCGCTTTTTGAGACGATGATTGTTTGTGGGTCCACGAATGTCATCGCGAGCTTGAACGAATAGCTTTCGACGTAGGTGAAGGACGGAGACGAGTGTCTGAAGAAGTCAGTGCCTGACCAAAGGCCAGGATGGTATCTTCCCACGTTACGTGTGCCATGGGCATTTGGGCGTTCGCGTTCGACTGGGTTATAAACATAGCAGTAGTCCCCGTAGATACAGAATCAATGCTAGTCGGCGCATTGTTGATACTGAGGGTGAAGTAGTCGGACACTTTCAAGGTCGTATTCGTATCAGCATAGTACTTGATATGTATCTGAATGAAGCTGATCAGCAGCTGAAGCAGAACTTTGAGTGTGAAGTTACCGGAATGAGTACCAGGATCTTAGTCACTGTCACACTTTTACGGTGCAGTTTAAATCTGCGCTTTGGGCCACGTCTCGTGTGTCAGGGTGAGGCGAGTTCCCCGAGACTCGGTTTGCGACTGACACTGGAACATGACCCGCTGCTGTCAAACTTGTGAATAGTAAAAGCAAGGTGAGAAACCAAGTTGCAACGGCTTCTGCGCGAGCCATGCCAAAGGAAGAATCAATCCAGACAAACAAAAAGAATGACTGATTACAGCGGAACGAAGCAGCAACGCATGGAGAGGATTGGAGGCAAGGAGGACCCAGTGGTGAGAGGTGCGAATATATCTGTCCAGGCAGCTCAAGGAGGCCGACAGGATCTGGAGCCTTGCCGAGATTGCACGGTTCCCAGAAACCTGAAGATTTGCCAATTCGAGATGGAATTCATGGTCAAAGCTGCAGATGCTTCACTCGAATCACCTCTCCGCGACGATGAGTTGATGCTGGAATGCTTGCGTTGCGACGGGAACGAACGCGCTTTGGACAATGTCAGTGCTGTGACCGGACCGACGGCTGTAGGCTGTAAGCGAGGCATTTGCGGGGCAAGATTCTTCAAGAACAGGCTCCAAACATGGCATTAAAAGTCAAGATGCGGATCAAAGCTGTAGAGATTGTGCCTGAGGACGAGAACAGATACTCCGTCCTGTGTCCAGGAAACAAAAGGGAAGTGAAGCGGAGGTGAAGTGAGATTGTAACAGGAAAGTGTCTTCATTGTCACGTGCTTGCTTGAGGCCTTGCCCTCGCCCGTGTTCTTTCCTTATCCTGCTCACCAGGCAACAAAGGATACGATGGTCGACCACGGGGCAAAACCACTCGGGTGCATAGGAGTAGGAGATTCTTGCATTGCTGTATAGATCGAGGATGAATAGTCGTCTTCGTGGTGAAAAACGCATTATCTGTCTGGGCTGGTATTCTAACTGCTCTCTTTTTTACCCAGACTCTCAAGGTTCGGATCTCTTGACACCCACATCATCGGTATCTTAGCATGGCCGAAAACTTCAACATGGCCGAAGACCACGGCATGGTCGAAGACTACAGTGCGGGCGAAGACCTCAGCATGGACGACCTACCACAGAACTCGAAGAGAGAGTCTAATGTGGTCTCTACGCACAATCAATTGCTGGACGCGCTCACTACATTTTTGACCGTCACCACACACCATATTCTCTACCTCCGTCGGCTTTATCCACCAACCTCCTTCCTTTCCACTCGAGCGTACAACTACCCCGTCCGCCAAAATCGGCATCCGAAAGTGTGTGCGTGGGTCAACGATGCTATCGCCGCGGTTCGTGATCAGTTGCAGAAGGATGTGGTCGAAAAGCTTTCACTCTGCATATACGAGTGCAAGGGCAATCGCGTTCTCGAACGCTGGACATTCGATCTTCGATCGTTGCCTCAGGTTATTCAACGCGAAGATGACATCCCTATCGAGCCAAAACCGCCAAACGAGGACGACGATGGCTACGACGACGAAGAAGAAGACGACGACGATGGCGATATCCTGCTTGAACAACTCAATCTGGCTGACCTGGAGGCCCATTTCCGTGCCACCTTGTGCCGAGTTGCCACCTCAGCAGCCCGACTCAGACCGTTGCCTGAGGGGCCGGGGGTTCCCGAGTGCAGCTTTACCCTTGCTCTCGAGGTCAAGGACGAGGCTGACCGGCCTGTTGGTCGCCTGGAGAAAAACGAGCGGAAGTGGATGGCTGCGGAACAAGCGTCGGCTCTCAACCGTCCACGTCCTCCGGTTCCTCAGGCAAAGTCACAGCAAGACGAGCAGACCCTAGACAAACCATCGCCCAGAACACATCCGGTACGCCTTTTGGAGGTCGGGGAGCTTCAGATGGAAGTCTGGGTGGAAGAATCCGCAGCTAAATTTGAGTTCGATCTTCCAACACCTGCGCCAAACCCATACCTACCTCCAAAACAGGACACAGCCAAAGTGACTCACACTGCGGCGAAGGATTAGTTCGATCCCGGCGGTACGCATGCCAACCCTCTCGAACCACCGTACGTCAGCCGCAACCGATAGGGGGCCAAGTGGCAATCTATCGGTGCGGCTGAGTCGTCGCAAAACGTGGACTCTATTGCTCGATTTCTTGAGGAATTTAAGTCCATGCTATCATTCGCACATTGGGCTATGAATAGTGGTGCAGAGCCATTCTTACAGTATCATGGCCTACGGAGATGGCAATGCAATAAGATTACAAGCTCATTATCCTAGGCATTGACTTCGTTTGAACCATCACGATCCGCCCCCACACCGCACTGATAGGGTGGATGTCCTGGATCCGAAGCATACTGCTTGAGAGACCATTGATCCCGGTGTTGAGCTCCTGAAGCGGCAGCATCAACCTATCCTCTTCGGACTCCAGCAGACATACCCGATCCTGTACTATCGAGCTTCCGATGAGCCTGGAATTTGACTCTCGCCCTCGTCGGCACGCCAGCGATATCTGAATCCTCGATTGATCTAGAAGGCGACCGCGATGCTTAGGGAAGATGAAGGCGACTTGCCGCCGGGAGTCCCATCGCGGGGTTCAGAGACAAGATGAACCGAAACAGACAATTGTGGCAGAATCGAGCGATCATTCTTGCTTCCAGTTCTTAACTCATTGATCCGTCTACGGTTCACTTCACTGCAGGATGATCTGAACATCTACCTCAGGAGCACAACATCAGGCACACCTTCTGACGGCCCTCGGTACTCGTGCAAACAGAAGACACAGCAGCTTTGTTCGTGACACTTCACCTTTCACAAACGCCTTTGTTGGGGTGACGTTCTTCCTTGTCACTACAAACCAATCTTCATCTGTGACAAAGTCGTTTGTCCGAGAGGCTTCCTAATCACTAACCAAACACTTTTGACAAGACACCTGGATGAGGTCCTCTTTATTGTTATAGCACCCCATGGCTCAGCTGCCAGGTTCTCACTTGAGCTGCCTCGTGACAATGGGACGTCCTGCCTTCCACTCTATATCTGAATGCCATAGTCCTCTCGAAGGTTTGTCCTCTTTCTCTATTCCACACGATATCCACAAACGGTTGACCTGAAGAAAGTACAAAGGCCCTCACAGATATAAATTTCCAACAACCTCGAGGTTCTTTTCGAAACTGCAAAAATATCACAACACCCTAGGACTCGTCATCATGCGACCCTCGACTCTTGTGTCCGCTCTTCTCGCAGGAGGTGCCCGAGGCCTCTCAAACTATCAGCTCGTGGGCAACTACTCTGGCGTCGACTTCTTCAGCAACTTCCAATTCTTCTCCGACCCTGATCCTACAGCAGGGTTCGTAAAGTACGTGGACCAGGACACTGCGAATTCGACTGGGCTCGCCGGCATCGCCTCCGGTGACCAGTTCAAAGACTTGCCGTATCTAGGTGTCGACTACTCCTCGCTGGCGCAAGCTGGAAGACCTTCGACCCGTATCGAGTCTCAGAACTCGTTCAACTCGTCAACTCTATGGGTCACCGATATCCGTCATCATCCTGGTGGCGTTTGTGGCGTTTGGAGCGCTTACTGGCTTGTTGGGCCGAATTGGCCATGGGGTGGTGAGATCGACCTGCTCGAGAACATCAACTTAGCAACCACCAACAAGTATGTGTTGCATACTGGTGCCAACCTTGCTGTCTCCAATATCAGCGATCCTACCACCGCAAACTCAAGCGGTATGAACATCCGCGGTCAGTTCAGCAACCTCAACTGCTCTGCAGCTGCTGAGGGTAACGTTGGTTGCGTTGTCGAAGGCCAGGACAACACCTTTGGTACAGAGTTCAACGCCAACGGTGGAGGTGTCATCGCTCTGGAATACCTGCCCGAAGCAATCTCTGTTTGGCAATTTGCGCGAACTGAGATTCCTGGCGACATCTTTGATGGCACTCCGACTCCGTCGACCTGGCGCCGTGCAGATGCGCACTTCGTGGCCACTGATGGCTCGTCCCTTGAGTACTACTTTTATTCGCTGCGAATGGTCTTCAATACGAATATCTGCGGGTCTTGGATCGACAAGGTATGGCAGACCAGTGAGTGCGCTGCTCTGGCTCCTTCCTGCGCAGCATATGCCGCAAAGAATCCCGCTGCGTTCAAGGATGCCTACTGGCTCATTGGCGGAGTCCAAGTCTACGAGGCTGTCGCCAGTGATATGAACGCAACTGCCATTCCTGCAGTTCCCGCAGCCAACTTGACCTCCGATCTCAATTATCGTCGTCACGTTCGTCGATCTTCGCGAGGCCAGGTCTGGTGATTGATCTACAATATATCAGTTCTGTTCCATCACCCGACTGATATGTTGATCGATCTCATTATTCATGGGGATGAAAGGCCATGTGAGATGGTAACATACCAACAGTTTCGACTCGATATGCATTGTAGCGAGTCTGCAAAGCTATCTCTAGGGCACAGGATTTCAATTCAACACATCTTGCGGCGTATCTGCCACTGTGATATCTAGGGAATGTCGCGCTAGCGCGGTATCAGAGTCGGCCTGCATTTGTTCATGAGGGAGTCATGCCCGGCACAATCAGACTAGGTACGATTTTGAGGATAGGCTACAAACAAGCAAAATAATAGAAATTCAGAAAGAGACGTCTGATCCAGCTCAATCTTGAACTTGTTCACGCGTTATTCTCTCCCGGGTTATCTGCTCGTACGCATTGTTTGGAGCCAGCGATTCCATTGTCCTTCCCTTGTACGTAGTCTTCCACACCATTCCACCTTGGATGACACCACCAGTGCTCTACCATTGTCCACTGCCGGGAGATTGATCCTGTTCTGCCGCACCCAGAAATATCACACCGTCATGACCATCACTGACTGCCGCCCGTCGGCGCAGCTTGCATTCACTTGTTCTGCCCTAGACTCTTCACAAGATTCGCAACCATGCCCACAATAAACTCCCAGTCTGCCAGCTGAGTCCTCGCCTGTAGGCTTGTGCGCTTGTCCATAGATAAAGAATTTCCTCCCTGCGTTCGCAAAATATCCATACCACCAGCGGCTCATCATCACCATGCTGCTGCTGCTGCTGCTAATCCCGCTCCTCCTAGGCTTCATGCCAGCGATCCTCCTCCCGCGGAAACGGCCATGGCATTCGCATACGAGGGCTTGGCTCTGCCCAACGAGTGTATCCCTTAGATCTCAGTCTTAGTTCCACTGCCGATCCCACCTCGCTCAGAACCGCAACTGCTTCCGCACAGTCCACAATCGAACAATACCGTGTTCACTAGCCCGGTATCGGTCCAGGTGCTGAAGATTGAAGACTCAAAGGGTCCTGCCTTTGACGCGATCACATTCGGCAACGGCACGAGGATCACATTCGTCAACGGCACGTTCCCCAGTCCTGCCGACGGCAGTGTCTCTGGTGTGTCTCGTCTGGCTCGTGTCCTGGCTCGTGTCGTGGCTCGTGTCTATGATGTCCAAGGGAACCATGGAGCCGACAATCGCGTCCGCGGTGTGAGTACATACATCTTTTTTCTTTCTTGCAGCCATGCATGCATGCATTTATCCCGTATTCCCTGCCCATTAAGCATCTCTGTCAGGCATCCCCGTCAAGCATCCGGTAAACTTGATTTCTGAGCGCCCCCCAGTCCTTCAATACCGACCTAGATCCTATATTGGCGACTGCGGTCCTCGGAATAGCGCCGAAGAAGATGTCTTTTCACGGTTCACGTCTCTGATGCGCGTTGCCAGGTGGTAGGTACGAACTACGAAATGCTGATGCTGATACTAACTTCCATGCAACAGATATACATATGCCAGTATCCCAACTGGACGGGGCCCTGCTTCGGGACGAAGATCTACCCGTCTATGTATGATCACTGTATGGTGATTGTGGCTGTTGGGGGATGGGCGTCACTTGGGCCCGACGAGGGGATCACTGTTGATTTGTACCGGTATGTTGTGTTCTGTTCTAACATGTTGTGCGATGTTTTTATTTGTTGTGTTGTGCTGTGCTGTGCGGTGTCCTGTTGTGTGGTGCTGTGTAGTGCTGTCTTGTGCACTGCGGTGTTGCGTTCCATCCCCTCCCCTGCTTCCATACGCGTCGTGCTAACATGGCATACCTGATATCCCAGGGACTCCTTGTGCCGGGAGATATTCTGGAAAAGATCTGACTTTCCCCGGCGACGCTGATGCACCTGCGCGGATTGCGGGCTCGGGTCTCGCGCCCGTGCAGAGTGATTTGATTGGAGCGGTTTTCGGAGGCCAGGATGTGACTACCTAGCTCATGAGTATCAGCATCAACGGTCTGGGGAGAGGGGAGAAGGAGCAACGAGGGAGGGGAGGAGAAGAAACCAGGGAGGGGGAAAAGAAGATCTGCATGCTGTTAGACAGTGAAGACGACGGATGGCCATCGGGTCGAGGGAGGAGACGACCATCTGCTGGTTTAGGATACTGGAACGGTAATCTGTGAGGGCGGCATGTCAATGAAGTGTGGTGTATGTCTTGGACAGAACGAATAGTGAGAAGTTAGAAGGAGAGTCCACCATGCTCGAGAGGACAGTCTACTATGCTCGTCTGTACAATCAGTCCTTTGCATGAGCGATCGAGCTCGGAACAGGTACGTGTAGGCAAGTCCGCCCGCCGAGTCAGTCCATAATGAGAGATTACCTGGTAGATTCCTTGGTTAAAGTCGTCGAGACTGGATTGTCCGCGATCATGGTCTGCGGGCGAATACAAAACTAGACTGGGAACTGGAGAACGATTGTATTCACGGAACTGATGAGATGATTGCTTTCCGGTGGGAGGCATCGATGACTGGATTTTGGCCATGAACCCCGCTCGCACTGCTCGGCGTGCACCTCATTGTGTACCACAGTACTAGATAATCTGGCGTGTATGCTAACGAAGACAGCAAGGGGAGTAATGGAGCAGAAAGGCATGCGTGGTGCTCCGTTTGATTCCAATAGGAGAGAATCTCAGAATCTGTCGTGCGGTCAGGACACAGCGAGACACTTACTCGCGTGATCGAGACATTTCAAGCGTGCCGAAGCTGGGTGGCTAGGTATTAGACAAGCTGATCACTGCTAAGGCAGGAAAGAGTACAGGAGGGGACAAGACAGGACCAGGACCAGTGGGACGCCAGGTCTGGATTCTAGAATGATGAGAATATCACTACAGAAACGCACTGCACGGCACAGGCACACAAGCTGATACAATTCTGCACTAACTTCACCGTAATCAGTCTGGCGGCGCAAAAGTCACGTCAAGGCACTTTATGTATATCAAACTCGGCGTGAACACGCCTTGCTCAGCGTTCTCTCAGTTCTTGACCTTTGATCTATATTTTCGTGACCACGGGTAGCAGCAAGAGCAAGGAGACCCTCAAGGGTCCAGACCGTGCAGGGGAAGATATATATTGTGAAGCATGAGCATCAAGTAATTATTCCGTACTCTGTACTCCGTACTCTGTATCGTCATCCTCGCATTGGGCTGTTTGCTAGACTGTACCGACCACTTCTTTCAACTCTATATTCGTACTCCGTGATACATCGTGGGTAATTCAGTGGCTGGACAGCTAACTCTCTGGGCTCTCGAAGACTCCAGGTCCGGCACTGTACATTACATTATGTTCCGCGTACTTTGTAGTTCGTATTGTGATTCCCCCTCCGGCCCACGGTTGAAGCAATACTCCTCATGCGCGTGAGTATCATTGCGAATAAAATAGAGTAACCCCGAGTGAAATGATTTGCATGGCATGGCATGGCATGGTACGGCTTGCCCCTTTTTGCTTTAATGCAGCACGAGCTCGAAGTCAGGTCAATACAGACAGGCAGGGTCATTCCTTCATTCATTCATTCGTTCCCTTCCCGTTTCCTTACAATCCCAATGACAACGCTAATGTCATCCAACTTGCCTCCCTCGGCGGCTATACCCTCGTCAAAGGCACGTTCCATGTACGGACTCTCGGCGTTCGGATCCATGGCGATTTCTCTCGCCGCGTTCATCAACCTTCGCGCCACGTACACGATGCCGTCTTTGGCGTCTCCGTCGTCGTTTGCATAGCCGTTTTGCTTTGGTTTCCCGGTATCGCTGGTAGCTGATGAGGCCGCAGAATCGTTCCACTGGCGAATACTTTCGCAGATGTTCTCGCAAATTTCATGCTCCCATAGATTATCCGTCACGCCATCGCTCAGGACGGCGACGACGTCGCCGACTTGGATGTCTTCAATGGTATCGCAGACTGCGTTGCCCGTGGGGGTGTCGGGGGAGTTTGTGCCTAGTTGGCGAGGACAATCGAACCAATGCCACTGTTCCTTGGAGTGGTAAAGAATGGTCCCGCCGCTGGTCTCGGAGTCCGAGTCCGAGTCAGAACCCGACGACGAGGTCGAAGGAGATTGGGCTGCAGATGGCGACGGGCGGATCACAAGGACTTTGCAGTCCCCCAGCGTTGTGGCCAGGATAACTGGCGTGGATCCCGAGGCCCCTTGTTTGTGGTATAGCAGAGCCGACGAGGCGGTGGTCGTGCCGAGAATGTCGTTCTTGGAAGACTCCTTTGCCTCTGGGGACTCCTTGGAGGATGATGACGACGTGGGCGTGCCGCCAGGGGACGAGCCGTCGCTATCGTCACTTTCACCCTCGTCAGCCTCCGAGTAGACTTCCTGGTCCGGATCTCTTTTGAACGTGCCCTTTGTGGCCTTCTTGGTGGCATCGAATGCCGTCTCCAAGCTCTTGACAGGATCGACCTCGTGGGCGTTCGCATCTCCCCCTTTCACCAACGACTTCTGGACCTCGACGTCCCAGAAATGCGCTATCAGCCTCGACCACAGTGCAGCGTGGCCACGTTCCTTCTGCGCCCAGGCACCGACTCCGTCATTCACAGCGATGAACCTCTGGTCTGCGCCAATAATGATTGCATCGTCCCCGTTTGTGATTCCCCGGATGGGTTGACCATTCACTTTTGGTCGACGAGCGCTGCGGGGAATCGAGGAGGGATTGTGTGTGGTGAGTGGGTCTGAAAAGGAGCCGGACGGCAGAGACACAAACGGGGGTGGGAATGGGCGGGAGGGCCTTTTGGCAAAGATGGAGTAGCCTGTCTCGAGGTAGAAGGGTGAGCACGGCTGGTGAGCATCTGAGGTTGCTGGACTGGAGTCCTTGTCCGATTTGTGGATCGTAGTACGACCTTCGGAGATGAGGTAGCGACGGCAGAGTGTCGTCGAGCTGGAAAAGTCACGCAAGTCGAGGCTGTAAGGTCGCCATCTTGGAGACCGTCCTGGCCCTGTTATAGGGCCTGATCCGAGTACTCGGAGTGAGAGGGGACGGCACTCGACCAGTTGTGCTACAGCGTGCCTGGAAAGTCGGGTCACCTGAGCAAGCATGGAAAGGACCAGAGCGCTCTCATAATGAGGCGCGCTTCACTGCTGGGGCCTTCTCCTGGTGACAGCCTGCCGTCAGTGATAGCAGAAGATATGGAGCACCAAGACACGGGACGGCGACGGCGACTATGAGGTGTAGACTCCGGCGACACTGCGACGAGTGGAGCGGAGCGTGGATCAGATCCTGCCAAAGCTTAGCAGCGGCCGACCTCCGATCCATTTTCTCCACCGCAGCACGATACCGGATTCACCCGGCCGCGGTGAGTAGATCGAGTCTTGTACAGAGTAATTAGTCGTAGGAAGAAGGGACGGAGCTATAAGGGAGACTTCAGAGGCCTGCCGTGTAGTCTGTTGTCCAACAGGTGCGCGCGACTGATGTACACAAACATATATATACACACTCCTGCATTGGTGCTCCTTTTGCCTAGAGTACAACATATACATTTTGGAAGATGTTGAGTGGTGATCGACTGTTCACAGAGACCGCAAGATCCAGCGCTGCCGGCCTTGAATCAAGACGTAAGAGTATGATGCTGCGCGGACGGCGTTTCTGATAAACAACAAGAAGCCGACAAAATGCCAGACATTGACGCAGAGTGTGGCCGTGAGTCGGTTCGAGGCGTGAATCCTCACACGATTGCTCTCTCCTCCTCGCGCCTTGCGATAAATCGCTCAGCTCTGCCGACGAGCTCCTCATACACGGTCCATGCCAGGGCAGAGCTCAACGCTTTTCTCCCCATCCTCAGGCCCAATCCGTCGAAGAACGCCTTGACGCCGTCCTCCTTGAGCATCAGCCGCGTGGCTTTCAAAGTATTGCCATACTTCTGCGGCATGAGCTGCAGCCTCGTCTTGACCGCGTCGAACGGATTGGTCATGCTAGTCGCCAATCCTGCGGCCAAAACACCACTCGAGGCATTGATGGTGGCTGAACTCGCAATCGAAGGCCGCCCTTCTAATCCGTCGAGCGCAGTTGTCTGCTCCGCCGCGAACATCTTGTTCAGATGCGTCTTGCACTGCTCATAGAATAGCACGTAAAGTCCCGCATACGGTGCGTCGCGAACGGCGGTAGCACCGAACCCTGAGAAGAATCCCTTCAGACCCTCCGACGCATAGATGGAGCGGGACGCCGACGCGATGGACTTGTACGCGTACAGATCCGACTCGTAACGCACTTTGATCACCGTCACCGGCATGAGTATAAAGCCCGCAAACACTCGCGCTGTCGCCCCCGCGATGAGATTTTGCGTATTCGACAGCTTGGGCAGCACGGAACTGCTCTTGCCCGGCGAAACTGCTGCTGCTCCGCCATTCCCAAACGTCGCCGCCGCGGTCTTGTTCGCGAGAAGTTGGCGCAGCGAGCTGAGCGAGGTAAAGTAGAGTGCGGAGCCGAAGCCGGTGCGTAGTGCTGAGGGGAGGGTGCCTCGCCAGAGGCTGGCGATGGGATGTGGCCCGGAAAGGATCGATCGTAGGACGGGTACGAGAGAGGAGGAATGGGATTGCTGCACCCGGGTCTTGAGCAAGTCCGCCGGTTGCAAAAGCACGGCGCTGGACACGCCAGATGTCAAGCCGGCAAAGAAGTGAAAGGTCGGATGGGCCTTCTTGGAGCTCTGGATCGTGCCGGCGCCGCCATTGGACATGTTCCAGAGGCCCCGAGAGCCTTGAGCTGCTGGGGAGAGGCTAGAGATTAGATGTCTGCGGGTGTCCTGTTCCTAGAAGGACTGCGCATGGTGATACACAGCTGGACTGACTGCTACAAGTCTCCAAAGCACCTTCAGCGTCCACGGACCGACGGGCATGCGTGAATAAGCATCGTTGCAGCTTGATGATTTGCGAGTACGTGCAACAAGAGGAGCAAGGCACCGAATGTTATGTGACTGGCTATTCACCAGTTCCCCTACTCGATGAAGTCATTGTTTATACGAAAGGATACGAGCCAATGCCAAGGAGCCCGGCATGGCAGTTCTTCAAGTTGTCTAGACATGCAGCAACAGACCACGCCACGAAAGTAATACTGTCTGTCATGTTCTGGGCTTGCTCTGAAGCAGCAATGCTATTACGCTTGTTCTTGTGTCGGTGGCTCTCCTCAAACGGGAGGCCAGAATGGACATCTTTGTGCTATGGGTAGAAGACGAGAGCTGTCTCGATCTTTTTTGAGCATGAGTTTTAACAAACTTTCGCCGATGCTGACCTTCAGTCTCATGATCCGGAACAACTCGACCTTCAATTGAGAGGGAGGTCATGTCACAGGTTTCTGTAAAGAGTACCTCTCCAGTGCCCCTTCTCATTGCGCGGACATGGAGTGCCCTCGTCGTGACTGGCACTTCTGAAGCAGGCAAAGCAATACCGACTCACGGTGCTTGAACTTTCACTTTCGAAGGCTCCAAGCACGTTCTCAGTCATGCAAAATGGTGCAACGAGCACAGGTCGTCCTTGCCCTACAAGGATCCAGACCGACTCTTCAGAAAGTCTTTATGGAGCCTTGCTTGTGCTCGCATCCTTGGCGACCCGGGGGGGGGGGGTTCTCGTGCCCAGTGCCGACGTGAGAACCGAGGCCTTTGACCCACTGAGCAGTCAGGTTCGTGCATAATACGTACCAGTGATCACTCGACAAATTTCCCGGCGGATTTCACAAAGGCGTCTGTGGATGCTGATGTGATATAATTCCCGCATCGCGCTGAACCAAGTACTCTGTGATTTACCCGTTGATTATGTCGCCCCGGACCGGAATTTGGTGTCTAGCCACCCAGGTAGCGGGAACGTTGTGAAGTTCTTGAACCGTGTCGCATTTGATCTCAGGGATATTGTGTGTCGGCGTTCAGTCGTCATTCTCGTAGTTCTCTGTCTTCATATCTTTCAGGCCAAGGTCTTCCATTTCCTCCTCGGTCCTCTCATATTCTTCTGTCTTGACTTGCGGGTCTTCGCCAGAATCCAC
Source organism: Cladophialophora carrionii CBS 160.54 (assembly GCF_000365165.1). NCBI lineage: Eukaryota > Fungi > Ascomycota > Eurotiomycetes > Chaetothyriales > Herpotrichiellaceae > Cladophialophora > Cladophialophora carrionii. Next base: position 780,586 of record NW_008481831.1, read on the forward strand.
ATTGAGTTGCACAAATGAGTTGGCCAAAGGATCTTCGAGGGTGATGGAATAAGGAAATTTGGCCTTGATTGCGGAATCGAGTTTATCGAAAAAGCTGTCCCACTTTGACTTCGTGTCGGCGGTCATTGAGTCACCTCCTGCAAGATCTTCATCTCCGATGTTATAAATCTGGCCATGGAGCTGGTCACGGACTTGAGTAAGTAAGCCCTCCAATGTGGTGAACCGTCCACCTAGAGTGCCTGGTTGTACCTCTAGCCCGAGGTCATCACTCTTGAGAACACAAGACTCTGACTTTAGTACATCCCTGGACATGTCCTCTAGCGTCTTGACTTCGAGAGTGATCCGCTTGCCATTTTCAGGTACTGCACCACCGGTCTTCACATCGCTGGTCCTGAAGCCGCAGTGTTCACATACCGTCGCCATGATGATGACTTCTTTGAAATGTGGGATGTTTGTCTTTTTCATGTTCACCGTGCATGGTTTCCCGCACGCGGGGCACTCGGCGTGGAGTTCGTAAACTTCGTTGTCGACGATGTCGACGCCTTCCATGGCGTCGCCGTTGGTGTTGTCGTCATCATCAACCACAAGGCCAAGCTGCACATTCTGCTGATGGCTGCGTAGGTAATCGGTGCGAACATACTTGGCACCTTTGTCCTCGGTGGATGGCTCGATGAAGGAGTTGCCCGAAATGTCATCCAACGACACCGTGAAAGGGAAACCGCTTCCCTCCAGCATTTTCTCCAGCTTCTCGATGATTGCTTGGAGTGCATTATATAGTTCAAGGCTTGTTTCTTTCCTGGCCGGCTGGTCGGTCTCCAGGTCTGTCTTGATCTTCGAGATCAAGCCCTCGAGATTCGTAAATTGACCCGGCGCAGGGGGCATTTCCAGGCCGATGTCCTCAATCCGGAAGACGCCCGTATCACTGCGTACTACCTGTCTTTGCAGGTCGCCAGGGGTATCCAATCTGAAAGTGAATTTGGCCGCCTTCTCTTGTATCTCACCGGCACTCTTGACCGTGTTGTTCTTCCAGCCACAGTGGTCGCATGAGAATGACTCGAGCAGGATTTCTTTGAAGAATGGGATCTTGATGGGGAGGATTCTGGTAATACCCTGCTACTGTTAGCGCAGTCCATGAAGGCCAGTCAAGGCCACACGTACCTCATCGCGACAATTCATACATAAACTCTGGATCTCGTAGACACCAGTCTCATTGGGGTCTGCGTGTACAACTGAAGGAGCCTCGGGATCTGCCATGACCGTGTTTAATTACCCTCTCGTACACTCTTGGGAATTGTAATTGCTTCTCGGGGTCGTGAGTCGTATCTGCCTGTTATCCTTGACGGCTTTATGTTTAACGCGGCCCCTGGTACTCCGTAGAGTCCGTACCAAATTTTTAATCTTCTCGAATGACGCAGAAGGATCGACGTATGCCAAGCCGGCTGCTAGCGAGACGGCCTAGGAAGTCGCGATTGGCCAGCCTTGTGCGACGAGAAGGCTGAGATCCCGCTCGATGGTCCCTGCGACGGTCGAAGGATCATTTCTTCAACAGATCCAGGAGGTTGAGGCTTGGAGGATTCTTCGTCTGTGCACTCCTATGGAGAAGCGCTTGTAGTCCTTCCCGGTCTTTCCGTGCCCTTGCTCGTTTCTTGCTGGTGGACTTGCTCGTGCTTTCCAAAGATGTATCTGCGCTCATAACATTCTCGGAGGACGATTGAGCAGCCGCAGCCGCGGCCGGTTGCTTCTTCTCTTTCTGGGGACTTGATGCAATGGAAATGACATCCTTCGTGACATGGTCGCATAATGAACAGCGCTGAGAGCGGACCTTTCGCCGTGTGACTTTTTCGCTTTTGAGATCCTTCCGCCCGGCTGTTGACTTATTCGTTCTGACCTTGCTTCTCACCGTCCACTGCGGCAAGAGTATAGTACCGCAAGTAGCACAAACAAACTGTCCACGGTTTGTAACCTGGAAGGAGACCTCACGGCCCAGCTCCTGGCTCTCCCGCATCAGCTGCCTGGAGGTACCCGGTGTGCTCAGGAACAAGTTGAAAGCCGACTGCTGCAAGAACCTGACGCGCAAATTTTGCGCTTCGCTCATCTCGCTACTATTGACTGGGCATTCGAGTCGTAAAGGGTTTAAACGTTTACTTTGGCCGTATGGACAACTTCTTAGTGAGCGAGGAATTGCGTCACATTCTTGAGAAAATTCGGCGAAGCATAAACTCCGTTCAGCGGGTCTAGCTATCGCCCCCTGGCGGTGTTCAGTTTGCGATTACAGCCAAAATATCTCGAACCACGATGTCGCCGCATCCACTATCATTCTGCGGTGCAAAAGGGCACCGTCTACAAGCAGTGCTTGAAGTCCCGAGGCTTAGACGTCGCCAAGAAACGTCTGAACAGTCTCGTCGGCGAATGGCCGCAAACTACAACCTTGTGATGGACCGCGGGGTCGAGAGATCCGTGGGCCTCCCATACCTCCAGTGTTAGATCCGGTCAGCATTTCTGTCGCATTTCCATGTCGCATTTCCACCCGTGACAGTCACCAGGTCTCCAGCACAGATGAGCCCGCCTCAAAGATATTCTTTCGTGAACGCGCGTCCCCAGACGAAGGCGGAAAAGCGACAGACACGGACTGCCATTCGGTCGCACATTGGACGATGGACCCAGGAAAAACAGCAGAAAATCGAGAGCAATACGACGAGCTCGGGCAGTGAGAAGGACTCGCCCCCGGAATCGTCGCGCGCCGTGTCGCCCTCGCCAGCGCCAGCAAATCAGACACAACCGCCACCTCGTGAGAGACTGGGGAGTGTGTGGTCCGACGCGCCAGACAGTGCAAGCAGCGACGGTCCTCCTGATCGTGAAAGCACGGAAGATGATGTTCAAGTCCTCTCAGAACTGACCGTCACAGCCCCGGCGCATCTCCGACGAGTACTTTCGGCAGGCTCGACCACCCATTCGAACTCCGCCATCCAGGTCCTAGGGTCAGGGACCCTGGATCCCTTTCATACCTATCCGTCGGACTTTCCCTCAACATTAGTATCACAGTGCCATGACTATTGTAAGCGATCTCGTCCGAATAGCCCCTACCGTTCACTTCATAGCGAGATCCCAAGCAAGAGCTGACAGGCACTCGTAACACAATAGCACTGAAAGTACTATGGCCAGGGTTGACACCCCGGCCGGCCGGTGTGATGGATCCTGCGGCAAACAGAGCCTGGTTTCCTATGCAGCTCAACGATACCGTCGCTCTGCACTCGCTGTTGTTTGGAGCCCTGAGTCACAAGCGCCTCAATCTGCTGAAAGGAGCCGGGGACCATGTCAGCCTGGACCTGACCAGTTTGGAGCTGGACATGCGGCGCTGCGAGGCCGAATCCATTGCACTGATCAACAGATCCCTCCGCAAAGGCAATGCCATCACAGATGCGATGATAGTGTCAGTTCTTTGCATGGCAGCAAATGCATGGGACTTGACCCTTGAGCGGTTCTTGAACGAGCCTGCCCCTCCACCAATATTTGATCCCATGTTGAAGAGTCTGCAGTGGTTGGACGTATATGGGCTCCTCAGCGATCATCCAATCCATGCCGCCGGCCTCATGCAGTTGATCAAGCTCAGGGGTGGCTTGCACGACATTCGAACGCCGGGTATTGCTGCAACAGTATTCTTGTAGGTCAACCTCAACGCCCTCGACTGTTCTGGCTTGGACTGACTGTCTCGTTTCCTGGAACAGTTTTGGTATTCTCAAAGCAAGCAAGCATCTTACCTCGCCTCTGTTCCCTTTTGTGCCTCTTGTCGAGGACGCCGAGCCGAATCAGACCCTGTGGAGTTTGTTGGGCACATCCCCGAGTGAACTTCGAGACGAGTTTGTGTTCAGCGGCCTGTCCGATCTGGGACTGACGAATGAAATGGCCATGGTCATGGTTGCGATGCAGCGATACGGACAGAGTGTCCAGTTGTTTGTGGATGGCGCTCTTGCAGATCTTGATCTCGCCCGGTTTTGCGACAGAAGGAACCTCATCCAACACACCTTGCTGTCGTTGCCCCCACAAGAAGACTTACCGGCCTCGGCTGCTCCACGACCCATCTATGAGCCAACTCGACTCGCCATGTTAATATACTCTCTGACTGTCATCTTTCCGCTGCCCCACCAAGCAGCGCCGATAGCTCTCCTAGTCGAACGGCTCAGATCGGCTCTTCGCGGGACCGACATGCGCACCAGCTGGTCCTCCTCGCATCAGGTTCGGCGCCTCCTCGTGTGGATCCTTTTCATAGGCGGTATCGCCGCGAGAGACATGCCAGACGACCGCTCATGGTTCGTCGCCTTGCTGAGAAGGCTGACGACGAAAGGGAACCGGCTCAACAAGTACGAACATCTAAAGCGAGAAGTGCTGAATCGTATCTTGTGGCTTGACCGGTCCTGTGACGCTGCTGGGAGGGTACTCTGGACGGAGATCTTGGGTTCTGGGGAATGATGGTTTTTGACAGAGAGTACTGTGGACCGAGATCGAGGAGGCGTCCTTTCCAGGAGAACCACCCGGAGTACGGAGCATATACACCCATTTCCATAGGATGGGGGAGGGACGGGAGGGGGAGCAGCCACCATTATATCTGTGATGCTGCGGCCACCAATAGGCACGAAAGTACAAATACTAGACCGGGCACAATCAAGTCTCCTGGCCCGGTGGTCTGCCGTGCTCGCCAATCACGGTACCAAAGGGGCATCCCCTTTCCTCTTATGGAGTATAGCAAGACAAATCATGTGGGGGAAATCCCTTCGTGAGACGAGACAAGGCACCCTGGATGCCGACGCCCACGAAACAGTGCACGTAACACAGGGATTCGTACTGATGACACCGAGAAGGCTGAAAGGTGCTACCCTTTGTTGACTGGCGGTTATTGCCCGGAATTGGTTACAACCCTTTTGGCTCCCGGTGATGTGGCGTCTACTTCTGCCGGCGGATCTCCGCCACGATACGGGGCACGGAGTACAGAGACCACAGATTAGCCCGGAATTGGTCTCCGGTGCGCCCGGGCATCTCTGATACTCTGGGTGGTTGTGTATCCCGATTCTGGGACGAGACCGTGCAGGAAGGCTTGCTTTCCACGCTCACCGCGCCTCAAAACGATGCCACTTCCAACTTACTTACTTCTAGTACAGTACCACTGGACACTCGTCCGGATCGAGTAGTAGAAACGCCCGACTCATCGAGGGAGCAACGGGAAGGAGGCAAAATCTGGTGGAGACTGTTTGAGCTCGATCAAAGCCTACCTGGCAGGAAAGCAGACCGTCAGACAGATCTCGCCAGTGTTTATGGTACGCGCGGAGTCCCACGTACCACAGACCCCGAATACATACCTGGATCAGCGACGCACCGGTGGCGAAAGAAGCGCGTTCACCTCTCCTGTCGCATTTCGCCTTCTCTCACATGACAAGTGTTGCATGAAAATACCTAACAATTTGTTTTGCTGCGAGATAGGCGAAGGAGTATAGACGGGTGGGTAAGAGGCTTGCCACGAGGCATCAATTTCACGTCATCGGCATCCTTGAACGCGGCGTTGCCACTGATTGCTAGAGCGCCGAAAAGAGCCGGAGTCATCTCAAAGGTAGTGTGTTTGCATCCTCAGAGTAGCCTGCCTTTAGATACAAGCCTCCTGTGGTAGGAATTGCGGCCATGATACTACTGACTTGTGGTGCTTCTAGATGACTTCGACGGCTGATGCTGACCAGACATGTATGAGGGTGGTAAAAATCCAGGAGGATCGAGGTGCAATGGTCCGCCAGTGATGAATATCAGCCATCAGGGGGGAAAAGGTCTGCCAAACTTATGATAACGCTCGACGGCACATTCACTGTCGACGCGTCCTTGGACGGCTCATGAAGGACAATCGGCATCCGGGGAAAAGCCGAAGCGAGGCAGTCTGTCACCGCTGGGAGACTTGCTACCGGCTCGCAGCGTACGTCAATCCTCATACGATCCAGTTTGTGGCCTCATGGTTTGCAGACATCGGGAACAAGATCGACATATTAACACAGACTTTCATGCCCAGAGCTTCGCCTGCAAGGCTACGAGGCTGCGGTCTAAGGCCGTTTAACTCCATGTACTGGCCAAGCTTGACTGCCTTAGGCCTGCAATCTTGATGCAAGTCAGGCTTGAGACTATGGCTTTTACTGCAGAGCCGAGGAGACGCATGAACCCACATCACCAAGCACGGATATCCATTCGGCGAGGGGTGTCGTCGTTGGTTCGACCCAAGACGGCCAAACAGGTCAACTCGAGAAGTCTTTTCCAATGAGAGAGAGCAGGCTCGTTACTGAATGAGGAGAAACCTCGTCTGCCTGTCCACGGAGTTAAGAGGCCCGGACTGGTCATCAACGGGACCACTTCACTTGCGACTTCTCGACAACGGCCGCTGTTCCAATGCAAGTAAAGGTATAAATAAACCTGATGTTGCCACGTCGGAAAGGCCAGCAGAGCAGGTCGAGCCCGTCTCTCAAGAGTTACCTATACTCAGTGAGTCAAGATGACAGCAACCACTCACCCTGAATTCAACGCGGAAACCGAAGCTTTGGACGTGGCAAAGGCATTCCCTGACGCGATCCGAGGCAAGACCATCCTTGTCACCGGGGTCAACCTCAAGGGCATTGGCTTCACCACTGCACAGGCTTTTGCTTCCCAAGCGCCGGCGCACTGCATTCTCGCCGGCCGCAACAGGACCAAGCTTCAGGAGTGCATCGAGGAGCTCAAGAAAGAGTATCCAAATGTCGACTACCGGGCACTGATCCTCGACCTCGGCAGCCAGAGGGCCGTCCGGGGTGCTGCGCAGGAGGTTCTCTCCTGGGATGATGTCCCCAGCATCGATATCTTGGTCAACAATGCTGGGGTGGCCACGATTCCGGAGCGCACCCTCAGCGAAGAAGGAATCGAGATGACCTTCGCCACCAACCACATCGGGCACTTTCTCTTCACATGCCTCGTCATGCCCAAACTCATTGAAGCTGCAAGGGCCAACCCAAAAGGCGCAACGCGGATCGTCAACGTCAGCTCCCGCGCGGCCGAGGCAAACGGGATCCGTTGGAGCGATCTCAACTTTGAGAAGAAGTCGAGGGAGTTGCCTGAGGATGAGCAGCCGAATTACCAATTGCTCAAGCTGTGGAGCATCTCTAACGCGCCAGATCTGTCGTACATTCCTTTAGAGGCCTACGTTCAGAGCAAGGCTGCGAATGTCTTGTTTGGTATCGGACTCACAAAGAGGCTGTATGAGAAGTACGGCATTTTGAGTCTGGCGATTCATCCCGGTGTGATTGACACGGAACTGGCGAGGCATTCGACCAAGGAGCAGATGGCCGCCATCAAGGACAGAGAGCGGCGCGGGGAGTTCACGTACAAGACCCTGTCCCAAGGGGCGTCGACGACCGTGGTTGCAGCAATAGATCCCAAGCTTGGGGCCAGCGTGACGCATGATGGCAAGGAGGGCTACGGAGCTTACCTCATGGACTGTCAGATTTCGCAGAATGCGCATCCTCGTGCGAAGTCGAGTGATGAGGCCGAGAAGTTGTGGAGGCTGTCGGAAGACCTTGTCGGAGAGGAGTTTTCTTGGTGAGATATAACTTGAACTGTCACAATTGCGCCCAAGAATCTAATAATACCTTTTATGGTTTGCATTGGGGAGCAGCTTGTCCGACCACTGCAGTCTAGATCTGGCGGTAGATTTGGCTTGTCTTGATATTCATCTGTCTTCCAGGATCTACCCTCTCCCGCTCACCCAGAGGAAATGGTAGAAAGCCGGGTGTGACTTGTTACAAGAGACCGCAAACCCTTCTGGCGCGCCTTGTTCCATGAAGAGGGGTTTCCTTCCTATAAGAGGTTTTTTCCTTCGTAAAAGTGTTGCTCTTCTTTCTGACTGAGGCAGACCTTTCTGCGTTGTGTGAGCAGTGAGAAGTGTGCGCTTGGCGAACTTTACCCTCGATCCTGGCAGTCGAAGTGAAGGCACGAGAGGCGGGATGAGGTGAAAGTGAACGTTAGATCAGCAGCCCCCGCCAAGGCGCCTGAATTCGGTCCTTTGTATCACTGTATTTTCTCCGTACATGTCACGCTCGTTCCGAAAAATTGTTCCGGCCACTTTCGTCTCGAAGTTGCTCGTTGGCCTTAGTAAATGCAGCGAGCACTTTTATCAAAGTCACAATCGTATTCCTCAATCTTGACCCCAGCGAGAGCGGCCTATCGTCTACATTCTTCTTCCGAAAGCACTAGCTGCTCAACATATCTCCGCCGACGCTTGGCTCGGCTCTTCTGTCACTCAAGCGTCACTTGTCGCATACAGAGGGTTCGCGCCAAAGATGTGCTAGCGCGTTCTGTTTCTACTCCATGGTCCAGCTCGACCGAAGCGAAGGGCAAGATGTCGGGAGTTGAAGAGCAAAAGTCAGCGGGTGTCAGGGTTGCGGTTGAGGGCTGTGTGAGTTCAGATCCTCTTCAAGTCCCTGGGTCTTTTCTAACTGCCTCTCAAGGGTCATGGGACACTCCATGCAATCTATGCCTCAGTTGAGCAGGCTTGTAAGGTCAAAGGTTGGGACGGCGTCGATCTGCTCATCATCGGTGGCGATTTCCAGGTCAGGTTTACCGGGTCTCAAACGCCTGACAAGCTAATTGTTTCCAGGCAGTGAGGAACCAATATGATCTCAACGTCACCGCGATGCCCCACAAATATAGGCGCATGGCCGACTTTCACGAGTACTATAGCGGCAGCAGGACTGCCCCTTACCTGACGATTTTCATTGGCGGCAACCACGAAGCAAGCAACCATCTCTTTGAACTCTACTATGGCGGATGGGTTGCACCCAACATCTACTACCTAGGAGCGGCCAACGTACTCCAGATCGGGCCTCTAAGGATTGCCGGGTTGTCAGGAATCTGGAAAGGATACGATTACCGAAAACCTCACTTCGAGCGACTTCCCTACAATCAAGAAGAGATCACCAGCATTTTCCATGTCAGAGAGCTGGATGTCAGGAAGCTATTGTCGCTACGCTCGCAGGTTGATATCGGCTTGTCTCATGACTGGCCGCAGGGGGTCGAATATCATGGAGATTACAAGTGGCTGTTTGGGAAGAAGCCGGATTTTGGCACCGATTCTTATGCTGGAAAACTGGGCAGCGTCGCTGCAAGACAGTGTTTGGATCGGTTGAGGCCCCCTTACTGGTTCTCTGCGCACCTGCACACAAAGTTCGCGGCTATTTTCCAACACAACCAGGACCAGTCCGCTACAGATGGGACTCCAAGACTCAACCAGCGAATCGGGAGACCAGCTGAGAACTCTCCCCCGAACCAGACAAGCGAGTACAGCCAAGGCAGCCGTGTCGCCGCCCCAGCAAAAGACCGTCCTCTGGTCTCAGCCTGGCAACAATTCCATGTTGGCGCTCAACAGGCAGATGCCGAAGAACGAGACAAGATCCGGAAGGAGAGGGAGGATCAGCGATTGGAAGAAGAGAGCACGGGCAAATCTCCCCGTCCACAATACTCATTCAATGAAACATTCAACGAGGTCGCGCAGGGAGAAGACCTAAGTCGTACAATAGTCTCGACGACCCAGAGCCGACTTCAAAACTCCGACGAGTATCAGGCCATTCCACAGCTCGATGGGTGTTTCTATTCAAGACCGAACAAGCGACAGCGCGTAGAAGACGAGCAGCAAACGGCTTCGAGTGATTTGAACCAGAACTCTGCTGAACAAACGGCATCTCGCGGTCAGATCGATGGCAGAAGTGGTAGTTTGCTTTTACCGCCGCAATCGGCAATTGCAAATCCCGATTCAATTGACATCGACCTGAGTGACGATGAGGATACTACGGCGGTAGCCAGCGACGCGACATCCCAAGCCAAATCTATCCCCATCGGTGACACTACCCTGAAAACTAATCGAAGCTACGGCGAAACGAAGGCGGACGACTCCAAGCGCCTCTCGGAAGAAAGTGATGATGGTGGCGTCACACTCAACCCACAGGCCGCCTCAATTGCACCCGTACCCGGCATTTCCTTTTTGCGAGCAGAGCAAGCCGCTGCGGAATTGAGGAAGCCGTCCGACCCAGCTTTGGAAGATTCTGTTGAAGAGTCTCAACCGCAAAATGCTTCTCGCACAGGTGCTGGCGAGTCTCCAGCCCAGTCGACTCAGGACCACACCGCTAACACCACCAGCCAAGTGTCGGAAGAAATGAGAGCCCAGCTCGCGGCGCTATCCAGCAACTTCATGGCCAAAGAACCCACGGAAACCTCCCCACCACTTCCGTTCCCGGAGGAAATCACCAACAAGACCACCCACTTCCTTGCCCTAGGCAAGTGCGAGATGTACCAAGAATTTCTGCAACTTCTCGACATCGGCTCCATGACATCGCCGGGAGAAACGATGAATCGCCCTCTCAAACTCTCCTACGACCCAGAATGGCTGGCGATCCAACGAGTCTTTGCATCTGAGCTGCAGCTCGGCGGTGTGCCGACTGATAGAGTCAGTCCTCATCGGGGCGAGACCTATTACCGCGAGCAAATCGAACAAGAACAGGAGTGGATTCTCGAGCACGTCGTCAAGCCCGGCAAACTGCAAGTCCCCGAGAATTTCACGGTGACAGCACCGGTGTATGATCCTAGCCTGCAGGTCAGATCAGACGAGATGCCTCGCGAGGTGACGAACCCGCAAACCGGTGCATACTGCGACTTGATCGGGATTGAGAATAAATTCGACAGCAGCGAGCAGGACAGAGACTTCAGGATGCAGCAGGGTCCGAGACCCCAGAGTGAAGGATACAATCTATACCAGAATAGATCCCGTCAACAGGGTCGCGGTGGCCATCGTGGTGGTGGCGGTGGCGGCGATAGAGGACAAGGACGGGGACGGGGGCGTGGAGGTGGCAGGGGAAGAGGCCGGGGCCGGGGCCGAGGCGGGGGACGGGGGTAGTGGTCATTGATGCATGGATGGATGGTCCTCGATCCGTCCTCTTTCTTTGCTATCGCAGAGATGTTACAGATGTGCCTCTGTGGGCTCCCATTTGACATTGCCTTGAGATGATATGCGCCCAGTCGCACAACCTGTATGCATACAGCGTACGTGTACAACACGCACCATTGATACCCTTGAGCTTGAAATGAGGGGAACTGCACGATAGGAAGCCATAGAGTTCGTAAAGAAGGTATCTCTCCATCCGGGAAGGACGTGTTTGACACACCGTAAAGCAGGCTGGCCGACCATAATGGTCGCAATCCACCACGAGGATGAGACCGGCCGTAAGGTCACTTTCACAACCTAAGCGGCAGCCACAGTCACAGCCTCAGGCTCAGCAGCACGCCCAGCAGCATGCGATTTATCCGCCCTATCCAACCGGTCCAGCCTCTGCAGGAATTGCTTCTTCCACTGCTCGAACTCGCGCGTGCGCTCTTCGCCCAGAAAGTCCAGCCCGAGATGCATCATGGTGTGCAAACCCGGGAGAAGCACGCCGTCGGGATCTTCCTCTACCTCTTCATCATCCTCGATGCCTGGTTGTCCACTATTCCTCGGCCTTCTCCTCCCTGAAATGATCAGATCGTCGTCGTCGTCTTCCTCTTCTCCGTGGTCCCCATCAGGCCGTCCTTCCTGTCCATCTCCTTCATCATCCTCGCCCTCGTCCTCCTCCCCGTCTTCAGCCTCGACAATATCACCGCCAGCATTAGGATCAAACTCAAACACCCTCTCCGGCACGCTCCCAAACCACTCCTGCCCCCTCGCATACCCCTGCTGATTAATCCTGCGGATCCATCCCTCCACGCCCTTCACCCCAGGATGATACCCCAGCACTGCCACCGCCCGGGCACACGTAGCCTTGTACACCGCGGTCGTCATCTTCGACGCCTTCTGCATGCGCGTCAAGGCCATCAGATACAGCGCGACGAGCAAGCCCGTGATTTTTTCTTCTAGATGCTTCTCCTCCTTCTCCTTCTCGCCCGCCACATCATGCGCCGGATCTTCTCTTAGGGGCGGCGGCCACAGCCCGTCCAGCTTCAACACGACACACACGCCCGTGTAGACGTGCGGGGCGAGCAAGGGCGTCACAAACGTCCTGCACAGTCTGCGGATAAGCGACATCACGTAGCGTGGCGCCTCCTCCTCCTCCGCCGCCGCCGCCGCATCCCTGTGTGCTAGTCCGTTGACTTTTCCGCGGAACGTACCCTCTTTCCTGGTGGTAGACCTAGAGCTAGAGGTTGAGGTTGTTGACTTGGTTTTGGATTTCGAGGGCGTCCTTGTCGCGCCATTAGTACCGCTGGCCTTCCCCTTCCCTCTCCTCTCCGAATCTATACCCTCCACGCCCGTTTTGATCGACCCGTCCGCTGTCCTCTTCTTCCCGGCGGTTCCTGGCGTGGGTTTCTGGGGCGTCCCATCCGTCGATTTTGACGTTGTTGTCGTTGGTGTTTCATCGAGCACGCCCCCCAGGAAGGCGACCAGTTTCCTGTACGTCGCCGGTTTGCAGGGCGCGCCGCCCGTCTTGGGCGCCGGAAGTCTCAATTTGGCCCGCAAGCGCAGACATGCTATCTCGCAGCACGCGTGCGCGCGGGCGATCTCTTCCTCCGGTTTCAGATGCGGGGCTCGCTGGCGGGACTGCGCGAGGAGGGACTCGGAGAGCTGGATCAGACGGGCCGGTAGTGTGGAGACGGTGTAGCTTGGGAGGAGGGAGACGAGGGTGAGGGTGAGGGTGTGATTTTGGGATGAGCTGGTTGGCATGGATAGATGGGGGGATTTCTTATAGTATTGGTGGTGTAGGAGTGTGGAAAGGGGAGGCGGGAGACGGAGTATTGTCTGATTCGACTGGGACTGAAAAATGAGTGCGAGTGTAGAATCCTCAGTATATATGAGGTACTCCGTACACAATACACAGATTGAAGTCGGTTAATTATGCCCTCAGTGTTCGAGGCGAGGCTGAATCCGTTGCGGACTCGTACGAACGCGCACGCGTCGACGCGTAAAGTGGACTGCGCTGCCGGATGATGGCGTTCACAGTACTCCATAGTGGGAGAGGCTGCAAATTACGGTCGAGCACAAAGGCTTAACGGGTAATCTCAACCACCAGTTGCCATATATATATGTTCTCACCGCGCCTCGCATTATTATCTTCTAAGAATCCTTAGATAGACCAAAATGCGTGGCGTCTGAGTTGTACTGCGCTTAGCGATTGGAGCGCGACTGAGCATCCACCTGGGATAAGCGCTTTCGCAACAACAACCATCATAATGCAGTCAGTGTATATCATGTCATGGTCTACTTCCAAAATCACCAGGATAATACATTAGTCTCATAAACATGAAATGGATCGTCCATTTAGCACCAAAGCTGGAGTGCAACCACACCGAATCCCATCGCAGCCCCGGCCGCCCTCGACATCCTGATCGCCCCCGCTGCGTTTGATGGCGACTGGGCCTCGGCCGTGGCAGTAGATGTAATCGTAACGCCTGGGAGATCAAATGTCGGTGTAGCTGCGGTTCCAAGATCCGTTGGCGGTGGACTCGCCGTCACCGTCGCCGTCCTTGTGGCGCCGGGCAGCGCTGTGCCACTGGGGATGGCAGTAACGGCCGCGTCATCGTCAGGCGCCTTATCGTCGACTTTGGCCTGAGCCAGGGCAACAACGAAGTTCTCGAGGTCATAGACCACGTATGCGGACCTGAGGAAGCTATCTCCCAGGATGACGTCGCCGTCACCAGCAAGGGCAATTCTGAGCGCACATGCGGGCGTACCGTCGCTGTACATAGACTCATCACCAAGTTGCTCGCTGATAAGTTCAGACAAAGACACGGACACGTTGACGCCGTCAAGTCCACCGAAGGTGTAGACCAGTGAGGCATTGCTTTGGCGGTATGAGCAAGGCACGTATCTCGTGGCGGTATCTTCATCAAGGGTGGCTCCCAGTCCTTCGGTGATTACGTTGATGACATCCTGCGGCAGGTTGGACAGTGTGGTGCCAGAATCGAGCAGGGCGGGCTTACTGAACGACGGCTGGGTCAATGCCCGAGTACTGTTGCCATCGTGGATTGACATCTGGGTCAGTGCAACACGAAACTCAGAGTATTCGCCATCTTGATCGGTGGACAGCGGGAGTGCCACAAGCTCGCCGGTGTAGCGAGTTGGGTCGATGCCACCGAACAAGATGGAGCCGCGGTTGTCGTCGGAGGAGTCCAGGTACAGTGAATATGCCACTCTGTCGATATGCCCTTGTGCTTTCAACTGCTCTGGCACCGTCCGGAAGTCCAAAATCTCCCCATTTCTCAGACTGGCCAAGTTTTTCCGAAATCCTAGGCCCATCACGCCCTGCGTATTGTCCGTGTCATTGGCGTTAGTCATGGTGGTGTTGGTGATGGAGACAGCCTCGCTGAACGAGAGCACGTCCGTGAAGTAGTCTCCCTTCGCGTACGTGAGATCGGCATACTGGAGGAAGAATGTGCCCTCCTCGACAAGGCTGTATGTCGAGGACATGTTCTTGACGTAGGCGCCATGCTCGCAGCGCCCGTACACGCAAATGGAAGCGTCTGTAGAAGGCACCCAGGTGTCACTGCTTCCTGTGTCGAGTAACAAGGAGAAAGGCTGAGGTGGGGTGCCAATGTTGACATCGATAAAGTACAAATCCTGGTAATCGTCGCCGGTGACAGGTGACGTGAAGTGGTCGCTACGCCGGGGAAGCGTCGACTTATGCGAAGGCTTGTTCTTCCAGAAGTCAAGCTTGACGGTCTTGGCTGATACAGCAGCAAAGAGGCTCGCAAGGACAAGAAGTCTCTTCATCATATCTAGAGGGGCCATCTGCTGTTAGATGCAATCGGCACTGGAGCTGTCAGTGGTTCGTGAAGAGCATGCATGCCTAAGAGCAGGACCTCATCTCAATCTTTATTTCGATCACGGCGCTGAGGAGATCAGCCTCACCATGACCCCGGGAAGAGGCATAGCGCTGAGCACACAGGAATTGCAACGGCAGGATCCTCTGCAGGCGCCGCCGTCGCTCGGCCCCCAGCTGCCTTTTGGCCCTTTGGTCAGGCGGAGCATGTTCTGGCGACCTCAAAATACTCACACCCTACCTTGAAGTCTGAAGCTGAACTTGCTGAGCGCTGTCAGGGCGGAAGAAGGGGCTAAAGGCGGCCGCGTACCTGTCGCGGTGTGATCGGTCAACAAGGCAATAACGGCATGTTGCCAACCCTAAAATAGTTAGGAAACCTTGGCACTTCCCGATAAGTGGGGCAGGAGCCAGGGTCCGCCAGAACACATTTCACTTCGCAAGTGAAGCATCGTGAATCCCTTCGACTTCCTTCGACTCGAAGAGGACAGTGGGAAGTGGCGCATCTGGCAGATAGCTTCTTGTACTAACAGTGCCTACAAAGACAGCTCTGCGGGTACATAGTAAGCACGAAAGAGCCTGATGTGTGTGCGCAGTTCCTATTCACCCCGTCGTTCTACATCGGCCCTCCTACTCGAATCGCTTCATCGATCTTTTCCCTTGCTTGCAAAACCGCAATCTCGGAGTCATGCGTCCCGCCTCGCATACCGTCACGGTTCAAGGACCATCCCGAATCCTGCCGCATACAAGATTGGGGACACAATCAACAGAACAGAAGCCGTGACCGATGTGCCAAAACACATTCAAATACAGATGATCCAGGCCGATGTGATGAGAGGAATGAGTCCACCCTCAGTACTCAGTCCGTCCTCGAGGTCTCCGCCGTCACTGAAGGGTAGACCGACACCGATTGGCCAACGGCGCAGATGGCGTCCAGAAGACATAAGCAGCTAGGTATGTGATGCTGGACTTGGTTTCGTGCCCAAACCTGTCGATCGGTCTCCATCCGCAGAGGGGGGACACTGCCCTAGGTGGAGATTCCGCCGCTCACACCCGAGCAGCGGAGGTGTGGTAGCGGCGTGAAGTGTTAAGAGAAGAAGATCGGCGTTGTGCTGGCATTCTGGCGAAAAACACTGCCCAGGAGCGATTCGATGTATTTCCACTTTCTTCCGTACGCCTTGGTGCATGTTTCGCTGAAGATGCTGCGCGAGCTTTTGATGATTCAGTAAAGACGATGACAAACATACTATAAACATGACGTGACTAAAGTCACAACCGATGGGGTATCAGATAGCCGCCCTTTATAAACGCGCATAGAAAAAAGTGATGACATAAACTGGTTGCCTCGGTTCGAAGTCGGTCGCAATAGGTAACAGAAATATGAAGGGCAAACGTTCGTCCCAGTGGCATAATCTCCTTGGACGTTATGATCACATCCGGTGCATGATGACATTTGTGCCGGTAGAGAGGGAGGCACCATTCCGGCCGTGAGAGAAACCCGTGAATCGAGGACAGAGACTTCAGATTTCAGACTTTGGCGGCATTGGCGACGGTGATATGCTCTCGGGCGCCCTCGCGATGCAGCAAAGGTCGAGCATGGCCGTTGCCGTAATAGTAGCCGTTCGAGGGATATGCCGGGTCGTCTCTTGAAAGAATGCTGGGACCGACTATCTTGTCCTCGTCGATACCCCGAAGTTTGGAACACGCATTGCCAAGCAAACCGGCAGCCTCGTGCGTGAGCTCCCATCTGGTGCTCTCGAACGACTCTTTCAAGATCATCAAAAGGCCCAGGCATCGGTTCTTTCCCTTGACGTTCTCAAGATCGTCCGGAGCCCGTACCCCGGCGACTCGGTCAAGATACTGCCGCATGTCCTGCTCTTTCTTTTCCCAGGTTGCGAATTCCGCTTCAGAAGGAGGAGGCTTGATAGGGCCCTCGAGTGCGAAGCCGTAGCACCAGACCACGAGCGCTGATATGTAGAGGACCCACGGCCGATTGAGGAGGAAGTCATCTCGAGCAATGTACTGGTTGTGCTCAAAGGCTTGAGGCAGGATAGGGCTGGCGTGGCCATACAGGCGACCGCTGATTCCATCCAGACCATCTCCGTCGGGAGGAATAAGGACTTGGACAATGAACTTGAGCGCATAGAATGCCGCATCCCGGGCAGAAGCCTTGGTAGCCCAACGCTCAATCTTTTCGCGGACCACGCTATAGTCCTTTGGCGTTATCGAGCGTCCCAGCAAACGGTTGGCGCCTGCAAAGACTTGACAGTCGACGACGTCCACATGGGCAGCGATATGAGCGAGATGGTGCAAAACGGTCCTTGACTCGAAGATGTTTTCGTCGTCCACCGGGCGCAGGATTGGATGCGGCGGCACAACAGGTGTCCGCAGTGGCGAAGAGGGAGCAGGGGTGGCCTCCGCCAGGGCCTCGTCGAAGTCTCGTTTCCAGTTGTCAAAGGCACGTAACAGAACACCTTTCCATTTGTCCGGACCTCCAAATGAATTTGCAGTACGCGGTCCGAGGGAAGAAATTTGTAGATCTCGCTGGCTCATATGCCACGAGACCGATAGCAGCCCTGCCATCAGGATGGTACGACCGAAAGAGTTGGTGCGCACTCTTTGTCCGTTCAATGTCCGCTTGAGCCCTTCGAGGAACATGATTGGCTTGATGCCGTTTGTTTGCAGGGATGATTGCACCCGAGAAGCCTCCGAGGGAGACACAGCCGACCACAGACCCTCGTCACATGGTAAAGGTAATCGCATCTCATGCGCAACCATCTTGGCAGCATGACCGAACATGGTCGCGTGGATAGAGTCCAGGACGAACGCCCCAAACGCAGCGCGACGAGTGGCCTCTGTGGTGATCCATCGATGCCATGACTCCTCTGACTTGGACGTTTCGGTGCCGGAAAAGGGAACCGAGATCCGCCCGTTATCCTGCTCTCCTCTCAGGCTGGGCGGTGAATCGGATGCGGAACGGCCCAACAAGGAGCTGCCACGGCGCATGAGCGTCAGCGTAGAGTCGTGATGGATGTGCGCTCGTTCGTGCAGCGCGCGAGTTGCATACATCTTTTCATAGACCTCGATGAGGAGGAGTGTCTGGAAAACCCATAACTTTGCCGGAGGTCTGAAGTCAACATCTCGCACGATCTCCCATCGAAGGTGCCATACTACGAAATTGGCGAACTCGGCGGCAGAGTCGGTCAAATTCGTGCCATACGCCTTGTCCAACGTAGCGGCTCCGATCGCGATGACCATGAGTAGGAGTAGGTTCGGAGTCCGATCCGCAGAGAAGGTGGGCTTGTGCAAGATCGGCAGTTGTGCATGTTGGTGGTACCAGTATGATCCGATATAGGTGTGCATCATCCGAAGACTCAGTATATGGCCGTCACTGTCCATATCACCTTCGAAAACGGAATCCTTTCGCTTCTTCACCGCGTCGTGCGGGCGCTCTACAAACTGACTCTGCATCAGGTCAAGCAGCTCGTGACGTTTGGACTCGGACATGATATACTGGCTTGTAGCTGTCGAATCGAGAATGCTTGTGACACTCATTGGGTGTTGCATGCCACCTGTCGAGTAGTTATTACTGGATGACGAGGGGCTCTGGTCGAAGTACGGGCCCTGCGCTGGCTGCTGCTGGTCATGACCGCTGTACCCAGGAATGTAGTTCGGCGGCGAGAAGTCGTTCGAGCCAGAATGAGCGTCATTGAAAAGCCACTGAGTAAAGTCGTCGGCAACTGCAAATGGTGTCTGCGTATATGGAACTTCTTCACCACCAAAGACCGGAAAGCCAAAACCACTGCTGATGTCCACGCTCGCCATACTGGTGTTGACCATCCCGTACGGGTACTGATCATTTCTGGTCAGTCCGTGGGAGACCGCGGCAGCGAAGGCAGCGTCCGCGGTGCTAGATACACCGGCCGAGGGATAGCCTGTAGATGAGTACGTCGAACTAGAGGCCATGTCGATGGACTGCATGTAGCCATTCATCCCGTTCCTATCCATAGCATGGTCGGAGTTGGACCTGACTGGTTGGACGGGGGGTGCCGAGGACCCCGAATACTGGCGAACAGGAGAGGGCGGAACGTTCTGGCCTAACCCCCTGTCGAGTGATTGCATTGAAGCATACGCTGGTTGCTCTCTGTGATAGTCTGCGTTGTTGAAGCTTTGCCGTCGAACCCCGGAAGACCAGCCGGTCTGCTCGTGCTTTTGAGGTGGACTCATGGGGTTACTGCCAAGGCTGTTTGTGCGATGCAGCTGGGGTTCCGGCCTCGCGACGACGGCCTGCGGTGTCGGTGGGTGGAATCGTGGCTCAGTCGCCACTGGGGAAGGGGGGACCGTGTTGCCGGACATGTGTGATTGCTGCCCGTAGAGGTTTGTGTCGGGAGGTTGTTGTTGCGCACTCACAGACTGGCTCTCCCGACGGATGGGCGCATTAGGAGCAGACATAGGGTAGGACTGTGGTTGACTCAGTCCGTTCTGAGACGGCGTCGGCGGGACTGGCTGATCGTTGGACGTGGACTGTGCAAAGGCATCTCGTTTAGCAAGCTGAGAACCGTGGGTCGTATGCCGTTCCCGGTGTCGGATGCAGAGGTCCTGTCGTACGAAGTACCTCGTACAGTCAGGATAGTCGCAGCGGTAGATGGTCTTCGGTGTATCTTTGCACACAATTAGGACGGTTCTAGGCGAGGTAGTAAAGCACACTCACGGTTCAGCTGATGTCTGTATAGGTGTTCGGCGCGAGAGTAGCTTTTGCCACAGCCCTCGTGCTTACACTCAAACTTCTTGTCGGGGTTAGGCTTCACGACTCTCCTCCGCTTCTTCGGTGGCTGGCCGGAGCCCCCTTCATTGCCTGCTTGCTCAGGCTTCGCGTCATCCGAAGAGCCATGCTGGGTGAGCGTTTCCTGGTCTGTCCTGTCGATGGGGTCATTTTCCGCCATTGCAACAGAAGCCTGCCGCCTGGCCCGAAGCCTGGTGATGGACCGATCGGAGGCTTAGCAAGAACAATCACGGCGTGCTCAGCATGATCAGCGAGCAAGCATCCGCACAAGGTTTGGTGATGATTCGCAGTCAACGTTCTACCGGGATTCAGCCTCGTCTCCAGGCTGACCAGGTAGCGCGGTCTAGCGATGTAGCCGGAGAATCCAACAGCAAGCGCACGTCAAGAGAAACGTTGTAAGCGGCTGAGCTCAGCACTGTGTGTTTCCTCCTGACGCAGGGTGTTGTGCGCTGCTGACCCTATGTGGCTTGCAACTGATTTCCTCGCCCACGTTGCGATTTCTGGGATTTGTTCGACTGTGTGGAAGGCTTCTGCGCGCCTAGTGATGGTTGTCGCGTGGTGGAGGGAAGGTTCGAAATCGGCGGTGCGACGCAGATGCAACGAGCGGCGTCTCTCTGGATGCAGGTACCGGTTGCGCAGAATGAAGTGGTTCAGGTGACCTCGGGGTCTAGCGCTCGTGGAAAATGAGCGAAGGGCTTATTGCTTCTGCTGCTCCTCATGGCCTGTGTGGCAAAGGACGGTCGAAGAGGCGAGGACGAGGCCCAGTTCGATGCTTGGAAGCAGAGGGAAGGGTCTCCTAGCTGGCGGGATCTGCGTTGCTTCTGTAAGAGGCTGTAATGGGGCGATTGTTGGGATCTAGGTTGCAGTTATGCTTGTCTCTGGCTCGTGTTCCGTCGACAGTCGCATAGCCCGGTACGCGCACTAGATGTGAACAGGCAATGGCAGGTTTCGTCTTGCAGAGCGGAGTGCAGGCCAGTCACAGGCACGAGCACGGGGGATGAGCTTGGGGTGGTGCAGCAAACGCGGGATGTGTGGATGGCGAGGCGTGGAGAGGAGGAAGCACGGATGATGAGTCTGTCAGTGTCGCAGAGGAAAGAGGGGAAATTGAATCGTGTAGCGGGCGGACGAGAGAAGAGGGCGTCTGGTTGGATGCGACACCACCGGCCTCGACACCGCACTGGTGGGTGACTGGTGTGCTTCCGGGGTGAGATGTGGATTCCGACTCGAATCTCTCGCACGAACTCGGGGCGGGTCGTCAAGGCAAGCGGCCTGCGGGCCCCAAATATCGTGGCATTTGACCGGGGGATCGGTTGGCCCGAGTGCAAGTCGAAACGGCACACGCGGCGAGGTTAATTATCAGCCTGATTGTCTTCTCTCCGGGCACGCGCGGGAGTGCATACAAACGGGCTGCACGTGTCTTGTGGTTGCGTGGCATGACTCTGCCACGGTGTTACTGTATGCATCAATCACTCGACTTGGTTCCTCAGGCCAGCCGGCAAGTGAGCAGCAGACAAGTGAGCACTTCGCAGCAAGCAAGCACGCGAGACCTCAGCCGAAGGAGACATAAGAGCGAGAGCCCCCGCCCTGCACAATCAACACCTAATTAGCGACGCTTGCCTGAAAGATGCCCAGTGGGCGTTTCAATCTGACCGACGATCGCGGGGTTGCGAGGCGCACAGCCAGGCCGGATAGAGGAGCGCCCTTAGCACTGGCAGCGACACAACTATCATCACAATACTCGTTCTCTTTCTCCTTCTCTCTCACCGTTTGGCTGATGGGGCTTTCCATCAATCGAATCGTTCACGTAAGAGTCGGGTTGAACCATGGCAGAGCCTTTCTTCATGCCCACCTCGCGTCCCGCAGAAAGTTCCCGTCCGGCGCGCACTGTCTAGCTACCGAGACGCTTGCCCGTTAAAGTTGCAGGTCGTCATCTTCGACTGCAACTGATCACCTGTCCCCGTCTTGTCTTGTCGCCCTCTGCAAAGCGAGAGGCTGCCTGATACCTGACTTCCCCACGCTTGCGCTCTTCCCTGACCCTTGCAGCAGCGACCTCAAGGCTGGACGGTCTTTCGAAGAACCAACCACCTGGGCCCTCTTGACAACGTACACTATTCTCCGCACTCCTTTGGCGCCTGGATTTCTCATCAGGAAGCCCGGGCCGAATCACATCATCCCGCATGCCTTGTGTTACCCGTCACGATCTCGTGTGACCTCCAGCTTGTCTGGATTGACCCGGAGACGATGTATGGGGGGACACGGTTATCAAGGCTTACTGCCCCGGCCTTCGGGTCACGTATAGATACAATGCCTTGCGTGGCCGTCAAGCATCAAATCAGGCCCAGCAAGCACGAGGCTTCGCTTACCCGCGGAGAACATGATCTTCTGCTAGCAGCAGTCATTTTTTGGAAGTCGGGTAATAAGAATACTAATCCTACCACCCAATTCGTCCGTTGTACAGAGAGTACGGCTTCGTGGCCTATATCTTATCTTCAGGCGCATCCGTTGCCAGATATCTGCTGTTTTTCAATTCAACGGATGCTTGTCCTTGCCCGGGCGTCTTTCAGCCGAACAGTGATGTATCCGTCGTAGACCGGCGACATCCGAAGGTTTCTTTTCGCGCCCGCGTGATGGATCCCTGAGTGACCACCTCAACCGTTGAATATCGAGGCACGCCACGGTAACGTACTCGAACAAACCATCACTGACCCCTGGTGCTCTAGTCTGGGAGCCCCTGAATCGTGACAAGCAAGACTCCTGCGTCATGCTGTCATGCTGCAAAAGAAAGAAACCAGAAAGCCCGCAAGACGCACCGTTGGACCAGAAGAAAGGACCAGGCAGGGACGCCGAAACCGCCGGCATGTGACTGTCTTCGGTCGTCACTGCTTGAGGCCGGGTTGGAGTCGGAAGACCTTGCCTGCTATCGCCTTAAATGCTGCTCGGAGCTTTTGTAGCCTTTCTGACTTGGCCATGCCCCTCTTTCTTCTGGCAAGAGGTGCCTGTGCCGTCCAATCACGGGGGTGAAGAACAGACGAGGCTAATGCACCTCTCCTCCACCCACTCACATCTCTTGAAGCTGTTGATCTCTACCGGATCTCCAGCTGTGATGGCTGTCTCCTGTGCGTCGAAGCCCAAATACGATTCTCAACACATTTTCCGTGCGTTCATTGCTACTGCGGGATCGAGATCGTGCGAATCTGATAACCTAAACTTGAGCACTCGAAGCACTCAGTTGAATTGTGTCCAGGAAAACGGACAAATTTTAGTCCGTTCCCCGACTTGCTGCTCAGACCGAAACGCCGGCAACCGAGGCCACAGCAGACGGTTGCAGCAGAAGACAAGAGGCCATGTAAGTCTCAACTAAGCACGATATCTATTAAAAGAGTCTCGCATGTCAAGGCCCTCAAGATGATGGGCTTGGGTCTCTGAAGTTTCTATAGCAGAGACACATCTTGGAGCCATTTCTAAACGGTCCAAACACAGCATCACAATGTCTGGAGTAACCAGCCCGATCAGCCCGACGGCGAAGCCCAGATCACAGACATACGAAGGATCATGTCACTGCGGGAAGGTCAAGTACGGTCGACAGCGTGAGCCGTCTACTGGATGAGATTGCTTATCCGCGCCAGATTCACCATGAAGCTCTCTCCTCCGGTTGAGGATGGTTTGGTGACCAGCTGTAACTGTGAGCTCAATTCCTACACTTCTTTCTCGAACTAGTTTTTTGTGAACGATTGACTGACGGCTGTCAAGGCTCTATCTGTGCTATCAATGGGTATCTCATGGTCTACCCGCTGGAATCCAACATCACATGGCATAGTGGCTTCGATTCGATGACTACCTACACATTCGGCAAGGAAAAGATAGCCCACTCCTTCTGCTCGACCTGCGGGACGAGCATTGGTGGGAAAAGCACCGATGCATCCTTTTTCGCTGATAATCGGGCTGTGAACGTAAGTTGACCGGCCTCCATCCTTTCTGGAATTGGGAAATACTTCCACCGTATAGCACCAGATCGTACTTCCGGATGAAGGGAAAATGCCCCAGTCAGAGTTCCCCTTCCTGTCTCCGTCTCCTCGATCGCAACTCCTCCATCTTTTGCTTATCTTGATCCTGCGTTTCCTGGATGTTGTCAGAGAGAAGGCTCATGTTTATGGATATAGGTGCGCACTTTGAAGGGTATCGATATCGAGTCTCTACGGCTGAGGAAAGTAGACGGCCGCGGATCGGAGATCAAGCTCCCCTCTGAAGCACCACGGCGGATGTCACAATCCCATTGAGAGTCTTCAACCCCAGGCAGAATGTCTTCCGACTGGACGGAGCTGTACAGACGACAAAACACCGTGGCAAGGTTGTCAAAGTATGGGTTGCGCACAAGTCTATCTGGTGACTGCTGGCTATCCTTGTTCAGAAAGGCCAATGGACGCGTCATCTCCAGGCCAGATAAACAAGAGTTATTCAAACCTGGGTTGATCCTGAGGCAGGGCCTCTAGCACCACGTTGATGAGACGTTGAATCTGGTCTATGCCTCTCAATCAATCACACAGAGCAAGCGTGGCTGAGAGGAGGCGACTTTTCAGCAACCGTCGCATTCAGTTATACCTATTCGTGCGAGTGTAGCAGATGTCCCGGACGCAGTACAAAGCCAATGGATTTGGAAATTCATCCTCTCGATGCAGAACTCGATGGTTAAAACGCTAGAGCTGTTGATGGGCAGTCTTTGAACGCCTCTTCCTTACGATCCCCCTTGTCGGCCCTTTAATTGGATTTGTGTCTCAGTACCCATTAAGTCAAACCCCCCGCAAAGCCCAACGCCACCGCACCTGTATGCCATAGCTGATGACATTACAGCAATATAAACCTCTGCACAGACGAGCCCCAGACGCCCTTTGTCGAAGCGGTCTCTGGCATTTTCCACAATCCCTCCCGAGAGCGACGCCAGACCAATCTCTGCGTGAGTGACAATCTTTCCAGGGGTCGCACGGTTATCATCACTTCCAAGCCCTTTTATAACACAAATCTACACACCCACACAGAAACGCGACGCATCCCTCACGTCGACGTAGGCAACATGTACATGACGGTACCGAGGGCCGTGAGCCCGACACCGGCCCACCACCACCGATCCGCATTGTAAAACTCACTGACCGGGGTTTGAATGACGCCCTCTTTCCCGCCCATCAGCACCTGCTGCGGCTCACCATCTCTCTTGACCTTCGCCTTCCCCGTCGCCTGTGACACACTCGTCGGGTTCAGCGTCTGCGTGGGCAGCATCTGTGGTGGGTTGTAGACCAGGTACATGGGCTGCAAGGGCGCTCCGTCGAACTTGAACAGGTTCAGGCGCGGGACGTTGTGGAACGGGTCCGTCAGCACTTGGTAGGACTTGAACAGTTCGGGCTGTTCATAACGGATATAGACGGCGTTGTCGTAGGAGCAGGGCGCGCTGGTGAGCTGACGGCCGTCGACGCCGAACGGCGTGAGCGTGATGGAACCGTCGGCCGCGATCGTGTACGTGCCGTGCTGCCATTGCATTATCGACGAGGGACATTGGGGAGTCGTTGCTAAGGGGAGCCCATTGTGTCAGTACCACTAAACCGCGTCATACATGCCTGTCCATTTCGGGACAGGAAACATCAGGAACAGAAACAGTGGCAGGGAGCGCCAGTAGTGTAAACTCAGGAGCCCTGGAGGCAGGCGGGAGTGTAGACAAAACATACGATTCGGAATAGCACGATAGTATGCTTCCTCGTAAAACCCATCCGCCGTGAACGAGTATGAAATGCCCGCGAGGTCGGGCTCGATTAACTTGTCGGCCACGGGGTCGTAGAAGCCCTGTTCACTCATATATGGCGTTAGCCTCTGATATGTCCATATCTCCGGTGCCACGCAGTTCATTCCTCTTATGTGGCATGGGTGTGTCTGGCCGGGGAAGACTGACTGGTCCGGTGAGGACTTTCTTCGACTTTGTGGTCCATGTGCCTACGAGTGCGGCGTCATATTGGGCTCTCGCGAGGCCGAGCAGGCCGAGGGACAAAGCTAGAACGTTGGATAATGAGTGCATCATCGTTGCATGGCTTTGCTGTATGGCAGATCTGCGTCCGTGTCTCTCCGTCCGTGGGACAGTTCGGGGTCGAGTCTCGGTCTGGATGAGGGCGTGCCGCACGGGAAAGAAAGTTCCTGGTCACAGAGAGTAAGGTGGACAGAACAGGCACGAGGGTGAAGAAAGAGTGGAGGGAATGTGTCGTGTGGTCTGTTGGTCGGCGTCTGGACATGAAATCTGGAATCTCACCCTGAGGCGTCAGTGCCGGCCTTGGGGATGTCGACGCCCGAGGAGGCTGAGGCGCATGTGCAGGGGTCTTTCGAGGTGCCGCAGTCTGGCTTGTTTGAGGCTGGTGGGGTCCTTTGATTCGTCGGACGTGGCCCTGAAGATCGTTTTCGCCCACTTTGTTCGGGGTGAGCAGCCGATTGCTTCAAAAATAGTGCCATTACGCGTGCTGCTGATTATCACGACAACAGCCTGCTGCAGAAGCGCAGCGAACAGAGGCTTATAGCAGTCATCACGGGCATGCTCAAACGACCGCGTCGCTAGAGTGACAAGGCAGGTCTCGAGTGTCATGACATGCAAAGAGCGCCAAGTTGGGGACCTCCCTCGATGAGGTCGCGACTCTGTGTCCAAGCTCTACGAACAGTCTCGACCATGGCTCTGAAAGAGCAAAAGAGCGCGCTGAGGAAACGTATTGCGGAAAAACTTAAGGAGCTTGACTCGGAGGAAATTGAAAGGCAATGTAGGCGACCTCATGTCTGCCTCGAACTCTTGCTGATGGCGCCAAGCCGCAATTGTCACCAAGAAGGTGCTTCAAATGAGAGCCTATCAAGAGGCAAAGTCCGTTGCCATCTTCTTATCAATGCCCGGCAGAGAAGTCTCGACGCGTGAAATTGTGCTTCATGCGCTCGGGGAAGGCAAGTCGGTCTTTGTGCCCTACCTTCATCCAGGACAAAGACCAAAGTCAAAAATCATGGACATGTTGCAATTGCAAGACAAGGAGGATTTTCATTCTTTGAAGCCGGATGCTTGGGGCATTCCCTCGCTCTCGGAAGACTCAGTCGGCAGAAGGAGGAATGCTCTTGGTGGATTCGGTCTTTCGAATGAGTCAGTGGACAACCAGCAAGCGACACCGAGCTTGGACGTCGTATTCATGCCAGCAGTAGCTTTTGATCAAGCTCACCGCCGACTCGGCCATGGCAAAGGCTTCTATGACCGCTACCTCTCCAAATATAAGAACGCTCTTGACTCTCGATCGACCACACGTCCAATGCCGGCACTTGGTAAAGTTGTCCAATGCCGTATGTCTTGGACTTAGCACTAAGTCGTCTCTTCTAGTGGGCATTGCTTTGCGCCAGCAGATTTTGGCACCCGAAGAATCTCTTCCTGCCGATGAGAACGATTGGCCGGTTGATCAATTTGTGGTGGCCGACGTTGACTGATGGCTGAGCACAGCTTGTCCTTCGGCGCGCTTTCTGCTTTCGATGTCCGGCTCGGGCGCTGACACCGACCTAGTGACCAAAAGACCTAGGCTGAACGAGAGCTGCGCGCGTGGCTGAAAAGAAGGAAACCACGGTGTCTCTCTAGTCAAGGGACTGGATCAGCGAAACATTGTCACCCTTGAGTAAAATTTGGCCTGCAACCCTATTAGTCCAGCATCCTTCTAGCGCTGGGGACATATCATACCAAGCTGCCTTCTCTTTTGTGGGGTATCTTTTGTGGCTAATTGCACCTCGACCGCGTCGTCGATCACCAGGTTCATGAATTCGTCGAAACCCTGTCGAAGCATTAGCATTTTCGGCGACACTAGAGCTTCAAGAAGTCACATACCCTGATCTTTCCTTCGATGCGCGTCAGCAAGTTCTCGTAGAGCCATATTGAGACCGTTGACCGCTTCTGCAATAGACTGAAAATGAAATGAATGGGCGCAAGCAGAGTCTTGCGACCACCGCCACCTCCACGGCCTGTCATCGTGTGTAGTGACTATTTGCAGATGGATAATATCCCAGCAGCGTGTTGCTTAGTATCACAGTAAAGAGAGCCCAGTGTTTGTGTATTGTCGTCGCATCCAGTGGTAAAGGAGAGACAAATTTCCGCTATATTGAAAATGCGGAGCAACGCAAGGCTGAAGTGGGTGGCTGGCAAGGCTGCGCCATGCATGAAAACTGACTTGAGGTCATATCACAAAACAATCACTTCCACTTCATCTCGCTCACGGCTTCTTGAAATCCCCCACAACCTGCGCCCTGCCTGCATCTTCTCCCCAATCCGTCACTCCTTTCTTAACAATCCTTCTTTCTCTGCTCACAAACAAAGGTCAGCGACCAAATTTTTACTGCTGCTGCGCGGCCGGTTGTCTATCGCTGCCCCTCATTCTGACCTCACCCTCTATCTGCGGCGATGGCAAGCGGGACAAATTCGCCGGCAGGCTTTGCCCCAGTCCTCTCAGCCTTGAAGACTATGCAAAGCAATGCCGCTAGAGATGACAAATCTGGCGCGCACGAGTTCCTTGAGAAGTTTCAGAAATCAGTGCGTCAGAGTCCATGAGATCGTGTACATTCAAACTGATCGGCAATAGTCGGAAGCGTGGAACACCACACATGCAATTCTTCAGGATTCGTCGGCGCCGTTAGAAGCCAGATTGTTCGCAGCGACCACTCTGAAGGGAAAGGTGCGACTATCACTCCCGCCGCAAGATGGAGGACTGATTGTGTTTCAGATTACCTATGACCTGCATCAACTCCCGCCCGAAGCCCTTACACCTCTCCGAGATTCTCTCCTCACTTTACTTCAACTATACACCCCGGGACCCCGACCGATACGGACACAGCTATGTGTATGTCTGGCGCACCTTGCGATCCAGTTGACATCGTGGAAAGATGTCTTGCGGACAGTAGGATCGGCTGTTGGCAACAGTAGCGATGGCGGAGATTGTCTACTCGACTTCCTGCGAATCCTACCAGAAGAGGTTACAGAAGGCCGCAAGATCAACCTTTCAGTATGTTCGACCACACAACATTCTGAGCGCGACTTTGCAGCAACTCAGTCCTGGCGGCCGATCACAGTCTAATGCAGCATTTTGCAATTTTAGGAAGAGGAACTCGCCGATAGGACCAAGGAACTCCTGGAGGATAATTCCGCTCAGGTTTTGAACCTTTTGGTCTCCTACGCTCAGTCATCAAGTAAGTCCTGTTATGGATCGGTGATCAAAAGCCCTGACAGACCTTCTCTAGCCCAGGCAGCCCATAACCCACGGCTCTACGAATGTATCGCATCATGGCTTAGAGAAATTCCAACGTTGGACGTTCTCAGCTCACCTCTATTGAATGAAATCATGGATGCCCTGCACGACAGCGATTCATTCGAAGCGGCAGTGGATTGCCTAAGCACCATGTTCAGAGATACCCGGGACATCGACGAGTCACAAAGTGCCATCAGAATTCTTTACCCCAGAGTGGTCAAGTTAAGGCCCATGATCGCCGAAGCCGCCAAGACCGAAGACAACGATCTCATGAAAGGCATCACGAGACTCTTTGCCGAAGCTGGTGAGGCATGGGTTATCCTCATTGCACGCATGCCGGGCGACTTCCGGGAACTCGTTGAGTGCGTCCTCGAATGCTGCGTGCGGGACAAAGACAGAGATGCTATCGCCGTCACATTCATGTTCTGGTATGAACTCAAGCAGATTCTCACACTCGAAAAATACATTCCGGCCAGGACTGCCCTTGCAGACCTCTTCTCCAAACTTGTCGACGTCATGATCAAGCATCTTGAATTCCCTACGCCAGAGAACGGCGATGAGAAAGATCTCTTCGATGGTGATCGGGAGGCAGAGGACAAGTTTCGCAGTTTCAGGCACAGTATGGGCGATGTCCTGAAGGACTGCTGTGAAGTTATCGGTGTCACCCAGTGCCTGACCAAAGCCTTCGCCCTGATCCAGTCCTGGGGTCAAACCTATGGTCCACAAGTCTCAGGCACCACTGTGCCGCACTGGCAGGAGCTTGAGGCGCCTCTTTTTAGTCTGAGGGCTATGGGTCGTATGGTCAGTCCAGAGGAGAGCACCGTGCTTCCACAGTTCATACCTCTCCTCACTTCAGTGCCGGATCACGAAAAGCTCAAGTTCCAAGCAATCATGGCACTAGCTCGCTACACTGAGTGGACAGCTCAACATCCTGAAACACTCGAGGCACAGCTCAACTATGTCATCTCGGGCTTCGGCCACCCGTCGCAAGAAGTTGTACAGGCATCAGCATTGGCTTTCAAGTTCCTCGGCACCGACTGCCAAAAGCTACTGGGGGACCATATCTCACAACTCCATCAGTTCTATGAGAGTGTCCTTGACAAGCTCAAACCAGCGAGTCAAGAAGAGGTCACGGAAGGCGTCGCCGCGGTGGTCGCTGTGCAGCCAGTCAACAAGATTTATGAGAGTATGAAGCTGTTCATTGATCCTGTCATGCGGCGGGTGGTATCCCTGGCCTCACAAGCAACCGACGAAAACGCCGAGAAGACCGTGGCTGATTATCTCCAGCTCGTCAACATCTTTTTTGAATGGGTTCAGCCCTACGTTTCCCCTTCAGAAGAGAACCCTGCGGTGAGATATTGCCAAGAAGTTCTTCCGGCCCTCTCACAGATCGCAAAACACTTCACTCGTTCAATGCCAATACTGGAGAGAGTCTGCAAGTGCTGGCGGACGATGGTAGTCTCATATCGAACTGCCACGGCACCTCTCCTCCCCACTCTCGCAACCAGTATTGCTGAGGGATTTGCAGCCTCGCGTCAAGGCTGTTTTCTGTGGGCTACGGATGCCGTCATTCGAGAGTTCTCTTACGGTGCCGAATTCGTCGATGAGGCCACAAGCGACAATGTCTATCAGTTCTTTGCTCAGCAGGCGACTGTCTTCTTCAGGATTCTGTCAGGATTGCAACCAGTCGAGCTCCCAGACGTGATTGAGGACTTCTTCCGGCTAGCCTCTGATGCAGTGCGGTTTTATCCAAAGAAGACAATCACATCTAACCTCGCCCTGCCAATGGTCCAAGCTTCGTTAACAGCTCTAACATTGACGCTGTTGGAGCCAGTCCAAGCAACGCTGCATTTCTTGAGAGATTTCTTGGATTTTGGGTTTGAGAGGCCACCAGTGTCCAGTTTCAATGGGCCAGAGGGTGAGCCTGCCCCTGGCAATTCTCTGGAAGTTCGAGCCGCGGTAAGACAGGTCATCAATTCGGTGGGTCAGGAGCTGGTGCATCGAGTCTTGACAGGCATGATGTTCAGTTTCCCGGAGGACTGTTTTCCAGATGCCTCCGGCGTACTACTTTCTCTGTTCAACTTAGGACCGCAAGCCGCTGCTCAATGGGTGCAGGGCACACTGCAAGCACTGCCAGCTGGGACGCTCAAGCCAGCAGAAGCGAGCAAGCTGATGCGGAGCATAGGCGACAAACTTCAGCAGAATGAGCCACGTAAGGTGCGCGTGCTGCTGCAGGACTTTACGAACTCATACCGAAGACGGAACGTGGCGCCTCGTGAAGGGTTAGGAAGGTTGGAAGCAGCCAGATTCAAGTTCAGCGGATAAAATGTGGTTGAAAATTTCGTCCTTGTTCGCGACTAGCGACTACATTTCTCAACGGTGCCAGCTCCATCAGGATACTTGTGACCGATCTGGTAGCAATGCAGAGGCAGTTGATCGACAGGTTAAGCATTAGCAGCACCCTGTACCGGACGCATCGAAGCGTCCAAGTCACTCTAGGGCACTCTTAACTCTCATCTGCGCCCGGTACTACGTCCTCACCTGCTTGATACGACTTCCTCACCTGCTTGATACGACGGAACGGTGCTGCTCAGAACATAGCCAACATCAAACTCTTCTGTGATACCAACACCACCTTAAGAAAGCATATACCCTTTCATTTTCGCGACTTTTTCAACAATAGCACCAGGTTCCAGCATTAGAACCGTCTACCTTCATCACAGCACGGCTTCCGACAAGGACGAGTTATGGGCCGAACCCTAGCCATCATGTTGAGTTGGATCAATTGGGTATGAGGCAGATCAACGCTGTCAGACAACCTTGGACTGATAGCATACTTTGCGAGGAAAGGGCTGCAAGTCTTGAGGGTCCCTGTTCACGAGTGGTGAGATGCTCCTGGAACCCATTTGGCCGGTCATATGGCAAGATTGTGCCTCAGCATAAGACGCCGCCGCACCCAGCATCAGACGATGCCAGCAAAAGTCGGATCATGAACTCCTCTGTTGAAAGCTGGTCACGTCAACGAGATAGCCATGAACCGGTGGACATATCTAGGGCGTGGACGCCGCGCGAGCAGCCATCACGGGCCACACCAGATTTTCGATACCTGTGTCACGTTCCTCAATATTGATCCACGTACCGCTTGACTCGTTATTTTTTTCTCAGCTCGAATGCATTACCATGACCTGTCGTAGTCGTACGGCTGCGATAGTGGCACCAGTCTGGCCGACGAGTGACAACAACGCGACTGTAAAAGGCAGCAGACCATCATGTCCCAGACCAAATCCCTGTCCACACCTTCTACAAGCCCAATCCCTCGTCCCCAGTTCTTCCGTAGACCCTGTTTGCTCCGCGTCATGGACAAACATCCACACAGTCCCAACGATTCCATAGTGATTGTCAGTGAACCGAGACCCACCCGGTCGTCCAGCCCCGCCAATCACACGGTGTACAAATATCCCTTGGGAGCCCGGATATCCCTCTTCAAGAAAGAGCTATCCAGGGACCCTGTTTCAACTTTGTCGAGATACAAAGTCTCAGGTAGAGCCTTGACAGCAGCGGTCCAGGTCGGCGCCTCTTCGCGTTCGAAGCTGGTACTTCTGTTCTCGGAAGAGTCGATTGATTTATCCCGCCGGAGTCCTAGTTCTAGGCGCCAATTGAACGCCTCGACCAGTGCTTCGACCATGCTGGCGAGTACGGCGTAGGTGACGGGGTCTGGGTCCTTAGGGTCTCGAACGCGACAGAGCCGCCAGGACGATTCGCCGTGGAAGAAGAAATACTCGCACTCGTAGCTCATTTGGATCAGATCACCACAACAGATACCCGCGTAGCGACGAGAAAGTGAACAGAGCCACGTATCGCACATGCGAAACAGAGGCATTTGACGGAGCTGCCTGATGCCTTGCTGCTGTAAGCCTTGGAAATTTGCTCCATCTCGTTCGAGCTCCGCCACAGCAGGCCGAGGTGGTGGCTCGAAATACCATGGAAACGGCCACAGGAGACGGCGCAACTGTCTCCATGGATCAGGGCAGAGCCGCAAACGTCTGATAGAGGTGCGTACTTTGAGCGGAGATGCGCTCAGGTAGACAAGACACGGAGCCATGTGTGCTGGCCAAATGTCAAGAGGAGACTTTGGGATGGTGGACTTGTCTCCCTTCCTTCAAGCAATAGCGACGTCTCCCATCCGCATTAATCAGACTCTGGCGGTCTCGCCAACAACGAGGGTCGAGACCAAGCACGTTGCATCTTGCCTTAGCATACTGTTGAGGGTCGGTCTGCTCAACGAGAAGAACGAGTCGGCGGAGAGCATTCCGTTCTCATCGACGGCGACCCACAATGTAAATAGCAACCGTCGTTCGGAATCGTCTCTAAGGGCATACGTCGAACCTCGAGTGCTTGAAGTAGTCCGTACTCCGTTCTCATACAGTGAGCCAGGTCCTTCTAGCTCGTACGGTGCGCCACTACTACTATCTGCGCAACTCAACTTTCCCCGCAGGAAAAGTTCCGACCAGCATGAGGATCCTCGTCCGTCGCTGAAAGAACCAAGCCAGCATCGTCTCTGCGAATTGTGCGTCTCTCGAGACCATCCACGCCGCTACTGCACCGAAAGACGCTCCTACCACATTGTATTAGGCAACTAATACCACACCACTTACGGAGCACGCACCCTCTAAGTTCCCCGTTCCAGTCAGTCCGTCGCCAACATGCGCGCCCGCCGGTCAAAGAGATACCGCAAGATCATGTCCGCGTACCAAATGTCCTTCTCCTTCCGCGAACCGTACCAAGTGCTCCTGGACTCTCACTTCCTCAAGACATGCCACTCCTTCCACATGTCGCTGCAAAAATACGTAGAAAACACCCTGCACGGGAAATGCAACCTCTTTGTCACGAAATGCACGCTTGCGAAGATCATGGACGCGCACCAGAAGCAGAAGGAACGCAACGCAGGAGAAGGCAAAGCGAGGGGCCCGACCCGGCCTGACTTCCTGCCCCCACCGACGGAGGTCCCCCTGCGGCATTGCAAGCACAAGAATGACGAGGGCGAAGAGCTGGGCATCGTGAGTGAGGCGCGGTGTCTGCTCGATCTTCTGGCCGGACAGCCGCGCGGCAACGAGCACGCCAAGAATAAACAGCACTATATCCTTGCGACGGCGGAGGCGGAGGAGAGGGAACAACGCGGGCGAGGATTCATCGACGTGCGGGAGAGAGCGAGGTTAATTCCCGGTGTGCCGATCATATATGTCAAGAGGAGTGTGATGATTCTCGAGGAGATGAGCGGAGTCAGCGAGCGGGCGATCAAGAAGGTGGAGAAGGAAAAATTCGACGAAGGGTTGTTAGGGCTTGCTGGGCGGAAGAGAAAGAGGGGTGAGGATGACGAGGAAGGCGAGGGCGAGCGAGATGATGATTTCTTTGGAGACGAGCAACGGGATGGTGCGACTACGAAGACCAGAGGCATGAGGAGAGCTAAAGGGCCAAATCCGCTGAGCGTTAAGAAAAAGAAGAATAAAGAGCCGGCCAAGGTATCACGACCGGGAGAGGGTGATGCACCCGTCGATTCAGAGGCCGAGCCCAAACGGAAGAAGCCGACGAGAAGAGGCGGCAGAAGAGTTGCAGCAAGAAGGGACTCTACGGAACAAGAGACGGCACAAGAGCCTTCTGCGGGAACGGGGTCAGAAGCGTGAGTGGGGGACCCTCATAGCGCTGGCCAGCCATGGTGTTTTCTTTTCTTCCCGAGATACCCTGAATGCGACTCGAATGTGATTGCAAAAGCGAACTCGAATGTGATTGCGAATGCGACCGTCAAGACATGAGATTGAATCCCCCTGTACCTTCTTATACACGTCCTACCTCTCTTTCTCTCGCTCGTCTTCTCTCGTCTTCTCTCTTCTCCTCTTATCTTCTCCCGTCGTGACGCATCTCAGAGTCCTGCCCTCTCTCTTCGAATATCACACTCCTACGCCCCTCCCCGCCGCCATACTGTAACTCACTTCGCCAGAAACGCCCTCCCGTAAACGAACAGGCCCGTCGCAGCCAACACGCTCAACCCGGCAGGCAGAGGCTTCCCCGTCTTGATCGCCCTGGGGATCGAACTGCCCGCGAGCAACACCGATGCGAGCAACGCGAGTTCCACGCCGTAGGGTTGGCGTTTCGAGATGCGGTAGCCGCCGAGACCGTACTGCGCGCGCGCGAGTGAAAGATGATGTTAGTGCCCGGGGGTGGTCAAGTTTCAACAGGGTCACAAGTGGGAGAGGGAGAGAATTCGCAAAACGTACCAGGAAACCGACTGTGAGGCCGGCTGCGATGGAGGGGATCGATCCCGTGCGCACGTAGCCTGTTATGCCGCCCACGGAAGTGAGGGCGGAGAGGATGTAGGCTGGGTTCTCGGACTGTCGTGGCACGCCGTGTTAGTGGGCCACGCCCCAACTCTTCCGGTATGGGGCTTTACCATGTTGACTGCTTCAAGGCAGAATCCGAAGGTTCGACTGAGAGATCTTCTGGTGCAGGGAGAGAAGGATCATGTCGAGGTGGAGTGAACATTTGGTGATGTTGACAATGACGAGACAGCTACCCCGACATTCGGGTGAGAATGTCCCGCCTTCCG
The DNA here is from genome assembly GCF_000365165.1 of Cladophialophora carrionii CBS 160.54. Lineage (NCBI taxonomy): Eukaryota > Fungi > Ascomycota > Eurotiomycetes > Chaetothyriales > Herpotrichiellaceae > Cladophialophora > Cladophialophora carrionii. The sequence goes on from NW_008481831.1 coordinate 816,076, forward strand.
AGTTGCGTACATCAGACGACTTTTCATGGGCTCACGGAGTCTTCGACGGATCACTCTGGGAAACACTTGGGTATTAATGATTATAATTATGTTTTAATCATCAGCTCAGCAGGCAAGACAATGCTTTCCCAAACCGGTCGTGAACAACAGTTTATATCACTTTGTATAAGAATAGTCATCAAACCAAAACCACAAAAGACAACCATAACCCAACCAGCGTCATGATGAATGAGTGAGAATGTAAAGAAGCAGCACCATTGCCGCTCGATTCTCCTTCTCCCGGAGGCGTATTCGTGGTATTTAAGATGGCCGTGCCATCGTCGTTATCATTTGCTCGGTTGTTAGTCGTAGAGTCGGTCTCGTTGTGGCTGGAAGTTGAATTATGGGTGCTGTTCTTCGGAACAGGTTGATTGTGGTAGTTACGGATGATGGTGCTGGCTTGTTCGGCGATGCCGTATGTCGAACTCATCAGATGTGCCGAGAAAGAGATTGGGGGAATGCTTGCATCCGCGACACGGACATTGGAAAGGCCGTACACGCGGAGGTTCGCATCGACGACACCGCCTTGTTCGAGAGGCAGCATGGCGCAGGTCGACGATGGATGAAACTCAGTGAAGACATTTCCTCGAAGCCAGTCTTCCCATTCTTGGTCAGATTCGACGTCCGGCCCAGGCCAGGTCTCCTCCGTCATGCTGCTAGCAAGTGGTTGAGCATTGCCCAAGCGCCGCGCAAGCTTGATACCCTGGCGTAGGACCTGGACATCAGCGGGGTGATTGAGATAATTTGGATTGATGATCGGGTAATCAAGCGGGTTAGACGAGGCGATGGAGATTTGGCCGTGACTGAAGGGATGCTGTAAGTTGGCACCAATCTGAATGACCCCATCCGTTGTGAGTCCTATCACAAGCTCGATCAGGCCAATGGGACTGGTGAGGATGGTGTTCGCTGTCGTGTCGTAGATAGCCTTGAAGCCATCAATGACGCCCGCGTCGGTGCTGGTGTTGGGGATGTACTCGTCAATGGCGCCATTGATGCTGCTTTGCAGACTGCCTACTCCGTTGCCGAAGAGCACGGAAGCATTCACGTATGCCGTTGCAGAATTCACGTATGACAAGAAGGTAGCATCATCCTGTAGCAGTTAGAAACATGTGACGGCTGCCAGAAGAGTCGGACGGTACCTTCTCGGTGCTAGCGTTGTTGGCGTATATGCTGCCTCCTGTGTCTGCATCCGTACTCCACATGATTGAGACGCTCTGCTTCAGTCAGCTTGCAGCCCATCTCACATGCATAGAATGACTCACTAGGTGATCCTGCAGATGCTGTCCGACGCCCGGCAGTTCTGAGACAACAGGAACTCCAGCAGCGTCGAGCACGTCCTTGGGTCCAATACCACTGTAAAGTAGGACAGCCGGACTTCCGACTGTGCCGCCCGCTAAGATGACCTCCTTCTTGACACCAACCGAGAGTGTCTCGGCACCGCCATTCAATGCGTATTCGACGGCGTTCGCGGTCAAGTTGCCCCTGGGAGAGGAGCTGTTAAACAGTAACCGTGTGACATGTGCATTGGCGACCACATCGTAATTCGCACGGGGCGGCAGGGGGTCGAGATAGCCAGAGCGGCTATATGAACGCGTCCAGTTGGTTGGGTTGATGGCGGATGTCGCGACGTATGCGCCCCAGTTTTCACCACCGTAGGCGTCAGTGGTACCGGCAACGCCGACATCACTGGTAGCGGCTGACCACGCGCCGACTTCAGGAAACGTGCTGCAGCACGGTCAGTATTGTGCCCTACATGTATGAGTTGTGGACTCACTAGCCAGGGTAGGACATATGAATTGGTCCTTGAGTACCATGACTCGCCGTGTTGAAAGTAATGCCGGCCTCCTCCTGAACGGAAGCATCAATCGGAGCACTGAACGCCTCGCTCTTCTTCATCGCCGCATACAGCGAGTCCCATGACCAGTTGTCGGCGCCCTTCATGTCGCCAAGCATAGTCTGCCATGCGTTGACCTCGATTTCGCCCGGTCGGTTCATGTAGAGCCCGTTGATCGCTGACGAACCACCGAGCACTTTCCCTCGAGGCCATGGTAGTTGACTGTTGTTGGCATGCGCTTGAGGCGTTGTGGTGAAGTTCCAGTTCAGATCCGTAGGCCATAAGGATTGATAGTATGCATACGCAGGAGTATCTGGGGCCAGGTCAGTGATCCTCCGGGTCTAGTAAGCACTAGGGGTCCTCACCTATACGGGTTTTGAGCTCGTCTCCAGTGGTCCCTGCTTCGAGGACGAGCACTGTGTGGTTTTTGTCTTCTGATAGGCGTGCGCCGAGGACGAGACCTGCCAGGCCTCCTCCAACAATAACAAAATCATATGAGTCTGCGATGCTCGTGCTGTCGATAATGTTCCGCGTCCGCAGCAAGTGTGGTTCGTCTTGAGCGAAGGGAGCAGCAAGCGCTTGCCCGGCCCACGCGACCAAAATGATAGACGTGAAGCTATGCATACTGTCTACTTCATGAGATATCACCGCGATACGCGAAGGAGGGGGAAAGAGATAGAGTCGATGGCATACTCGCAGAGGATGACACACGACTGCGCGGCTGCCATGGATAAAGATTGTCGGTCGCCGTTGACTCGACGCGTACTGGGTACCTAGTGTCTCGTTGCGAGGCAGGTGCCGGTGGACTGATCGCTGCTCACTGACGACGTTGGGTATGGCCCAACCCCACCCTTTTTAAAATTGTATACCTAGTCCACCACTAAGCATACCTATCAGAGATTTGGACATGGGCCCGTTACCCAGCCAGGTCAAGGTCAAGAAGGATGAGCGGAGCCTAGCAACGCCACCCGGGCAACGTTTCGTGTTTCACCAAATGACGATCTCGTTCTGGAGCCGCCATCACTGACGAATGGGCGACTATTTGATAGAAGCGAGCTGATAAGAACAACCGAGGTTTTGTCCAAGCAGGGTTCCGCACACCTTGCACATGCGAGCAAAGTGAGACACGAGAACTCGCGGGACCCATTATGATTATCGACGCGATTGTTGACAAAGGCAAAATCCAGGGGTAGAAAACTTTAACCGGGTTAAGCTCCAACAGGCGAGGCTGGAGATCGACACCACGAGGCTGTGCGTGGCTGTGTGACTGTGTGGCTGTGTGCTGCCGTGCCCCAAAGAAGCAGGTCGTGCGGTGCCGGCCACGTCGCTGCAACGCAGTGATGGCCTACGCCTATAGCTTTCTATGACAATCGGCCAACACATCCAGCAACCGTTGTTCCCAGCACGTTTCGCGCCCGTTGGCCACTCCCTCAACAATGGCTAAGAAGCCTGCAGCCCAGTCGCCCGCGACGAAGACGCCCGCCCCCGTTGCGGCGGCCAAACCTCTGCCACCAGCAACACACAAACCTTCGGGGTCGATCTCTTCAAATGCACCCCCGCCCGTAAAGCCTGTACCACAGAGCTCCTTGTCTCCTCGATCGTCACCGCAAGAGATCATCGTCCATGTGTGGAATAGATACCTCCAGGATACACCCTCGAGGACCATGCTGCTCGATGCCTTCATGGCATGGCTGGTGGTGGTTGGGGCTGTCCAATTCCTCTACTGCATCCTAGCTGGGAACTACGTACGTCACCTGCGACCCCGAGGGTAGCGGATCAACTGATCGAGTAATGAAATAGCCATTCAATGCCTTCCTATCCGGTTTCTGTTCAGCAGTCGGCCAATTTGTCCTAACAGCATCGTTACGCATGCAAACCTCGGAACGGCCTCCAACGGGCGCGTCGGCAGCGGCGAAGAAGTCGACAGCCAAGACCATCGACGGGATCAGCGGAGAAGTGATAGAACAGGGAAAGATCAGTTCCGAGAGAGCATTCGCAGACTTTGTGTTCGGCAGTCTCATCCTCCATGGCTTCTGCGTGAACTTCATCAACTGAGGAGATCCCCATGTACAACCACGGAAGTGAACCGAGTGGACGGTACGGCGCGTGTTCTTCGCCAACCGGGGTCAGGCTTGACCCTCGTAGAGCGACATGTTGCTGTTTATCCGGAAGTCACTCAGCCTGAAAAGCGTTGCATTTTTGTGGAAGCAAGCCAGGTCTGAACCAGAGAATCAAGATGGCAGAAGCATACGCCTGAGACATACGCATGTATGCACAAAGGCCAACAACTACCACACGGACAAGGTCAATACTGGGGACAGTCTTGGGTCTGCTTGCTAGACTAGGGCCCCAAGGACCCCTTCCCAAGGACAAAAGTGTACTACTATATGAGGCATAGAGAAAATCCAACCGGAGCGGCAATGAAGCGTATGAATCCGTGTCCAATCTCGATATATGTACATTGCACCCGTCGGTCCATATAGAACTACCAGCACGATCCGCGTCGGGGCTTTATATACACCCACGATCGCTCGCTCACAGTTCCGTCTTCCTCCTGCTCCGCCAACTCCCATGCCGCGTCGGATCCCTCGCGATGCCTTCCCACTCCCTGACCTTGTCCTGGCCCACGCTCTCAAACCCATACTTCAACCAACTCGCCTCGGCGGCCAGCTTGGCATATTTCTTCGCCCCCCTCGCACTGCCCACACTATTATACATCAAGGCGGCATGCCCGTACGCGTCGTCTAGAAACGCGTCGAGCCCTTCTTCCTTGTACAGCCTGACGAGCATTTCGGCCTTTTTGACGCTGGCCGTCGAGTTGGCCGTCCACTGCGCCAGCGCCCACTGCAGGGCGATGATATCCTGGGTGGCCCTGTCGCTGTCCTCGACCGTGCGGTGCTTGTGGTGGTGGTGCTTGTGCCCGCTGTAACTCTCCGGGGAACAGCGCGGACAAGTACAAGTGAACTGGAAGGTGTTTTCGAAATACTGCTGCCGGTCGGCGCGGAGCCGGAGAGGCGGCGCGTACGAGATGGTCAGCTCTTCGTCTTCCTCGACAGGCCGCACGGCGTGGACGTAGTGCGTGAGCAAGTCGCTGGAGAGGAAGTATTGGGCGCTGCACCCATCAAGTTAGTACCACATGACTGTACAAATCCGACATGTCGCGAGCGAACAAAAAAGAGACATGGTGTGTCAAAACGTACTTTGGCGCGCACGCGTGATTGAACCTCGACGACTCCGGGAACACAGCCAAGTGCATGAGTCCTCCGATCTGGATCTCGAACGCGTTCGCCTTGACCACGTCCTGGGCCACGACGCTGGGATCGTTGTAGATCTTCGCGAGGCCGAGATAGATGTTTCGGCTCGCTGGGGGCAGCTGGTCGACGGCCAACCGGAGATAGTACTCCCGGTCGTGTGTCGAGAGGGCATTCTCCATGTGCGCCAGCAGGTAAGGTGTATAGGCGGTGATCAAATCGCCGCGCTGCAGGGGCCGGGCCGCCAACATGCCCATGCCCTTGCCGCGGATCAGGGCAGTATACCACGGCTGGGTTGGGACATCGGGTTCAGGGTTGATGCCCCGGGAGGACAGTGATTCTGGGTCCTGGAACGGCGGGAGAGCGGCAAACTCCTGTGCGATTCTAGGTGTCGTGAAAATGGATATCCCTCGTCCGTTGCTGAACGTCGCGTTGGTATAGACACATAGTTGGTCCCCTATGCCGTCGAGGTGTTCTGTGCAGACGGGTTTGTGCGTCCAGGGGAAGTATGAGTCGGAGATTTCTTGTGTTTTCGAATGAGACGACCGAGTAGCGTGGGATCCGGCTTCGACACTGTCTTCACTCGACAATGTACTTCTTGACATGACCCGCTGTTCAGCTAGCGCTACCAGCTCGGTGCACGCAACAAGCGACACCACCAAAGAGACAACGCCTATAGAGACCAGCTCGAACTTCATGTTGAACAACCGTTACGAGAAACGCAAATAAACACCAGAACACGACGCACAAAGGAGAACAAACCCGGTTATACACAGGAGATGCTGTTGAAGTAGGTATGTAGTACTTTGTTGTCCGGTCCATCTTGAAACATGAAACACCACTCCGTGCGCCCTGGGCTAAGGGTTTCACATTTGGCGACCCCTATCAAGAGATGACAAGGGCTGCAGTAGTGCTGCCTTGGTTGTCACCGTACATACTCCTACTGCGTGATATAATCGTCTCGAAGGACGAGCTTGACGAGACGACCACAGGTACTCTACTCTGCGGTGGACATGGCAGACATGAGTGAAGATTATCGATCGAGTTGGGACAATGGACCTTTGAATACGGGAAACGGGTGGAAATGACGCAGCATGGGCGCGGCTTATCCTGTAACGACACGTTTTCGAAGCAGTCAATTCCTCAGTTTTATTTCGAGGACTTGTCCTGCTCATGAACATCTTCACCATTAATGAGTGGCCGTCGATATCGGGTACAAACTTATACGTGCTTTCGAACAGCCGCCGTCCCCAAAATCGGCCCATGTCGCCTGCTAAGCTGCTTGTTATCGACATGAATGTGGTCGTCGTGCGGAGGAAGTGAGGTCGATGCGGCGACCAGATGGGCAACGGTTTGAGGAACCATTGCAATAACTCCTGCTGCTCATCCTCAATTAGACTGTTTTTCACGCGCGTAGTGGCATACAAGCAAACACTAGGTATCATATCGACTGGGAGCAGGAAAAGTCACTCAGACGCCACCCCTCCTGAACCACGCCTCCAACCCAGTCTTCCAGGCACAGAACTCGCCATCTATCTGCGCCACAATCTCCAACGTTCTCGGTTCCAATCCGAACGCCTCTGACGCCGCCGTGCCCTCGTCTTTCATAGCCGCGTAACTCATCTGATCGTAATCTAATTCATCGTGCTGGTAGCTCACGCGGCCCAGATCCGCCATCACCACGTCTCGGCTCCGCACCCGATCCTCCGAGAACTTGATAGCGCGGACCTTGTCCATTCCCAACGGCCTGACATATGCGCGGACCTTGTCGAGCGCGTCGACCATGGCCTCGGAGCGCACGTTGCTAAACAGCTGCTTCTTGGTGACCGGGTCGAGCGTCCATTTCAGCCGCTGGACAGACACAGCCGGTTGCTTGGAGACCTGCGCGAGCAGCAGGCCGAGGACGTCAAAGTCACGAAACTCGGCCTCGATTTCCATGGACGATTCATACTGCGGAGCGTCCCGTGAGAGGATTGAGGAACCCGGTTTGAGCCAGGAGTAGGAGCGGAATGTTGTCACGGAGAGGTCAACGATGGGAGGCTCAGGCTCTTCGAGGGTATTCGTGGTCGCGTTCTGCTTGGAGCTGGGAGGCTGTAGAGCAGAGGTTTGGACGAGCGGTCTGAGCATGGATAGAATGTCGTCGGCTGTCTTGCGGACTGAGTCCGCGACCTTCTCCTGCTTCGGTCCCTCGGCGTATATTCGGAGACACACGAGGGCTCGGTTGGCAGGGACGCTGATGCTGGATTGTCCCTCCAGGTGGACAGAGATGGGCTTTGGTGCTGACAGGTATGATGGGATCCCAAGCACGCAGAGCACGGTGATGATCGTTTGCTTCAAGTAAGATGAGGCAATCATGGTGGCAAAGAACTGCCAGAATCCGAAAAAGCGGGAGCTTTCTCGTCCAGAACCAGCGCTGTTATTCGTCATGCTCATGCCCTCGACAGACGTGAACGGTTCTTAGTGCGTGCAACGGCTGGTACTTATGAGAGCATCATTGAACGTCGTGACAGGTGGTCTCATTGTCCGCGGCTGCTGTATCTGCTCTGCGACTCTGGACTCTAGCTCGCTCCACGAACTGCAGCCTAGGTCGCCAAGGTTTTTCCTTTGCGTTGCTGTCTTGTAAAGATAGTCCTGGCATGGTAAAGGCCAGGTTGTTGTCTCGAACGGAAGTCCTGGACCGGAAACTGTTTCCGCACCTCAGTCGCCGGCTTGGCTTTGCTAACGGGCCAGCACCTTGTGAAGAGGCTTCGGAGCGAAGGGTGTGCACTTGTGCAACCTGTTATGCTGAATATGGGAGCATCAATCTGAGAATAACTAGCGCCATTCTGGCGCTGTGACTTTTCTATTTCTAGATGTCCTTCGCCCTTGTATGCAAACACTTTTGGAATCCTGATATCGCTCGAACGCTCTAACATCGAAATGAAGACAGCAATACACCGTTCTAAATGCGGACATGGTCGTCACACGTAGCCATGACTGAGCTGATCTTGAACTGGTGGATAATCTCTTCCGCACAGCGCAAATTTCCATCATGGTAGGTTCTTCCGTGGCGGTATGATTGTATGGCACACACTTCATTCACCATGGAATTCCTGACCAAAGTCTTCGTCGTCGTCGTTTTCCACGTCATCGTCATCTGACCCTGCGACATCCATCCCTTCATCTTCAGATTCCGTATCTTCGGCCTCTTCACCAGGGATGCCCTTCCACGCGACATAGTCGCCTTCGATCCAATGCTTGCTGATCGGCAGATGATATGGGTCGTAGGGGAAGTAGCCTTCAAGTATGCCGTTATCCCCAACCCAGCTCAAGTCTCTGTCAGGGTTGCTGATGGTCAAGTCGGACATGTCGCGCCAATGAGTCGTAATTCGCACATGCCTGTTTTCTTCCAGCTTGGGATAGATGTAGAACAGCTGCAACGCGTGCGTGAGCTTGGCGAATTGCTCAACAATCACTGGCGTGCACACGCGCAGAGGGTTGAGCGGCGAGTACATGGCTGCTCGGAGCGCTTCGCGTAACGACTCGGGGAAATGGAATGTCTCGATTTCTTCTTCTTCGACCTCGAAGTCCGATTCGTCATCGGAGCTGGAGGAAGCGATGTCCCGCCATCGGAAGCAGAAGATGTACAGGATCGCTTGGAACGCAGCGTAAAAGTCACCATACCGCTTGAGGTCTGGACCGCGACAGCCGGGTTCGTAAGACTTGCGTAGAATTGTCAAGTGGTCGCATAAGAGTTCCAAACAGTCTTGAACCACTTGCGGAGATACATGCGCACCGCGACCCACAAAGCCTGAGAAGTAGGCAGCAGCGCTGTGTCGGAGATGATGTGGTTGCTTCTTGTCAACAAGCACAGCCACGCAAGACGTGACAAATCGGTCGACAATGATAGGATCTGCCTGCGCGAAGTGGAAGACCAGGAACTGTGGATGTCGGGCTCGGTATGTTGGGAGAATTTGAGTATGAAATTGAGAAACAATCTGTTCGATGGTGCTGTCTCGTGTCTGTAGAGTCGTGGAAGCGGTGAGTTTGGCATAGTACTGAAACAGGATGTCCATGATTAAGTCGACCTGTTTGATGTCCTCTTTCAATTTTCGTCGACGAGCAGTGGCGGCGTCGACGCTTTCATCTTCTTCTATATCTGACTCGTCAGTCGTGCTTGCATCATCGCTCTGTTCATCGAGGCCACCCTTCAGCATGTCCTGGGAAGAGCCTGGGACAAGTGTTTGTGAAGACGACATGTGGCTGAGTAAGTCATCTTCAGCGTCCTCTTCCTCTTCATCCAGGTCCACCTGCACCGCCACATCCAGCTTGATGAGCTCTCTCAGCACCAAGTTTAAGATTTCGGACGTCAGCTCTGGCACGTGGTTGATCATTTCCATGAAATTGCGGATGTATGTCATTCGCTCCTCGCCCTTTTGGAAATCAAACTCTAAGCGCGCAGCTATTCGATCGGCAAGTGCGGCGGGCGAGGAGGGAACGTTATCGGCGATGTGCTGAATAGCTCGTAGGACACGCCGATGAATTTTTGGCTGTCTGACAGGAGCTGCACGCTGAATTCGGCGTGTTTTCTGGGGCCCAAGCAAGTCGACCAACACCGACATTATCTTCGACTGGTATCCACGCTGCGCCGCAGCCAGGTTGTTCAGGAATCTGACAAAAAGGGCGTAATATTGCTCCTCTCTTCCGATCCATTCGCTGTACAAAATCGCATTCACGAGGCCGCTGCAATCTTTGTCGAGCGAGGTGACGTTGGCCAGCAGAGCCTGAAGGTGTAATCTGAGCTTCTTGGTGGAGGGCGCATTTAATTTGTCTGGTGAGGTGCTGAAATAGCTCTTGATCCTCTCGTACGCTTCGTCTTCTCTGAGACGGTGTCTTTCAATCGCCCTGCGGACTTGCTCTCTGACAACGAGAGGGTCGAGGTCTTCGTCGTCGTCGGCAGACACTATCTCAACATCGGAATCAAAAGTCACTCGGGAGCGCTTCGAGGGACTCGAAGGAATGTCCATGGCATTGCTTTCGTCCAGCGACCGTTTCAACGTCGTCCGCCTCGTCATCGGTTGAGGTCTTGATGGTTTGGGAGGAAGAGAAGGAGCTGAAAAGCTGGGGGGAAGAGCAGGCCGACGGCCCTTTGGGCGCGGGGCTATCATGACCGCAACGGGACCCGAGAGCCACTTTTTGACGTATCATGAGAGGGACGAGAAGGTATAAGCATACAGTTAGGCTGATACAGAAAATCCCTTGCTAGATGTGACTGTAAAAATCTAGTCTTCAAGCTAGCAAGATGCCATCATGATTGCTGGCAAGTTGAAGAAAATAATACAAAATTCATTTCGTGCGCGGAAAAGCTATACCCCTTTGGGCTATGAGGCACGCACGCATTCAGTCATCAGTCACCGCTTCCTCAATTGTGTGTCACTTCGGCTTGACTCACTTCACAGTCGACGAAACGGTCTATTCCTAGCTTCAAAGCCCCGATGGAATCAATGACTCAATGGTGTTTTAGGTTCCTACACAGTCTTACAAGTAAGCCCTCTGGCTAATTCTCTCTGTCCCTCGGATCTTATCAAAGTTCGACGCCGCATCCTTGCCAAACAATTCGATCCTGTGTCCTAGTGCTCGTCTGAGGATCCAGTCATTGCTGTTGATGTCCTCTTCGACTGCATCTTCTTCGAGCGGCGGAATCTTATCGCTCCCGTCCAGTCGCTTGAGTTTTACATCGTTCTCCGGCCTATTGAAGTACACCAGTGAATACCGTGTATAATTCGCCTGCTCTCCTGGTGGGGCAACGACACGGTGGATGTTTGAGCGAAGAAGGCCATTGGTAAATTTCACCATGGCATCTCCGAGATTTATGATGGCGTGGTTTCTAGATTTTTTCAGTTTGACATTCAACAACTGTATCCTGATAGTCCGACCCGTGGAGTAATACTTACGGAAGGGGTTTGACGTAACACCACTGTGCATCACGGCCCGGTGGAAGGACTTGCAAACCGCCGAGCCGGTTGAAGAGGACCGTTACGCTTCCAAAATCGGTATGTTCGCCCAGAGCTGTCCGTCGGTCGTCGCTGGGCTGCGGTGGCGCCTTAATAAACCGGACTTGGTCCCCAGAATGGCCATCGAGACGGTGCATATTCTGCAAAGTGTTTGGTGGTAGTTGCAGATGATCGTTGAGGAGTTCGAGAACAAGTGTGACAATGCCGTGGGCCGACGATATGAATGATTTGAGGAGTGGACGTCTTGAAGTGAGCACCTCGGGGGCTGGTAAGGGATCCATGAGTCCAAACATATCGTCTTTGGACACCTGCTTGTTGTCAAAGGTTTGCGGGACGCTTTTGATACTATTCACCACTCACATTGTAAAACTCGTTGCGATCGAGATTGCCATCTTTGTCCACCACATTGGCACCATAGCCCTTATATCCAAAATAGGATTTCTTTTGCTGGAAGTCGTATTGCTTCTTTTCTTCTTGTGGAAGGTCAAACAACTTCTCGCCAACTCGGAAAAGTTCATCAGCATCGGCCAGGATGGAGTCGCCTGGGCCAGAAAGGTCGAGGTAGAAGAAGCCGAGATCCTCACAAGCCCTGACAAACCGATTTACTTCCTCGGGATCTTGGTCAAGCAATTTGGCGAGCGAGAGCCGAAGAAGAGGTGCCGTTGGCACATCATCTGGGAAGCGGGGAGCATTTTCGTATTCCTGCTTCGGCGCAGAGAAGGCTTCGACTTGTTGAGACGCCATGGTAATGTTGTTATATGCGTTCGAAACGCTTCAATGAATCGTCGGCGCAGTGGAAAGTCATTCGGTTTTATATAGCCGCTCGCTTCTGGCCGAGGTCGCCTATCTCCACTTTCTCTCCACGTTTTGCTGGGCTGCCATGACGAAGCCTCCAGACTCCGGGTGGGGGAGCAGAGTGAGATAGAACGAGGAGAGCTGTTGTCATTGGATATTCGTGACTGGCTCTCCGCTGACAGCTCGGTGTTCCCTCGGGCAGAATTCAGCTTATTCCCCGGGATACTGGATTTGACTCCTTGTCTTCCACCTGGGCATGCTATCCCTACAACGTATTCTCCTATGGATGGACGTGAATGTCATCACGGCAGTACACCTCATTCCAGATATTGGGGTATTGCCGACTTCAAAGAACGGGAAACTCCATATCAGCTCCGTGGTAGGAATTATCTTCCAACGCGAGATCCCTGTTTGCTGGGGGTCTTTCCTGTCTTTCCGGGCAGTTTGCAAACCCCTTCAGAAATGCTTGTGTGGCGTTTCACGTCTGCATTCCTGGAATCCTGCATTCGACCGGCCCAACCTGATTCTTGATAAACAGCTGATCAAGCGTCTTATAGCAGACCTCCCATTCCAAGATAGGATGTTGAGAAAGGCTGGCTTTGTTAGGGCTGGCTCTGTTGAGAACCGCGGATTTTGACTTCCCCACCATCACATTCAGTGTTGGAAACACCGAAACATGTTGATCGACCGTCAGAACGGGGATTGTAAATCTCGATTTGCCTGGCGCCGATTCCGCTAGTATTGCTTGGAAGCCGTCTCTTTCGTCTTCGAGCATTTCGTACACCTTTTGTACGTCAGACTCGGAATAAGGGCGAATACGAATCCTCGAAAGACCCTCGATACTGTCAGCCCGCACGCGGATCCAGTATCGATGATCCCAGAGCAGCCACGCCGACCAGAGTTTCTTTTCGTGACTCTCATCGGCAGTATAAATCGGATCAGGGTCGCTGGAGTATTTCCCTTTGACAATCTTACCTTGTCTGGGGAAACGGAAACCCATCGTGGCGCGGTCAAGCTCTCTTCTGCGCATAGGCGGCCGCGACATCGTCCAGACGGTGCTTCGCCGGTCCCGTTGAAGCCGGCGATGGTCACCTTCGCTGTTATCCTCTTCGTGGTCAGACGTGGCCTTGTACTGACTTTCGCTCTGCGTGTTCTCGCTTTTCTCGAGTAAAGCCTGTTGCACAGTCATTTGCTCTCCACCTCTTCGCTGATTCCTCTCAAGGAATTCCCTAAGATTATGTCGGGGCACCAGAGTTGGCTCAGCATCGTCTTTTGACTGTGGGCTCACCACACTTGTCAATCTCGCCAAAGCGTACCCGCCAGCTTCCGGGTCGGCTTCGCATGAAGTATGAAAGTGGGGCGGGAGAGAAACAGTCATACGGCCGGACCGTAGATCAAAGACATCTATTGTCATCATCCGCAGAATCGACTCTCCCCGTAGAGCAAGAGACTTCGCGGAACTTTGGGCCCTTCTCTGGACCTCTAGTATCGAAGGTCCCTGCAATGCTCGTGGTAAGGCGTAGTGGGTCCTTAGATGGCGGACAGCGTTTCGCAAAGTCAGTGTCGGATCGAAGTTGGTCTTATCGAGGACATATGGAATGTCGTATGTGGCGCAAAACTGGAGGATAGCAGATTTCGGAAACGCCAGAAGCGGTCGGTGCACCTGGATACCACTTGAAGAAGGTACCAGTGTCTCACCTTGGTGGATGCGGACAGGGTCATCTGAAGCTTTTTTCACCCCCCAACGAGCACAAGCGTCACGCAACGAGGCCTCGAAGCCAGTGTGTCGAATTGCCGCCTGTGCGCCTTTGATATCTTCGCAGCAAGGTATTGTGCCATGCTCGGGTATGCCTTGCCGGCCAAGAAAGGAGTCGTTAGAGTTGCGTATAAGCCGCATGAGGATCGTCTCAACCTGATCATCCTGATGATGCCCTAGAAAGATGTGGCTGATCTTTCTTCGGATGGCCGTTTCAGCAATCAATCGATAACGAGCTCGGCGAGCTTGCATTTCGAAGCCAGGCAGGCTTGCAGGGTCAGTGGCGGCCGGCCACTGCATCTCGAGAATATCGCTTTCGATTCCTATAGTCCATCAGTACAATGCCCGGGAAGAGGAGTTGTATTTCCCACCGAGTTTCCGAAGCTGTGAGCCAACATACTTAGCCTCCTCGCCACTTTCTTTCCTTGCATTATGATTGACGATAAATGCCACTGGCTTGGTCATTGTATCGGTGGATCTCAGTGAGAGTTGCCTGAGCAAGAAGGCCAATGCCATAGAGTCGGGACCTCCGCTAACGCAAACGCCTGAAAATGTTAGAATGAAGCCACATCATCGAGACGAATGCATACCAACTGGAACTGCCTGTCTTCTACCCAGCTCCAGCTCATGCTTGTTCCAGATGCTTTTGAGAAAGCTGCTGGCTGCCAAAGCCAAGCTCCGCTCAGCATTGTGCATTCGACTTCCAATCGCGTGCGCCATAGTGATCAAGATCTGGCTTTTGCCTTTAAACAGAGACTAGACTAATCCCTGCACGCACTGACGAACCGGCATCTACCGCCAGCAGGCTCATACCAGCGTACATGTAGCTGACTTGAGTATCTTGGGTTGGAAGACATCCTCAACACCTGCCTCGGCATAGGTCGCATCAAGGAAACAGCAACAAGTCCACTAACAACAGCCTTAGGAAGCTGTTCGGTGATCGCGATGCATGGTATTCTATTGACTTGTCGGAAGCAGAGAGGTAAATGAGAAGTGTTGTTGCAATGTTCGTGACACGCAACGGCGATTTGTTCCTCTACGGAGCAGCAATGCGACCGCGATAGACATGCTCCGCAGGACTCTACGTCATCAAGCAGCCTCGCAGTCTGGTCCAGACCTCCGCACGTCTTTGGTGATAAGCGGACGGGATCAAATATCCTTACAGATGTGCCCGGTTAGAGATCGGAATTCAGGCAGGAGAAAGCCTTTAGATTCTGTAACCTGGAATGCGAGTAACGCTCTCAGCCATCTGCAGAGCAGCGATGTAGCGTGTTACGAAGTTTCCAGAAGAGTCGCCCATCCTGTCCCTCTTGCCGTCCACCAGGTTCATGACGTACTGAGCATGGAGATGATCTGGTAAGTTCTCCTTGCACCATTCATTGTCGATATTCATCCCATCAACAAGTTGCTCCATGCGAGTCCTATGCACAGGATCCCCGCTACTAAAGGAGAGCAGACACAAGTAGCGCAGAAGCGACGGAAGCGTGGGTATCGGCGTCTGTGTTATATCTTCGCCAGTGAGATAGTCGAGGATTTCGAGGCTGTAATAGGCGTCTCTGCCGTGAGCCTCTTGACCAAGGGCATCCGGCTTCTCGATTTTCTCATCGCTGAGTAGTACAATCTGGGGCTCGTCTGCGTACTTTTCTACAAACCGAGGGCATCCCCTTGTGTATTCAGCATGCGCACCAGGGCTGCTTGGTGGCACTCTTCGGAAGAGAGGAGAAGAGTCCAATGCTTGCTCCGCGCTGCTGAGCTTCGAGCTGGACACGCATACCTCGATGTCCTCGGCCTTCGTTAGCTTTCCAACAGCGTGGCGAAGAATGCTCCTACATGCAGCACACAGCCAACATTGTAGTAGCTAAGTGCAAGTTCGCCCACAATCACACAGTCCACGCCGGCATTCTTCAGCACCTTCAACGACGTTCGCAAAGGCTTCGCGTACATGCCCATCTCTCGCGTAGAGCATGGAAGTTATCGAGCTTGCCCAGAAGTTCTTGGCCTAATAGGGCAGTTTTGACGCGTTGCGCCGCTTTCCTCCGGATGTGTTTTCTGCAGTCACAAAAGAGCATGACGGTGTGACGGTTGAAGGCTTGTTGATGTGGAGGGGTTGTGGAAGGACGCGACGCTTTATTGTTTAGAAAAGCCTGGCGTGGGATCCGATTGGTAACCACCAACTTGTATGCGGGTGGTCACGGCTTAGCATGAGGTTCATTCTTTCGACTGAGACTTCTGAACAGCGGTGTGACAAACATCCAACACGACCATCGACCATGGCCAACTCGAGCATGCTCGACTACAAGTCCGTCCTAAGAACCTTCCACCGAGGCTTCTTGAAATTTCAAATAATGTCCGATCTGCACCTTGAAGTCGGAAATCAATACGAGACCTTCCAGGTCCCAGTCGAATCACCATTTCTGATCCTCGGAGGGGACATCGGTCGACTGCGAGACTACGAAAGCTACCTTTCATTCCTCGCGATGCAATGTGCTCAATTTGACACAGTGTACCTTGTCCTGGGGAACCATGAGTTCTATGGCATATCACGCTCCGAGGGTCTTGCTCTCGCTGACAAGCTGGAAAAGGAGGAGAGGACCCTGGGCAAGCTGAAACTGCTTCATCGACGCAGACTGGACGTAAGCCCGTCTGTATGTATCCTTGGTTGTACTCTCCAGTCACACATCAGGCCGCAGAACCGGGACGAGATTGAGCGACGAGTGAACGATTTTCGGCAAATACAAGGTTGGAACGTCGATGAGCATAACGAGGAGCATGAGAGAGATGTGGATTGGCTGCGGACTGAGATCAACCTCATAAGACCAGGATTGGGCGGCGCAGGCAATGCAAAAAGCATCCTCGTCGTTACCCATCACGCGCCCGTCAGAAAAGGGAGCAGCGACCCTATGTACGATGAGAGCCCCTTGGCTGATGCATTCTCCACGGATCTGATCGGAGTCCATGAACAGTTGGGGAGAGTGCAATGGTGGGTCTTTGGTCACACACACTACACAACGCAATGGCGTGAGCAGGGAGTCAATCTCATCAGTAACCAGCGGGGATATGTATTTGGACCGGGTCCCAATGGACAACATAGCAGTTCGACCAAAGGCAACGATGCGTTGCAATTTGTTCGTTCCTACTTCAAGCGGAAGGACTGTCAGTTTGACCCGCGGAAATGCATTCAGATCAAAGCTTGACACTGTCACGGACGTGTATCTCATTCGAGTATGCCTGATTGAAGTTCTCCACGTTCAAGAAGCGGATTGACTCAGCTCGTCGACCGCTGCACTCTGACGCATGCGAGGCCGATACCTTCTCAAAGTCGATGTTTAGATTCTGAAGGCGAGAAAGTATTGAGTCAAAGTACCCAGGAGACAAGGCAGTACGATATATTTCAGGGGGACTCGAGAAGCCGTAACCCTGGCTGGCTGTGAACAGCATGTGGCGCCTCAAGGGTTTTAATGGTCGGATGTGGCTGTGCCTTGTGGCTGATTCCGGGATCTTAGGTACCCAGGAGGTATGTAGACGGAGTAGACTGACTGAATGGCTTATTGCGCCGATAGGCTACTGTACGAGTACGGAGTACTGCGTAGAGATGCTGGCCATATGGGGTATGTCGTGGTATGAAGACGGGTCAGACTGGTGAGAATGGAGAGACCCTAGTAGGTTACCGGAGTACTGTGTAGGCAGGTGGGTCACAGCGGCGTCGGCCTAACGTTGGTCCCTCTCTGGTCGATTCAAGCTCAAACCAAGACCAAAAAGCTCTTCCAAGCTACCCAAGAACGCCCAAGCAATCACGCTTGCATGCCGCCGAGACCGCGCATTGAAGAGGCCACTTCTTCGACGCTGCACCTCAGCAACGCCCTCCGCGGAACGAGCAGTTCGGCTGCCGAGAGCATAAGCAAAACACAGAGGCCTTTTCGTGGGAAGCATTTGGATTTTCTTCTGCCTGGCGTAATCGCAAGTTGCACCGCCCACTTGGTGCAAGCCTGTGATGGAAAGCGACTTGACCTGGAGTGGAAATTCGTGCGGCAGCTGGGCCCTAAAACCATCGATCGACGCCAGGAACAGTCAAGAGCAAAACGCCGACAGGGGGGTTTCGGGCAGGGATCCGTCATCGTGCAGAGGGGAAAGGCATGCTCCAAGGACTGGACTTCGCTGGATGTGCCTTGAAAACGGCTTCCATGATCTCATTTTAGCCACCCCCCATTTCGCCAGCGCGGTCGCGTCTTGTTTGGGTCCAGCTCATTTACAGCATACCTTCAATCTCCTCTCACCACTCTCGTATGCCAAGAAGATCCTCCCTCTCAAACGCTCACTGACTGGTCGGACGACACTGTTTGCGCCAGATTCCTTGATTGTCATCATCGACCCTTTCCTTCACCGTCTCATGCGGCTGTCATCACTAGTTTAGGTGGCACTGCTGGCAGACAGCCCGTGCGACTCTCTCACCTCCCACTGACGTCCTACCACGTCCCTGTATTAAAGGCTACCGACTGCGCACCCCCTACGCAATTTTGCTTCGGCGCTTTCCCAACCCTCCGTGCACTGTAAACGCTCCCCGAATTTGGAACAGATAGGTCTTCGCGACCCTACACGATTGTGATATTGAACCTGGATCGGAGAAAACAGTCCAACCATGCGTAAGTTCCAGATCAATCTGCGCTGCGCCCATCTGACTTGCGCCAGACAAATATCGCCATCAAGCCAAGGTCGCGGCGTGGTACGATGACCCGCACGATGAACGCAATTTGAACCTTCCCTTTGGGAACCCGTTCTCAAAGTGGAAGCCAAACTCGCGGTCAAATACAGAGCGGAGATTGGAAAATGGGTTGAACGGATCGCCTTTGGCCATGACGCAAACAGACGATCCAGATAACTACCGGCCCTCGAGCGAAGGCAGGGGTGAAGAGCTTGGTGCAACGCGCGCCCCCCGACATGCAGCCACAACGCCTGCAGCTAAATCAGGGACAAGACCCTATGAAATGGGCGACGAAGTCGACATTCTCCGGACCTCCAGCCCAATCAGTGAGGAGAAGGTCGTGAAAGAGGAATTCCCCGGTGCCCGGCATGGTGACGAGACTGGCAGCGATACCATCACCAATGGTAGACCCAGCCAACCCGAAGACACGGGCTCAATGCGGCAACGTGCTGCTGGCGACGGGCAGAAGAAGCGCGGCCTGAAATCGTGGTTTGCCCTGGGCATGAATGGCGAGGAAAAGGACGACAATAACGGCAAGGACAAGAACAAATTCACAGTTTGGAGCCAGATCCGGGCCACCTTGTTCAATTCGTGGATTAACGTCCTCCTCATTGCTTCGCCTGTTGGCATCGCCGTCTACTACGCCGGTGTCGACCCAGTGGCAGTTTTCGTCATCAACTTCATCGCTATCATTCCTTTGGCTGCCATGTTGAGCTATGCCACCGAGGAAATCGCTCTCAGAACTGGTGAAGTCATTGGCGGTCTGCTCAATGCCTCGTTTGGCAATGCGGTTGAACTGATCGTCTCAATCATCGCACTCGCAAAAGATCAAGTTCTGATTGTTCAGACATCGTTGATTGGCAGTATGCTCTCTAATCTGCTCTTGGTCATGGGTATGTGCTTTTTCTTCGGTGGCATCAACCGCATGGAACAGGCTTTCAACGTCACCGTTGCCCAGACCGCCTCGAGTTTGCTCTTCTTGGCTGTTAGCAGTCTGATCATCCCTACCGCGTTCGAACAATGGGCCAGGACTGGAAACAATTCCAGCAACACCGCGACCGCGACGACCGAAAACGCCAAACCTGGGGTTGCGGAGTTGAGCAGAGGAACGGCGATCCTACTTTTGATTGTTTACGCCTGCTACCTATTCTTCCAGCTTAAGAGCCACAAGGAGATCTACAACGCTCCCAGTGCCAAGAACGAAACTCGACCCGTGGGCGCCAAATTCAAGAATGCAGTCATTCCAGACAAGATGCGGTCGGCGAAACCGGCTGGAGCGGAGACGCCAGAGGCCACCGTGGACGAACCCGAAGAGCCACAGCTGTCAATCCTGGTTGCGCTACTCACCCTAGCAGCCTCAACGGTCTTGGTTGCTCTGAACGCCGAGTATCTCGTCGATTCGATCGACGCCATCACTTGCGGAGGTGGTATCTCGAAGAATTTCGTCGGTCTTATCCTGCTCCCGATCGTCGGTAACGCTGCCGAGCACGCGACCGCTGTCACGGTTGCCATCAAGGATAAAATGGATCTTGCCATTGGTGTCGCTGTGGGATCCAGCATGCAAATCGCCCTGCTGGTCCTCCCGCTTGTTGTGATTCTAGGCTGGATCATTGGCAAAGATGACATGACTTTATTCTTTGATGGCTTCCAGATTGCGGTCCTCTTCGTGGCGGTCCTGCTGGTCAACTACCTGATTAGTGACGGCAAGTCACATTATTTGGAAGGTATTCTGCTGATGATCCTGTACGTCATCATTGCGGTTGCTGCCTGGTTCTATCCTACCGCTCCCGGTCTCAGCGACTGCCCGGGTGAAGGATGAATTATTTCATTTGTACATTTTGCACTTTCCCCATAAAATATTGGTTGTCAGCGCGAGCGTTGGGCCAGATACGACAAGCACACGGCAGAGTTGAGGTCTTGATTTCGGAGCGAGCTTCATACAACTTGTAATTCAATGTCACCAAAAGACAACATGCTCTGGCTTTCTTAAGAAGCTACATCAAATGGCAACATCAAATGGTAACAGCTAGGCTTATGACTCCCCTCACCATATCACCACTCAGCAAGGTTACCGGAGCATGTGGAAGCGCGGGTGGATCCGTTGAACGGCAGAGAGCCATGTGTCGTCGGAAAGACGGGACCTGTCGAAAATGGTCCTTGCATGTTGCGTTCTGCTAGACAAGCGGGAGTTCAGTCGTGGGAACTGGAGATGCGCCACAGCAACCAGCAATGCCAACGCTCTGTGCGCCCAGCGTGCGCATGATGTACACCTAGGATGCAACGTCCGAACACTGGGAGCTATTCCTGGTCAGAGTTGCAAGAATGTGTGTTTTCTACATGGCACATACTACCAAAGTGATGAGGTACTTCGTGGGGACAAGGGCCCCAAGCCTGCAGACGATCGCGATACCTTCTCAGTCAGAACGCGTTGGGCTTGAAAAATATTCTGCCCTTCCACTTAGTCAGAATGCAGCATCTAGTCGTGAGGGCGGAGAGCTCATGGCACCAGCTGCAGGGCTGTAATGTGTAGCTTGACTGAGTGCAAACCAGAATGTTACGAAACATGGAAATGACTTGTGATAAGCCCTCTCTTATTACACTCACTACCTCCAGTTCGTGCGTTCTTCCATCCTAACACTCTCCTCGTGGGAGAGATTGTCAATTAGCAGTCAGCCTCGTCAGTGACACCGCACATTTTGCCGGCCCGATCACCGAGGCGGCTGAAAGTCGGAAACGACGACGTTGGTGCTTCGTGCTTCTGTCGTTGCTTCTCTCAGCTTACAGTAGCCTACCACATCAGGTCGACAACGGGTTGCCTGATCAGGAGGCCTGGCCTTGTCTTCCCCCTTCTTGGCCGAACTTTACAACGGCTTCGTATAATTCCTTGAGACGCTCGCCGATTTCGTGTTCGGTGGTGTTGCGTGAAGCTATTCTATCGCACCGCAGAACTCCGACCTCAGATCTCAACGTCAATGGTAGGCCCAAATAAAATCCCATTAGCGAGATATCTGTTCACCCGCCTGCGTCAACAAGGTGTGCAAGCTATCCATGGCGTGCCCGGCGACTTTACCCTCAAAGCACTAGACCATGTGTCCCCTGCCGGGCTGAAATGGATTGGGACCTGCAACGAGCTCAACGCCGGCTATGCCGCAGACGGATATGCTCGGGTCCACGGCCTCAGTACGATCATGACGACATATGGCGTGGGAGAGCTGTCCGCCATCAACGCCATCGCGGGCTCGTTCGCGGAATGGGTCTCAGTGGTGAGCATCGTGGGCACGCCTCAGCGGCGATTACAGGACCACCGCAAGAACGTGCATCACACGCTGGGCGATGGACGGCCTCGAGTATTTGCCGAGATGGCGAGGCATGTCACTGTCGCGCAGACGAATCTTGTTGACGAGAGGACAGCGGCCGACGAGATCGATCGAGTCATCGCCACCAGTCTGCGAGAGTCACGGCCTGTTTACGTGGAGTTGCCCGCGGACATGGTTGGCAAGGAGATTGACGCGGAGCGATTGGAGGAGAGGCTCGACGTAGAGAAAGGCACCGCGAATGAGGGTGAGGAAGAAAGACTGCGGGAAGAGGTGCTCGGCAGGATTTACAGTGCAAGACAGCCGCTCTTGTTGGTCGACAGTGGAGGCGGTGTCCGACACTTGCGCGACGAGATCAACGCCTTTGTCGAAATCTCGGGGATACCGACCCTGTGCATGCCCTCCGGGAACAACATGGTCGATCACATGCACACGAATTTCTATGGCGTGCACTCCGGCCCGGTGGGACAGATCGATACGATGCCCTACGTCCGCGACACGGATCTGGTCGTGGCATTTGGGCCAATGTTCTCCGACACACAGACGTTGTCGTGGAAAGTTGTGCCTGAAGGAGAGAAGATGATCACGCTGAACAAGAACTCCGTCCAGATTCCCCGCTTCAAGAAGGGAGAGACGGCCGCGGAAATCAACCTGAGCCGTTTCCTCCAAAGACTCACCAAGGAATTCGACCGCTCGAGAGTCACCAGTCCCGATGTGGGCTCCCTGGGCAACTTCCGCACTATTCAACCACCTGCGTATGCAAAACCTGGTGGCGTGAGCCTCGACGGTCCCATAGACCAGACATCCTTCTACCTCCGTCTCTCGGCCTACCTTCGACCTCACGACACCATCATCCTCGGCAACGCCACGCCAATTCTGGGCGGGCGTGATCTGGTCCTCCCGCCAAACGCGCAAATCATCGCCTCAGGCCAGTGGTTCTCCATCGGCCATATGTTCCCGCTCTCCATGGGCGTCTCACTCGCTCGTCAATACCAATGGCAAAACCAAGGACGTCCCGCCGGCCGGACGATATTACTGGATGGGGACGGCGGATTTCAGGTCACTGCGCAAGAACTCGGCACGGTCATCCGATATCGTATCCCGATGACGATTTTCTTGATCAATAATGCAGGGTACGCTTACGAGAGACAGATTCACGGCATGCACGAGGATTACAACGATCTCGCGCCTTGGAGGTATACAGAACTGGCCAGGGTTTTAGGGGCGAGTGAGGCTCAGCTGGCGGAGAGCAAACAATCGCAGAACTGTAGGAGAGGACTGGATTGCGAAGCAGGGAAAGGGGAGCCGTACACCGTGAGGAATTATATCATTCACACGTGGAGGGACCTGGAGAACCTGCTTGCCGACGAAGAGTTCTGTAAAGGGACAGGGTTGCATTTTGTGGATGTCAGGGTTGGGAAGTTTGATGTGCCTGAGAAGTTCAGGGATGTCTTTGAGAGAGCGGGCGAAGCACTGGGAAGTTGAGGCGGAGGCAATTTCGATCTCCTGTTCAGGGAAGATCGATGGAATATGTATAACGGCATGTATGGAGCGTATTCCATAGCATGTTTGTCGCAATTCGTCGACGTTTGCACATAGCTTGGTGGAATATCAGTGGCGTCAGCGCCTTGAGATGACGATCCTTCTACGGAACATCGAGGATCACGGGACCACCACTCGCTTAACTACTGATCGTGCTGTGTCTGGTGGAGAGCCGAAGCATCGTGTCGAGGAGAGATCGAAACCCCCTGAGATCCGAATCTCCTTCGCTGCAGTATTGGAGGCGGGGCGCTTACCGACTCCACTGTCACACGATGCTGACCAATCAGAGTCTGCCATACCTTGCTATCTCAGATCCATCTCACATTCTCTTCACTTCATTCTCACTTCACACTCACCTCGGATGGTTACCTTGATTGTCGCACCTCTCTGAGCCATGCACTGTCCACAAGATTGCTACTATATGTCTTCATGCTCGCTGAAGTGACATGCATTTTCCTGCCGGTCATCAGTCCGGGCTGGGAGCTGACGGGAATTTCGACACCGCGCCCCTTTCAGATCTCCTTGAAACAGCCATCAAACCGTTGGCTCCCTAAACGCCGTGAACAGTCATGACCGCCTCTATTCCTGGCCTGGTGAGCCCCAAACGTTCGGCTCTGTGACAAGCCGACGTTCACAGCGTAGCCGGGCATTCGTTGGCGCGACCGCGAACGGTTCACCTCAGACATGGAGTTTGACAAGTCCGCTCTGATCAGACCAAGGACTGTCCTGATCACTCGTTGATATACAGAACTGTCGTGTTTCCTCTTTTGCTCCGTTCCTTTCTCTTCTCTTCGTGTCGTCAGCCTGGTTGCTCCTCTGTCTATTGCATTCGCACTTCCCTACCGTCGTTTTTCACGAGTTCATCGCGTCGATTCCACTCCACCTATCCTTGCATGGCAGGCCATCGCTCAACTATTTGAAGCATACCATCACGCACAAAACAAAGCATATCGTTCCATTCATACCATACGGACCATACGAGCGAGCTTTCCGCCTCCGTACCAACATGTCAAGAGCACGTTCGTCGCGCCTCCCCTCGACGGCCCTCCTCATCCTCTTCTCGCTCCTCACAATCTCAACGGCCTTCTCCCTCCCACAAACGGAAAGCCACTCGCTTGCCACGCGCCAGACCAACACCTCCAACCCCCTCTGCCTGCAATACAGCACGATAGCAAACCTCTCGATCGTCGGCTCCAATGCGACCTATCGCTCGGCCTACCTCCAAGCGTCGCCCGAGGGGGGTGACCCCGCCCGCGCTCCGCTCGACTCGGCGATGACCGAACTGCCGGACTGGCAATTCAACAAGACGATCAATGACGAGTGCGGGAACTTGACGACCGTGGCGTTCGAGAGCGCGGAAACGAATTTCACGAACGGCATCGTGCTGCAGTTCAAGATTGGGGCCGTCAATTCTGCGGTACAATTGGGGGGAAGCGTGCTGGGGAAGGGGTTGATCATGGGCATTGTATCGTTAGGGTTGTTGGTCTGATCTGATCTGATTCGAATTGATATCGTTGTGATTTTCATTGTGATGCGACTGGCCGCAGAGGTTTAGGTGCTGATATAGATACGTATGTTTGTACGCAGGGAGTGCTACAGTACAGGACGAGCGATGCGAACGACGTGGCTTGATGCTCCAAGTACAATGTCTCTGGCCTACCTACAATATCTCGTGCATAAGAACAATTCAAGCTAAAATCTCGACAGGAACGGCAGATCAAGATCCGTTGTGATCTACCTTTAGAAGCCTAGGTGAACGCCCGCCTGCCTGCTTCGTTTCAAAAGTGCTCGATGCCGTCTGATCAAGGAGGATCTGTTGCCCAATGGTGTCCGCCCTGCCGTGAACGTGCGGAGGGCGTCATGTTTGACGCTGTGGGCGTTCGACAATTACATCGGCAAGTACTCCGTACCTGAGGCAAGCACAGTAACTAAGTATGTACTCGTATTTATTGGAGACCCCGACGTTGGATGTCCTGCATCTCGAAACATAGATTCATACATATTCGAACCCATCTTCTACCAGATTCCCTGGCATTTCCGGAATGGTTGCCGTGGTCACTGATCCCTCGCATATAATCTCAGGAGCTTGAACCTGAGCCTGAGCCTGAGCCTGAGCCTGAGCCTACAAATGGAGCCATGGGCTCCCCGGTTCCCATACACAGTATCGCGTCTTCACTACAATATATGATAACCTACTCCACCTACGTCCCCTCCAGTGCCAGTACGGAGACCTCCAAGATATACAGAAATCCAGGCCAGGTGTCGGACTGGACTGGACTGGAGAACGGCGTGCGTCTACACTACTCGGTACACCCTACTTGTACTGAATACTCCGTACTCTGCCAGAATAATAAATCCCCATTTAGTAGAAACGAGTGGTAGCCCTGGACAAGGCGAGGTGAGGCGAGTGGACTTTTTCTTTCTCCAAGAATCAGAGTCAGAGTCAGAATCCTTCCAGATTCAAATTCAAATGGCTGGACTCTACACTGTACGTACGTTCGTACGGGGTACAGTATTAGATCCTGTCCTCCGTACTCCGTAGGTATACATTGAGTGATCTGCTCGTGTGTGGTCAAAGTCCTCCGAAGCCTGCGGAGGAAATAACCATTGTACTCCGTACTCATGACTCGTGTGACGCTGGCTGGCCGGCCAACCGTCTTTTCCATCCTCCGTGTCGATTGTGGACATGGACATGATACCCTCTGTCTACGTTCCTCTAGAAACTCGTGTCGAAGCTTGCTCTCCTCTCGATTGGTTCTCCAAACGACGTGGAGTGTCTGCTCAGCGTTCTGGTGCGGCTGTGATTTGTGCCGCCTGTGATTGTGCGCGTGATAGTCCGCGATGGTGTCACCAGCAGAGCTTGTTCTTCGTCGTCCTCCGCATCACTGTCTTCCACGATGGAAGTCGTCCCATTGCTGGGCTCATCGCCCGGCAGGTAGACGCCGTCTTCCGGGTCGTCCATGTCTTCTTGCCTCTGTAGCCTTGGTAAATGGGCAGGCAAGATCAGCAGCGCGGAGATCGTGGCGAACACTATGGCCACAATAAAGGTCGCTCTCAGGCTCGAGGCGTAGGCGGTGATGACTTGTTTCTTGTGGACTGGGTCAAGACGTCGGATGGATTGGATCGATTCTCGGACGGTCCGGATGATGTGTTCTTTCCTGGTGGGATCCGCGGCCGTGACGTACTTGTTCAGGTAGATCGGGAGCGCGTTCTGAAGGACCCAGCTGCTCAGGGCTACTCCTAGGATTGAACCGAGACTGCGGACGAGGCCCAGTGTTGTGGTCGCCACGGCTTGGTCTTCTTGACTGTTCAGAGCGAGGACTGCAATCGTCGCGGCCGGGAAAAAGGCTCCTTGACCGATTGAGACGAACGGGATCAGCCAGGGGACGAGTCTGGCCGGCGTGTCAGCCGACAAACAGGTCACAGCCACGGCGCCACCTAATGCTGATATTGAGCCCACAATCATGGGCGGCTTCAACCGTCTCGTGAGTGTAATGTAGAACCCCACCGCGATGGCAGTGATGCTGGCCCCGACCAAAGGAGGGAAGAGATAGAAGCCAGAGGTCGTCGGCGATGTTTGCCGGACGGCTTGCAGATAGAGTGGGACGTTGAACAATACAGCGTTGACAGTCATGGAAGCGACGAAATTGCTGCCAATGACATTCGCAACCGGCGTGGTCGTGAAGAGTCTGAGCGGTAGGATAGGCCGTTCAGCCTTGCGCTCCACCAACACCAGCCCAATGCCTGCAATGACAGCCACCACCAGACTGCTGATAACGAATGGATGCGTCCACGAAAAGACGTTGCCGCCCAAGTTGACTCCAAGAATGAGGCCCGACACAGTCAGAATCATACCAACCGTACCATAGGCGTCGAAGCTCTTGAACCCTTCACGGATGGTCTTGCCCTGAGTCTTCGCAAGATTGGGTCCTAGGTTGTCAGGGCACGAGAGGACTGCCAGGACCCCGTACACAGCAATAAAAGGTAACTGCACATAGAACGCCGCCCGCCAGCCAAGCTTGTCGCACAGGAAGCCGCCTAAAGCGGCACCGAGTCCGTTTCCCACGCCATATGCCTGCAAGAAGTACGTATTAGTGAAAGATGCCGACATGGATGCGAGCAGAAAATCGCGGAAAAGCGTTATAAATGTGTGATATGGGCCCTCACGCGCCTACTCACCAGATTATAATAGCTTTGATAGATGCCTCTGTATTCGATTTTGACCATATCACTTGTCAAAATCGAGGCAAGCGACACCACACCACCAGCGCCTATTCCGCTGACGGCTCTTGCTGCGATGAACCCGCCAATGTCACCAGCAGCACCACACCAAGCCGTACTAGTGAAGAACATGACAATGACAAAAAGCAGCACGGGTCGCCGCCCGATATTGTCCGAAACGCGGCCGAAAACTGGCTGAAACACAGTTGAAGTCAAGTAGAAGACAGTGCTAAGCCAAGAGGCTGCATTTGACGCGTTGAAATAGGAGGTAATGACAGGGTGGGACGAAGCCATCAGCGTGGTGTCGAAGAATGCAATGGTGCAGCCGAATATGATGCTCCAGAACAGAAAATGGAATCGAGGCCCTGAAATGACATCCCGGTAGGGTACATCGCGAGGTTTTCCAATATCGCTCTTGGGGAGCAGAGTCGTGGTTTCCGTTGCGTGAGGCGAAGCGGGCTCGATCACATCGGCTCCGACGTATGAACCGGACGCCGTCATCGGGTCAACCAGGGACTTGTTGTGGACACCTTTAGTCTCGCGGGGATGGTGAGGCAGTTGGGCGTGAATGTATCTCCTGCGTTGAGGATATATTTTGCCCAGGGCTTTTGGTGTATATACTGACGTCCAATGGTGAGTCAGACGTCATATGGGGACTTCAGTACGAAGTTGCTGTGCCACAGGTGATCCTCAATGATGAGAGGCGAGCCCGGGTCCAGGGTCTCGTGAGGTCGGCAATAGGGAACAAGGCTGAATATAATAAAATGCTGACCATGCCCCATGTGGTGCTCAGGCGGATTACTGGAATAATAGCTCAAGGTCTGGTACCCTCGCACAAGATAGTCAGACGGGTAATCCGGCGGCCAGGAAACGCGTTTCTCATCTCAGAAGTACCTTCTGTGATGACGTTGCTGCGTAAACGTCGTACATGGCTGACTACCAGGATATGCAGGCCTGACGGCTGTTCCGAGGCTTGGAGTGGTGGCTGCTCGTATTCAATAATCAAAGGACGCGGTATCGCCCTTGATGTCGATCGCCAAGCGAAGCCCAGACGATCTGACGAGGCTGTTATGAGCTTAGCTAATTAGATGTGGGAGCAATTTGGATGAGAGGAATGCAAGGAGACATGTGAAGAAGACGGAAACGCTGATAAAGCGGATTTGTGCGGCGGGAGACAATTGTCGATCAAATGACACACGGTGTCAAAGCAGTTTCGCTGTTAGTGACATGAATGACACGAATGACGTGCTATCTATCAGTCGTCGACACCGAAATCTCCGCCGTCACCTTGTTGCGGACATTGTATGTGGCTCCCCGTGGGATAACCCTTGCTTCTGGATCGAGTGCCTGGCTGTCAGTGCTGCGCAGCGTGGGCCAGAATGAATCTTAAACTCCAGCGCGGACTGCGCATTGCGGTCCTCGAGTGCGACACGCCGTTGCCAGAGACGAAGAAAAGATTCGAGGGGTATGGTGGTGTATTTGAATTCTTGCTCAGGTCAGGGGCAAAAGCATTAAATCGACCGGACTTGGACCCAGAGAGCGGCCTGGAGTTTTCGTTCTGGCAGGTTGAATTGGATCCTGACAAGTACCCGGATCCCGGGGACATTGATGCCATTCTTATCACCGGCTCAAGTGAGTGGTATTGTCCTTGTTGGCGGATGAGCGATTTCGGCCCATGGACACGGCATGCGACAGGGAGATGTGTCAACACTGTCTTTGTACAGATTGACAAGTGACGGCTGGACGTACTGTGCGCAGAACAACAGCTAACACCGATACCCGAGTATAGAGCACGACTCGTTCGCTGATACACCATGGATCAACAAGCTCGTCGATTACACAGCAAAGATCTTGTCAGAAACGAATGTACGAGTAATAGGCGTTTGCTTCGGGCACCAGATCGTCGGCCGGGCACTGAAGGCAAAGGTCGGACGGAACCCTGATGGCTGGGAGGCGGCAGTAAACGATGTCCAGCTGTCTGAGAGAGGGAAAGAGTTGTTTGGCGTCGACAAGCTGGTAAGTTTCTGTGCAGATTGGGCTGGCCACGAGGTTCCTGACTGTTTCACAGCGAATACACCAGATGCATCGCGATTGCGTCTTCTATTACCCCGAAGGCGTCGAAGAACTAGGCTCCTCTCCGGTCTGCAAGGTCCAAGGCATGTATTCGCCGAGACGACTCATGACCACGCAAGGGCACCCCGAGTTCAACCGGGAAATCATGACCGAGATCATTGACACCCGGCACGCGACTGGTATCTTCGACGACAAGGCTTACAAGGAACATATGGGCAAAGTAGACCAGCCGCATGACGGCCTGATTGTCAGTCAAGCGTTTTTGAAGTTCTTGTTGGAGCCATAGTAGGCTGTCCAGGGCATTTTCCGGGAATCTGATTTGTACGGCGGGAATCGACCACTTCAAGCACGTTTGCATCGCCGATAGACGTAGGGCGCTCTTGGATATAGAAACATGAGCTTCTACAAGGGTTCGGGCCAAGTTCGTGCCGTGGACTTGCCGTTACACAGCCCGTCGATGCGCAGAAGGCCTGCCACACTCATGTTCACGGCGTACTGTCCACATTACAGCCTATGAGACCATCCTGTCAGCATCCGCTGCACCAGCAGGTATCCTACCCTCAGCCAAGTCCTTTTCGATTCTTTCAATCTCCTGGAAGCTTTTGGCGTTTTGAATCATGTGTTCCACCCTCCTCTTTTCCGACTCGGTCAACTTCGTCCGGACGCCTTTCTGGGAACGGGCAGCCTCGCCGTTGGCACCGACCGACGAAACGTCGAATGTCCGACTCTTCACCCCCTTGATCTTCGCCGCCAACTCTGTGGGTGCTTCCGCTGTGCCAAACAGTTCCTGCGTCTGTTTTCTCTCCACGTCCTTCACTTTCTGAAAATCGAGGAAACGAAGTGATGGTATTGACCATATCAGGTAGAGTCTGTAATGCTAAAGGCCAAACGTTAGCCTCTTGTCCATCACAAGTCTAGGCTACACTCACCTCCTTCTTCGTTACCGGATTTTCCAGAAGACTCAAATGAGTCAACGCTCCGCAGCCGCTCAACCCCTCCAGATCAGCCAACTCCCTGACATGGTTGTTCGTCAAGACCAGGGTGGTGAGATTCGGCAACTGTTCCGCTATTCTCTTATCCACATTCTGTATTCGATTCCGCGCGCACAGCAACGTGTTTAATCGTGGGGACAGGGGGAAGTTGGTGAGGGTGGTAACGTCGTTGTCAGTAAAATCGATGGCATCCTGCGAGCCTGCGACACCCAGGTTTTCGATGGTAGGAATTTTATGGCCTGTAAGATCCGCAAAAAGACAGGATGTGTGGTCAACTATGCCCTTGAATCAAAGTGTAGCATCTGCTCTT
The DNA here is from genome assembly GCF_000365165.1 of Cladophialophora carrionii CBS 160.54. Classification (NCBI taxonomy): domain Eukaryota; kingdom Fungi; phylum Ascomycota; class Eurotiomycetes; order Chaetothyriales; family Herpotrichiellaceae; genus Cladophialophora; species Cladophialophora carrionii. The sequence goes on from NW_008481831.1 coordinate 846,895, forward strand.
CTCAGACATACCTCGGAGGTCAAGTTCCCGTTCCTTCAGTGGGTTTAGGTAGGAGAGGGAGTTGTGGATGAGCTCAGCCGTGAGCCTCATGGCTGGAAATACCGGCGATCGTGATACTGTGTTGTTTTCTACCTCAGCACCATGCAAGATACATGTCCGGGTGGTCGTGTGCAGAGAAGTTGCGTTGACATGGATTCACAATAATTTTGCGACTGAGATGTAATTGGCTGACGACGCGCAGCCTCGTCGTCCAGAGTTGTGCCTGCCAAGGCTGCGGCTTTCAACTATCCTTGAATCTTCTCCGTCTTTGCCCTTCCTCTAGTAAGTTTTCCCTGATGTCTACTCACGAGAGCTCAGCTAGATATGCTGGTGATTGCTTCTGAGCCATAAGCCATTATCGAACCTTTGGCTTTTCGAACCATGGTAGCCCTATTGCCTTGAAACTGCTCTTAGCCTATTATGCGTAGTTTTCCCGAATCTCACGGGTAATGACCGCATTTTCATCCTGGTATTTCCCTCGTCTCCGAAGAGGCCTTGAAGTCCTGTGAACACCTTAACGTCGATGTCTTGATACGAGATATCCGTGTTCAAGGTAAAGCCACCATCGAATGTGACACTTCAAGTGCATTTGAGGCTGACATACTAATCCTCCCACTTGCGTCTTGGCACAGAGGAAAACTCAGCCATGACCGTCTTTGATAATGGGGACTGATTCCAGGAAACGGTTTCCCCTACTTTCGAAAATTCAAATCTGCGAAGAGCATGCTTGGATAAAATGATTGAACCCTGAGGAGAGTGGGTATCCATGAGGTGTATTTCACCACGGAGACTTAAAGCACGGCACCGATCTGTTCGCGGAGCATTAACCCCGTTCGAGTCATTGACGACCACTCCTACCGTCGTACAGTATGCTCCCAGGGCGAAGCATGACAGTTCGACCAGCTAGCTTGGGTCAATTGTCTATCACAACATGAGAATTCGTCATCGCTCAGAAGATCAACCACGTGGTGCGCCTTCCGCGAGCGATCGCTGGGTCTGAGTGTCTCCAGTCGGGCCTTCTCCAGCGAACTCGCCCGCAGCGGTATTTGCACCGACAGCGCCTCCGCCTTCGTCAGAAGATCCTAACCCCTTCAGCGGATCAGACGTTCTTGATGTTTCGCTGGAAGATGTCGCTTTGTCATGGTTGGATGTCTGGTATCGAAGAGCGTCAGATAGTGGCTACTGAAAACAAATAAAATTTCGACCTAGCCTAGGTAGAAAACATGACGGTCACGAATTGCATCTGGCTTATTAAATGGGCCTTCTGGGTGCCTTTGGTCACATGTGCAGCTGATATAAAGGGTCTCGCGGGATAAATAAATCGCTTTGGCTGTGCATTACTTGCCTTTTGGCCGCCACCGCCGTCTGCACCCCCTAGATATCGTTCTCCCACATTGCTACTATGCTCCCCTGACGAGCTCTGACCTGGCGGGTTGTCTCTTTTGCCCTCTTGGCTCGTGAGTGATGACATTGTTGTTCAGCAACTAAGATCTGTTCGATATGTTATGGAAATATTTCGCCGGCGTGTAATGATACTAAGGGGTGAGGGGGATAACAGATATCATGTAACAGCTTGCGATAGATGTCAATCGTCCAGTCAAGAACCGCACATGATAGACTACGTCAGAGTTCGCTCCCCAAGCGACATACGTCAACTGTGGGTAGGGGTCGGCAAGTCTGGGCAGATCGTACGAGGTAGGCTGCCTGAATGCTCTCCGGATCCATATATGCACGGAACGTGCATTACTCGTGGCTACGGAGTTCGTTGAAGCGGCGAATTGCGGATGTCATCTCCAGCCTAGTTATTCGACAAAGGAGACAGCCATTCTTCGATCGAGGAAATAGACGCGGACAAGGCCGAATGTGACGCAGGACCCCCATCCACGAGGCTGCGCGAGGCTGAGGTTCTCGCTGACATAAGCCGTGACGTGCATCTGGTGGGTGGGTGCATCGTAAAACATGGGGCACCTTCTCCAAGTCCTCGGTAAGTTCGAGTGTTGAGAGGTGCAGTCACTCGTCAGTCACTCGTTCGCTGGCACGTCGCGCCCATCCAGCCCTCTACGACTTGCGAATTGTCGGTCCCCCTCAATGGTTGACATTGTCCGCCCTGAGGGCGAGGGCGCCTCCCAAGATGAGTCGACCGATCACAGCATCCTCACGCGAATGCAGCGTTTCCGCGCCAATCCTTTCAACTTTGCCCACGAGATTTCACTCTTCGTTCGAGGCGTCGGATGGCGTGCATACGACAGACCCATCGGACAGCCTGTTTTCTATTCTGGCTACACGGCCAAGATCAAAGCGGCCACAATGTCCTCTCCACTTCTGCGACAGAAAGTGGTCGATTTGACAGAGCAACGCTTGAAGGTCGAGGAAAAAGAACACCTGCTTGACAGGGCAAGCCCGACATACCTCTCCGATCGGGAGAGACGAAGGCATGAGATCACATCGCAACTGTTGGAGATTACGGCCGATATGTTGGATAAAATGGTCTGCAAAATGGAGAGCAAGCCCTACATTCGTGCAGCTTTCTACGGAGCCACCCAACTGCTCACCCGAGCATACAGCGCAATTCATGTCTCAGAGTCGGAGGTCAAAAGATTGCGAGACGTTGCAACGCTAGCAGCCAAACAGAATCAGTCTATTATTTTCCTACCCCGCCATACGAGCCATGTCGACTATGTCACTTTGCAGTTGGTCTGCTATCGTCTAGGTCTCACGCTACCAGTCGTCGTAGCGGGCGACAACCTCAACATCCCGATCCTTGGCAGTTTTCTCCAAAGCTGTGGCGCCATGTGGATTAGGAGAAGTTTTGCAAATGACCAGCTATACACAACTTTGGTTCAAGCCTACCTCGATTCCATGCTCCAGCAAGGGTATAATCTAGAGTGCTTTATTGAGGGAGGCAGGAGTCGCACTGGGAAGCTCCTGGGCCCGAAATTTGGATTCCTCAGCTTCATCCTTGACTCCATACTCTCGGGCCGAACGGAGGATGCTTGGATATGCCCGGTCTCTCTGCAGTACGACAAGGTTATAGAGGTTGACTCCTACGTCAACGAGTTGCTTGGGAAGCCGAAACGGAAAGAGAATCTCGCAGACCTAATCTCAGCATCCTCCGTGTTGTCGTTGAATCTTGGCCGCATCGACTGCAGATTTCATGAACCGTGGAGTCTCAAGGACTTCATCAAAGTGCAACAGGCACGGCAAGCCCTTGATACGGGTGTCTTCCAGGATGCGACTAGCAGAACCCGGCTGCTTCGAACTCTCGGTTACCGGGTACTTTCTGATATTAACGCGGCTTCAGTCGTCATGCCCACTGCCTTGGTCGGGACTGTTCTGCTTACGATTCGTGGACGCGGCATTGGGAAGTCCGAGCTCATAAGGCGGGTCGACTGGCTCGCCAAAAGGATCAAGTTGAAAGGCGGGAAGGTCGCGGACTTCAAGGGAATGAGCACGTCATATGTAGCTGAACGAGCTTTGGACGTACTGGGTCCAAAGCTCGTCGGCACTGTGGACGGCCTGGCCGAAGAGACATATTACGCGGTTGATCGTTTTCAGCTCTCGTTCTACAGGAACATGACCATCCACCTCTTCATCTCTGAGGCCCTCATCGCGGCTGCCTTGTACAGCAAGGTCAAGCAAGGGGGAGGGAGTGCCAATGAGCGCATGAGTGAGGCTGAATTGATCGACAAAGTCACCTTTCTTTCCCAGCTCTTCAGAGGCGAATTTATCTTCCCGGCTGGACAGGGTTTACAATATAACCTCGAGGAAGCCATGCATGGCCTGGTACGAGACGACGTCTTAGCTGCAACTGAGAGCGGTGAGACAATGATCGGCTTGTCAGATGCAGAGCGGAGGTCAGGCCGAGAGAATTATGACCTGTATTGCTTCCTTATCTGGCCTTTCGTCGACGCCGCATGGCTGGGGGCAGTGTCCTTACTGGCTTTGGCACCCCCAGCTGGGTCGTCTGCTGGTTGGATCGAGATGCAAAAGGCTCAAGATATGGCGCAGCTTGCCGGTCGTACCCTGTACCATCAAGGTGATTTGTCTTATTTTGAGGCGGTCAACAAAGAAGCCCTCAAAAATGCCTACAGCCGATTCCAGGAGGAAGGAATTATTCAGGTTGCAAAGGCTCCGGACGCGAGGAACAAGTCCACAGTCCGACTGGCTCCCGAGTGGACGCCCGAAAGGGATGCCTCTTCGGGCGAATTGAGGCCATCGGGACGCCTGTGGGACTTCATCGAGAAGATTGCACAGTATCGGCGTGAAGGTAAGAACAGACGCGACGAAGCAGCTGTCTCAATACGTGTGCTTTCTCTGGCCGCAAGGCTCAATCAGCAGATATTCGTTGACGACAAGCATACCTTAATTCAGTCTCAGCCGGACCCGGTGAAGGAGCACAGACGACGGTCGAGACTATGATTTCCATGTGGCCACTCTCGGCTCAAGAATCCCTGCTCTCTGAACATAATCGGCATCGCATAGCTTCCTGCTTTGTTTCAAAGGCTTGTGCAGAGTATGGACTCTGGTCAAAGGACCACGAGGAGGAGGGCCAGAGCTTGTCGCAGCTGGGAGAAACCTCGAGATTGCGATAACTTTGGTGATGTCGGAGAGAAACCTTCCTCCACATTCCGCCCTGCTCACCCGCCTCCGACTAACCCTCCACCGGTACTACTGTGTATATCGTGTACCAGAGTACTGGGTACAACCCGCCAATCTGGGCAGGGATCCAATCTGCGATAGTGTTCAAGACCGTCTTCCACTGCTGGGGCTGTGAGGGTCTGCACGAGCAAATAGTTAAGGTTCCCCACGTGGGTTGCTATTTACCTTCGGTACCGAGGCTACTTCCTCCCTGGACTCCTGCCAGCCTCGATGGAGGATACAGAGGATATGCTTCACCTTCTGTGGCGACTAGTCCTCTCAGGGGACGGTTCGGATATATACATGCCCTGAAGGAATACCACTTGCTGCCAGCCCTGAGCATGAACTGCTGAGAGAGCACGGACTACGGGGCACCTCTGGCAACGCAGCCTTTGGTCAGCATTGAGATCCTGCTTCCTCGGCTCGGCTCAAAGCCAAGATGATCTGCTAACGCGATCAGTCCCACGCACCAGAGCCTCGACAGTATTATAGCGTTTCGCGCCGCGCAAACACCTAAAAGACTCGGACATTGAAGAATGGCCGCACACCTCCAGGTTGGTTTAATACACACTAATCTGCGGGGCCAATCTATTGGGAACCAGCCGGCCGACATACCTAAAGGACATAGACAGGGCGTCGCCACGGTTGGCACGGCACATTCCCGTTGGACAAGCGTTGTAAGACGTCTTGGCAATGCGTCCGGCAAGTCAGTCTTATGGAGCTTCCGCCCTTATTTTCTTGGTATTCGTGAGGAGTCGTATATCCACGAATTGGATTGCACGAAGTTCAAGAGAAGCTCCTCAGCCAAGGATGTGTGCCACATAGTAGCCTCTTGCCCTTTCAGGGTTCTGATATACATCCAATGTTGTCGCTTCCCCAGGATGGACCCCAGGTACATGCGCACCAACCTCCAAATGCCCCATATTGTGGGGAAGATGCGTACATCCACATTGGACCCAACCTCGGGCGCAACAGGGCAATGGCTATAAGTGTGTGAAGATCGCCCTTTTCGCAGCGTCGAAAGACTGCTGGAGGACTCTTCTTTGTGCAGATTCAGGGCGAGCAGTACTACCTGTAGATCGCCAGCTCAGCTTCAGAAGAGACAACCATGGGTATCAGTGAGGAGAGAAAGACGCCTATCAGGGCAAACCTGAAATGTCTTCTTATATGCCTAGCTGTATCGATGGCAAATTGCCAATATGGCTTTGATACAGCAACTGTGGGCGGTGAGTCTCCTCATGTGGACAGCGACCATCGCAGGAATCCATGCAGGCCTAATTCAGAGTTATAGGCTTTCAAGCAATGATCGGGTTCCTGGAGATCTTCGGCTATAGGAATCCAGAGTCGGCGAGCGGATGGAGTATCCATACGCAAACGCAACAATTGATGACGTCCCTCATCAACGTCGGCACAATTGTCGGCGTGTTCATCACAGCGCCATTTGCAAAATATTTCGGCCGTCGAGAAGGCATTTGGGTGGCCTCCTTGATCAACTTCATCGCTGCCGGAGTTCAGGTCGGAACAACAAATATCGGTGGATTGTATGCTGGCAGAGCACTGATCGGTCTGGCCAATGGCTACTTCATCACCTTCGCCAATATCTATGTTGCTGAAGTGGCGCCTGCACATATGCGAGGCCTTCTCGTCTCGTTTTTCGGTGTCTGGGTCAACATCGGTTCCGTGCTGGGAGCTGTTGCAGACAACTACTCCAAACAGCATCTCAACAAATTGTGCTACCAGATTCCACTGGCGAGCATGTTTGCCGTGCCTGCGCTGTTGAGTGTGTTTATGTTCTTCGTCCCGGAGTCACCCAGGTACGTCGTCGGCGAAAGCACATGCTTCTGGGAGACGCACGACTGACAGCGCGCTAGATGGCTACTCTTCCACAACAGACCTGAACAAGCCAGACGCGCTCTCGATCGGCTCCGCGGCAGTTCTCTTACCCCCGAATTCCTCAACGAGGAGTACGTCGAGATGGCTCGCGGTATCGAAGAAGAGAAAGAACTCGCCTCGTCGGCTTCTTACCTCGACATGTTCAAGGGCTCCGACCGACGAAGGACAATCATCTGCCTCGGCACCGTCATGTCCCATTCGGCCGCCGGACTATGGCTGATCATCGGGTATGGTACCTTCTTCTTCCAGATCGCTGGTGTGGACAAACCATTCGAGGCTTCGATCATTTCGACCTGTGGTAGCTTTGCCGGCGTGCTCATCGGCCTGTATTTCACCACCAAGGTCATTGGACGGAGAACGTCGATGCTCTTTGGCTCGGCGATGGCGTCTCTGTGCATGCTGGCCATCGGTGTTGCATATGTCACGGGCGGAACCTCGAAACCCGCCGGCTCGGCCATTGTCGCGTTCATGGTTCTCTACGGCTTCTTCTACAACGGGTTCTCCGGCACACTGAGTTGGCCAGTCGCAACTGAGGTCTGCAGCTCCAGACTGCGAGTATTGACCATCGGCGTGTGCACGGGCATCAACTACTTCTTCAACTGTACGTCGTTTCTCGTCCTGCGCGCGAGGATGATGACGACTGACTAATTGACCTTGCAGGGCTCACCAGCTACACCGCACCATATTTCATCAACCCAGACGAACTCAACTGGGGTGGCAAGTATGCGTTTGTCTGGGCAGGTTCGAACTTTTGCGTGTTCCGTACGTTGCAGCCAACTCTCCATTCGGGGACCCCGTCTCCTCTCTAGCCCACGTTCCGAGCCGATATGCTGACTATTGGCAACGTTAGTGTTCTTCTTCTTCCTGCTCCCCGAAATGAAAGACCGGACGCTCGAAGAACTGGACGAACTCTTCCAAAATAACGTCTCTGTGCGCAACTTTAAGAAATACCAGTGCGTCAGTTCTGAGCGGGCCAAGGAGGTGGCATTGAAGGATGCCGGCCTCGAGGGCAAGCACCACGTGGTGGTCGAGACGGTAGAAGACACAAGTGCGAGCAAAGTGTAGAAAGAAGTAGACACGGCTTGCGAGGGGATGGACTTTAAGAGAGAGCAGCGTACGACAGTGTCAGTGATCGTGAGCTGATGGGCCAGGCTGTGGGTCCGTGGTTACCAACATGACTGTCCTCGGGAAATATATGGTCCATACATATGGACGGCATTGACCTTGATGCTATGTACGTACGGCATGATAATATCAAGTTGCACGACTCTCCGTTCTCAAGAAAGGGCGCCTGTTATCCACCTCTTTAGGCTGCCCACCATCGCCGGGGCCCCGCTTCCCTGTGCAAGTGCAAGTGCAAGTGGCTTCTGCACCGAGGACTTTCTGCACCACTCCACCGCTCCACTGCTCATCTCAGCCACTTGCGTTACAGTACAGTACAGTACAGAACAGGATTCACCAGGACTACCTAGGTAATTTAACGCATGATTGACTCGCACCAGTGGTGTCAGCGTCGAGGCCCATCAGCCGTCGATCATCCCGTTCACATGGTATGGGGGGTTCGGACTGTGGAACTCATAACAGTAAGAGCCTGGAACGCAGAACTACTACATAGACAACCTGGAACCTCCGTTCGCGAGGGAAACCGTGCTTATACGTTTTCACGTCTCCGCCGCTCCGTCTCCGCCGCTCCGTCTCCAAACTACTGTACCTTACTAAGCCATCGCGTCTTTGGCCATCCCTTGCACTACCTGAGACTGGCTCTGAGCTTGAGCGGATTCACCAGATTCACCGTACTGCCCCCCGCTGCGCTCAAACTGGTACAGTGGCTCGAGACGCTCCCCGCGGTTGAAGAGAAGATATCGTCTGATTGCCCACGGGAGGACCTGCAACCCCCGATCAGCAAATGCTGGCGTCACATGGCATGACATGGCGAGCAGAGCATCAGACGTACCTTTGTGATCTGGTAGCTGATGAACCGGCGCGTTGGCACGGCAAAGACGTAGTCGAGTTCTTCTAGCGTGTAACCGCTCGTGTCGGGGACGAAGAGGAACATCAAGATGAAGACGCACACGTTCATGCCGCTAAGGGGTAGAGCGTGGGGGTGGTTCGTCAGTCAGGTATCATGGGCCCGTCTCGTTTGCTTGTGTTTGCAGAGGTGTAAAAGGGGGAAGGGGAAGGGAAGGGAAGGGAATATTCAGGTCAGTCCGGCTCAAAGTAGCTTACGCGTAGAAACCAAAGGCGCCAGTCGGAGTGAATGTGCTCAACATCAACGGGAACGTCAGTGATAGAGCCGACGACAAGGCAAAAGTGGCGGATACGGCCCAGCTGTTGCCGATTTCGCGATGGGACAGCGGGAACGCTTCCGCCGAGTATACGAACGCGACGGGTCCTGTCAAGTCACGCCGACGGTTAGCTGCGCTGACGACTAGAGGCTGAAGTGTCACCTACCCTGACCGACGGAGTAGAGGGCCGTGAACACATAGATGAAGAAGGCAATCATGCCGACGTGCGCCCTGCTGGACTCGGGAATGTAGAAGCAGAAGCCTGCGGCGAGCAATGTCCACGCCATGTGTGGGAACGTCGAGAGCAGCAGAGATCTACGCAGCTGTCAACGGGATGGAGTGGCTCGGGCTTTCCAACATGTGAGGTGGGTATGTCCTTACCGTCGCCCAATCCTATCGATGAGAAAAATCGCCGGGATGGCAAACGCGAAGTTGACAATCCCATACCCGAGAGAGGTAAGGAGCGCGGTGTGCTCAGAAGCGCCGGCTTGGACGAACACCGTTGAGGAGTAGAAGGCGATGATGTTCATGCCTGGGTCGCGGAAGAATAGCATTGCCATCAGCCAGGTTCGATACTGATGTTCCTGTCCAAACCCCAGGTGAGCAGACGACAAGACTTACCGCAGAATTGTTGGCCCATGAAAACAACCAAAGCGGCAACAAGACTTCTTCGGATGCGAGGAACGGTGACGAGTTCGCAAAGTCGAGTGGCATAGGTCGACCCAGCTGCCATCTCGTACTCGATGACGAGTTGAGCATGGACATAGTACAGATCACGCGCGGCCTGGATCCTGTGTCGTCGGAGGCGGCATAGCGACTCAAACGCCTTGCGATAGCGATTCTTTTTCATCAGCCAGCGAGGGGATTCTGAGCGTCCGGGTCAGTGGTTTCATCAGGAGACAGGATTGCCAAGGGCCCTTCCTTACCTGGGCAGAAGTAGACAAGGAGCGCAAGCGGGACTGCTGGGATGAAGGCCGAGCCTATCTGCAGTCTCCAAGCAATCTTGCCCACTCGGTAGACCACAAGATTGGCAGCGAAGCCCAGGAAGATTCCAAAGGCAGTCCACATTTGCCAGCCCATGACCAGGGCACCTCGGATGACGGCGGGTGAATTCTCCGCCGCGTACATGGGGATCGTGGCGGCTACAAGAGCAGACGTCAGTCTAAGTCTACTTTGTTCCCGGGACGGCATCTGCACAATGACCGAGGCCTCACCTTTCAGGCCCATGCCAAAGCCCATCAGAAGTCTTGTCACAAGCAATTGATGCCAATTTTGGGACAGGGCACCGCCAATCGGTGTGAAGATGCAGAATATGGCGGCCATAAAGGTCGCTCCGCGGCGTCCCATCAGGTAGTTGACAGGGTCGGACAGCCAGCATCCGCTTCACTTTCATTAGAAACGCCCAAATTGACAACGAACGGGAGTACCGGGCGGATGTATGGACTTACAAAACGGCGGAAGATATGTACGGGATGGCATTCACCAGACCGATTAGCCAGTTATCCCTGTTGGATCCCGAGGCGATGCCAAATTCGACAGGAAATGTCAAGTTCGCTCCGTTGGAACCAGTTTGATCCCAGCCCCTGTTTGGCGTGTGAGCCGTCTTGTCTCGGCGGTCTGGAATGGGGGAAAGTCATACTGTACCGCAGCCCCGATAGAGCAGACAAACACGGTAACATATAGAGCCAACGGGTGCTTCCATTTGTGCGCGATCTCGTATTGAAGGCTCTCAAGTTCGTCGGAATCGAGTTCTTCAATTTCTGCGAACGGCACGCTGGCTTGTGCCACGCACGCACCCTTCTGCAGGAGGGGAAGGATGTCGAGAAGGTCCTTTTCCGCAGCGAAACGCTCGACTGCCTGCATCAGGTCGTGCTTCGCAATGCCGGCCAGTGGGTTGACTAGTCTGCAAGGATGGTCAGCTGGATGGTTTTGTCACATACTGGATGGGTGTCGCTGTACTTGGTCGTGTTGGCCTCCTTGTCAGAGCCAATGGCAATACGTCCTCCTGTGACAGCATCGCACACTTCCTCGTGGCAGGCATATGCCCCTTGTTCGATCGCGAGCTTTTCGGTCATGATGCGTTCAGGCTTCAAGCAAAGGGGAGAAGTGCCTGAGAAAGGGAGCAGAGCACGAGGATGAGCTTCAAGACGGGGGAACCCACTCTTATTATGCTTACCTGGCTGATAACCTCCTGAGTCCCAAGACAATCAACTCCATCCCGACGAGTCGGGCCAGACCCCACGGGGAAATTGACCTGCACCTGGGGTTGGACGCCGCCCGACCAAGAGCGACTGTCTCCGACCTTCGATGTATCGAAGGCCAAGACTTCTCCTCGTAAAGAAGCTCTAATCAAAATGAGCTGACCCTGATTCTAGCCAACGGCCATAAGGTCCGTCCGCCAAATTCCCGGAGATTTGTGCTACTCCGGCTAAGGAACCTAGATCCTCCAACACAACGACATGTATATGGTGTACACATCCGTGGTAACAAGTGTTAGCGCAAGATGTAGCAGTATGCACAATTGCGCGGGCAGGTTGGCGGCGGGCATGTCGACCGCCGAAGCCGCCTGCGGCAGAGCCAGGACAAAGCCACGAGTGAGATGAGCCTGAAAAGAATCATAACAGCTGCGGCTAACTTGCTAGTCCGCGAGAGGCAAGTGTCTGAGTTATGCCCTGTAGATGTTTGCTGGTATTTAGCGGCGGCATGCTGGCGGCCTAGGAAGCCTTGCCTTCTGAGGAGCCGGTCCGTGTTGTAAACCTCATGTGTGAGTGCCGTCAGAAGCTTCTCACATTCTGATTCTTGCGAGCGGCGTTTTGTCCGCCACCGCCGCCGCCAAGCCTCTTCTGGACAGGCGGCCGGAGCCCGGATAAACATCTGATTCGTTTGATCGTCCAATGCCGCCGTCTTGCTTCGTATTCCTCACGACGTCCAATCTGTATCGAAGGAGCTGCTCCTCACCCGTCAGGCCGATGCGTCTCTCGTCCTCTCGTCCTCTCTTCCTCTCTGATTCAGAAGACTTCTCAATGAGAAGACTGGTTTGTTGTTCTATCAGCCCGAGCACCGATTCATGTCTCTCGTCGAATTTAAAGCCGTCAAGCCTGTCCACGGCAGTCTAGACCAGCAGAGCGAATACTCGTGTCCAGAGTTTCAAGTCGCGGGGCTAAACCTTAGCTAAACAGGTAGATTCCAGCATGGCTCTCGCGGCCCTTCCACAGCCTCTTGTCCGTGTGCTTTTTGTCGGCGCAGTATGCAATCATTCAATCCATCAGTCAGCCTTTGTACCCCGATCCTAGGCCTTGAGGCTAAGACGTCGTCTATCTCTCGCAGGGCAACATCACTTTCGGCAACGACAACGTGCTATGGAACCATTCTCTCCGCATCGAGAAATTGCTACGCACGCGCCTCGAAGTCATCGCAGTCATTGACCCCTCCGTCGAGCGCGTGAGCCAAGTGCTTCTCCAGAAACGAGCCGCTGCCGCAGCGCCCTGCTATGCCACCACCAAGCACTTTCTCACCGTGCAGGAGGCGAAGGAGCATTTGACCCACGGCATGCTCGCCCACCCGGATCTCATCGTCCTCGCGACTCCGCCTCACTATCGCGGAACGATGCACCTCGGGCGGGACCTCGAAGCACAAATCATCGAGACTTTTGGCTCGGCGCCTCGCCTCTTCTGCGAGAAGCCGCTCTCGACCGCTCGGCCGGCTGAAGTCTGGCCCGTCGCGACATTCCTCCGGGACGCGGGCAACATCGTCTCAGTGGGCTACATGCTTCGGTACCTGAAAGTGGTGCAGCACGCAATGGCAGTCCTACGGGAAAACAACGTCGCCGTCATGGCCGTGACCGCGCGCTATACCATGGCATATTCAAAGGTGAGGAAGCTGGACTGGTGGAACAAAGCCAAACAGTGTGGCCCCATTGTCGAGCAGGCAACCCACTTCTGCGATCTCTGCCGATACCTCGGTGGGGAGGTGGATCTCGACTCGGTGAGAGCGTGTGCGCTGGAGCACGATGAGCCCGCGGGGACGCTGTCGAGCATGGCAGTGGATGACTCGCAGATCCCGAGGGACGACCGCATCCCGCGCGCGACGGCGGCATTCTGGTACGTCACGCGATGCCACGACCTTTCCAAGACCCAACTGCTTCCTTACATGGTCGCTTGTTGGATTCTGATTCTTTTAGGTATCGCATCGCACTGGCATGGCTGGAGGCTAAGGATATTTTCACACAGGAAATATCGAACCGGCGCTGTGGGCTCCCTCGTCCACACAGTCACGCTTCACGGGATCAACTACTCGAACGAGATCGTCATTGGTGGAGACGGATTCCAGATCCGTCTTGTTGATCTCTACGGCAGCAGTCCGACGCTCTATGTGCGGTGAGTCAACCCACCGTTAATCAACATGAACTCCCCCATTACCGTAGCTTACCTCAGACATTGAGCACGGCCACTCGTGAGGATTGACTTGGCGGAATCTGATTCACGAACATACTGATACTTGCGGCTGCTCTATGGTAGAACGCCGGCGTCCGAGCACGAAGACTCCTTCTCCTATGCAAACGACGACCCTTTCTACACGGAATTCGCGGCTCTTCTGGAGCCCCACGGCGTGTTCCCTTCACAACGAAATGCGTCCAATCCAGAGGGAACCCACGACCGAGAAAGCTTGTCCTCGTGCCCGCCTGCGGGGATCCTGTCCTCTTATGAAGACGCGTGCAAGACACATGAGTTCACGTGGCGCATCCGGGACGAGAGCGAAAAGTCCAGCGCACAATGAGCCAACCGCTGTCTGCGGGGGGAGGACCTCATTCTTGAAGTGACAGCTAGACAGGACACACGACACTCACGGCGTGTAGTGTGTGCTTCGATGATACTACCGATGAGTCTAAGAAACACGACATTGTTATGCCGGGTGTAACGGGCGTTTATCGGATTTTCAACTTTTGCCTAGGAGTCTACATAGACAAGTAGAATTATCTTGATCTCAACTCTGGCCTAGGGAGTCTATATAGACAAGTACAACTATCTTGATCTCAAATATACCCCTAGATGCATTGCGGCATGAAAATCAACGTGGCCGCACTTCCCTGGGGTCCACAGGTTCCCATGTTCCCCCAACACGAAGTGGCAACTCGCCACCGCCCGGGGCCAGGAGGAGTGTACTCGTACTGGCACTCACCACCACCACCAATCTCACCAAGCCGTGTAACCCCCGTCGACCAGTAAATCCGCGCCCGTCACGTAGGCACTGGCTTCGGAGAGCAAGAAAATAACGGGCCCCCTGTAATCCTCGGGCTCGGACAGCCTCTTCAACATGCTCTCCTCGGTCCAGATGCGTTCGTTGTCCGTTCCCGCGAGCACGTCGGCCGTCATCGGCGTTCGGATCACGCCGGGACTGATGGAATTGACGCGGATAGGAGGCGGGCAGCCACCACCGCCGCCGCCGCCGCCATTCCCGCCGGACTGGGGACATCCCCATTCCGAGGCCAGGTTTCGGGTCAGCTGGTGCACGCCGGCTTTGGAGGCCGCGTAGGCTGCGTTTGGTGTGCCCTGTGTGCGCGCCCGGTATGGGGAGTCAGATTGCGTGTGTAACTTCAGTAATCCAACTCGTTTTCCACACCGCAACTCAGTATTCGTGGACCATCATACACAACAACAACATGACGTTCAACGCATTTCAACACATGGCAATATACACGCACCTTGTTGACCACATATCCGCTCATACTCGCGATCAGGACAAAACTCGCCGAGAGCCCGCCGTTCTTCTGCCGCTGGACCAGCGCGGCGGCGGCTTGGGCGCAGATCAACGTGCCGATCAAGTTGACTTCGACAATCTGCTTCGCCTCGTTGATGGGGAAGCTGATCGAAGGCCCCGTCCAGCCGATGGCCGCGCAGTGGACCAGTCCGCGCAGAGGGTACCGCGCACGCGAGACCGCCGTCTCGAAACCCGAGAGTGTGGATTCCAGGTTGGAAATGTCGCATTGCTGGTATGTCAGGAGGACGTTGTTTTCCTGGGCTACTCTTTGGATGTCTTGAAGTCCGCATCAAGAAATCAGCGTCAGCCTCGTTTGGGGGAGTGAAGCACATGGGGGTGTGGGGAGGACAGGACAGGAAATTGGGGGATCAAGCATGCGTGTGTGCGTTCATGCGTACCTTTGTGGGCAGAGCTTGCCGCCTCGTGGCGGTCCACGGCGATGACGTCGGCGCCGGATTGCAAGATCGCTTTCACCACTGTGAGGCCCATCCCGCCGGAGGCACCGGTCACTAAGAAGAGAAGTGGAACGTGAGTGTCGACGCCATGCGAGTTGGGAGAGTAGAAGAAGAGACCAGGATGGCAGAGGTCGGCCCAGGGTGCGGTTCTTGTTTCTGACATACCGATGATGGTCCTGCTGTGAAGGGAGAACAGGTCCCTGGCGTTGACCTCTGTCGGGGCATCGGTATGGTGGCCATTCGTGGCGGCCTCGCCCAAAGGTTCGGTCGATATCATGATGTCGGGTGAGCGTACAAGTCAAATCGACCAGATAGTACGCGTCGAGGTAGAGGTGATGAGCAGTGCTTTTGAGGTGTTGATTGGGATTTGGTACGGGACACTCATTTTCAGAGTCGGGACGTTGCACCCATCTGACAGCGCATTGTCGAGGTGGGCTTGATCATCACCAGCTCTGGAGACACATCCCTCGGAGAGAGGTCCTAGGCAATCCGTCTTCAACGGTCATAGCCGATAGATGGCCCGTTGAATTGTTCTTTCCCGCTGCATCCGCCAGCGACGGAGCGGCGGGCCGCCGACGAGGGTCAAGAACACGTAACCCTTCTCGGATGAACAACGAGCTTGGCAAGCTCCCCCGTGTTCCCTGTAACCCGTCCTTCATGCCTTGATCGCCAACGCTGCAAAGGGCAAACATTCACCTGGACCAAGAGCGACATGGCCCTTGAACGACACGCCCTCGACCCGGAATTTGGCTTAGTGCAAGACAACCGCCTCGCTCGAAACGGGAGATTCAGGCCGTGCTTCGGGTCGTCTTTCGGCGTTTTTGCGCAGTCGCTTGGTGGTGCAAGAACATAAAACACATAGTATGCTCTCTGACGCCCGCCCATATTGTGCAACCTGAGCTGTCAATCCATTCTGCACCTCGTCTGGCGAACACGGATATTGATACCATGGCAGCACGATCTCTTCTCGACCGCCTTGAGGAGCTGTGCAACGTGGATGTCGACGATGTCGACACCGAAGTCATCAAATCACTGCCTTTCACTCCGCATAATCGTGAGTCCAATCCCAAGATCCTCGCGACAGCTCTCAGCTCACCAACCGCAATCGGGCAGAGACTTCCAACCAGGCCATCATTACGAAGCGGTTGCTGGAGCCGAAGAACAAGGCGCTTCTCGAAGACCTGATAGAGAAGTATGGCAAACAAGGCTGGGAGCACGTCTATAACATGGCGGTATGTCAGCAGCAGAGCCCCGGCAACTGTAAGAAGCGCTTCCAGCACCTCGGAATTCTGACGATCCCACCTCGACATATCTCTAGGCCATTACCCTCTGCGCCCGAAACATTCCCTACCTGTCGGGTCGAGTGCTTGTTCAGACCTCCCTCCGACACGTTCACGACCGAGATGCAATTATCAAACAATGCCTGGCGTACGCCGTGGCCTTCGAACAAGCCGGCGTCTCAAGAGATCGATTCGCTATCAAGCTGCCATTCTCGGGATCTGCTGCCTCGGCGGCCCTTGAGCTCAACGCTCAAGGTATTCGCACGCTGGCTACGGCAGTCTTTTCTCTTGAACAAGCAATCGCAGCCAGCCAGTCAAACTGTCTCTTCATCAGTCCATACTACAATGGTCAGTAGAGGTGTTCGAGGTCTATCTGCACCCGTTTGTTGCTGACCTTGGCTCCAGAAATCGCGGCGCATCTGGACCCGTCACTGCGGCCCCTGGTTGAAGACCCGGCTCTCGAGGTAGCCTTTCCAACCTTGTCAAACACAGAAACAAAGTGTGCTCATTGTTCCTGCAGCATCCCATGTCAGCCCGTGTAATACACATCCTCAAGACTTACGCAGAAGCGTACGTGCGAACGGGCAAAGAGCAGCCGATTTTGGTCATCGCAAGGTTGGTCGGAGACCCATTCCAACGTCCAAATCGAATGATGAGCGACGTACTGATGCTCCAATACTGTGACAGCCACTTCAATACCGCCGAGATACTGGCCATGGCCGAGCTAGGCTGCCAACATGTGACCATACAAGCGCACAACCTCCAGAAGCTGATGGAGACACCCGACACGCTCCCACCAGTGCTCCGTACAAAGCCTAAACATCCGTACGCTGAATTCGTCGTCGCAGACCGCTTACAGCCTCTGGCCACTCTCGACCCGCTCGCAGGACCGGGATGGGACGGAGTTTTGGCGACAATGGACACGGATTTTGTGGCTGACGGCGGCGCAAAGCTTGACAAGTTCATCGAAACGGATGCCGTCCTCCAGAGACGGTTCGGAGACGCTTGCAAGCTCTTCCTTGGGGCCGAAGAGGAAGCGAAGGCGGCTATTGAAAAGCTCATGGTGGCAAAAGGCGTATGAAGACTGCAAGTGAACGCGCGTGCCCACAAGAATGCTTTAGGCCCAGCGTTAAGGTCAATTATGATGCCTATAGCTCAGTCAGCCGAAGGCGAAGGCACCCGCTCACGTTGAGGCCCAAGCCGGTTGGGATTAAGGAAACCTCGTCCAGGCAAAAATCTTTCAAAACTCAGTGGCAGCTAATCTGATCGATTCATATTCATGACTATCTGTGTTTGATGTCAATGCACAGTCTGTCCTGGGCGTGGAAACACGAATCTTTCCGGGCGATGGCTCGTCGTAGTCGCCATTTTCATACTTGGAAAGACCAAATATGATGAAGGAGTCTCCACTACGCACATCAACGAGGGATTGAGTTACTTGCCTGACAGGTTTCTCCTTCGTGACATCAATGGTGGTAAGACGTTGCCATCGCAGAGGTATTTGAGGCTGAAGTCGGAACGTTCATTAGGTGGTCTGTCCACCACGATTACTCCGCAAGCGTTGCTTTCTGTATACGGAGCTTATGATTTCCAGACCGCACTCGATGCCCGATCCAGAGACAGCCCATGGCTTCAGAAGGCCAACAGCAGTCTCCAGCAGTTCCAGGTTGTCGTCGACCGAATCCGCAAGTATGGGTGACTGAGCAGCAAGTGCCAGGATGAGGGCATAACTCACCACGCTGCACACAAGGATACCACTTAGCGATTTAAAGGGAAATGCAAGTGAATATCACTCACCACTGTGTTGTACTGAACGTGTATGGCGTCCTTGCTGAGAGGACGTACCCAGCAGAGAGAATAAACATTCGAGTTGCAGCAAGGCACAGCTTGCAACGCTCTAAAACCGATGTCGGCACACTGGCCTCTTGGTCTGCGGTTCTTGAGGTCACGTAAATGACAAATGGCCTATAGATGTTGTGTCTAGCAGACCAATACCGGAGACGTAAAACACAGGCCTGTCCACTTCCTTTGTAGGTGCCGGAAAGATCCGGTCTAATGGCGTTGGGTAGCGACTCGTACCACGTCAGAAGCTGCCGAGCGAGTTCTTCGCACACTCTCAGTAGAGACACATCGGGATGGCCGGGCAACGTGCCAGATGAGCTTTGTGACCGACCCATGTACAGGGATATGCCATCGGTGAAATACATGGTATGGTGGATGCGGTTGGACAAAGACCTGGCTGATATGTCGGCCAACGAGTACAAGCTCTCTGATGCTGTGGCGTCGTCGTAGGTCGGAAAGGGCATCTTGTCCACCAGCAGTTCGATGCCACTTCTGGGCTGATGGAACTCGGCCAGGATATCACTTGTACCTCATGTTATCAGTAGCTAGCCCTCAATCATCACTTTGGATCGCAGAAGCGCACCATTCAATCAAGAAACACGTCCAACCGACCCTGGTGACACCATCATGGGTCTGTTGGGACAAGTGCTCTTTGCGCCTGAGGACTTTCGTCAGATTGTTCACCATAACGCGGCGCAGTGGCATAGCAGCCAAACCAACATTTGCTGAACGCTTGTTGAAGCCATGTGTACCAGTCTCCACGCCATCAATGGCTCGGCAACGTAGCAGAAATAAAGCGAACAAAGCACGAGGGCCTGGGAGAGAACAAGATCTCCACTGAAAGTCGCAGCCCAGGAGGGGAAAAGTAGTCGCAGAGATTGTTTGATCAGTTCATCACCGGACCATCGGAGTCTGGTCGGGTCAATGGGGTCCGATGCTGTGATCCCCAGAGCGAAAATAGCCAAAAACAATGCAGACCATGAACTATCTGAGAGACCCTCCCTCATTGTTTTGTCGTATTGTGACTTCAACCCCTCCCACTCGAAGAGAGGCCGATATAGATGAACGGCAGAGTGATACCGCTCCAGGCAATCATCTGCGACGGATCTTTCTATATTGCGCCAGTCCTGGTTCGCCTCACCTGGGGCCGCAAGGATGTCTTGCAACGACAAGGCTCTCGGTCGATCCTCTTCGACTAGAAAAACAAACTCCTCAGGGAAGTCACCCACCAGACTGCGCATTTGAGGAAGTGTAAGGAGACTGCTCAAGCTTGTTTGGTGACCCAAAGGAATGGTCAGAGGCGGTACTTCAGGGTTCTCAAGGCCAGCCTGGCCGTCCGTCGCACGGCTCATGTTGTCGGCAGAGTGCTCAAAACCAATGGCTTGCTGCTGAGGCTCCCGTGCACTTACGCGGGACGTGCTCTCGCGATCGGTAACTGTTGGGGTCGTCGGTGACTGCTCGAGGGGATTGAACGCATGACGAGCTGATGAGGCAGTCGCAATAGAGTGCTGCCGCAGCACATCCTCAACCGTTTCCAGTCGCCGTAGATACTCTTCCGAGATGCCATGCCTGTCACTCCTGTCAAAGCTTAACACGCTTTGATGTTTGAACGTCTCGCAGTCTTACTTTGGCGACGGCGCATCTTGATATACGCAACTCAGACCTCTCTCGCGGCAAGTCCTGCATGTGGGCGTCTGTCCGTCACAGCGTCGTTTTCTGTTTACCTAGTCAGCATAGAGAATCCATCAGCAGATCTGGCTATGCCTTCGGATCCAGTACCTGTAGCGGCAGTACGTGCATGCCATATTTCTCCGCTTCGACCGAGCACTCATACTGCCAGCTTCTGAAGTAGAGCGATTGTAGGACACCTATGCCGAACGAACGGGATCCTAGCGCCAGTGGTATCATTGTGGAGGCATCGACGCTGATGTTGACCATGTACTCCGTATAGTACACTAGAAGTCGCTGAAATTGATAATGCAGCGGAGTCCGGGGAAGGAGTCCACGAGTACCCAGTAAACAAGCGGCTCCGCAGGCACCAAGACGGAGGCTCGGGAGCCACCACCAGCCCCTAAAGGGACCGAGCAGGGCCGGTAAGACCAGCCCCGGAATTCGGTTCTCCAAAGCCGGTAACTCCTTCACTCGCTTTCACTCTTGTGGCCTTTTCCGGTCCAGCTTCAGTTTTATTTTGTGGAGTCCTTGCTTTTACTATCATTACATATTCACATGGTCCTGACGTTTGCTCACAGCAAAAAGGTGGGTTACGGGGAAGCATGAAGCTCTGGCATGCTACGTGCGAGGTCGAGATATATTGCTCGGACGCATGCCTGGACGAGTATGAGTACCCAGTACTCCGTACTCGTACTTGTAATACGGGGAATACGGAGGGGTGCCGCTGATTAATAGCGACCTTACCGAGTGTACCAGGTAGTGGAATCGCGTCGACTCGCTTGTCCACCAATCAACCTCGACAGACGCGGGGTCAACAGATGAATGCGTCGCCGAAGCTCGATCTGAGCTCACCATTCGAGAGCCTCACGCATGGGATTAGTTATCGGGCCTCGCAGAGCAGATTTGTAAACATCGAGCACATCATCGCGGGGTTGAGCGGCCCCAAGAAGAATATAACGATCGGATTCCAAGGTCAAGTATATGCGTCATTCGTTGACCATCATCTCTCCTCGGTCGCCGACTTGACTGTTCTAGTGATTGAGCGAGCTTCTCTCGTCCCTTCTTTCCCCTCTTGCTTCAATTTTGCATGACAGTTACTACTGCACAAACCACTCAAGACAGGCTCAGCAGTGAGGTTCAGAGGTTGAATTGGCTCACAATGTCGTCGCAAAAAGCTTGGGCTGTTATCGCAGGTGTTGGAGCTGGCACGTAAGCCTCCATGCTTTCAATGGCGTCAGGGCGAATACTCACGCAAATCATAGCGGTGCCTCGGTTGCTCGTCGATTCGCTAAACACTACGCCGTCGCCCTGCTAGCCCGAAACCCTGACAATTACGAACCCATTGCGAAAGAAATAAATGCTGCAGGCGGCAAGGCAATTGGCATCAGCACCGATGCCTCGGACAGCAAGAGTGTGAAGGCTGCGTTTGAACAACTGGAAAAGGAATTCGGCGGAGCTCCGTTAGCGGCTGCGATATATAACGTGGGAGGCAAATTTATCAGGAAGCCCTTCCTCGAGCTGTCTGAAGATGAATTTGAGGCTGGATGGGCAGCCAACGGGTAGGTTGGGGCGGCACCAGGTTCCAAAGTCCAGTATACTGGCAACGAGCTTATGCTGACTTTGGTGAACACCCGACAGACGAGGGGCATTCCTCTTCTCGAGAGAAGTCCTGCCACTTATGCTCAAGAACACGGATGCCGAATACCCACCCACGCTTATCTTCACGTCCGCGACTGCAGCGATGAAGGGTTCTGCCAACTGCGCATCTTTCGCTAGCGGCAAATTCGCAATGAGGGCCTTGGCACAATCGCTGGCAAGGGAGTTTGGTCCGAAGGGCATCCACGTGAACCATGCCATCATTGATGGGGTTATTGATATCGAGAGATTCGCCCATTACAAGCTCGACCATCCGGAGGCCAAGATCAAACCCGAGGCCATTGCCGACGCTTACTGGTACTTGCACACCCAGCCGCGGACTTGCTTTACCAACGAGATCGACATAAGACCTGCAGTCGAGAAGTGGTAAGAAAGATCTGGAGAAGGGCCTCGTTGACTACCCCTGTTGACCACGACCGCATTCTGGCCAGCGGTAGGACTGTATGTCTGTATCGCACTCGTGCCTACGGGTGAGCAGGGTCGCTTTGCATCAGATCAGGGCCTGACAAAACTGCCAGATATCACATTATTGGCAAGTTGCTGGACAGCCGTCCTCGAAGCAATCGTCGTTGGAACAGTTGATTGATACTCACCCACTTTCAACATATCGGTCTCGAAGCGGTACAAATTTATGTATGTTAGCACCAGCGTACGTCATCACTGGCTGTAACAACCCGTCAGCTAGCCGCTTCCATTTCTGTGATACGAGGTAGTGTGGCTCGCGAAGTATCGCCTGATAAGTACTACTGCCAGAGCAATATGCATGAGCATCAATACAGGCTCGGTGTCGCCCGCAAACACGGACACGACCGGAGAGGAGCCGTTATGGAGGGAAATCGGGTGCAGTGCACGTCGCCGTCTCGGGTATGACAGAGCCGTCGAAAAGACATTTTGATGCAACCATGTGCTGGACATAGCGGGTCAAGCGGCACGCCTCGAATCATTTGTATACTACGGAGTGCACAAAGGTGATTTCTTCTCCACATGAGGACCCCGGCGGACTGATGCTTGCGTGTTCCTCCGAGGTACGGGGTACTCGTAGACTGGAACGCTGGTCTCCCACATTTTCACAAGCACCACCAGGCACTAGCAACCTATGACGCATTTTTTCACTGCTTGCTCGCCGAGGCCCTTGCCACGTTCCGACCTTCCAACCCTGAGATACACCGACTGCTCGTCCCAGCAGACTGACGACCCGGTTTCCCAACCACACCCAACAATTGGGCTCCAAAAATACGTTGACCTTCCTATTTGTGTTTTAGTCAAGCCGATTGCCGTGCGCCTGTTTCGAGTCGTGGCCGAGCACTACATGCTTCTTTCCACAAGGGTCTCTCTCCGGCCAGGAAAGTGATTCGTCCATCACGCGATGTGGCGCGGCTTGCGAAGCTTGTGTCTGGGTCAAGCACAACGCTATTGTGCATGTCGGCACCTAATCGGCAAACCCGTGCTGACCTGCCGACTCGCTTCTACGCTTCATTATGACGTCCAAGGACCTTCTCCCAGCAACAACCAGGGGCGGGTGCACGAGTCATCGTTGAAAGAGGCGTACGTTTGCTGCGAATCTGTGCGTAATTGCGTCCACTCACTGGGACCTACCTATAGCGGGTTGTGGACCTCTACTTTTCAGCCCGCTTCTCATGAGAGCGCACGTTCATGCATCACCGGTAGGTCCGGGATGATCAATACCTAGGTGGTCACGAATCACAGTTTTTTGCGGAAACTCGATGTGGCCACGATCCGAGGTCAAGATCATGGCCTGTGGGCGTACATCAAGGGGACGTTCACCCCAGACTCTGCTATATTTCTCCTGATCACTCTTCCACCACGTTTTCCCCAGATTGGCCCTCTTCCCCAGGTCTCTCCGCCCCAGAAACCCCGGGTCTCTGAATATTGATCAATAGCCACCCATCTCACAAGAACACACGCAAAAGAAGCATGTCAAACAGTCACCCGGATCCGCTGGTTCGCCAGCACACCAACGACATCGAGTTGGGTATCTCGGATGTCTTGCAGCGTCATGTCACGAGGCACGTTGTGGCGCCGAAGCCGGTGTCGCAAAGGAAGCTCGATTTCGAGCACGAGCGACCTCGCATCCTGCGGGAAATGATGGCAGAAGCGTACGTGATTGCCAAACAACTGAACCTGTGGCGGGCGAGGTGACAGGTTCATCCACTACCATCTCAGCTGCAATTCAAACGATCGGCTCTGACAACAAGACAGGACCGGCGTCTTCTTCTACGTCTTCCCTGGCATTGCTTCAGTCGCCTCATTCACGTTAGCTACCACCAATGGAGTGGGCGCCGAAGTGGGAGTTCCGGTCTTTGGGTCTCTGTTCCAAATCGGTTGGGCCTTTGCCATTGGTATCGCGTTTGCCATTATCGTAAGTCCGCCTCAGCTTTGGCCTGCGAAGTCAGATCGAGACACCTGGAGGCAATTTTCCCCGTTTGCTTAGGTCCACAGCGTCTATGGACCTTCAGACTTAGTCTTAGACTTCCGGCAAGCGACGCTAACAAGCCTGAAACTCGCAGACTTGTGCACCCGTGAGTGGTGGGCACTTCAACCCGGCTATCACGCTGTGTTTCGCCATCTGGCAAGGTGAGTTGCACGGCGTCCTTAAGAGCCCCGTTGACCGTCCATCTCTAATCCACATGCCTCGATTACAGGCTTCCCCTGGCGCAAAGTCCCGCACTACATCTTCTCGCAGATTTTCGGCGCCTTCATGGCCGGGCTCTTCCTCATGGCTTGCTACTGGCCGCAGATCCAGGCGGCCAAGGCCATCGACCTGAAAACCCACGGCACGTCCGTCTACAACGGCGGCGTGGCCAGCATCTTCTGCGCGTTCCCGAACCCCGACCAGACAAACCAAGGGTACTTGTTCTTCCAGGAGTTCTTTGTCGATTCTTACATTGGAATCGTGATCTGGGCGTGCTTGGACCCAGCGAATCCCTTTGTGAGCCCTACGAGCGCGCCCTACACCATTGGCATTGCCTATGCGGCCATGGTTTGGGGGTTTGCCGGTAAGTCCATATATGGCCTGGCGTCGCTTCCTTTGGATCGGCGCGACCGTGGAGGTATATCGTGTTAACCAACGACACCAAAACAGGCAACACCCTCTCCACCAACCTGGCAAGAGATCTGGGTACGCGTATCGTGGCGGCGATTTTCTTCGGCGGCGAGGCGTTCAGTTACAATAATGGGTACTCGTGGATTTCGGTCCTCGTCAACGTTCCAGCCACGATCTTCGCGACAGGTTACTATGAATTCCTCATCAGGGATAGTTTGCAGAAGATCCAGGGCGGCCATGCTGAGCATGAGGGTGGAGAGGAGGGATTGACCAGGTATTTGAGCAAGGTCACAGGTGAGGATATTCCGACCGAGAATGAACCCTCGGAACGTGGGATCATGAATGCCGCAAATGGTGTGTATGAGAAGCAGTTTTGAGCCCGCGAACCAAGCCCGAGTGCTGTGAGTGCTTGAAAGATGACGGCTAGTCATGGGAAGCGTCTTTCGAGGAAGCATTGTTTCGTAAGAGTAGCAGCAATAGAAGTACGAAAATCTGGGTTGGGGCCACCAAGATCTTTCCCCCCAGCCCCCTTTGAACTACATTTCAGCAACCTGAAGGGAAACGTTTGTAGGAGTCCCTAGGAGACCTTGCCTTACACAGGATGCGGAGAGTCGTACCAAGTCAACCCGACGAATGTGACTGGATGTCTCGGGTACGCATGGGAACCAAGGGATTCTGAGTAGGAGTAACAGTAAAGGAAACCCACAGCGAAGGGGAGATCGGCTAAGGAGGGTACGAATTATGTCCCTCGCCATCAAATACAATCAACTCAGAGGACGTGTCCTAGTTGACTGTCTGCCGGCGAGGCCTCATGCTCGGTTCAATAAAAATGGGTGAGCATGGGTAGGAGTCAATCTGCGCCAGCCGTATACCTTGGGCAACCAAAGGAGGTTAAGGTAGACAAGGAGATAATACTGGCAGAACCCAACGTGACGACGAATCTCATGTTGGGAAGATGTGAGCGATCCACGTGGTTGCACTTTGCGGAGGGTCGCCTCGTAGAACGTCGTGGCTGCAGCGTCAGGCAGGACTGAGAAGAGCAGGGTTAAGGAGGAGAATAAGAACGAGAAATGCCTGTGGCCTGGGAAGCAGGAAGCGTCACCAACGATAACTGCCATAGCAGCGAAGTGCTGGGTCGGTCTCGTGGTGTTCGCTTCGTGCCCAACCGTACATCAAGCTGGCGAGCCAACACTGGCCCAGCCTGCTGTGTTTCTCAAGAGGACTTGAAAGGAATTTCGACCTTTACAACTTGATGTTTTTCATTGAGGCCATCCGCGCCGGGGTATGTAGGATGCTCTGCTTCTATCATCCACTTGCGTGGGTGTTGTGTTGCCGCTGCTCCTCGTTTCGAGCATTCCCGCGCTGGAAGCCAGCTGAGCGTGCCGTCCAATGCCTTGATTTGTTTTTGGCGGACACCACTGGTCATTATTCACGACTCACCAGCCTACTCGTTTGTCGGCTACTCCTTCGACTCCTTCGACTTGACGGCCTCTCTGCCCTTACCGATCCTCTCAAGGATCTTCTCCCGGTCCTTGTCAAGCTTCAACTTCGTTACGACAACCTTCGAGGGGTGGACGCCGATGGGCACGGATTGACCATTTGACTTTTCTCGTGAAACTCGCTCGATGTGGATGAGGTATTTCAGGCGGTAGACGGAGGTGACTTTGCCTTCGCGGCCTTTGTTGGAGCCTCG
Organism: Cladophialophora carrionii CBS 160.54; assembly: GCF_000365165.1. NCBI lineage: Eukaryota > Fungi > Ascomycota > Eurotiomycetes > Chaetothyriales > Herpotrichiellaceae > Cladophialophora > Cladophialophora carrionii. Next base: position 873,168 of record NW_008481831.1, read on the forward strand.
CACGATGGTGACTTCGTCGTCTTTGCGGATGGGGATGGAGCGAACCTAGATACATGGAGAAGCTTGTAAGAACCTATTCTCCTGGAGTGTCACTTGAGAGACGATTTAGCCTTACGTTGTGCTTTTCTCTTAATTCTTTGCTGAGGGGCGCGCTCATGATTGTTCGACGGATGCTGGAGGGGGCTCCGAAATGGAGTTTGCGGGACTTGCGCCTCGATGAGGCGATGCCTGCCACTGTGTTAATTTGATTTCCATTACACGATACAGTAGTGTGTGAGTAGCTCGTACCATGGTTCGACTTTGTCATGGCTGCGGTTGTGGTGGTGTAAAAGGAATGGTAGAGCGACAACGAGATCGCAAACCTCAATCTGTGGAATTTTCGAAATTCGGCAAGTGCGAGCATGGGTGCCAAGAGTTCTGTGCTCCGGCGGATCACTTGACAGTATGACGCAGAACCTGCAATTCGGCTTTACATAGGACTCCACCTTCGCTTCAGCGCGTCGGTTGCGACGAGCGCACCCGTAGGTGTCCACCGCCGTCAATGGTCACCACCATCGTTCGGAATGCGCCCAAGAAATGCGCGCGGCAGAGCCAAGATGACCTGTTGCGTACCGAAGCGCAACCTCGATCTTCCTCTAGCTACCGTTCGAACCCGTCCTCGCCCCTCCGATCGCGCACAACCATAAAGACTGGGAGAGATCTTTGGTACGATGGTTGTGGCTCCCTGGCCGTCGCCGTGTCTTTCTGAAGAGAGGGGACCGCAATGTCGTATGGGCCCCTCCATAATTATAGGAACTACTATGATTCCAACCAAAGCCAGCGGAACCTGGACGACTCGTACAACACCCCCAGACAACCCACCTCGACACACCAGTACACGAAACAGCAGGCATCATATCCAGGTGACGTCGGACAGTCCCGGTACAACTCCTTAGGGTACGATGGATCAAATCAGTCTCAGCGACAGGATTATTCCAGTGGCTCGCGCCAGCAATCGACTTATGGAAACGGTGGCTCCAAAGATGTGACCACCCGGAGCACGTCTTCAGATAAGTGGACTCAAGCTAGACATTACGCGGCCCAGGCTGCAGCAGGAAGTTCAGCGCATAATTACTACAACACCTCAACTTCAACGAGCGAGAGTACTCAGGGATTGAATAGTCTTGCGTATGCTTCAGGACTAGACGATGCAGAGTTACAGAGATATGGCCAGCATGTACCACGGTCGAATGCGCTGTCAGGCTGTGGATACTCTATGTCTTCTGCTTCGCATATGCCGGATGGCGCCCAGTGGCCGGCTGTCACCGAGAGCACGTTCCGACACAGCACGACCCCTTCATATGACCCCTATTCGAATGGCACATCTTCGTCACAACACCAAGGTAATAGTTTATCCACAGCGGCAGCAGCTCTCGCCGGTGCAGTCAGTGCAGGCTTTGCACAAGCTACACATACAATGGGAGGCCATTCATCGACCTCACCTGTGGTGGAAAGTTCCACTTCGGCTCAACAGTCCGTCACTGCAAGGTCTGCCTCACCTTACTATCCACCTCAGCCCGTCCCGTCCCGATCACAGAGACGTCAGTCACCAAGCCCCCCACAATCAACTCAGAGCGCGCAAAGTACGGAAGCATACCAGCATAGAGCACGGCCTGCAACATCTGGCCAGCACGGCGAAGCGTCGACTCGAAATCCCTCGTCACGAACGTCACCGAATAATGCTCAGCCAGTCAATGCAATCTCAAGCCTCATAACTCCGTCAATGGAAGAGCCAATCCGAAAAGAGTATCCGATAGCAGACGAGCAGCAGGCCATGCCAAACTACATCGACCCAACGCAAGTCTTCAACCCTTACGCCAAAGAGCACGAGAGGAGACGCCGGGAAGCAGCAGCTCAAGCTGAGACCGAGGCAATCAAGAAGAAAACAGAGGAGGAAGCTGCTGCAAAACGAAGCGCGCAAAAGGCGGCTATGGTAGGGGTCGAGAAGAAAGCAAATCAAGAAAAAGCCACTACAGCGAAGAGAGCTCCAAAGTCACACCAGAAACGATCCAAACCTGTCGGAAGTGTTCATCCGCCTGCAAGTGAATCTGCTGGTATAATATGTCCCCAACCCGTCGATGCAGCAACGGACGGAACGGCCAGTGAAACGACTATGGCATTAGAGCTTAAAGCAATGATGGAAAAAATGAAAGAGTTTCGGAGTAAAGATCCTGGCCTATTTCAGAAGCTATGGGACGACATGCGCAAGTCGGTTTCTGGACCCGCGAGTGCCGTACCTCTACAGTCGCCATCTCCTCAGATGAACCAACAACAAACTGTCCCTCCTGCAAGTATGACAGCCCCGGTCCAATCTGGACCGCAACATCAGCCTACGGTCGAACCTATGACTGCGATGCCCTCTGGGGTCAAGACATCTCACGATTCCGACGTCACTCCTAACGTGCCACGGCCATTTAAGATGAATGGATACAGGGTTGCAGTGTTAGACAACCCAGAAAATCTCCCTGATCTCGGTCGTTTTCCTGCTGAGCGACGTATCCGAACGAAGGTCCCAAAGCCTCCTGCACCGAGCCCTGCTCAATTTGTCCTTGCTCAATCTACACCTGCTCAACTTGCACCTGCTCAACCTGTAGCTGTTCAGCCAGCTGTAGCTAATCAGTCGCCCACTGCTTCTAACCAAGGAACCCCTGCTCCACCTTTGCAACCTCAAGTCGAAGCAGCAGGCCTAGCAGCTGAAGCTATGCGTCCGCTTACTCAAGGACTTCCTCCAAAGGGTCCTGCAGTTGGAACAATCTGGCCCGAAGACAAGCGCAAGGCTCTTGCAGACGCTGCGATCAAGGCGCTCAAAGAAGTGCCGGAAAATGCGTTAGTTACTATCACACCCCCGGACATAGACGGCATGCTTGAGCAGAACCCGAGCTATATTGATCTGTGCGAGTTGCTTGAGAAGAAAGGTCTGAAATTCCATCGGGGTCAGTTTGCGAGACAACTTCTGAGCAATGTGCCCTATCTTAATGGACCTTCGGGCAAGCCGGATCCCACACCTTCCAGTCCTGCACTAAAGCGCGATGCAACTCCTTCGATCCCACTGCAAGACCTCACGGTGCCATCCACGGCCGCAACGGTGTCAACTCGAGCCCAAGGCAATGCAGGTAATACCAGGTCTCAAGCTATCAACAGAGGAGTGGATGAGGCAGTCTTCAAGTCTGAGAAGCCGCTCTTCGGCCCCCCTCAGTCGAATACAGTCGCACTACAGTTGCCACGACCGAGACTGTCTAAACCTCACCCTCTCGCACGACCTGAGCCGCCGCCAGGTTCGAAAGAGGCTAATGCTCGCAAACGCGATTTCTCAGAGGTGGTCGATCTTACAGCCTTGAGTGACAATGAGGACTACGTGATGTCCAAGAAGCAGGCACGGGTCGCGAGTCCGTCACCAGACCCGACAATTCATCCATTATTTCGGTACGAAAATTTCCCGATCATAACAGATCCACAGCGACGAAAGGCCCTGGGACAACTTCCAGTCGAAGATCTGTTGCCCGCGCAAAGCGGAGTGCTTGAGCAGCCTTTCCGCCACAATTCAAATCAGTCTCCGCATCCACGGAGTTACACACCACTTCCACATTTTCCGGCGCACCAGCCGGGTCGGGCATTGCGGATACCCCCACCAATACCCTTGCAGCAGGGACCGTTCAAGTGCCTGGCCAAACCAGTCAACAAAGCAGAAGCCCTGCGCAAGACATGTTACGACGCCAAAACGGTGGCCCGGGACCTCCTTATTGCTATCGGCAGACATCCCACTGAGCGCCCGCTCAATGCCCACTTGGCAGGTCTGTTAGGGAAGTATATCGAAATCGATTCCGACCTGAGCACATTTGAATGGGATGCAATAGACCCAGGAGGACCCCCAGTGCCCCAAGTCCCTTACGCAGATGTTCCAACAGGACCACCGCGATTTGGATGGGGACACCGCGGTATTCAACCTCCCAAGCTCGAACAACAAGCTGCTGCTGCTGCTGGTGCTCCTGGCGCCGAGGCGCGCCCGGCAAGCTTGCCAGATTCGGACAAGCGCAAAGTGCCTGCGCCCTCTACGAACCGTGTGTCGGCCCCAGCTCATCGTCCGGAAGAGAAGCCTGAATCAGACAAAGCTCGATCGCCCACGTCACCGCTGCAGGTAAAGACCGACTTGGGGCCGTCTCATATCGTGCGGCGCGCTTGTGGTCGACCGCCACGGGAGCCTGAACGTCCTCGCAGTTCGACGCCCAACTCAGTCCTACCTCAGAAGCGGAAAACGAATGGTGTCGTTCCCTTCGATGAGACCCCTGCCTCGGGGCGCAAGCGATTTACGCGGAGTGCCTCTACACAACTGACACCGACTATTGTGCCATCCACCAGTTCTGCGAAGAAGATGGAGGCTGCGGGTCTGTACACAAGTGGAAAGCGAAGGGGTCGCCCTCCTGGGTCTAAAATCATTCACCCTGCGTCTGAAGCCGGGCAGAGAGCTGTCGCGCAGATCAGTCAGATGGGAATCAGCGTGCCTCCAAAACCTATGTCGCCAATCAATCCAGTTTTCAGGTGTCGCTGGAAAGGGTGTCAAGCACACCTCCACAATCTCGAAACCATACGAAACCATGTCTCAAAAGTGCATCATCCCACGAGCGAACTGCTAAAGGAGCAGAATGGCTACATCTGTTGGTGGAAAAAGTGCAAACTCCTGGTTGAAGATGAGGACGGCAAACTCGGACCCTCACAGATCTTTCACACCCGTGGAGACTGGCTGGGACACATTGAAGAAGCCCATCTGAGGGAGGTCGCGCAGAAACTTGGGTATGGCCCTTCACTCAAGCACATCGGTAAGCAAACACAGAAGCGGGCGTCATTCCCATTTGACGTGTCGAAATTCTCATTTAACCCTGCCTCACTTGCACCTTCAACACCACCCTGCTCAAGTCCTGTACCAGTGGCTAGAACATTCTCTCACACAGATCCTCAGACCGTCCTCCAGGATAGAACGCGTTTCCTCACCGACCCGGAAGGCCGAGTCACCACCCCGGACGTTACAAACCCATCTACGCAAGAAGATCTTCCGGCAGATACCATGCGTCTGCTCAAGGCGGACCGCCAGAATAACGAAGAACAGGCGCAGAAAGCCTTCATCAAGACCCATCGGCAGGAGAAAAGCAACCCGAGGGCCGTCGCCGAAGAGACTCTGAAGGCCATGTCTGCTCGGAAGGCCAAGATCGGGCCAGGGATTGACAGAGGAGGTTGTATCCTTGTCACCGAGGAGAGAAGAGCCACACTGATCCAGAATCCGGGTATCCAGCGAGTCGTGGAAGGGGATTATTGATGGGCGGAGACATTCCAGCATCAGAAGTGCGACACCAGCGGAGTCTCTTTAAAGGCAACTTGGCAACCGTTGAAGCTTTTACGCCGCCGACCCGGTGTGAGTACCATTCACGAACGAGCTGTTCCGTGAGTTGTGATCAAGAACAAACTGAGGTTGAGATGAGGTCGAGACGAAGATGATACCAGAGCAGCCAGTCGTTTTTGACATGGCGGACAATGACAAGCGAAATTAATGATCACATAAAAAGATGACCTCCGTAATTGTGAGTCACAGATCTTAAAATCACGGACAGCTCTCAAGTATCAAACATGAACATGGACGTGAACCTGACCTGAACCTGAACCTGAATCTGAACTTGAACCTGAACTTGAACCTGAACCTGAAGATCACGCAACTATATTCATAAATTCAGGTCTATTCTAACTCTCATTCTCAGTCTCACTTTCATTTCGGTCTCACTCTCATGTCTTGAATCACCACCGCTTCAAACGCCGTGTTCCCGCCTGTTAGATCTGGGTGGTACATCTCTCTCTTTCTCTCTCTATCTCGCTGGTTCTGTTTGGGCTGGCTGGCTGGCGGGCAGGCAGGCAGGGCAGGTCGACTTTTGACGCCACAAGCGTGATTGAGCTCTTCTCTGGCTGGGTCATTGAATTCGGCTTGACTGCCTTGAGCTGCATCTGGCTTGGATTGACTTGACTCCCCTTGAGATGGGTGTGCGGCGTGCATTGCATGGATAGGTTTTGACTCTGGAATCCTCATTTCGGTCTCACTCCCACTCCCTCTCCCGCTCTCGCCCTACCACTACCGCCGCACCGCAGTGCACTGCACTGACTTGGTAGTGCGTGATATGTACTGTATGCACTGCGCCCGTTCTCGAGATACCACACGACGAAACAGAAGAAACCAGAGAGAGAGAGATAGAGAGCGCTCGCGAGACAGGTGATCCAAGGTGCTTGCTTGCTTGCTTGGCTCTTCCTGACCCTGGTGTTTCGAGTGCCATCCAAGTCTGGGTCCTGAATCTCTCCCATTTCCAACTCATGTGATTCTGCTCCACGCGGATGACCTCCCTCTTCATTTGCCGTTGCCGTACGATATGCCGTACGATACGATACGATCGATAGAAAGGCCCGTTCGTTCCGTTCTTGCACCTCCTCAAATGACCATAAGTGACCGTGATGTTACGTTATGTTACGACGGTTATGTTATGCCATGTGCTAGTACATCTCCCTCACGAAGATTCTAATCCCACAGGCTTGACGGCGCCGACTCCGGCCTTCTCGTCCTTGAGGTCGGAGCTCACCTCGTCATCCTGGGCGTTGACTTCGAGGAAGTGGTACAGCACGATGAGCAGCATTGCGGCGCTGCCGAGGAAGATGGCGAGGGAGTAGAGTTGTGAATCGGTGATCATCTTTGCCTGCAAGGGGGGGTAACGGTATTTCGCAGATCGTAGGATTTCGACGGGGTCGAGAGCGTCCGGTGAGGTCGCGGCGGAATGAGATGAGATGAAATGAGATTGAATGGAAATTGTATTGAATTGAGTGATTGAGGTGCGGACGGTCGAAGCGTTGAGGACACGGTGATCCTGAATAGCTGAATGAGGACAGGTACAGGGACCTTATGTTACGAGTGCAGTCGCAGAGATAGGGAGAGTAGGGGATGGGTGAATTGTTGGTGAATAGCAGGAGAGGAAACAGCTCGAGCTACTCCGTAGATACTCCCGGATTTGTATTGAAGACAAGGGGCAGTCGTTGATTGGCCACCTCGTAGCCTTGTCAGGCCTCGTGCGCTTGCCTCATCAATTATCGCTCCGTACTGTTACTGGTACAGACAAAACTTGCCGCCTATACGACTGTCAATGCTCGTGAGAGATTATCCATCTTTTCACCCAGGACTGAGTAGAGGGGATTTTTGTCTAACCCTTAGTCTTGCAACCCATCTATCTCATCTAACACGTCTATCTTGTGTTCCTTGTCGCCCAGCAAGAGATTACCACCTTTCTAATTCCACCAGATTCGAATAGTAGTACACGCAGACCCGCGAGCAACTCAACTCGACTTGTACCACTTCTCACAACTCCGGTGCAGTAACGAAGCGTTCTGCGGTAGGTCTTTCCGGTGTCGAAGAACCTTCCTCCTCGTCCTTGTCGGATTTTGAGGCCACGATAGGCTCGTACCTCTTCTCCTGTTGTCGTTGCTCATCCGCCGAAACAGCCTCCCTAGCGATGCCAGGCTCTTGTTGCCTCTCGCCCTGGGTCCGGTCGCTAAAGGAGCTGGAGTCTCCTGGTGATGAACGGCCACCGAGGACAGCAACGCCCTTCTCCCCAAGCCCAAGGACCTCGCGCTTCTCAGCACCAGACAAATTACTCTCCGTCTTCACCAAGGCAGAATCTGCTTTCTTATCCTTGCCTTGGAATTTCTTCCCTTTGGGCATTCTCGCCAACCAATATATTGCCGTCGCAGCAAAGACATTAAAGACAATGTAAACAAGCAAAATCCCGAAATCCCGCCATCTATTTGAAAAGGAAATGCTGACAAGAGACAAGAAAGTGTCGGTGTTGTCGATGGTGCAGAACTCACAGTTGCTGCTGCGCGAGTCGAGGAGGTAGCCTCCCGCGGCGGAAATGAGAGGTTCGAGGTATTCGCCGCAAGTCTGGCCAGACGGAGCGGTGAAGCGGAGGTATTCTGCTTCGGCACAAGTGACAGGAGCATGGGCGACGCCGACGCTGAGAAGGCCTCCGACAAGGTATGTGAAGGGGCTAGTCAAAAAGGTAAGCGAGTGGTGCAACACATGGGGACAGTGATAAAAACGTACCTGACCCGGTACATGAAAATCCAGAATCCGGGCATAGCCTTGGGACCGACCAAAACACCGTTGAACAACAGGCAGAGCGAGAACAGGACGTTGGCAATGTTCGACGCCGTCTCAGCCGTCGAGATTCCCGCAATCATCAGATGTGCGAAGGTGCTGCTGAACAGGATAAACTCCAACACAAACAAGAATTGCGTTGCTCCCCGTGAAGCCACGGCGTCCGTATAGGTTGCATTTCGATAGAGTCCGATAGGATAGTACCAGCAGAAGAACAAAATAACCGCACCCAAGGCCGCCCAGGGAAGCTCAACGAGGATGTTCGACAGCATGAATGCCTTCCACGAGTATGTCTTCGACGGTCGCTCACGGACTTCGTAGAGACTGCGCTGTGTGACGAACAAGGGCATAATTTGCTGAACGAGCTGGGAGAAGAGGACCAGAAGCATGAAAATGCCGAAGAGTTGATTGTTGAGTCCCTGCTGCGTGTTTGGAGCTTTGAAGAGTGAAAAACCGATGAAGAGGCCCTATTCCGCAAAGTCAGCACGTTAACAATCCAGATCTCAAAAGCTGGCAACGTACGGTAAGACAGCAAAGGATGAGCTTCGAGTATATGTACGTCGGGGTGCGCCAGTACTGCTCAAAGACTCGCTTCTGGGTCTCCAAGTACTGCTGCCAGAAGGGTGCTGCAAATTCGTAGTACTCGGTCTTGTTCGCTGCCACGGGAGCTACCAGCTGGGATCTCTCATCTTTCATTTGCTGCAGTTCTCGTTGGACTGCCTCGTACTCGGGCGAATTTCTCCAGACCTGGAACCAATCGATGTCTGAGTGGGACCCAGGCGCGGCCCCAATAGCCTCGAGCATATATTCAGCTGGATTAGCGCCAGGGGGACAATCGTGAGCACCATTTCTCTGGAAGTAGTCGATCAAGATGTTCGAGTCCTTGCCAACTGGTCCGAAGTATACGGTCTTGCCACCAGCAGCAAGGAACAATAGTCGATCGAATCTCTGGAACAGAATCGCTGATGGCTGATGGATGGTGCAGAGGATAGCTTGACCAGCGTTGGTGAGTTTCTCGAGAAGGTTGAGAATGGACCAAGACGTTTGAGAGTCGAGACCTGAGGTAGGCTCGTCCAGGAAGAGCAGTAACTGGGGCCGCGCAGCAAGCTCGACTCCGATCGTGAGCCGCTTGCGCTGTTCGACGTTCAGACCTGTGGCGTCCGAAAGTCAGTTTCCCGGCAGTGCATATGGAAGTCCTGCCTTAATCGGCGAAATAGGTATAGAAGGATATCGGAAGAGCTCAACCTACCTTCACCAGGCACACCCACCACGGCATCGGCATACTCCTGCATGTCTAGGAGTTTAATAACCTCTTCGACGTAAGCAATCTTCTCAGAGCGAGGTGTTTCTCTAGGTTGGCGCAACAGAGCACTGAAACGGAGGGCCTCGCGGACCGTACTTGTCTCGAGGTGCAGATCTTGCTGTTGGACATAGCCGGTCTTTCTCTGGAAGGACTCGTCTCGTGGTCTTCCGTCGACCAGCATTTCACCAGTGATGATGCCCATTGTGACGCGAGTTGCGAGACAGTCGAGTAGCGTAGTCTTACCAGCCCCTGAGACACCCTATGGCAGGTCAGCATTGTTTCCGGCCTGGGGTGTTGTTATCAAGCCTACCATGAGCGCAGTCATTGTTCCCGGCTTAACCCAGCCATCGACATGATCCAAAATCCGGCGAGGTTTACCCTTGATCTTGATGTCGTAACAAACATCTTTCCATTGGAAGATGGCCGTCTGTTTTTGAATCACCGCACTGACTTGGCGCGTCAATTGTTCGTCGATGGTTTGTTTCCTCGTCAGAGCGGCGAGGTTAGGATCAGAACCTTGCGACTCGGTGTCGGATGCTTTCTCTTTCAGAAATGCCGGTTTGTGTCCTCTACGGAAGAGAAGAACCTCGCCTTTGGACTTTTTGGCAGTGACGGTCTCGGTCGCCACGAGGTATGCGAGACAGAGGGCTATCATGAAGGCAAAGGTGATGCCAACATTTCGCCACTTGTGTGACGCATAGTACTGGTAAGAGATGTTAATGTACTTGTCGCCACTCACCACGGTCTGGCCGGCAACGGATCCGACAACGGTGCAGATTTGGGATATTGACGAGCCATTGCCGAATTGAGGCGCTGGCGGGACAAATGACGAGCATGGATAATCCCGGTTGTGAAATTCATTGACCATTAGACTCTCGAAGCCATATGCGGTGGGGTTGATGTAGTTGATCCACCGAGCCCACCCGTGCATGTAATCGACGGGGATAACGAAACCTAGGGCACTAATTAGACCAACAGGACAACCAGACCGGATTGTAGGGGCAAACATCGAGGTACTCGCCTGTATACACGACAATAGACACCATCAAGATGGCTGTGGGGACCAAAGCTTCCACCAAAGACCTTGACACTGAGGCAATGAACCGAAACAACATGCTCATTGTGAGTGTCAAGACGAAGGACATGAAGAGGAAGAAGAAAAAGGCCCCAGGTGTGCGACGCAGATTGGTCATGAAGTAGAGAATTAAGTTGAATCCGATGGTGTTGAGGACTTTCGAAGGTATGTCACACAACATCGATGCAAACGCTTCGGCCGAAGGGTGATAGAGTGCATACCGTTGGTGTTTCTCAACAATTGGTCGTTGCGCGTACAGCGTCAGAATTTCCAGGGCGCTGCCGAAGGCATTCAGCAGCACTGCAAAGAAGACGAGGGAGCTTCGGGCCCGCAGAGAATCGCTGGTCGTCGGCAAGTCGTAGAACAGTGAAGAGACCACAAGAGCGTTGATGCAGTTTGCAAACAGTTGTGTCAGGGTAATAGCAGGGTCGTCCATTAGTCGCTTCCAGCCTCTCCATACGCACAGCTTAACTTGGCTGCTGTAGGAAAGCGTGTAGGGGGAGGACTTGCGCTGGGCCTTGGACTGCTGGATGCGACGAGATTGCTGGAAAGCTTCAAGATTGGGGCCCCCAATGGGATTTGTTTCCTCAAATGCGTCGAGCTCCTCCAGCATTCTCTTTCGTGCTTCGCTGTTCTGCCATCGTTCGGCAAAGTCGTCGGGTGTACGGGGCACCTGCGACTCGTATCCCTTCTTGACCAGTCGCTCAATCGGATTGGTCATCGAGGTCAGAAAGTCGGGGACTGTCTGGCGTTTTGCACACTCAAAGCCCATGTCTTCAAAATACTTCTGAGCTTCAGTGGTCCGCCCGAAGTAGATCTGCCGGCCTTGGTACAGGACAATGACCTTGTCGAAATAGTCATAGGCACTCTGCGGAGACTGATAGATGGCGACGGCGGCAGTGGTTTGGTTCAGATCCGTCGACGTCCGGAGGGTCTTGCAAAATTCGATGGCGTTCGCCGAATCAAGACCTCGAGTGCTGTTGTCCCAGCACTGCAACGGCGCGTTGCTGAGAGTTGCCTCTGCGATGGAAACTCGCTTCCTCTCACCACCACTGACGCCCCGGACGAAGTCATTGCCCACTTTGGTGTTGACGGTATGTCTGATGCCGAAAGTAGCCATGACCACATCCCGCAGGTGCGCGGCATACATTTTCTTGGTGATACCTTGGGGTAACTGCAGGTTCTGGGGCGTCCGAGCCTGGGCCGCGAACAGGAGTGTGTCGCCCACAGTCATCATGGGAAAATGAACATCTTGTTCAGCCGTATAGATCGCTTCACCTTTGAAATCCTTGTGCATTTGCTTGTAACTGATGCCCTGATAGTTGATGTACGAGTCGTCGCTGAGGCTGAAGCCATGAGTTTCGCCCGTGATGGTCTTCAAAAATGTAGAACAACCGGACCCCGGAGGTCCCAGCACAACCAGCATTTCGCCAGGCTGCACAACGCCTTCAAAGTTCCGCAGAATGTCCACGCGATGGCCTTTGTGGCCGAGAAGACCTCGTGCCATATCCATCAGGGCAAAAGGATAGTTGTCGACGGTCCTCTGAAAATCGCTGCCTTTGCTATAGCCGAAGGCTGAGAGGTTCCGGAAAGCAAAGCCAGCGGTTCGACCGACATTTTCTTGGCCGGACTGCTTCTGCAGCCTGAGCATGGCTTTCGTCCAAGCCCTGCCATTGAAATTGTCCGAATTGGGATCGATTTCGGTGCCGGCGATCGATTCGTCGAATGGATGGAACGGCACTTCTGTACCTGAGGCCCGTGAATATTGACGCGCAAGGTGCCGGATCTCCTTGTTCTCATCCCCGCTATCCTGGACTACGGGCCCCCCACCAGCAGAAAATGTTCGGTCGTTGTAAGGATAGTCTGCTGCTGGGCTTTGAGGAGACGCGCCAGACATTCGACGACTCCGGTCATAATTTACCAGACTCGTCATGTTGGTGGCAATCTATCAACACTGCATGGGAAATATTGGTCGCGGCGTGGGTCTGAAAGGCAGACCAGGTGAAAAGTTCGAGCAATCTCGGCGTAGAATCGAGGAGGAAGGTTGCCGCCCAACAGGGAGGGTAAATAGAATTACAATGAGTGAAGCTTGAAAGCAAGAATTAGGTGTGAATGAAGAACAGAAGGCTGAAGAAGTATGAAGAACAGGTCGGTATGTATGTTGATGTCGAGGTGAAGATTGCGTTCGGTCGAAAACGGAGCCGCCGCGCACAAGACAGTAACTCGGGAATCCCAGCAGCTGGACTCCGTGGCCGCACTGACTGGAACAGGCAGTTACGAATACGGAGGACAGCCAGGCTCCAGGGAGAATAATGGCGACTTCCCAGGTGGGATATGCTGTCGGGGCCAAATTGCTGCTCGCAATCTGAATCATGACTCCCGCAGTGGACTTGGCGAATTGGGTCGAAGACACACTGACGGGCAAACGAGATGCCGTCGAAGGCTAAGTCGTCGCTCCCTGCGCTGTATCGGGTTTAGACAGCGTCACTGTCGCCAGGGACAAGCAAACCAGGTGGGAATGGTATACGCGAATACGCGAGTTTCCCTGTGGGACAATCATGCATTTCCCGGACCTGCGCTGTGAGTGGCTGAGGCCGGCCGCCACGGCCGCGTGCCGTGGGCTAGGCGCGCCCACTCATCCCTGTAGGCGGAAGGGACCATCTCCACAGGGGCTCATAGGCGACGCTGCTACGAGTTGCCGGCCGAGATGTGCAGCCAGGCCCCTTTTTCCGGCGCGATTTGTGCACCTGGGCGCTGTTCCGATCCGAATTATTCGCGCACAGTGCACGCGCACAACTCAACAGGGCAAGTACAACTGGTGCGAACCTCGTATAACTCAACGCTGGGCGTCTCGGCTCCCGATGCACAAGACGTCAACTCAAGGACGGATGCACGTGAGGCTGTTGCTAATATTGACCGCAAAGCCTCGTTGCACCGCTTAAAATAAGACTGCGCACAAGAATGGCTGAGAGGGTCATGGACTGATGCATCACGGCTGTGCCAGTTCCGACGGCATTTCCTGGTCGACCATGTTCTAATCAACATTCCGTCTTATCTCGTCACAGATGTTGAGCTGAAGTGGTGGTTTTCTACGCCGCACTTCAGGATAGTTCCTCACGCTTGACTACTACTGTAGCATTGTCTCCGACTCTGTGAAGCAGCATGAGATTATCGTTGTTTCTGCTCTGCCTCTGCTGGGATGCCGCGTCTGTCGCCTCTTGGCCTGTGAAAGAGATCAGAGGTCAGATGTCAGTAGAGTAATAGTTTCAAGTGGGTTCGAGGATGCTGCTTACGATGAATTCTTTTTCAGTTCACCGTGGGATTCACTCTGCCTTCGTCTCAACTGTCCGGGCCTCGTTCTCCTGCTAACCACAGTCTGCCATATCTTGCCTGCATTCTTGCATTCTGCTGATTCCACCCTTTTCACTGTCTCTCTCTCTCTCTCTCATCTCATCCGACCACCTTCGTCATGTCCATGGTTTTCGTCGACGAACAGTCCGTTGGAGCGAGCTTCATATGCGCCGGTCCAAGTGGTAGGGTTGGTGAAGTTATCCCGGCCTTGAACCCACCATCATCGGGGGTCCAGTGATTTCGCCTTGTGTTCATCCAGTTCCTGACGTGATACGTTTGGCATTCTGCCACGGTCAAATCCAGCCTGAGAGCGCAAGAGCCCGCTGCTTGACAGACGAATGGCTAGTCCGCGACCTGCTAGACCAACCGGGGGGAGCGTACGACGCAGTTCCGTGTCAAACGCCGCCAAAGTCTATCTTGTTTCTACCGTGACGGTGCGGACGGCCTCTGCGGCTAAACTAGCAAACTGCGAATCGAAGCGAGGTCACCGAAGCGCAGATCTATACCAGCCTTACTTCCAGGGCGAGCTCTTCCTCTGCAACACCGCTAACGTTATCCTAGTCCTAGGTCCCGTCCCAACCAGGGATTGTGTCGTCTCCTTCGTCATTTCGATCTCCTCCGCTAGGATGTCTATCGCTATCATAACGCTCTCACCGTCGCGCCTCGCCTCTTTCGGGGGAAGTCCATCGTCTGCATCTCCATTGCGAACCTCATAATCCAGGAGAATAGCATGAAGAAGAAATTGTCCGCTAGCACACGTCGTCCACGGTCCTCATCTGCAGCCATGACCGGGCCATCTACAAATACCCACGCGTCAAAGCGATGCCCCTTCCCGTGTTCCTAAGCCAGTTACCTGCTGTTATCGAACGTTCCATGCGGGAATCATGCTTGTCCGTCCATGTCAAAGATTGGCTGGCTGGGATAGGCGCCTTCCATCGAGCGCGATACCGTCAAGGCGAAATGTACAGTGGGCCCGGCGAGTCCGGACCATATGTCCCCACGGACGAAGTCGTCTTCAGAAGGAGTTCGACGTCCCCGGACACCATCCATTATCTGTTCTTGTCTCTGTCCGTGTCGTCAAAGTGCTCAGAGTACAGGCACGATAGGCAGGGCTGGCAGCCGTAGACCTAAGGGCCGCGAAATATCCCAAACGAAACAACCGATATGTGTCCCAGTGAAGGGGCCATAGCACGCAGGGTATCCGTATCTTCGCTTCGCATCATAGTGTCTTTGCGGCGGCTCCCGTAGAAGAAATTCAGGATTGCCTATATTTCACATCTTGATTAACATTCAGCGTATCATCTGTGACCAGAATTGTCGTTCGGCCCGCTCCCGCGAGACGTTGTATCTGGTCGCCAAACCACTCACCAGTCCTTGCATCTTGCACTTGGCAGCTTGCAGCTTGCAGCTTCCGGCTTTGAGTATCCAGATATAAGTTGCACGAAAGGTTTGATTATCTGGTGTTCCCCACGAGACATACGGTTGATCCGACAGCTCACGGCCATCCACACACGAATGGATACCTATCACGCCCAGCCCACGAGATATTGGCCTCCACACCCGCGCTTCCAACTTCAATGCCTCATCTGGACCGCAATCCTGTTGGTCATATACTTGGAGATATCGCCGATCATGAGACATCCAATAATGGAGAGCACGCCGAACGGGATGCTCGTGTACCAGACATAGGCGAGCGCGTCCGAATACGCCCAGCGGGATCCGAGGGTCGCCGCGTCGACGACCGCAGGCGTCACGCCCGCCACGTCCGAGATATTCGCGGGCAGGGTGAGGAAGGTCTGGACGAACGTGGCGCCCGACGAACTGGGCAGGCCGGCTTCGAGGGCGAAATCGAGGACCCTCTCGGGCAGTTTGCGCGCCAGCTTCTCGCTGAAGACGTTGTAGTAGATGGAATAGCCGATCGAGCCGCCTACGAAGCGGATGGTCAGCGTCAATGCCGTGGCTGTCGCGATCAGCGAGTCAGGGCAGGCCGTCATGGCGATGGTCGCGGCTGGGACGATGACGCCTCCGATTCCAAATCCCGCGACGGTGGCCAGCCCGACGGCCAGGCCTGGGTTGTTGGGGTTGGCGACCGCCATACTGCCTGTGAAGGCGGCTGTGGATCAAGTCATCACCCGGTCAGCAAAAAAGGACGGATACACCAAGGGTGTGTTGGGCACAGGGCAGACAGGGGCACATACTCATCAGGACGCATGAGATGAGGAGGAGTTCTCGGTTGTTGCCTTTCAGGATCGTGAGCATGGCGTTCATCACCGTGGCGCCAACGGTGATTGCGATCGAGTAGCCGAGGCCTTTGACGCCGACTTGGATAGGGCTACGCTGTGTCAGTGGGTCCTCGGGAATTAGGGTGCGAAGAGAGCGACTCACTCGGGCTCGTAGACGGTGCCGTATGTCAGCGGGGCGAAGTTGATCATCGAGTCTGTGAGTGTCCATTAGCCAGTCTGTGGCGCCCACGATATGATAATCACAAGCTCGTCGAAAACGGAGTCTTTCTTGGTACTCACAGAAATTCATCCCGGACACGAACGCAACTGCAAGGGCGATGGCGACAATACGCTGGCCGGCAAACAGGTCCTTCGGCACCATGGGGTATGTTGCGCCTTTCCATTCCCACACAACGAAGCCGGCTATAAGTGCGGCGCCGATAAACAGCATGCAGAGGACGTATGCGCTTTTCCAAGGATGTGACGATCCGCCAGACTGCAAGGCGACCAGGCTGGATACGATCAGCATCAGATGACCGCGGTGGTCTTGGTAGGTAGTCACTCACAAGAGGATCACACCCGTAATGGACAGCACAGCGCCGACATAGTCAATCCGCTTCGCGATCTCTGTCCGGCTCAAGGTGCCCTTGCGCAAAATGTGCGAATCCGGGAAGTAGAAGAGAAGAACTCCTCCAAAGAAAACTCCATTATAAATGCTTGCTACCGTCAGTGTTGACGTCTCGGGGACCGTGAGGCTCCTTACACTGTGATCCACAGACCCCATCTCCAAGTCGCATGAGCTGAAAGCAGCTGGGAGTACAGGACGTACGGAAAGAACGGGCCTGCAGATATATCAGTACGCTTGCGCGGCGGATGTCTCCGAGTTCAGGGACAGACATATGAAGAACGTGACGCAGGCGAGGTAGATTCCACGCTTTTTGACAGGTACCAGCTCCGCCGTCCTGACGACCTCTTTTATCAGCAAGTTGAGTCCCGACCATGCTTGGGCGCAATCCTAGAAGCCGACTCACCCAGCCAGTGCCGTGAGCTCTCCGATCGATGCGCCTGCGCCAGCAATTGTCATCCCGGCCACACCTTGAGCGAAGGAGTGAGCCGTGGCGGTGACTATCGTGCCGACGAGGATCAAAATCGATCCCAAAATGGAAATGTTCCTCTTGCCGAACATGTCTTGAAGGTAGCCACAGAACGGGCAGACGGCGGCAAGTGCAAGAGAGTTCGACACAGGAAGCCAACCAGTCGAGGCCGATCCCAGGTCAGATGCAATGTAGGTAAGTGAGCCTTTTCCTTGTCAGAGCTTTCCCGAATCCCTCGTATTGCAAGCTCACCTCCGACGAAGTAGAGCGGAATCTGCGACCCTGTGGAAAAATGACAACTCAGCACGACCCTTGGATTGGAAGGTATCTCTTATCGAGATGACTTACCCACGTATACGCCACACAGGGAAATAGTTGCAAGGATCTGTTTCCAGGTCCAGTTGACACGTCCGTCTGAATCGTCGCCTTTGGCAACGCCGGTCTTCTCATCCCACTGGCCGACAACTTCATTGTGCTGGATCGTGGTTGGGTTCTGTTTGTCGTCGAGACTGGACTCGAGGTCTCGCTCCGGCTCTTCTGTGTTATTCATTGTTGCCTGCGGGTTTCTCTCTTTCGCCGTTCAGTGTTGTGTGCAAGGGTGGGACCGATGTCTCGAGAAGAGGTCTGAAGTATTCTCCTCATCCTCCAACATTCCGGGGGAGGCTACATCTGTATATGTAGCTAAACTCTAGCGGCACTGAATCCCACGGGGTCACTAGCTCGACAATGGATTCGGCAAGCCATGCTCTTGAATCTGAGGCTGGAATGGTTGCTGAGTCTCGACCGCAGCAGACATCGTCCAAAGAAGCATGATCCGTCAACGAGCACGCATTGTTCGTCTTGTGGCGCACGGAAGAAGTCAAGGAGATGCCTAAGGGCGGACAAAATCCACACTGATATGGCCAATCATCTCGCGCCCAGATGGAGTCAGTCCTGACTGACACAGAATACAAGATCAGCCTCGAAGGGAGTAGTCACACCGTGACAGTGCGAAGGCTGACGCGCGGCTTGCCGTGCTCCACTGCTGACGGTACAAAAGCTCAGTCACCATTCCCCGCAAAACGCACATGGCTCTCCACTGACCCAACATCCGGGGAGCCGGGGTATCTTTTCGTGGTCGGAAACAATTCGAGTCATTCGCCCCCTGGGAGGCCACACGTGGCTTTCCGCCTGGAACGCTTCGTATATTGATGGCATCCGGCTTATAGGGGAACCCGGAAACGGGTGTAGACTGGAGTAGGCCGACTGACCTTCTAGGCTGAGTGATCAACATGGCGAGCTTCACAGGCAAGAACGTGGTTGTGACGGGCGCGGGGTCGGGAATCGGTATGGCCATTACACTGACTCTTGCAGAGCGAGGCGCAACAGTCTGGACGGTTGATCTATCTGCCAACCCGCCCGACGAACTAAAGTCATGGATCGACGCCGGCAAGGTGCACTTCGAAGGCGGCATCGACGTTGCTGACCGAGAAGTCTGCAGAAGGTATATGGGAAAGGTCGCCTCAGCAGCGGGAAGATTAGACGGCCTTGTCAATAATGCTGGAATTGGCTTGTACGAAGGTCCCATCGCTTCAGATGAGGCATATGACCGCATGATCTCCGTCAACATCGGAGGAGTGTGGAACTATGGCACGGCCGCTCTTCGCGCCATGGAGAAGCAAGAGCCGCAAGGCCCATTTGGCTCGCGGGGCAGCATTGTCAACATCGCCAGCGGTGCGGGACTGAGAGGCGTGAGCGGCCTCGCCGTCTACTGTGCCACCAAGCACGCGGTGATCGGTCTGTCTCGGGCATGGCAGGAGGACTTCGGCAAATTTGGGATCCGGACCAACTCTGTCGCCCCGGGTAAGTGACGAAGGAGAATTCCAGGCTCAAGCAATTGCTGATGTTGTCAGGTGCGACGGCGACGGCGGCCTTTGTCAAACGCGCCGAGGAGGAAGAAGGCTTTCTGGATACGCTGCCCAGCAACCCTCTGGGCAGAGTGGCAAAGCCATCTGAGATCGCTTCGGCGGTTGCGTTCCTCCTGTCAGATGAAGCAAGCTACGTCGCGGGTGAAGTCCTGTCGGTGACTGGAGGCCACGCATAAAACAGCCAGGGTCATGTGGTGCGTAAACATCTTGACCATAGATCTACTAGGAATTCAGTGGTAGCGTCTGAAAACATCCTCCGCTGGATTGCTGTAAGTCTGGGCTTCTGAGTACTGTAGCATCCATCACAGGAACGATTAAATAATTATATGGCAGCGACTTGATCTGGTGTCGAGCGAACGTCGCGTTGTGTACATTTAGTCGCCCGTACAAAGCACGTGCGACAAGCAAGCAGCCTACAGTCCCCCGTAATTACAGGCTAGTCCTTTTGTGGTCGTTTACTTGGCGCTCACAGCTTCTCCAAAACCAAGCAAGTAAGGCAGGGATAGTAATTCAACGCTGACTGAACCCTCCTCGCGCTGTCCGCTGAGAGGAAGCCGAGCCATTGTGTGAGTGAGCGTATGGTCGGTCCTCGCCCTTCCCCAGACCCGAGGCACCTGGACAGCAGTACCCAAACATGAGCATTGTGGCACCGAAGATGACCAAGCAACCGACAGAGGCGGCAGAAGAGAAATCAAACATGCCAATGCTCTTCCCCACGGTATGCAAGACAGGGGTTTCTTCATCCCCTTTCCGGTATGGCCGGACTGCCGAACTGTGGGAGATGTACCTCAGGTGTTCATATGGGGAGCTCTGGCCTGACTACACGGTACGGGGACCACACCTCGCGAAGCTGCAACGCCATCCACACAGGCTCGACACGTCCACTCAGTAATCGAGCTTGATGGCCAAGGTAGAACCGTGTCGATACCGTTCAACCCGACTCATGACCGAGGCTGGTTGTCTGCAGATTCATACATCTCGACCACCTCCAGCCGAGGTGTTAGACTAAGTTATCGAGTACTGCAAAGACAAGAACTAGTCCGCTACTATTCCCTGAGGAGGCCGGCAAACCATCCAATCCCACGGAGTTGCACATGCTCCGCGCAGAATTGACTTCCTCTACCGTGGGTACTGCTATTAAGAAGTCCTCTCCTCGCTGGCGCACTTGACTCTTCTCTCACGCGCACCGTAGGGAGGCATTCATACAGAGCTGCAGAGAGACTCACAACATGATCGCGAAACCTGGCACCGCGGATGCGGACTACGAAGTCCTCGACCAATACCAGTCGCAACCACGACGGCTCAAAATCATCCACGTCGGCGCTGGAGCGTCAGGACTTTTGCTAGCGTACAAGGCTCGGCGGCAACTACGCAACTACGAACTCGTCTGCTATGAAAAGTAGGGCTCAGACATTGACCCCGTCACGCTCATTATCTTTGAGTGTATCGACCGCTGCTGGCGATGCTCCGAACCCATGAAACCCCTAGCTAACTCCAATATGTCGGTCTGACACAGGAATCCAACATACGGCGGAACATGGTACGAGAACAAATACCCGGGCTGCGCGTGCGACATCCCCGCCCACGTCTACACGTACACATTCCAGCCTAACACGGAGTGGTCGGGCTTCTACTCCGGCGCGGACGAGATCGAGCAATACTTCCGGCGATTTCACGACCAGCATAATTTGGCGCCATACATCCGGCTGAACTCGGAGGTTGTGAGCGCGACGTGGCTCGAAGATGACGGTGAATGTGAGTACCACCTCTATATGCAGTACCAAACCCAGCAGAGCAAGCTCAGAACTGGCTGACGCCGTCACGAACGACTGGATCCAGGGGAAGTACAAGTCAAGGTCAAGAATGAGGAGAACGAAAACCAAACAACCACAATCACAGACCGGTGCAACGTCCTGATCAACGGCTCCGGCGTCGTGAATAAGTGGAAATGTAAGCCCAGCCCAAACGTCCTCTCATATCACATCGAGTACTCGGGAACTCGAGCGTCCATAACTCCTGGTGCGCATGATACAGACCCGCTGACACCCGTCTTCCGCGACTGCCAGGGCCTGCGATTGAAGGCATCTCCTCATACGAGGGCACCCTAGCGCACAGCGCTCACTGGGACACCTCGATCGATTGGCAGGGCAAGAAAGTGGCCGTGCTAGGCACGGGATCGAGCTCCATCCAAATGGTGCCTCATCTAGCCAGAGGTAAACAACCGCGCACGAGCTCGGTCTCTTGAGTCTTGAACTCCTAAATTCTAACTGAGCGCCACTTCGCTGCCCGACCCAACAGGTTCCCAATCCGTCACCGTCTTCGCGCGCAACATGACGTACATTGCGCCCCAGATCGCGACAGACGCCCAGCAAGTCGACCCGAACGGCCAACCCCCCGCCGCGGCCGGCAAGCACTACTACATCGACGCCGAGAAGGAGCGGTTCCGCAACGACCGGGCCTTCCACCTCCAATACCGCAAGGGGCTGGAGTCGGCGCTCACGGCGGCGTTCCCCATGTTCCTGCGGGGCACCAAGCAGAACGTCCAGGCCAAAGAGATGATGCAGGCGAGCATGCGCGCCAAGCTCGGGGCCGGGCACGACGAGTTGAAGAAGCGTTTCATCCCGGAGTGGTCGCCGGGGTGTCGCAGGCTGACGCCCGGCGAGGGGTACCTCGAGACGTTGACGCTGGAGCACGTGAGCGTGGTGCACGACGAGATTGTGCGATTCACCGAGACGGGCCTGGTGACCGCGTCCGGGCAGGAGTTCGAGTTTGACATAATCGCGTGTGCGACGGGGTTCAACATCGCGTACACGCCGCACTTCCGGATCACGGGCGTCGACGGCGCCGTCATGCAGGACGAATGGAAGGACACGCCCAACATCTACCTCAGCATCGCGGCGCCCAAGTTCCCCAACTACTTTGTGGTGAATGGGCCGACTGGGAATTGGGGCCAGGGGTGTGCGCTCCCTTCGGTGAGTTCTTCTAATGTTTTATTCAGCCAAGCAGCGAAGCCTATCCTGTCTACCCGCCTATCTATTATGATCATGGCCTCTCTACCGCCTATCTATTATGATCATGGCCCCTCTCTACCCCGCCTATCTATCTATGATCGTAGCGCTCTGGTCAATTGAATTTTTTTTTTTTTTTAATATAAAACCACGACACAAACGCTAACAGTTTCGTTTGGGACGGACACAGCACGAGGTCCAACTCGAGTACGCTCTCCAGTGCTGTCGGAAGATGCAAGAAGACGGCATCCGCGCCATGGAACCTCGCCAAGGCCCGACCACGCAGATCAACGAGCATCTCGACGCCTGGCACCAAAAGTACAGCGTGTGGGCCGAGGAGTGTCGGTCGTGGTACAAGGACAACAAACCGCACGGCCGGGTGTACATCTGGCCGGGCAGCCTGCTGCATCACATGAAGGCGCTGAAGACGCCGCGCTACGAACACTACGACCTGCGGTACCATCACGACAACGTCTGGGCCTTTCTGGGCAACGGCCGGACCGATCTGGAGGTGGAGTTTGAGCAGGGCAAGCAGGTCGACTTGGCGCCGTATATTCGCAACGAGGACGTGCCTTGGAGTTTGGACCTGCCGGAGAACCTGCCGCTGCGGGCTTGACCAAGGACAGCCCCGGCCGTGTGAAGCACCATTAAAGAAGGGGGCACGCACCCTTCACCGCCGTGTTGGGACTCTTGACGAATACGATAGGTTTCAAGCGCCAGGTTGACTGAAGTCTACAATATCAATCGGAGGGGATTCCCCTCGTCTTTGGCGCTTTTCCAACCTTTTCTTTCGCAGTACAGTTCCAAGCTAATATCATCACACAAGCCGCTCAGCTCCGTCGAACGCGTGGAGCGGTCCCGTGAGATCAGTATAGTAAGACGCACACCTGCGATAGCAGTTCATTGCCACGTCATCGAGAGGCCGCGGAGTCGGCCAGGTGATCTTGTTCGACGACCTGAGCGCGACCCCGTGAGCCACTTTGGCACTCGGTTCGTAGAGATGCGGGTACCTGGTGAACAAGGTCGGATCCAGACTGTATTCCTGGATGCCCCGCCCGATCCCGAGGTGATGGTAGACTGCCCGCGCGTACTCCCTCGTGTGTAAGAGCGTGTACAGGTCCGGGGCCGGGAGCTTGACCTCGGGGTTCGGCGCAGAAGCGTTGCCGTCGTTGCCATCGTCGTCGTCGTCGTCGTCCGCCACCAACTTGGGATTGTTCTGCATGCCCGAGATGATATCGTGGATGCTGAAGTAGACCGTGAGAGGTTCTGCACCCGCAACGAACTCGGAGAGATCGGCCTGCACGACGTACGCCAGCCCGATCTCGCCGCAGATCTCGTCCAGCGCGGGATCCGAAGAGTGATACTGGATGAGCTTGTCCCTCAGGAAGGAGAAAATGCACCAATCGATCACGGGAGGGTGTGGGACGGCTGTTTGTAGCTGCGTCGGCAGCAGCGCCGGAGGTATCGCCGCCAGGGTCTCCTGGCTAGGGGAAATGCGCCACGCCGCCAGTCGGGTGAGTGTGTCTTTGCCGTTGGTGCAATGGAGCCAGGGCTCCATGCCTCGCCACGCGATTTTGATGAACGCCGAGACGAGGCTGGACACGATCTGATTGAGGCTGTTCGGCGTGTGTCAATTGTCTGCAACGTCTGAGTGAGGAGCCCTGTTTTGCGACACGTACCTGTGCAAGTCCCCACCCCGTCTGTGGCTCTGGTAGCTGACTGCGCACATCTCATACGCCAGAATGTGTTCTGAGTACTTCGACGGGGCCATCACCTGCAGACTTTGGTAAAGCGGCATCATCAATTCGGGAGAAAGAAGCTGCTGCATTAATCCCGTTGTCGGTACCACCGAAAGTTCCTGACCAATGTCCACCTGGGCATGATGTCCGCTTGTGCCCGCACTCGTCGGCATCAATACGGTCTGCTCGACTGAAGGCATTCCTGCAACACATGGCTCGTCCGAGGTAGACATGGAATGGCAGACGTCCGAGCATGAATCCGGGTCGGATGGAAGTTCCTCACTCGAGGATGCTGGCTCGGTATTGCCCTGGCTTGAAAGGATGTCGAGGGAGAAGTCTGACCTGCTGGTCTGGTTGATTGCGCCCTCGATGTGTCTCTCGGTGGTGGCCTATTAGCTAGCCTGTCAGAAGACCAATAGATTGCATTGATGCTCTCGAAAGCAGACCCATTGCACCCCTGGAGGCCACGAAAATCATTACTTGACGATGGCACTTACAAAGTCATTGTCCCTAGCGTCTGCCATGCTGTCGAGGATCCCTTTGAGCGAGGCTTGCAAGCTTCGAAGTTTCTTCTCGGATTGCCATAGTAGTTGTCGTAGTCTTTGATTCTCTGCCACGAGGCTAGCGTTGCGATCGCTCTCGGAACCAGAGAACAATGCAAGCTGCTGCTTCAGTTCGCTGATTTCAAGGTTTTGACGAGCACGGAATGCCTGCTGAGACAGCCGATTGCGGAGTTTACTGAATGCTCACGTACTTAGCATCAGCATCAAAGATGGTGCTTGGTCGCGTACCGCTTTTCTGCTGCTGTATTGCTTTTCTTGGGAGGGACTGGCACAGAGCCGGCCATGTCTCCATGCAGAGACATACTGTTGGCTTTTGAGTGTTTGACGAGGCGTGATATGTGAGGATAGATTCACTGCCACTCATTGGATTGAAATGTCGATGTGCAGAGAGGTTCCCAGAGTCTCGGAGGGGTCCCTTCGCGGTCTGGAAGGCCCTATTGTCTTTGGGCCGCTAGCTAGGCGGGTTTCCCGGGGTATTTTGCGGAGACTGAGATCTGTCGAGTCAGCCAAGGGTCGACCTCGGCTATCCAGGTCGAGCTCGCCAAGTGACTCTGGGCAGGTAGATCTCGAGACAAAGGGTTTGGTGTGAAGAACCAAATATGCGGTCATGTTCATTGCGTTAAGCTGACCACAGACTAAGAACCCTAGCCAAACACTGGGGCTCGCAATGATCAACAGAGCTGCAAGTCGATACTGGCGGGTGAACGCAGGCCAAGGGAAGAACCATGTTGACACTGAACGTGACGAGAACTTCACCAGACTGGGAGGTAGGTGCCTGGCACATGCGAAGAACTAAGGGTGCAATGATTCATGCAACAAAGCTGCGATAGACATCCAAAATTCCAGCGTCAAAGCAGGAGAGCATCTTGTTCGTTCGTGACTCGGTACGTCGAGAAAGCAATGATCAGTTCTTCCCATCTGTGTCAAAGGATCTACCCTGCTTCTTGTGTCTGTTTACTCTCGAACTTGGCGTGATCAGCACAAAGTCCCGGACTATATGCGCTGCTGCCACAGACGAAGGGAAACGTGAGCATCACTTCAGTTGGCCAAAATTGTCAACAGACAGTGGACAGAGGTATCGTGGGAACAGAGTCGAACCCAGCCTCCGTCTCAGGCTCGTCTTAGGAACGTCGGAAACTGAGTGACCAGCAATGGCGGGCAAGTAATCGATCATCTCGAATCCGGGGAATTGAGGCTGTTCTGAGAGGATAGCATTTCTCTCATTAATGAGAGACACAATGCAAGCTTAGTAATCCTCCACTCCGTCCAGTTAACAGCCCGAGTTTCTGTGGCTGAGCTTGCAGTGGCTGATGATGGCAAAGGGCTGTGGCGCATCGGTTTGCAGGTCAACGCGGCGTGCGCGGCATTCCGCGGATCACGTGCAACACGTGACGCTTCTCCCACCGGCGAAGTTCCTTTCCAAGCACCATTTGCCGATACGGCGTGTCCTGCAATCCCACACTCCCGCTTACCTATGTGCCATGTGGCGGTGGATGACGGCGCACTTTCATCATGCATCCCCCCCACTTCTAATTGCTACCGTGGAGACTCACAGTATGCGGGCGCGAAGTACTCGTAGTGGCTAGGGAAGTGAGGCAAAAGCAACGCTGACACTTCTCCCTTGCTAAACTGTCCACAGGGAAGTACCGAGTGAAGACCCCAAGAGTTTTGGAGGCAGTGGGGATCTCTCATTTCCATAACTTCCTTATGCACAGCGTTTGTTTTTCATATTTGAGGCGAGGCGAGGAGAAGGCCACCGGAGGAAGCCAGTGGTGTCGGGTTCTCAAACACCGAGCAAGGGTAGAAGATTTGAGTTGCGAATACTCCGTACTTTCGTTGGCGTGGATGGTGGGAGTCGTAAAGGAGCATCCCACCCCACGCAGCGGCAGAGCGGTCTCGGTCTGCTCCTAGGCGTCGACTATCGGAGCCGAACGACAGTCGCTTTGTTTTTGCTCAGAGAAGAAAGAACGGCAGACAGATCATGGTGAAATGCATGATGTACCTTCTATCTTCGATCGTTGCATTGGTGAGAGCACTTGTAATTCCAAAGTTCAATCCCTGTTGGGGTGTGCAGCACGAAGAGAAGACCTCAGAGGCGACATGCGCGAACTTCGGCAACACTCCCGTCAGACCTTGAATAGTAATGCCACATGGCTCATCGTTGTTTACACTTTTTCCTCACGGAATTCAACCAGACCACCAATGCCTACATGGAAGCGGGATGATGGTTCATGGGGAAGGCGAAAACGAGCTCGATCAGCTACTGTGGCTACACCGTCCTCGAAAATCTGACTCGTTCAAAGCATGTCTTGGACTATGTAATCGGCCGAGCACACAACAGCCGGCACCGCACACCGGGAGTGTGGAGCGAGATTCGCAATGTCGATGAGGAACGCGGCCCACCCACCTTTCTTCGGTGTGGACGCCGAACGAATACGATAATCATCGTGCTGTGTAGAATTGAAAGACTCGGACGTAATGGGCAGAAATCACGATCGGGTGGCCAATCGGCTACGAGGGCCTCGGGACCCAGGGAGTGTCGTGGATCGGGCACCATGACTCACCACCGACGAGTACGCTGTCCACCCACTTGTCCTTCCTTCGGGTGAACGCATCAAGTTGGGGACTGAACAACCAGCCTTCCAGCGGAATACTACCCCGTGTGTAATACCTTAATGCATGGAAGGAAGTCGAAGGTGTTTGCTCCCGGGAGGCGACGGTCGCCCTGACGCTCCCAAAACGGGGCCTGACCAAGCCGCCACGTCGCAAGCAGGTTTGTGGTTGCTGGGGGGTGCCTGGTGGCCGTTCGTCAGGCCTCATCATTCAGGCATCAACGTTCGACCTCGCTGGCATCGCTCACCGACATCATGATGATGTAGCAGAAGAAGACAAGCTTGAGTTCGCCGTTCCAGTCGGCCTATTCCGGGGCTCCTTCCTCCCTGTTGAGGGTGGGCGGCAGATGAATAGCAGACGAGTGTGCAAAATCTCGCACGTAACCAACCCCAAGTGAGTTGAATCGGCGGATGCTTTCCCCGCCGGGTGGTCGGAATTTCCTCACCATGACAGTGATGAACGAACTGTGATCATCGTAGCGTAAATCTTCTTCGTGACAGCGATGATTCCCAAATCGCAAAGCGGTTTTGGAGGTGTCGGCTAAGTGTAGATCACACTCATTCCAGCGGCACGTTTGAATGGCCTCGGAGCCGTAGGTTTGTACCGAGCAGACGGAATTGATTGTCGTGAGATCGCTGAATCCGAGGCCTTGGCGAAGATGTTTCGGTACATTGATTCCGTGCCTGAACCTCATACCCCGACGGTCGCCCGCATAGTTGGGGTATCGTCGGTGCCTCACTACCCGGGAGGCTGGGCGGCGACAACTCACAGGAAAGAAGCACGGAAGGAGCAGGTGTTGGTTTCATGGTGATAGATTAAGCTAATAATACTATAACGGAGGTTTAAGACCTCTGCCAGGGAGAAGTGGGAGTCGCACAATGATGACTCGACCATGCTCATTCATAATCCAATCAGCCGGGTAGGCTGGGGTATCGTAGACCGTAAACCGCATGCAAATATGCAAAAAGCGCTCAATCAAGTCAAAGAAACATGTCGCTTGCTAGAAAGACCGCTTTGCCCCAAAGGGCGACAGGACAGAAGAAGTGGCGAGGGCCTGCCCCAGCCGCTGCCTTACTGAGGACCATTCAGGGAGCTCATGCAGCGTCGCACGGTAGTCTGTCGTCTCTTGTTCGTGCTAGGTCGGCGAGGTTTGCTCGAGCAGCTGGCGTCTTGGTTCGCAAATCGCACCACTCTTCGTTTTGCGTCGGAGTGTGTTGCTGCCTGATACTGGGCAGAAGCTGCTTCCTTTTCTTGCAGCTCACGCAGCAGGGCGATTTGCTCCTCAGTGGTGAGTTCCTTCTTAGGAACCAAGGCGGGAATGGTCTCAATGGGGAGGTTGAGGTCTTCAGCTGAGCAGAGAAGATCGTCATCGGACAGATAAGAACTGGGTTCAGCGCCGAAGGATGACATGCAAGAGCGGTAGGGGCTCGGCATCCAACTTGAGTTGCTGCTGTCCCGACGCATAGGCACTGACTGTGCCTGGGACGTGGTGGTTGACGTGCTGCTGTCTGTCCGAGCAAGAGGCTCAGATGATGGCCACGCTGAGGTCGGCGACGCGCTCACGAGGGCGCTGTATGCCGACGTGGGCGCGTGGGATGTGTAGTAGTTTGTGCTGGAAGATGTTGAGTCGCGAGAATCGGACCGCGACATGGCCACCGATGCCATGACGGGGGTGATGTTAGAGCTAGGTGACGAGAAGAACATTGTGGCTGTTGAGAAATGAGACGTGCGTGCACGTTGCTGAGTAGACGCGACGGCGAGATCCAGTGTCGATGTACTGAAAGATGGGGCCGAGGGATGTTATTGTGGTTGTTGTTCTGCCACGTCCGGGATTTAGATTCCCTGTTATGGGGTGTGGGAGTGGCTGCTGTTTGCGGGTGGTGATGCAATAATATGCGTGCTGACTCGGCGGACGAGGGTCGGCAAAACGCGCTCTGTTTCTGGGGTTCAGCAGAAGGTCCGAGAACGGTGGCTCGGCGTGATGGGGAATCTGATCGGTGGAGGTGCCGCTGCTACGGGTGGTGCTTGTGCCGGTCCGTGGGCGGTGATGCGAATGGCCAGTATATGTCTCGTCGGCGGCTGTGTTCGCGCTGTCTGGGCGGCTGCCTGATGCTGATGGATGCTTGTGGAAAGAGTTGTGTGCTCGGAATTTGGAAGGGATGTTGCGCTCCTAATGTATCCAAGCCAGGGTGGTAGAAGCAAATTAAGTATTGCCCCTTCCCCGTGCTTCGTTTGGTTATGGAGAATGGCAAAAACCCGATGGAGCGGATGGAGGTGCTCGATACGACCTCGGGCTTGGGCGAAAGTGTTCCCTAGGACCCTAGCTGGTGTCTGTGCCCGGAAGGTGGGACTGCGAAGGAACGGCAAAAAGTTTGGCACCGCGTTGACTTGTTCCGCGAGCAGGCTAGCGATTTCGCGTCTGAGTGGCTGCCACTGGCTGGTTTCAGACACGACGGAATCGACGGTCCGTTGGTGACAGACGCAGGGGGGTTGATAGCGACGTCGATAGTGGTATCGATAACTGCGAGGGTGAAGCTGATGCGAGGCGAAGGTGATCAAAGTTGACAGCTCGACCGGCAGGCGCGATGAGGTGTATTTGAGTTGACTCAGAAAGAAGGCAGAGAGTCGACCCAAATGTGTGATTTGTTGTCTCTTCGCCGCAGCGCTGACTACGACGGTGTATGAGTGGTCTGGTTCCGGTGTGTGTCGGTCTACTGACCGCCTCAAATGGGTGCTTATGAGTGCGCTCAGGGTGAATGTGACACCGACCGAAGGGCGACGGGGGGACAAATGACAAGTCGGGCTGGAGGCGCAAGCCACGGGGTTTAGACGAGGCGCGAAGACGGGGGTTTCGAATGGGTAAACGCCAGAGAACCCGCGGACGTGGGTGGACGGGGACGCTTCGGAGAACTCGAGGGCTGCGAAAAGTGTCTTGGAAGCTGAGCCGCGAGTCGTCCAAAGGATTTAGCGGTGACAGGGGGGTGACAAGAGAGACGGAGACAGCCTGCGATGGCTTGGGCCGTGCGGGCGCACGGGAAGGCGTCTGTCAGTCGAGTGGGCGAGAAGCTAGAAAGCGATCAGTGCTCCAAGCCCACCGCGAGCCGAGATCTGTTCCGATGAATTGCCTGAGAGGCCTGAATGACCCCACGCTGACTCGAGGTGTGATTCCTTTGTGTGAAAGGATCGGCTAAAAGGCCTCGACTGCTCTCGGCTCGACCACTCCCACGCACGGAATGCAGGGTACGGTCGAGATTTGTTCGGATAGGATACAAAGAAGATGTACTCCTGATGTCCACGTCAACTAGGTTTGCACACACTTGAGATCTGGGTGTTGTCGCGCTCCAATGATGGTGCCGTGTTGCTAATTCAAGACCTGACTCGCGACCATGACAAGTGATAGTGAAGGGGAGACTTTGGCCAGCTGTCACGAGTAAGCCGGAGTCTTCGAGTGATGGCTTTGGGTAACCCTGCGAAGTGCCACGGGATGCCGATTCAGCCAGAAACAAGCAGCAATCACAACCGCAGTCTCGTTCCGATGGTAATTGACTGCGACATGCCATGACTACGCAAGCAGCCTGCGAACCTTGAGTGTGGCATCACATCGCATCTCGTCCTCCGCACTACAGACAAGATTATGATTGCAGACTTCCGCGTTTGGACTTCTGACAGCTGTCAACCCTGCCAGCATCTCGTTTTCGCAACTCGAAATGCCGGTTGTCGTGTACGGGTCATCCGTGCGGCTTAGACGATTGCGCAAACCGCGATCTGTACAAACACCACCAGAACATGGCTGCTTCCGCAGTCATGTCCTTGCATTCCTCTTGGCCCGTCATGTCTCATTATAATTTGACTCCCATCTCACGACACCCTGGCCTCCTTCTTGTTGCCGTGGGTGGTCTGCAATTTTCACGAGCCTGAGTAAGAGGGCATCAGCACCGACAGAGTGTGCGAGCTGGACGATCCAGCGTTGGTTCGCAATGGCCGGAATCGATTACTTCAGCGCAGGGAGCCAAGTGTTGAAATTGCCGCATCGGGCGATTCGCTTTGCTTCCGGCAACACTTTCAAAGACTTGTTTGTCAGGTTGATTATTCTGCCCGCATGAGGAGATGAACAATACTCCGTAGACCAACGTCATCTGTACAGGCCATCCACATCGTCCCTCCTTTGTCCCAGAGTATTCCTTGCTTCCGCCGTCGCTCCTCATCTACGGGAGTACGAGTTTATCCTGCTTGTGACCGCCTTGATGACATCACTGATCAAGGACACAAGAGTAGAGGGCCTGGTGGCCAAGTCATGTTCCTCGGTATACACACACATCTTGTCGGAAAACAAGGCGGGCAGGGCAAAGCGTGTTTGCATGACTCACTTTGGGCTGAGCGGGCCGTGAGCGCAGAGTTGCTGCCCAAACCGATCGCGGAGTCAAGGCTTCGGGGCTTGGTGATGCCTAGGCAGCCACTTACCGCCGTTTGCAATGGGCTTATCGGTCGTTTCCGGGCACCAGAAAACGACGACTCTTAGCCCCTTCCCGGGGCTTCCCCAGGCCCACCGGTGCACTGTACTGAGTACTGGGGTATGTGACTGAGTTTACCCCCAACTTCGAAAGGGCAACTTCCGATGCAGTTCGCGGGAAGCCATTGAATCAATGTACATGAATCAAATTGTAATATCTTCCAAACCGGCACAATAATAACGAAGGTTTGTCCCTTCAACCATTTATCCGTCCTGGGTACGGAGTAGGAACCGAAGAACACCCAATGATGCCTGCTTCGTCGGGCCTCCCTGATGTCTCGATATTGAGCCCCGCGCTCAAGGGAGAACAACCCCGAAGTTTACGCACTCAGTTCCGTCCGGGTACGAGGTGGTTGCGACCAGTCCGTCGCGCTAGCACATTCAGGCACAATGTACGGAGTACCTTGCCAGCGAAATTTGCCGGTCGCGGTACCGCCACCAGTCTGGCTTTTCTTCGGAAGCCACCACAGTCCAACACGGTCCTCCATACTCCGTCCTGTGTACGCAATCCGGCATCGTTTCTTCTTTCCCAAACTCTGCTGAAGTCGACGGGTCCGGATCACATTTCATACTATCTCTTTCTTTCTCTCCAATGCTCCGCGTGACGGTACATCGCTGATGTCCCACCTCAACCGCCACGATAAAAATTCTAGAAGACTTGATGCATTTCGAAGGTCACTGCAACCATGGGGTATCGGCCCACATGGTCATTGGTGCAGGACGCCTGTGCCACCAGGTCAACGGTACATCGCATCCAGAGCAAAGTGGGTGCAAATGGCTTGTACTAGTACGTCCGTCCGCGGCAGATCTAGGTATTCTATCAAAGTTCCCCTACTCTAGCTTCGAAAAGACCCATAAGCCGGGAAAGCTAGGAGTTTCACTTAAGTGCACCCGCGGTCCACCAGACAGCCCCACGACCCGTCTCCTCGGGACGCCAGTGAACGTCGCCAACGACGTGGTATAGCTCCTTCGGGCCACATCAATTTCGCTCTTCATCCAATGAATGTACGGCCTTCCCAGATGAAAACCCGTAACGACATCGACACGGTGTACGGACTGCAGTGGAGGGTTTCCTGAACCATCTCCCTCGCGAAAAGATTTGCAAGCCGGGCTGGCCGACAATGCTACCGAATTGTTGACCGAATCTGACTTGTCCGACCGAAGGCATCATTCTCCGAAGGTGGCACACGGTGAGTTGGTGGGTTGCGAGCGCTCGTCTACGGTCGAGCATCACCAACTTCAAAGGCCTGGGTGTTTAGCCTCAGTCATCCCGAGACAGCTAAACAAGGTTGTCCGCGACCCAGCCAAGAGCCCTCTACCTAAAGCCGATGTGCCCGACGAATTCAAAACCACTTGCAGCACAGGCCGTTGAACCACGCTGATGTGATCACCAAGGCTTCCAAAGAAGCAGAGAGTTTCAGACAGTAGGGTTACCACGAAGGACGATTCGTTGCCCGATGCGCTATTCACCTCTCACATGCGCCGAGGTAGTAAGCCGACGCCGAAGCGAGAGCCCAAGGAGGCACTTGATCTGGTCCTCGTGGCCCAGACAATTCGTGCCGCGGCACTAGGCCGCAATCACTTTCGAGGATAGGCTCGCCTTGCGCAACCTTGCGCTGAAGATAGTATTCTCCGGCGCATTACACACATGACACGCATCCAGTATGTTTGTCACATATGCAGGGTCCAGCATCTCAGCACTTGTCCAACAACAACTGAACAATCAGCCCTGCGCTGGGCGACACAGCAGCTGATCCTAGGTCCAGCTGAGCCTCGTTTGTATGCGAGTCTTTCGCATGACATGGCACGGCGTGGTCTTACAATGTATGGACAACTGTCGTTTTCGGCGTTCGCCCGCGCCATGATTCGGGCCCCGTCCACCTCGTCGCTGTTAGGAGGAGCAGGCTGATGTCCGGATCCGAACGGCCATTCTCCGCACACTTAAAAGGGTTTCTTTCCGACCCTGTGTTGCGAAGCCTCGTGTTCCATTTCCATGCGAAGGGAGCTAAATCTTCTATCCGCGCGCTTGTGCTTCAGCACTCCGGAATATTCTCTTTAATTGTGGGGAGGCCGTGCCAGATCCCTAAAACAGAATTACCCTGTTACCGGCCCCTCCAGAGAGAAAGCGTGGCCATCAAACCAGCCTGAGTTGCTCTCAATGTTCCGATGCTTCCCCACAGACGCATCAAACAAGCAAGGCCGCAAGCTGGGAATCATAATCCGGTCTCGACGGTTTTCTAATCTCGTCCACTCGTCGGTGAAGAATATCGCGTCCGCGAATCGCCTTTCTTATTCGGGAAACAGCGGCCCCAAACTCCCCTGCCGGGGTCGATGAGTAGGGCAAAGGTCGCTCTGAACACGGCAGCCCCACGATCGTCGCTGATGGCCAAAACCTCTCACAGCCCAGCTGAGGATAGACGCCCACAAGCCCACACGCCCCAAAATTCCAGACTATCGCCCTGGTGATGATTTGGAGGTTGTCTGGGATCCACCGAGCAGGCTGAGATGGTAGTTTCTCCAACCAAGCCCCCGCTCTGGGAATAGAAAAAAAGGTCTGCGAGAGTCTTGGAGGTTAGATCAGCAGGCTCGGGGTAAACGGGACCTAGGTGAATGGTAAGCTATGCATCTGGCTTCGGCACAAGTCTTTGTTGATTGTCGCTCCACTCAAGAGATACGCTCGTGACAACAATGCAGAGAGGTCTGGGCCTCTACAAGACTTCACAGTACGACCCACTCCTGAATCCAGGCTTTGTCAATTGAGGTCCAGGCTGTCCCCTAGAACCATGGGGAGGTGATAGATGGTGGTCCCGATCCCTCTGTAGACCTCCTTTGTTTGTTGCACGGTTCTAGACTTAGGAACAGCAATTGCAAAGACCGCAAGGTCATCTCTGCCTAGGCTCTTCCAAAGTCGACATGGGCAGCAGATCCGGATTTGCACAGTGGAATGTGCGAGGTCCTGGCGGGAATGCACAATTTGCCCGCCGGCTCGAGTGCTCGATGTTTGACTTGTTCCCACATTCCGCGGCACGCTTTCTTGCAGTGCCTTGTCGAGGTTCACGCTGCACTTGACATCCCGCGAAGACCTTGTTGCTAGTAGCGATAAGAGTAAGTCATCGAGATTTCGACGCCGAAGGTCAGGAGCATAAGATCCCCAGCTCGTCGTTCCCGGCCAGGACCAATGTCATGAAAGGTCGGAATAATTCAGGGACCCGTGGTTGCCCTTGACATGACGCACGCGA
Organism: Cladophialophora carrionii CBS 160.54; assembly: GCF_000365165.1. Lineage (NCBI taxonomy): Eukaryota > Fungi > Ascomycota > Eurotiomycetes > Chaetothyriales > Herpotrichiellaceae > Cladophialophora > Cladophialophora carrionii. Next base: position 908,004 of record NW_008481831.1, read on the forward strand.
CAGCCATCACGCATTGTTCAGCACTCTGCCATTTGTCTGGACATGGGCGCTCAGTCTCAACGGTAGGCTAGGGGATGCCATCGGTAGTGCTTCATCTCACCTTAAAAGATCTACGATCGTTTCTGTTCTGTCTCGTTGATCAATGGATTCTATCAGGAGCCGGAGCCAGCTTACCCGTTCCCTGCTGTCTACGCTGCGACAGAGGAGGCCCGGACGACGTTGACTAGCTGGAAGTCGTGCCAAGCACGTATTGGTGTCTGGTGATCCCGTTAAACAGTCGAGACCAAAATGTGATCCGCGATGGCTTTGGGCTCTTCAGGCCAGTAATTCAAGGTCCAGACACTTGGGGAGCCAGCTGAATGGCGTTGAACGCCTACCTGGCTACCCGTCGACTATGACGAGAACCAAAGTAGAATGGAAGTGTACATCGTACATGCCAGGAGTCGTTGCTGGTCGGATTGCCCGCGGGTTCACGTGGGCGCTCGATTTGGTGGGCCAGCATGAGCGACCAGCAATGACTGTACAACTTCCAGTGCACTGAGGGATTGGCCCAGCCCCGACGTCCCATCCCACCCATCAAGATACCACCTTACACCGCAGGTGGTCCCGTTCTCCCCTCCTGTACAGACTCCCGCGGCAGCAAGCGCGGATGCCCGAAGCACGGGAAGGACGTGCTCTGCCGTCTGCGGCATCATGATGGTAGTCTTCGCTAACCAGCGAGCCAGATACGCCCTGAAGCTGTACTGGTCGATGTTGCAATCCCAGCTAAGCTCGCAATACTCATACAGGACATCAGTGGCGTTGGGGAAAGGTGACGCAAACGTCTGCAGCGCGGAATTTAAAAGCTCGGTTGTCCGGTTCGCCCATAGGTCAGAGCCATTCGTATAATTGTAGAGAACAGCTGTTCCGTAGAGGTAGACGGCTACGTTGTAGCTCCAGAGCGTATGGTCAATACCCGTGCAGTTGATCTTGTCATCCGAACCGTCGAAGACATTGTACGCGGGATCAATGAGACCGATGGTGACGGACCAGTCCCAAATTCTCTCCGCCCAGTCGTGGTAGGTCTGGTTATTCGTGAAGCGCGCCAAGCGAGCCGCGAGCTGGAGAAATCCCCCATTGGAAATCGAATTCTTGTAGTCGTATCCAGCGCTTGTAGGAAATACTTGCCACTTCAAGCCGCCACCACAGGTGTCGCTTGCGTCTATCCATCGGCTGACGTAGTCGTTGAAGATGTTGTCACAGATCTCGAGCCACGTGGGGAACGGGGGCGGAGGCTCTCGGAGTCCATACTCGGCAGAAGTCAGCGCGGCGAAAGCCCACAAGGCGATATCGTCGTTGCCCTGGGGCTGCAAGTTAGCCATACAAGGAAGGGGTTGAGCGGTCGACTCTCAAATCTTGCCTCACCTCATCCAGCTTCTCAGCCTCGGGTAGATAGTTGTGGGTGTCTGATATCTGAGAGACCAATGCGTCGTAGGTGACATTGTAATAGCTCGCGTCGCCGGTGTAAAGGTAGTAGTCCACCATTCCACCCCATGCGGCGCCACTGAGCCACCAGTAGTATGGCGGATATGGAAACTTGCCCAGGACGCCTCCGGTCCGATTGCCATTGTACATGGACTGGAGGTCATAAGCTATGGTGGAAGCTGCACCGCGAATGGAGTCTGTGATGGTCGTATCTCTGGGTAAGTCTCATCAATAAGGTAATGCAGAGGGCTGCATACCTGGGTTGTCGACCCGTAGATCCACAGCCGACGTGCACTTGCTGAGCCACAAGATCATCCCAATAAACATGATACAGGGACATGTCCATGGTGGCGCCATTTTTGGAGCGAATAATGCACTTTATCATCTCGGGGAATAGCGAAGACAAGTGGTTAGAAGTTCAAAGTCGGCGAGGCCAAGCCGCAGGACCGTCATCATCGCTCAATTCAAGAGCTATTGCGTTTCCTGTCGAAAACCCTGAGAATACCAGAGAGATTGGAGCCTGGATTCTGACTACGTTCGATGTACGCCTTTGCTATTAGCTCCTGCTAAAGCGAAAGCCACTTTGACGGAGGCAATGATGGAAAATTGAGACGTACACAGCACAGCGATAATACGTATCGAGCTAGGCTGCTTCCGGCATCGTTTACAAACTGCTCGCTGCTCAGTGCGAAAGTTCGATCACGCCGCTTTTAAACCGCTCACTTCCACCTCACGTCCACCTTCGACTCACCCTTCATTCATCGTCAAGGTACCTAGCTTAGCCCTTTGGTGGTCTTATTTCTCCGGCAGGATCTTCTACATCCTCACTCATCTAGAATCTAACATCGATGGCGGCGGACGGTGCGGACTATTTCCACGTCGTTTTGCCGTCTCTTTCACTCGCTTCTTGTGGAATCCGTTCCTGTCTCTCACATACTCGAACAATATTCAGGGCGGCGACACCCTACTCCTGAAGCGTACAGAACCTTGGCAAGTTGCATGGCTTGACCTCAGAGCCTCATCAGCAGTGCACGGTTGGGACCCGCTGGATTGTACCACGCAGGCACACGTACCATTTTCACACAAACCGCAAGAATGGATACACGAGGCTTGACGCTGCGGAAGAAGCGCAAAGACCGGCCGATCATTAGCGCCCCTCAAAATGCCACGGGGCCTGGCATCAGCGGCGGGCGAGCAGGACTCCCATCGCAGAACAAGGCAGCCAACGCTCTGAGTGTACCACGCGATCGGAATGCACCAACCGAGACTTCAGACCTTGTCAAGAGGCGCTACTCAACGCGATATAACCAGCTGCCCGACTTCAGCAACATCGGGGCACCACCCGTTCCTGCGCTTCCCGGAGCCGGTACTCTCAAACGTCGCTCAGGAGGTGGCTCACCACGCCGGCCTCTGACCGGTGACCGCTCACGTCCGCTCCATATCGACAGCGATGCCCTCAAAGATCCCAACCTCCAGCATGAGCGATACGTTGCTGACCTCCTTGCCAATGCATCCGAACAAGATATTCAAGACTATCAGAATGGCCTGCAAAGGTTGAAGAATCGTAACTCCCAAGAGCTGCAGCAGAACGTGTACCAGAACAGAACGCAGTTTATAAAGATTAGCAAAGAGGCCGAGAAGTTGAAGTCCGAGATGGGCATATTACAAAACCTCATGTCCGAGCTGACCGGGACACTGGGCACGGGAGAGGCAGGCACGAGCAGCCCCAAGTCGCCTGAACTGAATGGCCCTTCTCTTTCCAGGCGCAATACCAACAGGACTTCGGTCGCAAACCTGGAGCATATGTGGAACGTCCAGCTACAAGCCCTGTGGAAAAACATTGAGAAGTCTCAGAAATTCCTGCCAGCCGCTCCTGGGCGACACATTGTGGCCGAGACAGGCAACTGGATAGAACTCGACTCGGCTACTTGGAAGCCTAAGCGACCTGTTCACATTGTGCTGTTGAATGACCACCTTCTCGTAGCGTCTAAGAAGCGCAAGCGAGTCGATCCAAATGCGCCCCAACAAGGACCTGCTCCTACGAAACTCGTGGCAGAAGAATGCTGGCCTTTACAAGATATCGAAATCATCGACATGGCTGCAAGTGTCGCCAATGGAGGCGGGAACACGCCAGCCGAGGAGAAGGCCATCGCTTCGGCCCTGACCATCAGCTCTGGCGGCCGCTCGCTGATCTACCGCCACGAGAAGCGGGATGAAAGGGCCAAGGCTGCTCTGTTATCTGCTCTTCGAAAAGCGACAGAAGACCTTCGCAAAGCCACCAAAACCGAGGAAGAGCAAACCAAGCCCAAGTCCGAGAGCCTGAATTACTTCGCAGCACGAGACCCCGCATCGGCGAAGAACTCGGAGATTCTCGAAGGCATTAACGCTTCCAAGGAGAAACCGGAAATTCTGGTCGAAGTCGACGGCCGTCAGCATAACTTCCGCTGGGTCGAGGGACAAATCGACGATCTGGACATTGAAATCTCGATGCAACGCTTTGACGAGGCCGTTGAGAAGGTAGAAAAGCTACGCAAGATCGCCAACAGCTTGAAGGGCAACTCGATCGCCCAAGAGCTAGTGAGCGTCAAGGTTGACGAGCGCGCTGCGAAACTCGCTGGCATCCTCTGTCGAGAGCTGGTCGAGACCCCTTCCTTTATGGAGGCCACGAAACGCAAAGTCTCCTATCTGATCCGTCTTGGATTCGAAGACCGCGCGAGGGATGCCTACCTCAATGCACGAAGTGAGATGCTCGCCAAACGCGCGAGACAATGCGTCTTTGAAGGCGACCTCCATCGCTACGTCTTCTCCATCTCATACGTCTACTTTACCGTGGTGAAAAACACGGTGCTTATCTACCAAGCCGCGTTCACGACTCCGGGGGTGATTAGTGCGTGCATAAAGTGGGCCGGTATGCACCTAGAGACCTTCAATACCTTACTGGTGAGGCAGCTGAGTGCAATTGAGCGTGAAGGCAAATTGTGGAGGGAGTGCATGGATGTTGTCTGGGAGCATGAACGGACGATGCTGGGGGAATTTGGGTTGGATTTCAGAGAGGTCATCGGCAGGGGACTAGAGGTCCGAGAAATCGCTGGGAGGAGCGAGCAGGTCGGTGCAGCCGGAGGTAATAGGGAGCAAAGTCGATCAAAGTCGCGGACACGAGCTGGTACGTGACCGACAAGCGGTCGAGCACTGACACTGCGTGGCTGGTCTGAGTGGAGATCAAACATGTATTGGGTCTCTTATAAACTACACAAGGTATATGCAAATGTTCAAAATTGAACGCCGCACGCTTCCCGCTCATGCTCAGAAGACAGTTTCTCTTTTCACATTTGCACATGCTGGGCCTCCTGGGAGCTTGGTTGATGTCCTGAAGAAGTGCCGGTTTGGTGGTACATGGTGTACATCGCAACCTGGGCATGGCGACTCATGGTAATATGGCGCCGAGACTCTGCATCTGTCGCGGGGGGTCGATTACTCTTTGATCTTCGCAAGCAACCTATTGCTCCATTAGCACCCGAAACCGGGTCGACGCACGATTCCATCCGAACTCACTCGTGATCTCTGAAAAGATGATATTCCTCCTCCCCAACTTTGACTGGGCTACCGCCATACTGGGGGATCAACACCTTGTCGCCCTCCTGCACGCTCATGGCCATTCTCTTCCCCTCCTTGTCGAAACCTCCGGGACCAACGGCCAGGACCTTCGCCTCGTTGAGTTCCTTGACGGATGATTCGGGGAGGAAGATACCGCCCGCAGTGCGCGCCTCGGCTTTGACGCGCTGCACGAGGACGCGGTCGAGGAGAGGGACTAGGGAGCGGATGGACTTGAGAGCGGTGGTCTGCACCCGTTCGTTAGTACTCCATCGATTGGTCTGGTCAAGCTTCGAGCATTGCGACTACACGGTGCTGGGGACGGGGAAGGCGCTCGAGCGTGTGCCGACGTACCATCTTGACGGTGTGCTTGGTATTATGCCAAAGGAAATTTCGTCGGACAGTACTTGTAGTAAGGGCAACGAGAAGAGGGCGTGGAAGAGTGGTAAACAGATGGAGCACGACGGGCAGGACGGGTCACTTTTTTCTCGAAGCATCCGCCCGTCTCGCCAAACCTGCTCCATGCGGACTCCGCTAATGATTGGACAGGAGCAGCCACAGACTCCAGCATACCAACGACACCCCCTCTGTGCCCTCGCTCACTTCTTGCTCACTGCGCATACCCTTGGAAGCTTGATCAAGATGATGGACTCGGACGAGGACGATATCTACCCGGAGAACGATGACGTCTATGGTACCAAACAGCAGGGTGAGGTCACCATGGGGGACGCCGACGAAGGCGAAGAGGAAGGTGAAGAAGTAGAGGAGGAAGACGATGTATGAACCCACAAACGGAGAGCCAGCTTGATGATCGCCCACTGACTGCTCTCCCCAGGACGACGTCGACTTCATCATCGACGCCAAAGACGAACCCAAACCCTCGCCCGAAACCAATTCAACATCACAACCCAAACGTCCATCAGGGTCTTCCCAAACCCCAGCGTCAGACCTACGCAAGGCCTCAATAACACCCTCCCCTGCCGTAAAGCGAGAAACACCCCTAGACTCCCGCCTCGACTCCCAGCCTCCGAACGACCGCCCCGGCACAGACTATCCCGCCCGGCATACCTCCAAGATCGACCCGAATGGCAACCCTGTGCACCCGACAACCGGCAAACCGATCTTATCCACCGACTTCGACGTCGACTTCCCCTCGGAATCATCAAAACCCTGGCGCAAACCTGGCGCGGATATCACGGACTACTTCAACTACGGCTTCGACGAGTTCACCTGGGCAAGTTATTGCCTAAAACAACAGCAAATGCCAAAGGAGGTCAAAGAAATCACACAACATGCAGAACAAATGAAGGCGTTTGTGGAAGGCATTCCTGGCGGAGGAGCTATGCCGGGCATGCCGCCGATGCCAGGTGCCCCCGGTGCAGGTCCCGGAGACATGGGCGGTGCAATGCCAGGGATGCCCAGTGAAGCTCAGATGCAGCAGATGTTTGCCGCCATGGCCTCACAAGGCCTGGACCCTGGGAGCATGGATCCTAGTCAGTTTATGCAGTTCATGGCTGGGCCTGGGGCCGCCATGATGGGTGCGCCACAGCCTCCTACGGGACCTGCCGCAGGCTTTGCTGGACCCGGCGGCGGAGGCGGGAGTGGGTTCGATCAGGGTGGTGGTCCGGGCGGTGGAGGCGGCTTTGGCGGCAGAGGGCGAGGAAAGGGTGGAAGGAGGAATTGGTAGAAACAATTTCGTCACCCAGATTCACCTGAGGTGTCCTGACGTTGTGGGCCCATCATGCCTGCCTGTGAAATGCCAGCGCATTCGCGGGAACAGAAATGAGATACGGGGGCAGGCAGTGCATTGCATTGCACCATCTCATTCGAGGAAACGTCGATGTCGTGCTTCGGCCGTGGAGAGGCAAATGTTGCCGGGTTGAACCAAGCTATGAGCATGACACTGAGAACATGACGAAATGGCACAAACGATGAGATGAAAGCATGAGCAAGGTCTGACTCAGACCGCGATCAAGCACAGGGTGACCACACCGAGACCGCGCGCCGGAGCACGCCGCCGGAGTATCTCCTTCGAACGTATCGTCGTTTTCCAGAACCTCGTTTTCGCATACAGGCGACAGCTTCGATCGCGCTCATAGGAACCGCATCAGAACGAGCACCTTCTTGGGACAATAAGATGGAAAAAATCATCCTCGCCGCCTAAATATCCGAAGACCGTCCACCTAGAACGACCGTTGCGGATTTGGCTCAACGGACGTAATTGAGGAACCCAGATTCTGCCACGCTGGCATATGTATCGCTGTTGTATTTTTCCGCCTGTCCGCGCTTTGGGATTTCGAAAAGCCTAGACCTGCTCGGTCGAGCGGTCGTATTTGTATCAGCATGATTCAACATGGCCGGGGGACGTACGGTGTGCTACAGTAAGACCCCAAGCCTCACACTCATAGCGGTTGTGTACCACAGAACAGTACATAGTGACAGGACGGTTCACGCTAGCAGAAGCCTCCTGTGTATGTACTGGTGTACTGTATCCATGTATTTATGTATTCGGCAAGAGAGCGAATCCAGGACGTCGCCAAATACAGCATTAGCATAGGTACCAGGTAGGTACTCAACTTGGTAATCTACGCCAGAGCCAGCCCGGTACGGGTGCGTTGGGACCCGACCAGACAAACAAACGACCATGTCTAACGCCATGAATGGTAGAAGTGAGCATTATTTGATCCAGTATGATGGTCCAGGGCGCCAGTGTCTGAAACGAGACTGCCAGACTGCCAGACTGTCAGACTGCCGGGAGAGACAAGATACGCGAACGGAGAATCAATAGAGTCTGTCATGGTCTGCAACCCGAACTTGGAAAACAAAGATGGGAGATCGTGGGAAGTTACCAAAGCTATCTCAAGCCAAAGAATAGGTAATGGCAGTCCCTTGATGTCTATCTTGGGTGAGGAGATTCGAGCCACTCGCCGTCTGCTGGTGGCGGTTGAGGATGTCAAGCAGGAAAGTGCAACTTCATAACTGTGAAGAACGTCGTGAATTCTGTCTTGTGAGTTTCTGTCCTCGGATAACACAAGCAAGTTATCATGTGCTCGCTATGTGCTAAGACCGTGAAGAGTATCCGATTTCCTCCTTCTCTGGCTCCTAGCCAGAGAGTCCCCAGCGAGATTTGGTGTCACTCACATATAAGTTGCTGCACAGGGCCCATCAACGCCTGTCATATCTAGACTACGGTGTGCTGGGTTGGTGAACCTATCCAAGTAAGATCAGCATTCGATGCGGACGGAGGCTAACAGTCTTACCAGCACGACGATCCTGATTTTGATTTCCGTCAAGAGATAGAGCAGTTCCCGCCCTGCCGAAGTTCGTTCCGAACCTCATTCCACTACAGTTCTGCGCAGAACCAGGCATCTTACTTGCTTGGTTTTCTTCGCGACGAGATGAACCTGCTAGTGTTTGACTGGCAGGAAATTCAGTGCGAGAAGCTGAGGTCGGGATTTGCGAACGGTCGAGGTCAAGACGAGTGATAGCTGGTAAGGTTGCTCTGTGCAAAGTTGTGCCCAAGGTGATCCAGTTTGCTTGACGTGTCAGCAACTGCCGTTGGGGTTGTGGAGTACATACGAGTCCTCGAGGCCCGCGGTCCTCCTGGTGGTGGCATCTTCATGCGGTCGCCCTGACTGCCGGCGACACTGGCCCCGGAGCGTTGATGAGGATGCAGGCGCTCGAGCTCTGCTGGCATTGTCCTAGTGTGTGGAACTACTCTTTCTGCCGTGTCGCCATGTTCAGATGCACGGAAGCCTTGCCTTGACTCCCGGCCATGCTGCACCTTGTCAAGGGACGGTATGACACGGATGGAATCAAGTGTGGGGTCAACGTCATTGTTGGCAACTGCTCCCATCCTTTCCAACAGAACCTTTTGCTTGATAGCGTCGTAAAGCCTCTGGGTCTGTTGTTGTTTCTTGCACTTTTCCTGAAACTGACGGTTGAGGTCGGCATATTTCTGGTCCATTGATTGCCGATCACTGATGAGGTCTGTAGAGATGTCAGCAACAGTCCGGTCTGTCAGGGTAGGGATTGTGCGCACCTTGAACCTGAGCCTCCAACGCTTGGATACGAAGATTGGCATCGTGGGCAATCTTGTCAGCCTCGCTCCTGAGCTGTTGACATTTTTGCATCTGCCGTTTCGCAATGCACTGTTGATAGGCGCTGTCGGGGGTCAGAGGGAACTCCCAGACCGAGAAGACGGGCATAGCCTCACTGCTCCTGAGCGTTTTGGTATGTCCAGAAAGTCAATGCTTTCTGAGCACACTCGATGATGGTAGCGGGATCAAGACCAGCAAGGACACTCGCCTTGTAGTCGTCCGGCGGCCTCAAAAGGTTACGCACAACGTCATGAGAATGGCGAAGATCAGCTTCGCAATTGGGACACTGACGCTGTTCTTGTGGTGTTCCCGTCAGCCCAGTTTTGTCGGCGCAGTCGGTGCAGAAGACGTGTCTAGCTGTTGTCAGATAGAGGCCAGTAAGACACGGCAGGGAACTTGCGCGCAAGTGGTGACAATGGCATCATGTCGGAGCACGGCTCGACAGAGCCCGCCGTTGACCTGATGGTTGCATGTCAGACTTAGGTCCATCATTTACGGGCTGGCGAGCTTCGGTGCGCTGGACGATAGAGGAAGAGAGTGCAGAGAGCTGGCGAACGGAAGAATGAGGTGAGGGAAAAGTGAAAGTGGCAGCCACTGCCTCGTTGACTTTGGGCGTCGCTACTCGTTTCGACGGATCCTGCCCATGCTTCAGTCAATGCTTCAGCCAATGCTTCAGGCATCGCACGCGATTCCATGTCCATCCCGCTTAGCCAAAGAAAAGGGCGTTCCCCTGAGCATCTCTCCGTCTGCTCTTCGCGATCTCTTCAAACTCCTTCCCGGCCTTATATTCCTTCCACACACTGGCCGGATAGATGTGCTTGTTCCTTTCATACCACCTTCTATCCACCACCTTTGTGAGGATGGGATCGTCATTATGGCCCTCCAGCTCCTCTTTCCTCTGACCTGGAACCCTCAGCGTAGCCGTCGGTTCCGACGCGCTGTGATCAGAGCTGTTCATGATGTCCGCCGTGCCAGAGTATTCGAATAACAATCTCCCCTCCCGACTCGGATCAGGAATCTTATTCGCAATGAAATAGTAGAACTCGTAGTGGTGCGGCACAATGACTTCGCCTTTCACCAGCATCAAGTCATCAACGCCCACGCGCGCCCACTGCTTCCTCGAGTCTTCCCTGCTCTTTTTCTGGACGGTCGAGCCACTTCCATCCGCCCCAGAGACCCCAAGTTCGGCACCGACCTTTCTGCATCGTTCCAGGAACAGCCAGACGTGGTCTCCTTTCTTGACTCTGACGCTCCCGCCAGGGATGTTGGCCCCTGCATCGTAGAACACAAAGGGTATCTCAATCTCGGTCTCCTTCACCCGTTCTTGTATCTCCAGAAATTCCTTGCGTAGCTTCTCCCGGTCGAGCGCCTCAGCTGCCAGTGCTGCTTTCGTCAGGGCTCGAGGTACAGGCAGGGTCGATTTCGGATTCGGCGTCAAATTCTTCCTCCTGATCTCTCCGGGAGGATCAGGCGAGGCTTCGGCAGATGTCCTCGAGCTTCGCACAGCAGTTCCCCCATCACTCTCGTCATCGTCGCCTCCGAAAGATAGCAACCCCTTGCCAGCGACCTTATTTTTAAATAACTTCTTCTTCTTCTTCGTCGGTCGTCCGCCCTGCTCCGTTCGACCCGTCACCGCGCTGTGCTTTGTAAATTAGCCCCGCCCTCCGCAGTCTGCGCCTTCACCCGAACTTATGGCTCACCCGTCACTGTCCGGGGTTCTTGCGCCCTCCCTCGCTTCCTTTTCTTTGAGTTCCAGCACATCTGCCCGTCTCTTGCGGAAGTCCGCAAGGTTCACGAGGCCGACGGTCTGGGATTTGAGTAAATCCTCTGCGGTGGCCGATTGCGACGTGAAGCGGGGCGTCGAGGTCCCGGAGGGTGGATTGGAGCCCATGTCGGTGGCCGTATGAGTGCACACACGAAGAGGAAAAAGAAGCCTTGTCAAAATGTAGCAGGAACAGGAAGAACAGATGTCGCAGTATGCTTGATGCAAGTGAACGAGAATCGCAACTTGAGTTGTCGCCGTGGTTTCTGGCAAGGAGCAGCCAATGAGAGTCCCGTCCCGACCTGTAGATCCATATTGAACAGGCTCTCAATTGATTACTTGTAAAAGGTCTTCATCGGGGTCAGAACGCAGTACCCGTCCTCCTATCACGATCAACAACAAAAGCGTTTCATCTGGTACTTTTAGCCTATTGTACAGTGTTCCCGTATGGACATTCCAATCATTCCATCATAGCCGTGGTAACCGTTCGCGTGTGCCCTAGTTACCTATCCCAATCGTCTCATGTCCAACTGTTTGGCCCGGTTCAAACAACAATGTACTCGCCCTCATTATTTTCCAACTTCATAACCCGGGCAAATCGAAACCCAGTTTCTTCATTGTCATGATAATTCGACTCATTCGCCATCCTACCACGAGGACTTGTCCGCTCCTTGTCATCATATTTGCGCCACACTTTCTCTAAAAGCTCCAAACAGCTCTTGTTGTTGAGGAAGCCGCTGTCTTTCTGGATATCGAGACATCGCTGGCGTATCACTTCGCGATCGTCATCATCCACACATTCACTGCCCGTGATGAAGAGAGGCCAGAGAAGGTACACATCGGATTTGACGGCGTTGATGTACTTGAGACACTCTTGCACCCAGTTCCTGATACAAGGATCCGTGCTGGGCACGCTGGGGTTCGCCAACCGCTCCGTGTACAAGAGTGCGGCATACCTGAATGACTCGGATATGTTGTTGAGATCGACGCGTTGTTCGTACGAGAGGTAGGGCGCTTCCGGGCTTGAAGAATCAAACACGGTGGTGTTGAGGTTCCAGGTCATCAAGGCTTGGCGGATCTCCCTCCATTCTCGCCAAAAGTGCGCCTTCATGTCAGGGGCTGCCGATCTGGTCGTGAACAGGTCCTCGTCCTCAATCAAGCGCATCCACCCGTTTCCATCAAACTTGCTGTAGTCGATGTTCGGTGCTAAAGACACTTGAGGAGGTGGTGGCCGGGAAACAATGGTGCTCGTCTCTTCGACCGACTTCCCCTGGCTCAGCACGTTCAGCCTGCCTAGTTTGGCAATCGTCTTAAACAGTTGGCCATCGCATCCAGCGAGATTCTCCAACGCCCATTCCTCGTCGGAAAGCGCGGACACATCAAGATGATAGCCCTGAAGTTGCCCCTCGCGATCGTTAACCGTTGCAGTCATTGCGTCGAACCAAGTAAACATCCTCGTAAACCACTTTGCTTCCTTGGTGTTGAAGGCTGGGTCGTCTTTGCGGAGAGAAAGCAGCTTCTTCACCCCAGCGAACTGGGTTTGAAATTTGGCCACGCCCGAGTCACAGATATGGAACAGGCACAGTATCAGCAGCGTTGCCAGCGTCGAGTCGTCCTTGCGCAGAACGGGATTGGCAAGTTGCTTGTTCAGCGACTGGATTGCCACAGTTTTATGCAACGACTCCTCTCGTGCTTGCTCTTGCGGACTCAACAAGCCAGCCTCATGCCATGGCTCGTGCGTCAGAGTCAGATGTGCTATAGACGATCGCCTTGCAGGATCAGTCTTACATGTAGACAGCCCGGTTTCCCGCCGTTGCCGCAGGTTACTGGCAGCAAGTGCCGCTATGGCATGCTGGAGCGTTTCACTTTTCGTGGCCAGTCTCAGGATTTGTGTTCGATAAGGATTCGAAGGACCGTCGAAGGCGACAATGACAGGAGAGATAACCTCGGCGTAGTAGTTTATCAGAAATCGCATTCGAGGAGTTGCCCCTATCGACCCCGTGGATGCAAAAGGCGTCAGCGATAGATTGTAGCCATTGAGCGACAATTGTGGAAAGCCAATGACAGAGTCATCTTCGACGATGGCACATTCGTCCTCGTAGGAATTCCGCGGAACCTCTTCCACCTCTTCATCGGCGTACTGCGAGACCTCGTGGCGCGCTGCTGGTTCCACTTGCTGCGGGGTACGCGGATGAGCATAAGCCTCGTTGCGAACGTACGACTCGTCCTGCCTGTGATACGGGGGAAACTGACCGTGATCAGGAAAGACCAGATCAAAGGGCGAATGGATTTGAGGCGATACGGGATAAGCTGGTAGTGTAGCCGAGACGTTTGACGTGCTGTGGCTCAACACGCGCCCGAAGTATGCCGACTCCGGGCTGGGGGCAGTGTATGGCGTTGGTGTTAACCTGTCCGTCCCACCGAACACAGAATTGCGGTTTAATCCAGCGCTCAATGGAGGCCCGTGCTGGGGAGACGTAATGCTCGCAGATGAAGGGGTGGGATAGGTAGATTCCCGCGGCTCTAACTGTGCGGTGGCAGCTGTGGTCGGCGCGACCCATGCCGTGTTTGTTGGATAAGGACTCGTAACTAACGGCGGAGGACGTGGTTGCTCGTACTGGAAGGCATGGTTGCTGCCAGTGGCAGAAGCTGGAGATACAAGAGGGGCGGGAGCGGTCCGCGCTTCAGAGGGCGCTATGGGAGATTGGAGCTGCGGTAGATGAGCTGGCGGTTGTTGCTGCGACGGTCTTCTCTTGGTCGCGGAAGAGAAAGTCGGCGGAGGGAGTTTCTGAGTGCCTGCAATCGGCAGCGACAACCCCCGAAGCTTGCCTCGACTTGCCACGCCGTTGCCCCAGGTCAACTGCGTCTTGTAGCCTGCACAGTCTTTTCCATCGTCCAAGCACTGGGTGCAGTATGGTCTTCGTCGATCGCACTTGACCGAGCGACTGGCGCAGGTAAAGCAGTCAGCCGCTGCTCCAGCAGCAGGTGCGCGCTTCCTCCTCTTGCGCGGAGGATTCCCAACGTCTGCGTTTGGCGGCGAAGTAGCAGATCCCCGTTGAGCCTCAACCTGCGGCGCTGACATGCTTATAGGAGCCGCCTCGAACACGAGGTAGAAGCTGACAGTCCAGGCAGCCCAGACGTCATCTGTGGACTTTGGAAGAGGTCAATTTAATCTGATTCGAACGGTGGCGAATCCCATGAGATCTGCATGCCGGGTAATATATCAAGACGAGGAACGTAAGATGAGAGGGTGAAGTTCGAGTGTCGTAGTCTCCGGACGTGAATTCGACGTGGATCAACCGCGCAACCAGCACGAGGGTAGATGCTTACTGAGGAGAGCAGTTGAGATGCAGGAGGGAAGGAAGCTAAGAGCAGTCCGCTTCGATGAAACGGTACGAGTAGCGGTCACCAGCAGTTGAATGTGTGTGTCCCCCAAGAAACGATCTACACCGAAGAGAAGGAGGACGCCGTCATGACCGAAGGCTTCCACCTCGAAGATGCGCAACAAATGGACTTGGGCACATCGAGAGCCTGGAGACACCCGTTGAAGCGTGCGGGAGGGGCGACAGGAAGCCAATGAACGCTGCTGAAGGACAATCCGCGATAGCGACTTTAGCCAGTCGGCAGTCGTTAAATCCTGGGGGCGCGAGGGGGATGGGCTCGGGAGATGCATTTCGGGGCATATCACTGCCACTCACGCCACTGAGGATGGAGGGTGCGCTGCATGCGTTTGCTTTAATTGGATCAACGGCGGGCCTGCATGAATGACTTCCGCCGGAGAGATACTTCCGCTTGTGCACTCTTGCGCTTGCTTAGCTTTGTCCTTACCTCAAAATCCGGGCACAATGAACGTGACGGAACGCTGGACCGACGCCCATGTTGTGCCGCGGCGACGGCAAGACTTTAAGCAAGGCGGCGTGCGAGCAGGAGCAGAGACAGAGGCAGAAGCAGAAGCACCCCACCTTCAAGTGGGAGCAAAAGTCGCCTTTCGGGTGTGACCCTCTTATCTCGCAGGAAGTACGGAGTACTGGGCACTCCGTGGACAGGCTGGGCGCGCACACCCCAGAGAGGTGCTGGCCACTTAGGTTCGATCTTGGGACGGGAACAGGAGCACACAATTGGTGGAAATCGTCCTAGCCAGGTCGTGGCCGTGAACGCGTGCTCCGTACTGGGTACTTGTGCCTGCACTGCTTTCTCACACAAGGCTATGGGAGTGCAATCGGGGGCTATCAGCCTGCGATCCGTCTCGGCGAGTATTTGCAAACCTGAGTGCTCACAACATTCACGATCACCCTGCTCAGGCTTGCGTTATCAAGGACCCAATTGACGAGCCCCAGGACTCTTGCTCAAGCCTCGTATCCAAACGGTGGAGTTCGCGCCGGTTGATCCAACCGGACGGCTCGTGAAGATATTGCAGCTTGTACGAGGAGGGTCCCGGCTAATATATGGTGGCGCTGAGGGCATAACGCTGGGTAGCATCTCCACATGTGTCGCTCCAAGACAACAGCGACATCACTTGACACAATAACATCACGGTGAACAATGGCAATAAGAGACAAGATAACTCTTTCAATTTCGACCATCAACACGCGGCAGTCGGGCTATCTAATTTTCAAGGTGCCGTCAACGCCAACCTTCCTGCGACTTGGCAGCCAAAGAGTTTCAATTCCAATTTCGAAACATGGCGTTGTGCTCTCTTTGGTGCCGGTTATGGATGGCCCTGAGCCCCCGGGCAGGGTTTCCAGCCTTGAGCACCTAGCTCACAGCCTCCTCGTCCTTCGGTGGCCCATGCGTTCACCGGTGGTGTCAGGCTGTCAGCGCCGGTGCCAAACGAGGCGGCGGGGAAGAAATTACCACCCTTCCATACAGGGGTCTAGTTGAGCGATCGCAATTTGCAATCCAATTGTTCGCAGGGGTCCGGGCGCCAGCCCAAGCCTCGTTGATCTAGCCTTGCGCTTGCACAAGAGGTGACAATGTTTTGTTTTCCCAATTCTGACCTTTGTGATCATACCCATCCGTGTAAGTTCTTTACGGGGTGGATTCGTAACGACATTTGCAAGGTGTGACTCACCACTATACTCGGTCGAAGAGGCGCCTGTCTTGAGCGTCAGCCATTATCACTCACCACCAGCCGCCCGCTTGGGAAAGTGAGCAATCCAATGCGGACACCGCATCAAGACTGCAAGGACCAGCCGAAAGTCTCCCATTCGCAAAGGGCGTTTTGGTAAGCGCGTGTACGTCGCAAACATCTCTATGCACCCAATAGCCGTCCACCTGTTTGTGCCTCGCTGATTCAAATGCCACAGCGAACACTGGGCTGGGAATTTTTGTAGCGCCCTGGACCTATCGTCAGGATCGCGCGACCAAAGTTGAGTCATAAACTGAACACGGCTGTCGTCCATCGTTCTATTCACAGAGTGTTCCACTCTGGCTCAAGGGGTTGCGACCCAACGGACCTAGTCTTGAGCATCGGAGAGTGATTGAGTCTCAAAAGGATGAATAGTTCCATAATGTTCGAATCTTTGCAGGTAGACACTCCGCCTTTTCAGTTTGAGTGGCTTGTTCTTCTGGAAACAGTCATCTATGACGATAGTGCTTAGGGTCCGAGTCCCAACAAGTGTGTACCCAAGGTCAGCTCATGCGCAGCAGCGGATCGGGGCGAAGCTGCCTCGGAACCCGAGCCACGCGAGTAGCCTCGATCGCCTCATTCTCAGCAAAGTCGATCAATAGGAAGAGAGGTGTATGCTGCAAATGCAGCACCTGAAGCGAGTTTGGTGAGGCGGTAAGGAAAGCAGGCACTCGAGTGGTTGACTGAGGGGGTGATGCTGCCCAAACCGGCGCCAAGGCCACCGTTCCTAATGGATCTGGAATGCGCTGGCACCACTACAACACGCAGCCAAAACAAGTGAAGGGCATATGAGCTTCGCGAACCGAATGACCATGGCCCAGGGTAAGGTGAATTTCAAGACCGTTTCTAATACCACGGATACGATACCGGTCGAGGACTGAAGGATCCCAATGCCTCAAGTCCAGTCGCATGCGAGCCCTCTCGCAAACTAATGGCACAAACGGATGGGTTTATGTTGCGAGACGATTGGTTGGACCAACGAACAAACAAAGCGGCATGGGCTCATCCATCGCTTGCGGACTCGAGGTCATCTGTCAGCTGTGAGTTGCCGCGCTATCGGGAGAGAGACCGAGAGCATGTCCACTTCAGTCATGACCTACAACCTCGATGGTCAATATTGGAATTTGGACTGCACCAACAGGGTTTGAGGGTATGTGTCACCTGCACAGCTGAAGGTCCACACGACCTCAAGCAACAATCGTCTGAAGTCTCGCGATGGGGTCTCCCTGACGTGGCCAGTACAATTCGAGTCTTCAGGAGGCAGGTGACTCTCCTCTCCTGTGCTCCCTATCCTACCTCGACTCGTAAGCCATCAGCGACTTCAGCAGCAAGATGGTTCTGACAGCCTGTCGTAGTGCCGGCATTCGGCTCCAAAACACGGTGAAACAGGTGCACCTGACGACCTGACGAGGCTCCATCGTGCATATTCAACGGTCCGATTGGACATGATCCGAGCTTTTCAGCTTGCCGGTCGATCGGCCAGCTGAAGATCATTGGCAGTACGTAGAATAATTGGTTGATGAGGCCGCCAACCAGGTCAACAGCGAAAGGGGTATCAGCTTGAGTGGTTGATAGAAGTCATGTCTGAGATGCACCGCTCTTTCAGCTATCCAAGCCATTCAAATGGCAAAGAGACTTCGGAGTATTCACAAATGATTTCGCCGCGAGAATTGGATTTTTCGCAGCGTGTTACCATCACGACAAGGTAAATCTAGGGAGAGCCGACCCCACGAATCACTGTTCATGTGGACTGAACGACATGAGAAGGATTCAGTCTACACAGTATCCTTGATGGGGAAGTATCAATTGATAGACCCAGAGCCACAAAGTGCGAACAGACCGGACCCTCTACGGAGTACTGTGTATATTCACCCTTGAAGTCGATAAATTACACGAAGCAATGAAGGTACGCGTTGTGGACATTCGGATCCCGCTGATGCTATTTTGATGCCGTGGTGCTGGGAGTGCTCGCGAATAAAAGACCGGATGCGGGGATATGTAGCGACCGTTTGAGTAACTTTTCAGTTATTTCGGTTGCAAGTGATTGGGCGATGGAGAGAGGGTCATGGCGGAGGGTATGACGAAGAGTAAGCTGACGATGCACGAGGCGGCGCAGCGTCCGTTGTTTCCGACTTCTGATGTCGTGGAGGATACGTAGCCCAAAACGCGCGCATTGGGCATGCCTATGGTGATCTGGATGGATCTGGCCGGAAACCTTCCAGAACGCCAACGAGAGCACGGGCTTTGGCGCAGCGTGAACAAGCGTCAAGGGCAGTGAAGCCTACCCAGTACCTAGGCGCGAGGATTTAGGCATGGCTTCGCCTACCCAGTTAGTTAAACGGACAGGATCAGATAAGCCGGAGCGCTCTCTCTGCCCCCAGCGTCATAGGTTCGTGCTTAAAGAGAACCGAACCCTCGGAGCGACCACCTTCCGCGGCGATTGCTCTCAAATCGCTCTCTGTGTTTCCTTCGCTCGCCACTGCTGTCGCTGGCGTTCCCATCATCGTCCGTCTTATTTATTCAGCGGCAAAATCAAAAGCATAGACCTGATTAGGCTACCATCAATTGCACATCAACAACTGTTATCTCCGTCACTGTGACAAACCACCCAGTCAGGCGTACTTGGCGACTTCACACCCTCCTTGCCCTCCGAGCAACCCAATTTTCTCGTATTACCAATACTGTATCTTACCTGTACCGAGCCATTTTCCGTCTCTTCCAACTCTGCCCCCTCGTTCCCACCAACGCCGGCACCTTTCTTTGTTCTTCGGTTTGCCAGGGGTTTCTCCTCAACCCTGCATCCCTGCGGCACGCTCAGGCATGGGCCAGCCTTAGCGTTGATTCCGTCAAGCCATCCGCTGCATCCACTTGCACTCTGTCACTTCAGCCATTCCATACCCAAACTAAAAGGGCATCCAGTGTCCACTCACACCTGAACCATCGACTTCCCTCGCAAAATCCTTCTTCAACGCCGGTTCCCCTGATTTCCCTTTGCTGCCGTCAAATTTCCTTTCCAACAACGATCTTTTGAACCGTCCAGCGCCCCTGCTCATTGGCCACCTCGAACCTTTTGGCTCCAGCTGGTCCCAGACTCATCCACGGGTTTCCAGACTAATCTAGCACCGAACCAGCAAAGATTCAGCCGCGTCAGACGCGCGGACACGGCTTCAAAGTCCCAAGATTCCCAGAGAGCCAGCCTTTCTCTCCATCAGACCCGCGTCGACTCATCGCGTACCCAGTAGTCGACTCATCCGGGTGGCTTGCTCCGCGATCCCCTGTGCCAGGAATCCACACTGGCGCCTTGGGTCCAGCTTCCAACATATACTCTTTCATCGCTGTTACCAGCCATCGACTTTTCCTACTCTTTCCCCTCCTCACATCGCACTTTCGCGTCATTGCAAATACTGCACATTGCAGCCACGGACTTTTCTAGCCTCGCCACGCAAGATTGAGTCGTTCGACTCAACTCAGACCCACCCCAACCACCTCTCGAGGCCAACCACGCTATGATATTCAGCCAGTCCAACATCTTCCGGACTCACCTTTTTTCGCGACCACACAGTACACGACCAGGACAGACAGACATAGACCGAGATCGAGGGGAGGACTGCTGAGGACCGGGGCAGGCGTGAGGAGAGTGAAGTGCATAGTCGGCACAAAGTCCATCACCCGGGGTTCAACATGAGTTTCCATTACGGCGTGCCGCCGTCGCACTACACGAAGTACTACGGGAGCAACACGTCACCATACAGCAGCGGCGAGTATGTTCATTACGCGCCGCAGTACGATACCCCGAAGAAGCACGCACGCAAAACCAGCTACACTCCGAGTCCTAGAGTCGGAGGCTGGTATTCGCCTGCGGGCTCACCACCACCATACTATGACGCCAACGTCCAGTATGTGCCGCGGGAGGAGATATATGTGAGTGAGGCAAGGGTCAAGACCCGCAAGCAAGAGAGCTACAGCACCTTTCCAAGCTCAAGATATCATACCCGTTCATCATCGCGCAAGCAGAACCAGCCCGTCTACATCTACGACGAAGATGCTGAATATGCAGGAGCGCAGCCAACTTATGTCTACCGAGAACCAAAGACAAAACCAAATCATGCGAGGAAACCAAGCACTGACACCTACTTTTACTATGGGCAGGAGCAGATAGTTGAAGAGCAGCCAAAGCGTTCGAGGGCTCGACGTGCATCCACCACCAGCAAACCATTGCCCAAGCCAAAGTCGCGACCTGCCGCACAGGCAACCGAGCAGGACGCAATCCGTGCAGGCATCCCAGCAGGCTACTCCATCAAACATTGGGATCCCACGGAGTTGCCGATCATCTTGTTGGGCAGTGTCTTCGACGCCAACTCGCTAGGCAAGTGGATCTACGACTGGACCGTGTTCCACCATGGTGCTTCGACTCCCATCGCCGATATCGCCGGCGAGCTTTGGCTTCTCCTCATCAAGTTGGCGGGTAAGATGAAGCGAGCTGAGGAGTGTGTCGGCCGCATCCGGAACGTCGAGAAGCAGGAAACAGTCGAGGACTTCATCGTCAGTGGCAAACGCCTCTGGGAGAAATTCAAGGCCCTCCTCAAGGAATGCGAGCACTACATGCTCAAGGCTGCCAAACGTGACGGCACCAAGACCATGGGCAAGAAAGCAGGGACCGAGTTCGTCGACTCGATCTTCGGCCGCGATCGCCACCTCGAACACACCGAGAAGATCATGAACCAGATTCGTCTGTGGAACATGCGCTTCGACGTGAACTGCGAAGAGACACTGCGCAGACCTTCTGTTGCCTAGAACCGGGCGGCGATACGAATCGCTGGCATGGATGGCGTGCAGGATAGACAGGACACTGCAGTGGCAAATTTCTTACAACGACTCCGCCACACGCTACTCGTACTGCACAACAACCAATCACCTCCACACACTCGACATCAACACAACTCACCACCGTGACGCTCAAGTCACTTCGCATCTTTACGCGACTTCATTGGCGCCAATGGTTAGGCACCTGTAACAACAATCATTCACCACTACATGGAGGGATTACAGTATGAGTCACATTCGCTTGAAATCACTCATATCGGGCGGCAAAAGTACAATCGTTATGCTCTTCGGAGTTTTTCACTTGAGCATGGGAACAAGGGTAGCAAAAGTTCTATCATGAGGCCATGATGGACGGAACACATGACCACAGAATGACTCTGAATCTTGTACCAATATGTGTTACGGATACGGCCAGTCTGCGGGTTTTTGTCATCGGGCTTCAACAGGCCGGCGTTTTATCGTCATTCAGTTCTTGCTTCATCGAGCACAGAGATACCCCCTCATGTTAATTTCACATTGTTTGCTGATTCTGGGGTCTCGGGATATATCACGGTGTGCGCGGGCTTGGGGATTTTTTGTTTTACACAAGACGAGGGAATCCGCAAGGACAATACGGCTTGGTGGAGTTTGGTGGGCGGTGCTTGGTTCATACCTAGCTTTCTGCTACAACATTGGAAGAAGTACCTCGGACTATATGGAACTACCAGGTACATGTGTAATCGTGGAGGAGTTTGTAATATCACAAATGGAATTTTCCTGCGCATCACGGTCTATGCTCTCGTGTCTCTGCTATGGGTTTCCGTCCACATTTGGTGCATTCAGTATTGTTTCACTCGCTGGTCGTTTCTTCTGTATTCAGAGCCGTCCGGAGCGGAGTATGCTGACCTTAACCTATGCCATAACGTGCTCCGTACTCCGTACACCATACCTTGTACTGAATTATCTACCTACTCTCGCACTGTATATCATACCTGTATGTCTTACATTCCATTTCCGGCCCCATCTCTTGCGACATCGATGATCTACACACGGCGTGGTGCTCCTGCGCAACCTACATACGTACACACGATTACGAAGGGCTGGGCACTGCATGGTACAGTACCTAGTGGTAGAGAGTTTCTTACTGTGCGGGTCGAGTAGGTAATCGTGCACCGAGCGCGCGTCTGCGGATAATGCCTGGCCTCAGTGATCAGGCAGCCAGGAATGAATCACGGCATGGGTGCGACCGTATACCGCACTGGTGACTACGGGCTACAAGTCCATCTGATACGATCGGCGCTCTGGTTTCGGACTCGAAGCATACCCAGTAGAGTGACTGGCTCACTCACGTGGTGCTGTACTCGTGAGCGCGAGAGAGCACTGTACTCGTACTAGTAGGTGTGCTCACAGAACTACCTAGTACCAACTGTTATATAGCAACCTGCTGCGTGCATACTGATAACCCGCCATATCAAGACGTAGGTATGCTTGTACCACACTTCTCGGCTCTCGCAACCTGTACTGTAGGTACGCCGTACTGTCCCCCTGTAATGGAGGGGCGGGTGAAAAGACGTCGGGGCGCTTAGTGAGCCTCACAGATACGACGTGGACACGAACCACATGGCGCCATTGGTCAGCCGAATGCGGCAGAAAGAATGGAAGGTGTGGAAGTTTCCCTAAGGTCGAGCCTTGACCCCAATTGTTACCGCGAGTGCCCGTTTGGGGACTGGCGGGTGAGTGGTTTCTGACATGTGCATGCAGGCGATCGTCAGCGGCTGCAAGAGGAGGATGGGTTGGTCCGTTCACTGATTCGCTGGCCGTGGCCCGGGTCTGCCGTGACTCGCTTTAGAACCACATTGATTGTGCTGAGGGCGGAAGACAGAGAACAAAGATTGAATGTTGATGTGAATGCCAATACGAATTCGATCTGACTGCTCGCTTAGGGCTTCAGGTCATTGGTGCGACGGTGGGATGAATGTGTGCCAGTGATGGCTGTAGGTTTCCCCGTGTGTGTGTGTGTGTGTGTGTGTGTGTGTGTGTGTGTGTGTGTGTGTGTGTGTGTGTGTGTGTGTGTGTGTACACAGTATCCGCGTGACATGGTCGTATATCACGTCGTGAGTCCGGTATCTTTCAGCTAAGCCATGCGAGCGACTATCCAGAGTGAGTGCCCTTCACGTCACAGCACTTACTGGGTACGTTCCGTGGTACCGCCCTTACGAATGCAGCACCGTACGGAGCGAAAGAGCGAGCAGCTGAACATCTCTGCGTAACGCACGCCTGCACGCTTTGAGCAACGCGCATGAACCGGTGGTCATGGCTCCACGTCACTGTGGGTGTGTCGAGAGACACCAACGCTCAGACTTTTTCTTACTGTGCGCACGTGAAATGTGCTCGGGGTTGCTGGTTTCGGCCTTTATCCAGTTGCGAACGCTACGAGTAGCCCCACGTTACGCTGATCGGCGGGTTCCTGGAGCTGTCACTGCAGTGTGAGAGTGTGAATCGAAACTCTGAATGCCTCTTGCTGCGAGCATGTGATGTCGCCGGTCACTTGGTATCCACTCGGGTTCACACGCCATTGCTAGAACAGGTGTTATCACATACACAGGACACTCTGTTGCCCTGTTTCCCGGTGTTCAGGAAGAGCTCGATTTGTGATTTTCGCATTTGCAAGGTCCAGTCACCCATTGCGACAGCCCGACGATGATCTGCGGAGGAGGCCAACTACCCGGCGCAGGTCGGAATGGGTATGTTTGCAGCCGGACAGGTCGCAGACTGGCCATCATGTTCGCATTTTGTGGTATCCAAAGGCAATGCGGGTATCCCCTTGCGTAAGGTTGACTGCATAATCGCGTCGATCTCGCGCATGTGAGAAGAATTATCGTGGCTTACCAATTGGCTGGACCTGTCATTTCTGCAAGCTACCTGGTAGCCAGGCTAACTTGTGATCAAAGCCTTGCAGTATGTCGACCTGTATCGGCACAAGTCCTGCATGCTTTGGTTCAGCTCTGCAAGGAGGGGTTTACGACGCAAGGTTCACCAGGACATCCACCCTGGGCCTTGGAATCATGAGTGCGAAGCTTGAAGTCTTGTCGAGTGTGTTGCTGGTGATGCAGTCGTAGTAGACGGGCACACTTCAGGCTTACGGAGTAATCAACGTAGGATGCTGTCTGGGTTGCCCCAGGACATGAAGGTATCCAGACCCAGAGCCGTTGGTGTCAAGTCACCCTGAGCTGTTGGTGTGCAGTCCAATTCGGCCTCCTGTTAATCCGTGTACAACGAGCCGCAAGGGATAATGAAGCCTACACGGTACCGAACACCACTCGCCCTTCGATTCATTGGTCTGCTTCGCGCCCGCGCCAGACAGTGTTCGGCAAGCACAATACTCGCGTCTGTCAAGGTGACCTATCACTCTGGCGTCTTCGCTTATGTTCAAGGTGCGCTCAGCTTAGCCACCAGCACGCTCGTATCGCTGCCTTCAAGGGGCCGAGATTCTGAGGGTGTGAGTGGCAAGGCGCTGGCCATGATCCTGTAGCTTCGACGTGAAATGGTATACCTCGTATTTGAGAGGGTGCCGCTCAAACGCGATCACGCCCCGTGAGGCCAATGGCGGGGGAAGCGCCCATTGCGGAAGGGGCAAACCGCGTGCGGGCTTGCTTGCCGCCTGAGAAACCTGAAACAAACGCCCCCTGCGCTACTGATCGGCCGTTCACTCTCCAGCCTCTTCATCCTCACAATCGCTTCCTAGGCTGCACAGTGGCTGCTGCGGCACTGCTGCCTGCAGCCCAGCGGCAACCAGTGCTTGATTTGATGTCTCGACCCTGCGCCTTCTCTGGAACCTTTGGTCACGCCCTCGACAAGCCAGGCATCCAAATCCAAACAGCCTCACATCCGCGAAAGCCAAAGATCCAGAGAAAGAGGGGGGTCATGCGCCCTCCCGCTTCACACGGCTCCTGTCAAACGAGTCCCTTGACAAGTCATACCGACTCGCTCATCGCTTGGGTGTGAAAGACAAGGCTGGCACACTGCAAGGAATAGGGGCCACATGCATGATGGAGGTCGAAACAAGCGGTTGACTGGCCCCTGGAGCGGCTGCAGGTACCGTTAAGCCCGTGGCCCAGCGTCCCGCATGGCCCTCCTCGACCGGTTGCCTTTTTGGCAGAAACCGCCTTCACCGCCTGTTTGCCTGTCACTTCTGTAAGGTTTCTGTCTGGTATTGGTATTCCTAGAACGATACAACAAGGACGAGGAATGCGGCTGACATCGTATGGCCCATGCTCTTGGCTGTGGAATGCGCAAGATCGGCCTAGGCTAGCCTTGCGAGGGACATCGTCGAGCCTCGTTGGCATACAAGGCATCCTCAGAACACAAAGCGCGCAACGCCATCTGCAATGCGCTGTCGGGAATGCATCAAGTTGACTCCGGACATCCTCAAATGCGATGGTGAACCCGTACCTTTCCACGACAGCTTTGCCGCGTTTGAGGCCTCTGCGAGATCAGGATGTGAGCTCTGCACGGTCCTGTTTTGGAACATCCAAAAGTTCCGATGGGGACGGGATGAGCGGCTGATACGGCACGCTGAACTTGCCAGGTCCTCTGATCCGTTGGCTGTGCGCTGGTATGACATGGGAAAGATCTTCACGGGACATGTCGTTCAGGGTTTAGAAGTCCTCTATCGCAACATGGGTCGCAAGAAACGGTTGGCCTATTCTGTTCTTCAGGATCCTGCTGAAGTTGACCTACCTGGTGAGTGAAATCAAGGCTCCTCTCTTGATCGCGGCTTAGGTGCTTTATCCTTTCCAGTCCCCAACTCAGCAAGGCTACCATCGTACACGGAAACGATCCACGCATGGATGCAGCTTTGCGACACGGAGCACAAGACATGTCATACCCACAGCGCCCAGCAGGCAACCAACCCAGCCCGGCCTGCCCGCCTGTTGGATGTTCAGCCTGAGGAGCTGATCGATGACGTGCGGTTGGTGCGCTTCGAGGAGGCTAAGGGCCCTTATGCTGCACTCTCATACTCGTGGGGTGACCGGCCGCATGCCGCGACCACGACGTCTCTGAACATCCGGCAACGAATGGATTCGATCTCGCTGAGCGATCTCCCAAGGACTTTCACAGATGCAATCGCCTTCTGCCGTGAGATGAACGTTCGCTACCTGTGGGTGGACGCCCTCTGCATCATACAGCCGTGGCCAGGAGATGTGCTGGGCCTGCAAGACTGGGAGACTCAAAGTGCAATCATGGGTTATATCTATGCCAATGCAATCTTCACCATAGCAGCACAGGGAGCCGCAAACGCCGATATAGGCCTGTTTCCGGACAAAGCACCCTTCGATCTCAGCCCCCGATCCTGCCCTCTCTTCCTTAACAGAGACGGTTCGTCCCTTTATGTAAAAGCCGAGCCAGCAGAGTGGGTGGCATCTGTGGGTGAGAGTGCTCTCCAGCGACGAGCATGGGTCCTTCAAGAGAGACTGTTGTCCACCAGGCTGATCCATTTCACACAGCATGGTATCTTTTGGGAATGTGCTGAGCGCTGTGCATCCGAGTTCGAGCCCGGCAGCACCGAAACGGGTGGCCTACTCACCCTGTCAGTCATGTTTCCGCCTACAAGCGGTCCAGAGAATGCAGTAAAAACGAAGAACGACATCATGCTCGAGTGGACTGGCATCCTCGCGGACTATAGCGAGCGGAACCTCAGCGTCGTCACGGACAAGT
The DNA here is from genome assembly GCF_000365165.1 of Cladophialophora carrionii CBS 160.54. Taxonomy (NCBI): domain Eukaryota; kingdom Fungi; phylum Ascomycota; class Eurotiomycetes; order Chaetothyriales; family Herpotrichiellaceae; genus Cladophialophora; species Cladophialophora carrionii. Next base: position 934,570 of record NW_008481831.1, read on the forward strand.
TTCCGGCCATTTCCGCCATCGCACAACGCGTCGCCCTCTTGACGGGCGATACATATCTTGCGGGAATGTGGAAGTCACGCTTGTTCGACGATCTGCTCTGGACCGGGATGTGGAAGTTCCCGTCTTTTCGACAACGGCCCTCCGAATACGTGGCCCCAACTTGGTCTTGGGCCTCCGTCATTGGAAAGACCTCGCACAACGCGGTCGGTACTTCTGACCGGCGAGTGGCGCGAGTGGTGTCCGTCTCAGTGAACCTCGCGAATCCTGCAAACCCCTTCGGCCGAATTCAGCCTGAAGCCTCATTGCAGCTTGCAGGACGTATTCGGCATAATGTGTTTGCCACTGCGCATGACACGGCGGAAGACGACGCGCCCTGGCACGACTTATGGTTCGAAGTCCCCGAAGGCCATGCTCTGGCAAACATAACAGGCGAGTTGAAGGGAGCCGCCAGACACAGCGGCGTCGCGGCGGTGTGGTTTGACGTTGCTGGCGACCACGTTACTCAAGCGTTCAGTGCTTTGTTGATGACTGGGAACAGCAGGAGAGACACATGGGATAGCGATACGATCGTTCCGGACCCGGAACATCAAAGGATCAGCTCCACGGCCATGCTTATCATCCCAGACGGTGGTGACAGCGGTCGATATGTGAGAATTGGACAGGCCAATATCAGGGACCTTAATTTCTTTGTTGGCTGCCAGGAGGAGGTTGTTGAGCTCTTTTGAGGTTGTGCAGCACCCAACTGATGCTCCGAACAGATGTTGGGCGATGTATCGACGAGTTGGCGTCACCAACTAGCTAGCTATAGGCGTGATCCTGCTCATGATAGATCCAATCAGATGCTTTCGATCACATTCTCGGACGGGGGCCGGGGAAGCGCTTGGAACATCTCGACTCTCGAATAAGCAACAAAAGCATAGCATCAGAGCCTCTCACCCCCAGCAACATGATGGATACGAGGGAGCTAATTACAACCCATGGTGAGCAATATACTTAAGTCTATGTAGGAAAGAAAATGCGGATATCGTAACGAGCCACACGCGGCGTCTAGGACCACGTCTTAACACTGACCGTACCTGGAGGTTCTGCCTACTGCTCTAAGACAGAAGCAGATCGCTTCATCTATTTGGTGTTGCTAAGCTTGGAGCCACCACCTAAGAGCAAGCTCTTATCACAAAGACGGGTATTGCCAATCGTCATCGCTTAGCCACCAACGATAGTTTCAAAGCAGATGTTGGTAAAGTCTGAAGCATTCACCCTCATCATGCACACAGACGTTGCTTGTTCATGGAAATGGGACAACGGTTTTTTGTCGGATGGAAGGAATCGGCGAGGAGAGCCGGATGCACAAGGCTGAGAAATTAGGCTAGACCAAGATAGGAAAGACCAGCCGAGACCAACAGGGCCACAAGGCTGCGCTGTTTGTGGCTACGTAACCGTCCATTTCGCCGCAAACAGGGTCGCCCAGACGCCTCAACGCTATCTCAAACATTTCTACTGGTACAAGGTCACTCGCTTTCCTACACCCACCTAATTACCCCTTCTCGTCCCTCGTTCCCCCTCTTCGGCGTGACCGCAACGACTTCTCTCCCCGTTTTGTTCTCGCGAGCTGGCTGGTCTCAGGCGTGATCTGATTCTCGAAGCATGTGATGAAAGACCTTCGCAATGGTTCACGGCGAAGATGAACGCTTTGGAATCGTCCTGGATGCTGGCTCATCCGGAACACGAATCTACATATATCGATGGCTCGGAAACTCGGTCGCGCGTCTCGAAGCCTCGTCCCCCGCTACCCTCCCAGAGCTAGAAACAAAGGACAAATGGACGAAGAAAGTCCACCCAGGAGTATCGACCTTTGGGGGAACACCCGAGCTTGTTGGCCCAGATCACTTACAACCGCTCCTCGAACACGCTCTCAAGTATATCCCCCAAGATGCCGTCCCTGAGACTCCTATCTTCCTCCTCGCGACAGCGGGCATGCGCCTCCTGCCCGACCACCAACAAAAAGCCCTTCTGCGGAACATATGCTCCTACATTAGATCCGAGACGGAATTCTCATTACCCGATTGTGATGGCCATATCCAGGTGATAACAGGAGAGACGGAAGGACTGTACGGGTGGATCGCAGCAAACTACTTGCTTGGGGGATTCGACTCGCCTGAAGACCATCAACATGGAAAAGGACACCACACGTATGGATTTTTGGACATGGGTGGCGCCTCTGCTCAGATTGCCTTTGCGCCCAATGCGACCGAGGCCGAGAAGCACGCCAACGATCTTACACTGCTGAGACTAAGGACAATCAATGGCCTGCCACAAGAGTACAAAGTGTTTGTAACGACATGGCTGGGTTTCGGCGCAAACGAAGCCCGGCGCCGCTATGTTCAAGATCTTGAGGAATCCTACGCCATTGATGGCGTCCTCGAGGTTCCCGACCCGTGTCTCCCAACTGGTCTGCGACTAAACTTCGACGGCACCATCATCTCCGACGAGGGTCCGTCTTCATCGAACCATTATCTTCGTGGTGTGGGCAAATTTGATGAATGCCTAAGGCGCACGTTCCCCCTTCTGGAGAAAGACATCCCCTGTCCGGATGAACCTTGTTTAATCCATGGCGTCCATGTCCCTGCGATAGATTTCGAGGTGAACCATTTCATCGGGATCAGCGAGTACTGGCACACCACACACGAGATCTTCGAGATGGCGCACAAGGACAAGGCATATGATTTCAACACGTACCAGCAGAGGGTAAAGGAATTCTGTGAGCAGGACTGGTCAGATATCCAACAGAGCGTGGCGGATCATGTCTATGGCAAAAAGGTTGACGACAAGACCGCACTGGAAGTCTGTTTCAAGGCGAGCTGGCTCATCAACATGCTTCATGACGGGATCGGAATTCCGAGGGTGGGCCTAGAGGATACAAATGTGTCGGACCATAATGGCACGAAGGAAGTCTTACAGAGCGGGAAAGACAAGGGATTCCTCGATCCTTTCCAAGCCGTGAATGAGATTAAATCCACCGAAGTGAGCTGGACCATGGGGAAGATGCTCCTTTACGCCTCAGCGGAGATCCCACCCGCTTCCAAAGACGTTTTGCCCGTCGGATTTGGGAGCAATGTCCCTGGCGTTCCGGACGATTTCCAATACCCCAGTGGCGGACGCCTCCAATCTATACCGGACCCGGGCCCGGGCTCATCAGACACAAGCGGCGGAGTCCAAAGCATCACCGACACCATCCACGACACACTGTTCAAGTCAGACGCGCCGCATCGCCTCCCAGGCTTCATCTTTTTCCTCCTCATCCTCATCATCGCGACATTCTACCTCTGCGGTCGAGACCGGCGGTCGCGAGTCTACCGCTCCATATACCCCTCCTATTCACCCTCGATCCCTTCGTCGGCCCCAACATCCCACGCCTTCTCACCGTCACCGTCCACCACACCGAAACTGCGCAACCCACTTACATTCCTCAATCGGCTGATCAACGGCCGCAAAGGCCCGCTTCACCACCATTCGCACGACCTGGAAGACCAACGCCTCTACAACCCCGCCGACTTCGAGTTGAACGACTTTTCCGACGACGAGGGCGGCCTCCTCGACGCAGACAAAGCCTTTGGACACTCTCGCACGGCGTCACGCCCGACGTCCTCGCATGGCCGGTCCTCCTCCTCGCCGCGAGATAAACGGAGTCCCAACGGTACCGGAGGCGGCGGCGGCGGCAGTCCCGGCAAATTGAGGCCCGCGGCCATTGATCGTGCGGGCCTAGTCGTCCGCACGGAGAGTCGCGAGAGTCTGGCCCCGTTGGCCGGTGCGAACGGGCGGAGTAAGAGTAAAAGCCGGGGTGCGAGTCCTACTCGTGCGCGATGATGACCATGAGGGAGGCTATGTACTTGGTATGGTTGTAGAGAAAAGGAACGAAACGAACGAAAACGAACGAAAAGTGGTGTGTTCCTCTTGCTTCGATCAGAAAACGCGATGAATGTATAGCGCATTAATATGAACACGAATACATATAATGTAAATAAATATACACGCGAAGTGAAAAATGAAGACGATACGATGGCGATGACGATGACAAAGGCTCAAATGCAGATGAAGAGTAGATTGAGAGTCTTCATGTTTTGATCGACCCGTGACGATACGACCCGAAACGCCATTGCGCGCCCTGCTGTGTACGGAGTACGGAGTACGGAGTACAGTACAGGTGGTATCTACAGGCACATTATCTATTCCGTGCTGACTATAATAATCCCATCGCGCCCATATAGGCATGTTCGTGTCGTCGTACCGTCAGCCATTCATTCATCGCTGCACGCATGGCTGCATGCATGTCACCCACCGTCTATCAATCACCCCTGTCCCGCGGGCACACCACCTCCAGCGTCAGCCTGTTGTTTCCTCACAGGACCGTACTTTGGACCGGGCAATTTAAACTCCGGGATGGTCTCAACGTCCATGCCTATGCCCATACCCTCGGACACCGTGACGGGCTCTCGAAGCGGCATGAGCAGACTGGAGCTCGTCTTGCCTGTGCGGACCCTCACTTCCTTCCCATTGCCATTGCCACTGCCATTGCCGTTTGTGGTGGTGATAGAGGACATCGACGCGCCCATGTGAGGCGACGATGAAGATGCCGCCGCCGCCGCCCCGTCACGCAGACTGGCCTGGGGCGCGGGCAACAACATGGCTGTGACTTCCTTGTAGAAGTCGTCGAGCTGGGCGACGTCCTGGCAGAAGGACTCGATGTCGTCTTTGATTTGCTCCGGCGTGACGTAGTGGGTGAGGCCCGAGGCGATGAGGGCGCGGCGCGTGCCGAGCACGTCGGCTGTGATTTTGGGGGTCTGGGGGATGGCGACGTGGGTGTTTGGGATGGGTTGGTACTGGTGGTGGTGGTGGTGGTGGTGGTGGTTGTTGTTCATGGTCGGGCCGATGAGGCTAGAAGTGCTCGAGGGGTTGGTGCCGTTGCCGGTGCCGGTGGCGGTGTCGAGTGATGAGGAGGTGCGCGTGTCGAGCATGGTTGGCGGGATCGGCGTCGATTTCAGCGGTCGGATGAGCGGTGATGCGTACGGCCCTGTACGTGGCGATTGGACGTTCAGGCCGATGATGCCCGACGCTTGCATGCTCGGTGGAGGTGCGGAATACGTCGACGTGAGAGTTTGGGGTCGCATGAGCATCGAGCTGGATGTGTTGGGTGTCAGATTGTCCTTCTTGCTGGTGTCGAATTTGGACGTTTCCTTTGCCGAGGCCTGCCGTGAGTTGTATAGCCTGTTCGCAAGGAGGAGAAAGTCTCCCTCATCAGTGATTTGAGCGAGACACACGCCAGACCGATGCACGAACTGCGTGTATCGATAGTCCAGATCGCCCCAAGAGTACTTGATCTCGACGTTCTCGGGAAATTCGGACGGTGCTTCGAGATCGAGCACGAAGTTGAAGCGCTTCAGCAGGGCTTTCTGGTAGAAATGGACGTCCTCCTTAAGAGGTGCCTGGGGTCCGAATGCCACGGCCGTGAAGTACATCGAGGTGGCTGCACTGCGGCGAGGTGGATCGAGTGCAAGCTTGACCCGGTAGGCAGCACGGAAGGGTTCATGCTCTGGAACCTTGAAAGCTTCTGCAATAGGCACTTCAACCAGCTTGAGGCCGTATTTCTCCGCCTGGGTCGTCCAGCCGACAATGGCATCGTCGACCAACTTGGACGTGGTATTTAGCCAGGAGAGCTCGAGATGATAACAATTCTCGGGATTGTGGATTCTGTCGTAGTGCAGGTTGACAATCTCCGGCTTGTTGGACCGTTTCCGCGTGTCTACGTCGATACGGATCATCTTGCTCAACGTGACAGTCCGCTTCTTCTTGTCTGCGAGTGTCTTTGCGAGCTCCGAGGCAGCTTGCCCGTGGACCGCCAGATTGGAGCCTGAACGGGATCTGCCACCCAGAAATTCACGATTAGGCTGCTCAATCGCTGGGGTAGGGGGAATCGATCGCTCTGAGCGACGGCTTGCGGGAAACCATGATTGTCTCGCATCTGGTCGCTGCGTTCGATATTCCGGTTTGATGGAGTAGAAATAGTTCCCGTCCTTGAAGTTGTGCTTGCTGTTGACGTGCTCGAAGAGGTTCTCCTTCATGAGCTCATTGCCGAGCTCTACAGCCTCTTCTCGGGTGTCAATATCCCTGAAGTTGTGCACGAGCCAATTGGTGAGATCTTCGCCCATGAAGCAGCTGTAATGGAGTCGCCAGTGCCACCTTCTCGTCTTGATCTCGATGCCATTCTCGCCTTGTAGTGCCTGAGCTAGTTTGGGTAGGGCGAACGAATCTCGGTCAAACTGTTCCGCTTCCGGTAGCAGCTGGGTATTCTGGCTCTCTCCGGCTTCCTCGGCCGCAACAAGCTTGTCGAGCTCGGTGGCCACCAGCTCGGATGGATTGAGGGTCTCAAGATTGATTCTTAAAGGCTTCCGATCCTTCCTTTTCATGGTGCTGAGGCGGTTGTGCGCTGGTCTTCGCTCGTCCAGCGGGACATATCGAGCTCTCTGCCACATTTGGGTCAACGCCCGGATGCCACGCAGATGGATTTCTTCTTCGCTTTCCTCAGGCTCGGAAGATGCGGGCCTCCAAGAGTTTGCCGGCGGAGCTACAGGGATGAGCACGAACCGAGCACGCCAGAAACGAAGAGCTTGCACATCCACATCGGGCTGCCTCTGCAGATTTTCGAGATACTTGTCAGCTGCCTCCCATGGATATTGCTCGGAGAAGCCACTAAACTGCATGTCTCGAAGCTTGTACGCCCCAGAGAGGATGGTCCGGATGTTGGGGTAATAGCTGATGTGTTGCGGAGCCGAAGGTTTGACTGCTGGTTGTCTCCGGAGATACTTGGTCACCTGGAGACGATCATTTTGCTGGAGCGATATCTTCTGTATCGTGTTGCCCATCGACATGACAATGAACGACCCATCGGGCCTTACCAGGTTAGGTGTGAAGAAAGAAGAGCTGTCGCACGTACCCGGCCCCACGGCCTCGAGCAATGCAGGACCGACGACTAGTTGGTAACCGTGTGCAAATCTCAGAGCCAGCATTTCACGGAGGAGAATATCACGAGACTCAGGTTCCTCGAGCAGCTCGTTTGAGTGGGTCAGAGTCAGCTCGTAGGTCGCAGAATCAAAGTCCATTTCAAGCTCGTCCCTGGTTGGGAAGTCTTCTGTCGTCAGTGGAACTGAAGCAGGTGTACACAAAGACCTCCATTTGACGGTTGCGGCACGAGGCTTGCGAGGATATAGATGCTGCCACCTGCCATAGAGTGTCTCTCTTTCAGGATGCCTTTTCAACGGATTCGACGCATTCACATTGCGGACGAAGGGGAGCGCACTCTTGGGCACAGAGCTGGCCACTGACATCCCGAGCTGGCTATCGGCTGTATCCACACCGTCTGAGCTATCTGAAATGTCGCTCTCTGTAGAGACTGATGAGTCACTGTCGGATTCGTGCTTGGACCCGGCGTCGGCTTGGGCGACGGCGATGTGATCATTAAGCCGCCGTGCCGTAGAATCCGACCCTTGGGACTCGCCGAGTCCATCAGCGCGCACCTTACGCAACGGGGTGTTGATCGAGATCGGCTTTGATGGAGCGTTATCCAGACGACCCTGGAAACGAGGAGATCTCTGCGAAGCCGCAGGGCTTACATTGTTCTTCTCAGTGAGCACACTGTTAGTGGAGACAGAGCGGATGCTGGCGGCTGTTGTAGCCACGGTCGGTCGTGAATGCCCTGGGTTACCGAAAGGCGGTTGTGCCTGAGCATTGGTAATATTGACTTCGGTACTAGCAACAGCACGGATAGGAGGAGCCAAACCCCGTAACGCATAGTTCAGGGTGCGATTGACCTTTGCAGCCTCGGGCGTCTTCTTGATCGTCATGCTGGAGCTCGAAGCATCTGCCGAGACGAGAGAGGGCAGCTGCGGTCGAAAAGGCGAGTTCAGAGACTTATTCGTGAGTACCTTCGTCAGTCCTGACCCGGATTTGGGTGCTTTAGTATCTGGTTGAGACTTCTCTGAAGAGTTGGGCGGCGCCGTACCGATAACCGCTGAGGCACGACCCTGTGCCTTGGGTGCTTTCGAAGCGGCTTCCGAGTTGAGCTGCGTCTGAAATAATGCCGAGTCGTATTCGTCCATCCGGTCAAATACGCTCCCAAATGCTTTGGCATGGGAGGAGAGCAGTCCCGGAGCCGGGCGCCTCGGCTCAGCACTGAGACGACTCTTGCGCGATAGAGTGGGAGAGTGCGACAAACTGCGACTCCCGCTCGTACGTTGGCGTTTTGAGGTCCTGCGTTTGACCCGCCCAGCAGCCGCACCCTGGGTCTCTGTCATGTACGGTATGCTCATATCCGCCATGCCCAGTTCCATGAGACCCATCATCTGAATCTCATACATCCTGACTCGAGGGACAAAAGGACCCTTCTTACGCCCCGACGCCGGTCCCGTAATCTTGCTTGGACCTTCTACTACTTTGACCTCCAGGGGCTCGATGTCGGCCGACCAGTACGAGAGATCAATCCACTGAGGTATGCCGTAGCTCCACCCCTGAAGCCCATCATTATTCCGTCCTGACATAAAGCTCGCAAAAAATCGGGTGCTGTTCGTGGCCGTGGATGAGACTGCCGGTGACAGTTTCCTGGGCTGGACAGAGTCAAAGAAGCTGGTGCTAGATGAGTAGTGGCGATCCTGACTGCCGGCATCTTCAAACAGTGAAGACAGAAGTGGTTCTTCGGCTCCGGATGAGCGATACTTGAACAGAGGCACAGAGTGCAGTGGCATCCTGGACAAGCAAACAATGTCAATGCCAACTCCATTGTTCGTCAAGTTTTGCGATGTCAGGTTGAGCAAATCTCGGTTGACTTCGAACACTCCCGTGCCAGCGGTGACGACCACAATGGAGACCCCGGTGCGGATCAGGTCTCGATCCTCAAAGTCGTGGGCGAATTGAGTACTGGCAATATTGATGGCTTCTAGGATGTTCCCTTTCATGGCGGTACTTGGTCTTCCAGCAATGCGTACCGGGCGAGCCTTGGTATCGTCCTCGATAATGTCATCGTGGTTAGATGTGTGTAGGGAGATGTCTCTCAGAAACACACGAAAGTCTTTCTTCAGCTCATCCAGAATTGTGGTCCATTGCGCACTAGCCATATCCGTGACGACGACGCGATAGAAGTCCTGGTACTGCCGAGCCGTCATGTTCGGCGCGCCAGATGCCGGCGCCACTTCGAGTCTCCTGTCCTTGTTCCGCGCGAGGTCGACCTTGTCGTACTCCAGGCGCCCAAAGAGTACAATGCTGACAAGGTGTCGTACTTCGAGATCCGTCCACCGCTTGAAGAGGTCTGGTAGGAAGCCGTTGATAACCTTGTTGAACATGATCTCTCCGTCGCCCTCGGAATCGAAGTCCCACATTTCGCTTGACATTTGGATGAAGAGCACATAGCGTGCAGCTTCACTGCGGAAGATGGGGATTGTGGTGCCCGCGAAGAACGCCGTCGAAACCCTGTGATGATGCACATGGATCGCTTTGACTGTAAGTTTGATCGTGCCCATGTAGGTGATCCTCTGCCCGGCATAGACTGTTCTCCCAGCCAACTCCTGCCCGACCAACCGCCACATGTCCGACCTGGCGAGGTAGGTGTCCCTGAAACTGAATTCAACATGAGATGCTGTGCAGTCCTCGAAAGAAGCGGGGACTATGCGGACATGGGACCGTGGCCGGAAGCCAAAAGCCGTCGCAATGTGACCCTTGATAGAGACCTGCAAATTAGCTTGCTTCGCCTTGAACTCAGCAGGCGCGAATTTGGCTATGCAGAGGTAGTGATCCTTCCAGCCAGGGACGCCATCGCCGTCCGTCAGAGGTCCGGTATTGCGCCTCGAATCGCCTTGCTCCCCGTCTGGCGATTGGAAGTCACGGACATCGGACGTCTCTGGAGCCGGGTATATTCTGATCAGGCTGCCTTCGCGGATAGCCAAGTCTCCCACAACGGATTCGTTGATGAGGACATCCTCCGGAGAGAAGTTGTCATCGTGGATCCAGAGAGAAGCGCGAACTGACGGTGGAGGTGGTGGTGCCGACTGAGCGCTCAGCGATGCCCGCAAGGTCGAGCCGCTACTGGTTCTCCGATGTGCCGTCTTCTGTTCCATGGAGGGGCGCGTCTCGATCTCATGGTCGGCCGTGACGGAAAATGTCGAAGGGTTGTTGATGCTGAGCTCGAGACGAAGATGAACCAAGTCGTCGAGCCACACGCCAAGCCAAACACGCAACCACGTGACGTGCAATGACTGGCGGGGTCCATGGGCCTTTGATGGCAGTTGCGCTGGGTGTCCGTCCCTTCCAACGCATCCCCGTTGGAAAGCCCGATGGATATCGAGGCTCTCGGGTCACAGACACAGCAAACGGCTCACGGCACGGTTCAAGATTCTGCTTCATTCGCCTGCGTCCAAAGCATTTCTACTACTAACACATATCTGCTCTAAAGGGTATCATCGGTGTCGGCACAGTGGCCACATACAGAAGGGGGTTCGTCAGTCGTCATATGTACAGCCCGGGTCCGCGGTGCGTGTCCCAGGCGCCCCTTCTTCCTTCTCACCATACGCTCCTCGTTTCGACGTTGAGGAGCCACTTCTTCACTCCTTCGCGCAAGACATTGTCCTGCTTCATTTCTTGCTCCACCGCATTCCCATCGAGGGTGACCTGGCCATCGGCACCACGGCGGCGATGATGTCTGGCCAAATCATCATTTACACTTTTTACCACTTCCTCCAACGCTCCAACAACGGCTTGCCGGCAGCCTGACTGTGCCGTTGTAGATGCAGGATGCCAAGCCCGGGTTTTCCCAGAACCAGAAATAGCCAGTGGCATGGATCTGGCAGAAGTAGTCGTAGCAGCAGACGCAGTACGCGAATGTGTCCTGGATGTTGCAACCGGCTTTTGCCTCACCGCCTCGGTCTCATTCAGGACACGTTCGATCGCGTCTGTGAGCGTTGTGTCAAAGTCCATGACTTTCTCATGTTCGAACCGCTCGACAGTCATAATTTTGGCACGTGACTGGCGTCTTGACGAAGCCGCTGAACCAGAGATCCCTTCTGCGTTTGGATCAGCCCCGCTAACTGCCGGCTCATCGGTCAAATCCTCCCTATGCATCATGCGTTTCAAGGTCAGGCGTTGAATCGTGAAAGTGCGGAAATCTGCGAGTAGAGTCGTACAAACATGAGACCATCGTTCCTTGCTCTGTTGTTCTGACAGTGGGATACAGCACACGTCCGTGAGGGCCTCTTCTCTCGACATGCTCTGCTCTACTTCAGCTTGGAGCTCCGGGTAAGCTTTGACGCCTTGGAGAACGAAATCCTCGTGGTACCGCTTTAGATAGCCTGCGACTTTGGTAGGATTTGAGCCCGCGGCTTCGACGCCGAACGAGCGGGAGCTGTACGACGACCCACCTTCGTCCGTGCTTGCGAAGGAGGGAGAATGGTGTTGCAGTGACGACGAAGGAGATTTCCCATCATTCCAGCTGATGAACCCTGGAAGGTTCAGGTCCACGTCGATGACACCGTCTTTGTCGTCGACCGTCAGCTGTGGAGGGCGTACCTCACTCGGATCGATGGAGGGATGACGACCCGCTGTGTGCGCCATTCCATGATCCGTTGTCTCCTGTCGCAGACGAGTGGCTTCGTCAACCATGGCTTCCAGTTGGCTGGGCAGTCTCCCCTGGATGGGTACTGATCTCGGCGCAAGCCTGCGGCGTTCGCTCAAACTCCCCGTGGCTGTTGTGCTGGAAATCTCACTTGATAGACCCGTAGAATCTTGTCTTTTGCTCCAAAGTCCAGAGACATTGCTGACCAACGATCCCCAATTGATGCTCGGCGGTCTGGAGCGGGCGTGACTAGTGCTATCTCGTCGGAGTATTCTTGCAAGATCCGCCTCCGCAACAGTTGTGTCGCCATCGACAATAACGGTCTCAGGGAAGTAACTGTCAGTCTTTGTCGCAAAGTGTGGAACCGGAGTTCCCAACCCAGAAGTCGCTGTGGAACTGGTGGCATTTGTTTTGTGAGCTTGCCCTTGCCCGTCGACCGGCGCGAACACCGAGGTCTGTCTGCTGGAGCCGGGCTCGATTTCGCTGCGCGAGACGGGCAGACGAGTATGACTGCGAATTGCTCGAGAGATGGCGCTAACACTTTCGGAGGATGAGTCGCTGGTGGAGAGCCCGGAGATATCACGACGAGGGAACGAGACAGGCCCGTCGCGGGACTTGTTGTGAGCATGGCGACGCAAGGAACCTTCATGGAGCCCTCTATTTGCTGGTGACGAGGAGCTGATGTCGGGCGTGAGGAGCGGCGAAAAGAAGTCGCTTCCTTGCTTGGCGAGCGCATTGCGTGGCAGAAATGAAGCAAGTAAAAAGATTATACGGCGCGCCGTGGAGCGATTATCGCAGATGATGACGGTCCGAGATGCAAGACTGCTGTGTGGAGCTTTTCCTTTGTGCAACGCACGAAACTGTTTGCGATACCGGTCGGGCCCTAACCTCTCCAGCCATTCTGTGTGGCTGCCCAGGAACGCCGTCAAGAGGTTGAAGAGGAAGAAATTCTGCTGCCTAGTCCCACAAAGCCGTACGAGATAGCGAGCTTCATCCAGCCAATGACCGCCATTATCAAGACCCAAACCAGTCAGCACACGTGGAATGCGCAAGGCATAAGAGATACGCCACAAGGTGTGCTTGGCAGCGCGTTGAAGATCTGTAAACTGGCTCAACTGGTTTGATGTCCGAAGATAGATATTGCGCTGGTTTGTACGTTGTTCATAGGGGCCCTTGGGCGCTTTGGCAGCAGAGCTTATCAAGGCAAAGTCGACCTCCTGAAGAAGCCCGCTGATCTTGTCGTGCGCCAGTGCCTCGATTACAGCGAGGCTCCTTAGTATAACGTCCCAGTTTCGGACCACGATTTCCATGCCCTTGTCGGTCAGGTAGCTCGATCCCTCATCGGTCCACAAATGCTCCGGGATAGCATTCAGGAATGTCCATGACGAGAAAGACCCAGACGCTTGAGAGTTAGGAGTCGATGACGCTGTAAATGAGGCCCTTGACGGGGGGCGTGCCGAAGAAGTACTAGGGCGCACATCCCCAGGGCGAGGTAGATAGAAAAGCAGGCCCATCGCAAATACTGGTGTCTTCTTCTCCACCAGCTTTGGTTTCTTAGCCTGTATCGGGGAGTCGGCCTGCTCACCCTTCTTGCTTGACATCGGACTAGGTGAGCTGCTTTGCCCAGCAGAGGACCCCCTATGGTGCCTTATATCGTCCTGCGCCTCGGGGAGGGCAACGGGAAACATACGAGTAACTAAGATGGCATCCCGCGTTTCAGGATCTGGTACCTTTACACTGGATGTTGAAGTATGGGTATTCTCAGCATTTATAGCCGTTTTTGCTCTCACCAGAGGGGTACGAGAAGGTGCCGTGGCCGGAGCATTGGATGTAGGCGTGCGCGGACTTAGGTCGCTCAACGGGCTCCGGTCACCTGGGAGGAAGTGCAATTTGGTGCTGGATCCGGATTTTGCTGCACTGCTTACACCAAACATGCAGTCGAGGATATTGCTGAGATGGTCCGTGGTTTCCGACTCTTTGTTGGTGCGCGTCCAGGATGCCGGCCCTCCCGAGATGGTTGAGCTCCTGTTCCTGAATTGCCCCATTACGGGAGTGCCAGGACCTGCACGAGCCGCTTGTCCAGCAGGCTGAGACAGATTGCCCGTCCTCTGAGCAGTGCTCGAGTCTCTAGCGTCGACCGGGTGAGTGTCGAACAGCAGCAGAGGACGGTCATTTGTGCCGAAAGCATCCTGCGCCACAATGAGTCTCAAATCTCTTGTCTCATTCCATTCCAAGCCAGCACGGTCATCGAAGGGCGAGATGCGGACTGTAGGAGAGCCAAAGGGGGTGGTAGGCGGCGAAGCTGAATTCGACCGTCCCTCAAGATGGACTTCCGGCCACAGAAGGGTGCGTGTATGTGTCTCATCTGTCGCACTTTCGAGCTGGCTGCCTCTGGCATACCCTTGAATCAACCTCCCCAGCATCTCAACTGACTACCACTGCCACCAGGACCACCGTCGAATCTTCAAAGAAGTCAAGGCGCCGTTGGCCGGCAGGATCTCGCGAGGGTCGAGGTAGGGAGAGCGTTGCGAACAGGGCTATTTTGGCGCAGACGTCGAGACATGTTGTGAATGATCTGGCTGTTGCTGCCCTTAGAGCAGTGAACCAGAAGAGAAGAAGCAGTAAGGTCACGCCTCACTGCTGTAGTGGTCTGACTTGCTCTGACTCTTGCTGTCGCATCCCGCGGTTCGCTTTGGAGAAGGACGGGCGACGGACGTGGACGGAGCGGAGCGTCATCTCCAAAATCCAAAATTACGGTGAAGAAAACAAGCCACTAGCCGCTAACCACATCGGGGTCGGCTCCGGGAACCGCACGAGGTGCTCCAACTCCGATCAAACCTCATCGCAGCACAACCACCACGAACAACCAAGTCAATCTGCGACATGTCGTTCGAAGGACCGGCGCCCATGTGCTTGCGACTTAGGCATGGGCAAGGCGTTCTCGTGAAAGGGGTGCTTGCTTCGCGATATCATGGTCTCGTCCAAAAGTTGGATCAGGTAAGGTTTTGTGGAAGCTCCGGCTGACGGAGATCTACAGCAAGAAACTCACAACCTTCATGGTTGGCGCTGAAGCACCCGCTGGTCTTCGAAGGTAATGCATTCGTTGACATGCTGGGAGACGCCGTGCTAAACAAGCCCATGCGTTGTATTGCGTTGCGCTGTGGTGCGTTGTGTGTCCCAAGCGGCCGTCGAGCAGCAATGCTTCTCACTTCCGCTTCACTGTACACCATCACCTCTTCCTCTTCATCACTTCAATCCCACCTCCTCGCATCTCACCTTCTTACTTTAGATTCACTCTCAACCTCGCTCGGTCTTCATGTTCCTGTCGACGACAAACTGGATGTTGCTACCTTTCATTATCACTTTACGAACATTCGATGCCAGGAAAGTGCACTGCCTGGTAGGTCTTTCCTTTTTCAAAGTATTCTGTCTTTGCCTTTGAGCGAATCATTCTTCTCTCACCGTCCTCAACGCAAAAATTCACATCGCAAGCTGTGCGACATCGGGCAAAGTGCGATGGATTCGCTAGCCCTCGCTGCAATCAATCCGCACTGCGACTACGTTGACCTCACTGGCGACTCAGTTGACGGCTCAGTCTGCGACGTCGAAATTCTTCCGCCAGGTGAGCCTGTAATCAAGCAAGAAGTACGTGAGGGAGTTATCAACATCCCCGATATCGGGTCAACCATGGCTGAGGCCGATGTCGAGCGACCTGATGCAGGCCTTCTCGAGCACCAGCAGAGGCCGAGCGACAATACAGCTGCGGAGTCTTGTGATGCGATTGACAGTGCAGCAATACAGCCAGGTAATCAGCTGGCCAGACCAAAGTCCGTCCAGATCAGCGATGGGAAAACGAGCTCTCCGACATCTCGCGGCTATTCCCCAGATGAGACAGTCGATATTGCCACCCCTGAGAAAAGCCTCAGAACTAACAGTTCTACGCTTGATCAGCTTGCTCATGACTCCATGGAATTTACATCCATACAACCCGACACCACTGCTCAACTCAACAACCCGGGACAAGGAGATGGCGTCCACATTAATAAGCCGCATCTCAACAGCAACGTTACTGACTCCCACGGGGACATGGAGTTCGAACCATTACCAATCTTTGACCCGTCTCCTAGTGCGGAAATAGACATGAGCGGTTTCGATGCTCTCATACAATACAACCAGAACAAGGCGGACCTTGCCAAGGATAGCGAGATTCTGGCGGCCATGACTCTAGACTATACTACCGGAGCCTATATCGACATTGCCTCCCCTCAGAACCCCACCGATTCGATCGCGGGAGAGCATGCAGAGCCATTAGGCGATCTGATCGACGATAACGGGGATATTTTTGACTGGAACACTACACTACACAAAGATACGGTAGCGGCTAACCAATCAGCCGCCACCGCCTTCGAGAAGCGTAAGAGGGAGTACGAGACGAAGAAGGCTGAAGGGACAAATACTCAAGAAGATGATATTCGATTCAATACAGAGGAGATTGCAGAACACCGTCGCCTCCGCGACATCGAGAGGAGCCAGATAGTGGTGGAGGATAGCCTACCACCCAACTATCAGGAGGAAGACTCTCTCTTTGTTCCCGAAGACCCTCAACCACTAGAACCACCGCAAAAGAAGAGAGCCGCGCCTAAGACACGAAATCGTCTTTCCAAGAAAGACATGGACGATGCCATATCCGCTGGCATCCATGCTGGCTTTGGGAAGGGTCGTAAGCCTAAGAGAAAGGCAAGAGCATCAAGTGAAGATCGTCAGCCGCGGAAGAGAAACCCAAGGAACAAGGCCAGTGGTATTAAGCCGCCGGCTCGAAAGCAGGGCCGGCAACGGCGACCGAACCTATCCAACATCGCAAGTTTAGGTCAAACCAACATTATAAAGGCTGCCCAGGCGAATGCCTTCTTACCCGACATGCCCACCTTTACAGCTACCAACAAGGTAAAGGCGCTTCAAGAACTTATCGCGAGTTTACCATCAGCTGAGCGAGGTCTTGCCACGAATGATCGAGCGGCCATCATAGAAGCTACGGTAAAATTCAGAGGTAGGGGTGCGGTTAGATCCGATGGCCAAGGGGGTTGGGTACTCAAAGGCATGGTATCCTCCCTATACCATCACCAGCTGCTTGGTGCTGCCTTCTTACGAGAACGAGAGAATGGCGAGTCGAAGCCTAAAGGGGGTATGGTGTGTGACGAGATGGGTTTCGGAAAGACAATCCAGATGATGTGAGTTTTATTGTCAGCTGCGCCTGACGAACGTCTGTCTTTGCTAACTTAACTTACCACAGCGCCAATATGATCGACGGTAGAGCCGAGCCTGGAAGTGCCATCAAGACGACATTGATCATCGCTCCGCCTACTTTACTCAACCAATGGATGCAGGAGATGGACACGCATGTGGAGGGCAATAGCCTTGGTCGAATCCTACGTTATCACTCAGGCTCTCGTTTACAGAGCAACAACGTCGTGGCCGACCTGATGGAATACGATGTCATTCTGACGACTTATGGTGAGGTCCAGAAGAGCTATCCCCTGTGCAAACCACCTAAGCACCTAGCCTCGGAAGAGAAGAAGAACGAGTGGTGGAGGAAGTACTATCACGACAATGTTGGTCCGCTTCACCGTATCAAGTTCCATCGCATCGTACTTGACGAAGCTCATCACATCAAGAACCATGCCTCCAAGACGTCGATCGCGGTCCGCGCTCTCACTGGCAACTTTAAGTGGTGTATCACGGGGACTCCGATTCTCAACTTTATTGAGGAGCTCTATCCCTACTTCGCCTTTCTCAAGGTCCCACACACTGGGACCTACCAGACCTTTTGCCACAACTACGCTAATAACCGCACAAGTAGCCGAGAGCCGGTCCAGATGGGCAGAATCCAAAATATCCTGCGGGCTATCATGCTGAGAAGGACCCACGTGAACACTCTCTTCGGTGCCCCCATTGTTAAACTGCCAGAGATCACGCACAAAACGGTTCTAGTCGAGTTCAATCCAGTGGAGCGGAAGATCTACAACATGGTGAAATCGAGGTACATCCAGCAAATTAACGCCTACTCGACGTCTGGGTCCTTGGTCCCCAACTATGGCAACATTCTGAGCATGTTGCTTCGCTTGCGGATGCTCTGTTCCCATATCCTACTTATCCAAGATGTGCTTAAAGATATGTTCACGGCTGCGGACGTTGAAACCCTCTGGCGCCTCACAGCCAGCGAGGTTCAAGCTAGTGACGACTCCGGCGAGCGGAACATGATCAAAACGCTCCGAAAAATGCTTGCGAAAGACGAGAACACTCTCCAGACATCGCAGTCTCAGGTCCTTACACTTACTCCAGCGACAACGCCGGAGATCCAGGACGAGAATGATATGGCGACCGGGTCCAGCTACGGTCTTTTTTTCAAGTTCCGCAAATTCCTCCGCAAGTTGTCCGACTCGGACACTTGGGCCGAGTTGCACCTTCGCTCAACGTGCGCAAAGTGCCGTTCCCCTCCTGATAACCCCGTCTGCACGTCATGCTTCCACGTCTACTGCCAAGAATGCATGATGGCGCTGCACGAAGAGCGCAAACTGCGAGGGGAGGAAAAGACGGCCTGCCTCGAATGCCAAAGCTACTTTGAGGAAACAACTGCCTGCAGCGGTCTTGCCGAACTGGGCTTCGGCAGCGCCGCGGTGCTGCCAAGGGTAATGAAGAAGAAAAGAAAGATGGCCAAGCAGTTAAAACGGGCCGAGAATGCCGCCATCGGAAGAAACGCCCGTGCTCGTCGCAGTAGCACTATCGACGACGCTGCTGAAGATGAAGACGAAGAGTATCAAGACTGGATTGAAGAAGGTGGCGGGTCGCTTCCTTCCGCAAAACTAGCCGCCACCAAGGCTGCCATTCTCAATTGGCGCGAGACACACCCCGGGCAGAAGATCATCGTGTACACCCAATTCCTGGACCTCGGCCGTCTGTTCAGTCAAGTATGCGTCGCTGAAGGGTGGGGCCACGTCAAGTTCAACGGCAAAATGAGCATCGAGGCGCGCGAAAAGGCGATTAGGAATTTCGAGCATAACCCCGACGTCTTCATCATGATTTGCTCTCTCAAGGCCGGCGGCGTCGGGCTCAACCTCACAATGGCTTCCAAGGTCATTATTCTGGACTTGTGGTTCAACTCGGCGATCGAAGCCCAGGCGTACTGCCGCGCCTTCCGCCTTGGCCAGGATCAAGTCGTCGACGTCCTCCGCTTCGTGGTCAAGGACAGTATTGACCAGGACTTGATCAAGATGCAGGATCGCAAGGACGTCGAGGTGCAGAGCGTCATCGGCCCGGAAATTCTCGGCAAGAGAGCGACAATCCAGCAGTTGCTCGGCCTGTTCGGCGAACTGAAAGAGGACGGTCAGAACGAGTTCATCCTCGTGGAGGAAGACGGCGAGGACGGCGAAGACGATCAGAACGAGAACCCCGCGACGAGGTTGCCCCCACGCCCGTTCTAAAATGCGAGCGAGACTAAGATTGATGAGTTGATGAGTTGATGAGCTTGCAGCGACGCTGCACGGACATTACTTGGAGACTGCGACGCCGGGCTTTTTTATACGGCGACTCTCAACGCCTTCGATATGAGCTAGAGCTACCGACATGTTTATGTCAGATTACCAGAGTTGCCTCAGATTTTTACTGCATACGAGCGCCATACAGACCAGCATGGAGCGGGCTGGCGGGATGCGAATCTCTCTTCTACTTCACTCTGCTTTTACTCTGCTCTACCCGAGAAGCTTGGAGATTCTTTCAAACACCTTTGAGGAAGCTTCGGACATAGCATCAGCATAGCATCAACATAGAGCAGCATAGCAGCATAGCAGAATGTATCTTCCTTGATCAACACATCACACTTTCACATACATCACATCACATAACACATTCTAGCATGAGAGGATAGAGTCTACTTGGCAGCAGGCAGATCGAAGGAAAAAGGTTCAGTCCATTTTCATGTTCATTTTCATTTTCATCTTCATACTCAGTCTCTCGCGCTCTTTTCTTCAATTTAGACCAGACAGTAGGGGTATCATATAAGAAAATGCAGAGTGCATGTAGTCTCCTGATGTGTAATGCTCCTGTCCCGAGGAATGACAAAGGGAACTCGTGCCGCCTTTTTCCGTGCTGATTGTTCTTCTCGACGCAGAAACAGCAAAGGGCCCATCTAATCGATGCTCTGTTGGAGGCCGTTTGGACTCGACTGGCCACATCAGCGCCATCAGCTTTGCTGGAGGGTGTACATATCCTGATCCCGGCTCCGAGCTCCAACCCTAGATTTCGACTCTTCCCAAATCTCAGTTCTGCTTCATGTCTTCTCACCGAGAGGCAGCCGTCTAGCTGCATCTGTCTGTTTGGTCTCTTCGCGTCCGCCTAGTGTTTTCTGTTCGTCGTGATTGCCTCGGGTTTCCCTCAGCCACCTAACTCGGCCATGGCTTCCTTCCTCTTCTCGAGCACCTCTTTCCTCACAATCTTCGTCCTCAGGCCCTCGCTCGCCTGGACCAGCGCGTCAATGCTAATAGCGTGGTTGGTCATGTTGTGGTTGATGTACGTGTACACCTGTGCCGCCGAGTCTAGTGCCAGGATTGCATTCTCGTTGAGCTTGAGCAACGCAAGGGCGAGTTGGAAGAGAAAGGGTGAACTCGTCCCGTCGTGCTCGTCAGAAGCACTGCCATCGGCGGGTTCTGGTGGGGGATGCGCTGGAGTAACGGGCGTTGACGGCGTACTCAAGTTGAGCGAGGGCAGGTCCACCCCGAGGGTGGGCTTGGATTGAGTCAGCGCATAGGGTGACGCATCCGAGCTATTCAGGCAGAGAATTACATCCCAAACTCGGTAAAGAGCTTCACCACCAGTCAACACACCGGTGTAGAGGGACAAAAACCAGTGGAATGTGCAAGCTTCCAATTCCACGCCCAACTCATCGAGTTTGGCACTCAGCTTTGGTAATACCTCTGCGACGTAGTGACGAAGGACCACTTGATCGGCACGAGCGACCAGCAACGTCGAACTGAAGTATTGGCTGGGCAAAATCACGTCAATGATGGCAACCAGCAGCCAAAAGCAATCCTCGGCGGTGGCGCAGATGAGCAGAAGTGAGGCGGTAATGAGGTTCATGCCTTGACAGTAGCCAATGCGCGGATTGTGCAAAGAGTATGCCCTCAACAACTCCTCCAGTCTTTGCACGCCAGGCCCGTGTCGAAAGAAGACGTTATCCGTCAACGTGCGATGCACGTCAGCCTTGATCTGACTGGCAATGTCAGGATCGATATCGGTGCCTTCTCTCGACCGTGCCACAAGATCTTCATAATAGCCTGGAATTCGTAGAGCACTGGCGCCAGAGCATTCCGCCCAGATCTTTGGTCGCAGTGAGACAGGGATACCACCGAGGACCAATGATCTGAAGTGCATGTACTTGGCTTTCGTCTTGGCAGAACGCCCCAGGGTTGCAATTCCGATCAATTCGCCTTCCAGCAGGTCGGCCTCGGGGGTGTTGTTGGTGGCACGGTCTGGATTGTTGGCCCTCTCTGCTCTGACTCGCCGCAGAAAATCGTTCCACCGTGCAGCCCTCTCGGATTGCAGTGCGTCATACAGCTCCGTGAGCTGTTCAAGGAGTAATTTTGCCGAAGTAGAATCGGCCAGATTCTCGGACTCGGATTCGAGGGTAAAATCTGTCGACGTAGCGGTGACTGCAGAAGACTGCGGCTCCATGACCACGCTGCTACTTGGAAGCGCCTTCTTCGAGGTGGCAGAGATAGAAATGGAAGCCTCCCGACTTCGTTGTGGTGGAGTCAGAGTCCCCGTCGCATCGGCGGTACTCACCGTGACAACAGCGCCAGCAGAGGGTGTATGCGAGAGTAATTCCTTCGGCCGCCCAGAGGACAGAGCTGCAGGAACCTTGAGATAATCTTGCCATGATTTCTTCGGCGTTTCATCGTCGATCGAAGCAGGAGTCGCTGGTCTGTCAATCAAGACCTCGCCAGACTGGGGACTTTCCCCTGATCTGAAGCTGGCTATGGTTTCATTGGCACTCAGCTTGTTCCGTCTATGCGCACGAACTGGCAGGCTCTGCCTCTTCCGCCGCTTCTGATCGTAAATGAAGCCGAATCGATCTGTCAGCAGTCCCGTGGCTTCAACGCTATGGTTCGTCATGGTCGGCGGCAATTGCGAGCTCTCAATCATAGAGTCCAGCTCAACGGTGGGAGGCAGGCTGCTTGCATTCGACTCTTTCCGGGTATGGCTTGGGCTAGGGGTGAGTCGACTGGCAGTAGGTACGCGTTTTGGTGGAGGGCGCCCCTTGACTGTGCCCGTGGAAGGCAGGGAGGCCGAAGATTTATTCGTCGTTAGCGCAGTGTTAGTTCTTGTCTTCGAAAGCGCCGTCTCCGGCTCAGCCGTCGTGTTTTGACCCTGGCCCAGTGACGATGCCCTAGATCGACCGGTCTGGGTCTTACCACTGAAGATCTGAGTCCAGGATGCGAAAGAGCGGTTGGACTGGTTGGATCGTACACTAGCCTCGTCAGCCGCTTTCGGCTTCTTGTTGAGCGTTTTCCCGCCAATGAAGTAGCTGGACGAGTTTGAAGGAGGCTGAAAGATGGCCTGAAGAGCTGAGCCCTTGCTGACATTGGAGCTTGAGACCCGAGGCCGCAGTGTTGCCTCCATGTCCTGGCTGCTTTCGCTGAGGCTGCTGTTTGCTCGGCTCGGGGTGCGACTTGCCCTTGCCAGAGAAGATGCCATTGACCCAGCTCTACTGCGATTGGCTTCAAGCTCCGCTTGTAGAGCCCCGGCTGCAGCTCGAGGGTCGGTACCAGGAACTGGAGCAAAGGTGCTGTCCAGAGGGCTGCTGACCACGATATCGTCGGCCATTGCTTCTGTCATCATGCCATCCAGCGAGGGAGGAGTGCGATCCACAGGTATGGATGATGCCCCGAGGCTCGGGTCACTTTCTCCCTGTTCCAACCGTAGCAGCCGCTTCTCGACCTCTGCAGTCGGCACATTGGTCTCTCGCAGGATCCGCTTCAACTCCCTCTCTCTGTGGTCCGCTCTGATCCGTAGAGTGGATATCTCAGCGTCTCTCTGGGCCAGATCTGCAGCATATTGTCGAACCAGCTTGACGGCCCCTGTTCTGGCAATCAGTCTTTCTATGTGCTCGTCGCTCGCCAGATGTAGAGAACCCGGGATATCCAAAGACGACCGCGGAGAGTCATCAAACAAGGCATTTTGATTGTTTAACGAGGGGGAAGCATTTGTCAAGCCAGCTAGTGTAGCCTTCCGATCCCTTGCCTTTTGCGAGATTGTTCGAAGTGGTTGGCGCAGAGCCTCTTGCGCAATGCTTTTGGCCGACTTCGTCTCCAGCTCGGGCGAGAAGGACGGAAAGGAGGTCAGGGCAGGATCGTCTTCGTCGATGGACCGTGAGGAATGCTTGGAGCCATGGCGTTTAGGTTGCCCACGAATGGTCTTCAGCTGCTTCTTCTGGTCGGCGGAATTGTGCGAGGTCTGCGACGAGGATCGTCTCGACTCGTTGCTGCCATGGTCCGACATGTTGGATGATCACCGCGTCGATCGGTGGGTTGATCTTCTGCAAGCCAACACCCGCATCTTGCACAGCCAGAGCTCAAGTCAGGGTCGATCGGTGAGGACGCCGGCAGTTCGAGAATCCGATGATGACGTGGGCCTCGAAGGTGAGGATGAGGAAGGATAGCGAAGAGTCGGTGAGAGCACAGTGAAAGCAGAGTCAGGGCAGAGTGAAGGCGTGAAGTTTCTGAGCGAGCGGAACGGCAAACACAACCTGCAACCGCCAGAGCCTTGGTTGGGCATCTCTTGTCACAGAAAGAACGAACAACTGATTCACATTTGCTTCGGTTGTGTATGACGACAAACTGCATCCAATCCGCGTATAACAAGGGCGCCGATGATGGCCGTCACGTGACCAGTTGCTGACTTGGAGCCTGCCTGTTGGGTGCGACGTGCAGTAGACGCAGGAGACAACTCCACCCTGTATCTCTTGCATCCTGTGTACCGCAATAGATCGAGGATCTCGCTGTGCTTCATTGGACGCGTCCATCATACGTGAACGTCCTCGTACTCCTGCGAACCCGGCGGCAGTATGCGCGGAACTCTGTGAAGGAGCAAACGCCATGGTTGCTACGCGTTCACCCATGCCCTAATTACAGGAGACATGCCTCCGTGGCCGCCGCGTGCAGATTCTTCACAACCTCCAGACCGCCAAAATGGGCCAGGGGTATTCCATGACCACGCTGTCGGCTGCCTCGGCAAGCATCGATGTGCCTGAGCTGGCCGACCTGGTGCACGAGAAGACGCTGGCCTCCGCCCGTTTCATGAAAAGCGTCCGGGCGCGCAGTCAGCATGGCTTCGTATTTGTCAAGGCGGTCATGAAGCCCTACTCGTCCTTCCGGGTCCACGAATATGTTCGCCAGATCACCGAGGAGAGAAATATCCTTGCTGAGATTCCGAATGCCCTGGGCTACCAGCGGATTGTCGAAGTCCCGAGTGGAGGCTTCCTCGTCCGCCAGTACATGTTCAGCTCGGTATACGATCGAATGAGCACCAGACCTTTCCTGGAGGACATCGAAAAGAAATGGTTGGCCTTTCAGCTTCTGTGTGCCGTGCGCGACTGCCAAGCTCGCAATGTCTACCACGGCGACATCAAGACGGAAAACTTGCTCGTCACCTCCTGGAACTGGCTCTATCTGACTGACTTCTCCTCCTCCTTCAAGCCTACGAACTTGCCAGAAGACAACCCGGCCGACTTCTCCTTCTACTTTGATACGTCGAGTCGACGGACGTGTTATATTGCTCCGGAGCGATTTACGTCGACCGAGATGCCGGATGAACAGGGAGAATTGAACTGGGCCATGGACATCTTCAGTGTCGGCTGTGTCATCGCCGAGATATTCCTCGAGGGTCCCATCTTCTCCTTGAGTCAACTGTTCAAATACCGCGCCGGAGACTACAACCCCGAGCACACTCATCTCAGCAAGATCGATGATCCAGAAGTTCGAGCGATGATCCTCAACATGATCGCGTTGGATCCCGAGAAGCGATACAGTGCAGAGCAGCACCTGTCGTTTTACCGCTCGAAGATCTTTCCCGAGTACTTTTACAGCTTTCTGCATCAATACATGCTTGACCTCACGCGGTCGGCGACAGCCTTGAAACCTGTGGAGCTGACTCTTGATAGCCTCAACGAGTTCGATGATAAGATTGAGCGAGTCTACTATGATTTCGACAAGATCTCCTTTTTTCTCGGCTATGGTCCAAGCAACTCTATGTCATCCTCGAAATCCCCTTTGACGATGAGGGCCAACAACAAGGTGAAAACTACAGACGCAGACCCCAGCCTCTACGATGGAAGCTTGTTGTTTCTCACGCTTGTGGTTGCCAGCCTCAGAAACACTGCAAAGGCATCGGCACGTCTGAAGGCATGCGATCTGTTGGTTGCTTTTGCCGAACGTCTCCCAGATGAAGCCAAGCTGGACCGGATACTGCCTTATATTGTTGGGTTGCTGAGTGACCCGTCGGATGTGGTTCGTGCGGCGGCAATCTATGCCATGACCTCGGTCTTCGAGATGGTTGAAGTCGTCTCCCCGATCAATGCGTACATCTTTCCTGAATACATTCTCCCGAGGTTGAAGAGTCTAGCGGCTGGTCATTCTGGTGAACAAAGTATCCTGGTACGGTCAGCATATGCATCGTGTCTGGCTTCCCTGGCATTGTCAGCTGAAAGGGTCCTTGACATGGTTCATGCTATCCGTGCTGACGGGCGGCTCCCTTCTCTACGGGAAGATGAACTGCCTCCCCAACAATCGTATCAGGCTCTCTATGACTACAGCAGACGCGAGTTTCTTCCACATTTTGAGGACTCAACAGTCGCCTTGATCACAGACCCTGAACCTTCGGTAAGACGAGCCTTACTGGGGTCGATATCTCGCCTATGCATCTTTTTCGGTAGCCAACAATCCAGCGACGTCATCTTAACGCATCTGAACACTTACCTCAACGACAAGGACTGGATTCTGAGATGTTCTTTCTTCGAGGCGCTCGTGGGGATTGCCTCCTATGTAGGAGCTACGAGCCTGGAGAAATTCATCTTGCCCGTGATGGTTGGGTCTTTGACGGATCCAGAGAGCTTTGTGGTTGAGAAAGTCTTTCGGTCACTGGCTCGGATGGCTGCCTTGGGCCTTTTGCAGAAGAGCACGACCTGGGAACTGGTCAGCATCGCGGCCAGGTTTTCGATTCACCCAAGCATTTGGGTACGGGAGAGCGCTGTCCAATTCATTGTGCTCTCAGCCAAGTATATCCCAGCAGCTGATCAGTACTGCATCATCCTGCCTATCCTACAGCCATTTTTGAAAGGGTCAATATCTGCCCTGACAGAAGAGCGCGTACTGGACAATCTGAAGCGACCTCTGCCCAAGATCGTGTTTGACTCGGCCATTAATTGGGCGGCGAGGAAAGCAACCAGCCTGTTCTGGACGGCGGCAAGTCGTGACGCTGCATTGACATTATCGGATCCTACGACGCCGCAAAACCCATCAGCACTTACGAAGCGACTGTTGACCAGGATACCGCCGTCGCAGAAAGACAAGGATGATCAGATCTCTCTGGAAAGTCTTCGGAATCTTGGTATGACAGCAGACGACGAAATCAAACTCCTAGCACTCCGGGAGTATATACTCAAAGTCTCCAGGCATAAACCGTCAGAAGATGCCGATCAGCGACATCGCATGCTTAATAATATCATCGCTCTCAACCAAATCGAGGTCACACCTCAGAACGTCTTCTTCGACTCGCGCCAGCCGCTCAGAGAGAGCACAGGTGGGCCCAGGCGAGCTCAGCAGATGTCACGCCGGGATGAGCGACACAGTCTTGCGGACGCACTCCTCGACGCCTCAACGAGCATAGATGATCATATGTTACGACGCATATCACCTACGCAGCAGTCCAGTGGCACAGCTACGCCATCGACACAACCGATGGATATTCAAAGTCAGAAGCCTTCAGGTGTCCGCGCTACGGCAGGCCCCGCGATAGCGATTGAGACTGCAAGTGTATCTTCCAGACCAAGTGTCTCCAGTGGGACACCTCTGAGTGGAGATAAACTATCCCTGCGGCGCAACACACCCCTCGAACTGAGACATCGAAACAGCGGCTTGAACCTGATGAATCGCGCCGATTCAACCAAAGCAGAGGCGGAAATATCCACCCTGCCCGAGAACGCGTTTGGCAGAGTCGAGGTAGATGGGGCGTTGCACCGTCGCAGTACGGCAGGGCCATCAGCTTTGTCTGTGACGGCTAACGCAGCTGCAAAATCAAGATCGATTTCGCCCCGGCCACAGAGTGGTACTCGAACGCCCCTTTTCGAACCCAATCATTCCTACCAGGGCAGTGACGCAAACGTCCTCCGTCTTCTGGACAATCACTTCCTGGAAAACTTCCCGATCGACCAAATGGACTTTGGCGGCAATCGACCTTTCGCCGAGACCAGAACACCCATCAGGAGAGCTACAGACATCTTGCAGCAAACCACTTCAAGGGCTGCTCAGCAAGAAGAAAAGTTCCGCATGGAACCATGGAGACCTTCAGGACAGCTGCTAACCCAGTTTTCAGAACATACGGCCGCCATCAACCGGGTATGTGCTGCGCCTGATCATGCATTCTTCGTAACAGCGTCAGATGATGGAACGTGCAAGATTTGGGACACCATCAGATTGGAGAAGAACGTCACCTCACGGTCTCGGTATACCCACCGCCGTGCGGACGGGGTCAAGGCCA
Organism: Cladophialophora carrionii CBS 160.54; assembly: GCF_000365165.1. Lineage (NCBI taxonomy): Eukaryota > Fungi > Ascomycota > Eurotiomycetes > Chaetothyriales > Herpotrichiellaceae > Cladophialophora > Cladophialophora carrionii. The sequence goes on from NW_008481831.1 coordinate 962,021, forward strand.
AGAGTCTCTGCTTTGTAGAAGGAACTCATACATTCCTCAGTGGTGCAGACGATGGCAGTATTCACGCTGTGAGAGTCGACTATCGAAGCGTTGAGGGTGGGGAGACTTCTCGCTATGGGAAGCCAAGTCTCGTTCGAGACTACACCATCCCTGACAACTATACCGTGGACGGCAGCCATGAGTCAATTCGAGAGTATGCGGTGTGGCTTTACCACTACCGTACACCAAGCTCGCAGTCCATCCTGCTCTCTGCGACCAACAAAGGGCGCATTCTCGCCATCGATCTGAAGAACATGGAAACCATCCACAGTATGAATAATCCAGTCCATCACGGCACCCCAACCACGTTCTGTGTGGATCGGAAACACCATTGGTTGCTTCTGGGAACGAACCAGGGCATTCTGGATCTTTGGGACCTCAGATTCAAGCTGCATCTGCGCAGTTTCGGCATTCAGACAGACTCGAGAATTGACCGAATCCTGATCCATCCAACCAAAGGTCACGGGAGATGGGTCATGGTCAGTGCTGGCGGAGAAATCAGCGTCTGGGATGTCGAGAAGATGGTCTGTCGGGAGGTGATGCGGCCCAGTACTTTCAGTCCGAGGAGTGGGAAGTCCCGCCCATACGAAGCATGGTCGCCGGATGAAGAGAACAGCGAGAGGATTCTAGCTCGCTTCGCTAGGCAAGTTTCAGAGGACACCACTTTGACCGAACCACGATTGCACGACCCCGGTGACACAGCCGATGGCTCGCCCACGAAGAAAAAGATCCCTGTGTCCACTCCAACCGCAGCGGCAGTACTGCCCATTCTCGCCATGTACATCGCCACCGACTATACGGCAAGCTCTCATGCCGACAGCCCGAACAAGCACGCCATTCTCTTCACTGGCGGGGCCGACCGCGCTCTTCGGTATTGGGACATTGGTCGACCGGAGAACAGCTTCATCGTGTCTGGACCGCAACTCCATGACTCTGAGGAAGCCGCAGCCACGAGCCTCAGCGTCAAGGCCAAATACAAATACGAGGTCTCTCACCCACTGAGCCTCAGCGCAGGCGCCCAAATCACGCTTGTTCAAGAGAAACTCAACATTGCCGAGGAAGCCCCCAGCAACAGTAGTCGACCCACGCCTAAGCGAAGAGCAGATACTCCTACGCAGATGTCCAGCGGGACTCCGAATCCTCATGCCACAACGAATGCAACTGCAAATGCGAGCGGCTCCTCCACGCCGTCCACTCCGCAGGCAATGAAACCACCGAGGAATACCATTATCAGTGCGGCGCAGCAGCAGTTGCTCCGGACACATTTGGATGCCATCACGGATGTGGTCATGTTGAGGAAGCCATACGGATGTGTAGTCAGTGTAGACCAGGGGGGCAACGTATATGTCTTCCATTGACCGGGTGGTAGGGAGGTAGGGACAGGAGGAGAGGACAAGCTCTCCGCTGAGCAGAAGCGGTGGGGGCGTATCTATAGTTGATATAAAGTACTGTAGACCAGAGCATTGAATTGATCACCTGGGCATCCTGCATGGTACTGTGCACTGCTTTGGAACTCGCATATATATAGTTCCGACGATGTGCTTCATGATGGGATCCCTTCGCAACCGTGCATACGAGTGGCATTTCGCGGAACCTCGTTCCCCAGAGGGACATGATCTTGTCGTCCTCATCGTCCCGGGAAGCTGTACATATAGTAGCTATACAAGTGTCACTCGCTACACGACCAAGACCATACTTGACTTGTCGTGCCGGGCCGCGTCTTGTCCTGGTCCGCCGTGACGAGTACAGTACCATTAATGTATCCTATCCCATCCCATCCCATGACATTCCACTCCCTTTCATGTGGACTCGTCCCATCTCATCTCATCTCACCTTATCTCACTTATCTCGTCTCCTTCTCTTTCCCCTCCGCCTCAAGCCTCACCTGCAGCCCAACAACCTCACCCAACGCGTGATCCCTCGCCCTGACATCCTGAGACGAAGGCACGCCATACGCCTGGACAGTCTGCTCCGTAACGATCCTCTTCCAATCACGAACTGCTGCTGCTTCTTCTTCCTCGTCACGCCCACCTCCGTGTACACTCTCACCCCCGGTTTCGTGCTCACCTTCGTGTACACCCATCCCCTCCATCATAACACTCCCCCCCTGCCGACCTTGCCGATCAACATCCTCCCAAACCCCACGAATCGCCCCGCCGATATTGTCAAGAAACCCAGCCATGCCCCGAGGTCCACCCCCGAAATTATACATCCGAAAGGGACCCCCGACGGCCCACCTAGGCCCCAAACTCGCGCGGACGACCTCGTCCAATTCCTCGACGGTGCACACGCCGCGCGCCACGAGACTGCACGCCTCGCGGAACAGGATGAACGACAGCCTGTTTGCCACAAACCCGGCCGTCTCGCGCTTGATCGTGATGGGGCGGTGCACCGAGGAGACGGCGCGAAAGTACGACTCCGCAAACGTCACGGCCTCGGCCGACGTGTGCGGCGAGGGCACCAGTTCCAGGAGAGGCATCAGGTGGGGAGGGTTGAAGGGGTGGACGACGAGGAGGCGCGAGCGGGCCGATCGTGAGATCGAGACAGCGTCCGAGGTCGAGACAGCGTCTTGCTGCTGCTCCTCCTGCTGCAAGTGTTCGAGCTGCTTCGAGGCCGGAATCCCGCTGGTGCTGGACCATAGGTGAGGCGTGGTCGTGGTCGTGGTCGACGCTGTGTGCCGCAGCACTTCGGACCAGGTGGATTGTTTGAACGAGAGCGTCTCGGGGCCTTGTTCCTGGATGATGGTCGCGCGGGAGACCGCATCCCCCAAGGAGGTGCAGAAGCGGAGGCGGCGTGAGGTGACTAGCGAGGATAAGATGTCGGAGTCGCTGTTGCTGTCGCTGTTGGCGTTGTTGTTGGCGTTTGCGTTAAAGTCTTTGTCTGTGTCTGTGTCGGATCCTGTTGTGGCCCTTCGAGGCATGTATAGTGGCAGCATGCTCGCCACGTGGTCCTGCAGGTCCGGCCGCGGGTCGTACACGGAGATGGTGGCCGACGTGTATGTGAGGTGCAGGGCTAGGAAGGAGATGCCTATGGCGCCGAGGCCGATGAGCGCGACGTGTTGGTCTCCATGGGGGAGGGCGGCGGCGGGAGTCGTCTTCTCTTCAGGGGTTATGGGTGACATTTTTGAACGAGGGGAGTGGAAGTAGGGAGTGTGACTGAAGCAGAGGAGTGGAAGTAGTGAGTGAGTCTGGTTTGGTTGTGTAGTAGATGGTGTGAGTGAATGTGTCCAGTCCTTCTGCCCTTCTGCCCTTCTGCGCTCAGGCGCTCGGAGATGGATGAGATGCCTTTCTAGATCAAAGGCCGATCAATATATCTCCTCAGCCAGGTTACGTGCAGCCCGTCGTGAGCCTCTGTTCTGTCTGCCAGACTTCTCTCCTTCAACGGCGGCAGGATAAATCTTTGCGGTTGGTAGCTTTCTATAGTGCAGTCGATGCGAACTTATCCTCGACACAACAATGCAGCATTTGCTTTTGATGGCAATTGTTCAGGACTGACTCGATCCGCCACAGCGACTACGCGTCGTACTCGCGGCTTCACTATGAAGGTGTCTAGTCTTCCAGCTCCGTGGAGTAAATTCGGAAAGCCTGTGATCTGGGATATCTCGTACGGCGTGATGCGGAGTGCTCGTCTTCGGCCCTCGGCACCATGGACTGAGTGGTACGCACCGTCGATCTTGCCATGCTCGATACAATACACAGTGTTAGCCGTTGTCAGCAGAAGATCAAGCCTCAAATGAATAACGAGCCATCTTATTGAGACGTAATCGGTAGTCCTGGGCAGATAGAGGACAAAAATGTGGTAGATAGCCAATAACAGCCACACCAAGAATTACAAAATATACTTCACAAAGCAAACATCGAAAGCCCAAGCATTGCCCTGTGATCCATGACAGATTGAGGCCCTTCCGTATTCCCTCGAAACAGACAAGTAAACAGAAAGCCGTCTGGGCTGGGCACTACGCCAAAGCTCCTTGCCACCGAACCTAGATCCACGCCATGCAAAATGTGTCGGTCACTATCGTCGCTTCATGCTTCCAAGACTCGGCTGAGGACCGCGCCTCGACCGACAGGTTGCTTGACAACCTCGTCGGCAGCAGCTTCGCCCTTGACGCTCCCGCTCCCGTTAGCAGCAGTCGCGTGGGCACGCTCGGCGTCTTCGTCCTCGACGATCTTGGTCCGCTCAGGCCCGCGAGTGTTGTGGTTCAAAGATTCCCGGTTGGTATAGTTTGTGGGGGCGGTGCTAGCCATGCTCAGCGCCGTACTAGATCTTTGATGGACCAGATCTGGAGTCGGTGGAATCGAGCTTCGTTCGCTCTGCGGTGTCAGATGACCAGTGCCTGAACTTCGAGAGTCAGCGGCCGCAGCCTGGTCAATTGGCGACAAATTGTCGCTATTCTGTCGGGTGTGGCTCGCCGAGGAAGGGGCACCAGCTTCGTCGCCCTCACCCTGCTCATCATCCTCGATTTCGGCGGCTTCGTTGGCAAGCTGAAGACCCTCGACCGCAGCAGCGCACTGTTCGCTGATGTTGCGAATGATATCCGCAATTGCATCAGTCTTGTCACGGAGATGACGATCCGCAACATCGGACATGCTGAGCCCGGAGTAGCGCTTGCTGGCCCGCTTGCTGCTAGCCAGGAGTTTAGTCTCCATCTGAGGTGTGACATCTTGGCCGTCCACTGATGCCGATCTCGACTGCCGCAACGACGCTCGCTTGGTGACATTCTTGAGTCTTTCCCCTTCTTCAGTCATCTCGTCTTGCTCCTCGTCATCTTCTTCTTCAACCTCGTCTTCGTACCCTTCGTGGATGTACTCGGCCAGCTCGGAGGCAGACCCGATAGAACGAACGATGTGTTCCATGTGATGGGTCTGACCGGTGATGAGAGATCGGAGATGGAGAACCACCCGCTGGGCTTCGTCGCGTTGCCTCTGCAGGGTCTGGTTGGTGTGTTGCAGGGCTGCAATTTCTTTTCTGTTCCGGCTCCGCTCCTTCTCGAGGTCCTCGGCGATGCCCTGTTGCAGAACAAGTGCTTCGAGAGCATTGTCACGCTGCCTCTCTGTGCCAGACAACCGAAGAGCCAGACGGGCCGCATCTTCCTTCTGCTGGTCGATGAGCCCGGTAAGTCTGCGGTTCTCACGCTTGTGAGATTCGATCTTGACACGGAGTTCAGCCAACTCCTTGTTGAGGGATTCGACGAAAGCCTGGAATTTCTGGAACTGCAGCTTCCACGTCTCGACTTCCTGCTCCAGGTAGTTGTTCCGCTTGGCGACCTTTGCAAGCTCGGTATCCATCCGTCCTTTGAGGTTGATGAAGTCTTGCCATGCTTCGAGAGCGTCACGAGAGTACTGATTCCGTTCTCGAACTATCTCGTTCATGTGTCTCATGGAGATCTTGGTCATGAGAGGCTTTTTCATCGAACCACCGAATAGAGCTTTGACACCTGTGTTGCGGCCTAGCTTCTCGCAGACGTGATCCATGACCGCCATAACGGCGTCCTGGTTCCACCATGAGGGATCTTGCACGCTCTCGACCTCGCCGCGCAGGACAATGATCTGACCAGCAGGGATGAGCTTGCCACCTCCGTAGGCAGACTTCAGATGCTGTGGCACGCCGCTGATCTCGACATCGCTGTTCAGGGCCTGAGTCAGCCGGTTGATGAACTTGGTTCGCTGGCCGGCTGTCAAAACATTCGGTGGATGATCAGTAATGACCAAGTTGCGATCCAAATCGACCAGCAGGGCATCCTTGGGAGGCTGGAAGAGCGATCGGCACTCGGTGGTGATACCCAAAATGTAGGGCCCAGGCTCCTGAACCATCTCACTGGCATTTCGAGCATGTACGACTGGCACATACAGCCCGCTCCACTCGTACACCCGAACGCAGAATCTGATGGTTTCTGCTGCGATGGTGAGCATGGCGGGGTGGTGACTGGTGAGGATAATGCGACGAGTGGGTGAAACAGCAGCCTCGATAAGCCCCACGATGTTGGGAATACTCAAGCAGCAGTACAGTGGCCACATGTTGAAATTCTGGAAGCCGGTTGGCGAAGATGGGAACTGGTAGCACAGGGCATAGTCCTTCATGTCGATACGCACCAAGTCGTTGAGTCGCGGAGCAGGGAAGCTGAGGATTCTCGACACCTCTTCAGCGTGAAACAGGTTGGTAGCCTTGTTCCAGTGAATCCACATGCCTCGCAAGTAGTCGCCCAACAGGTTGTACAGAGGGTATCTCGAGAGAAAACTCAGACAGTATGGAATCCAGTATGTTTCGTCCGCGACGTCTCTGTAGTCTGTTTCTGTCTTGCGGCGGAGATCACGAATCGTCTCTGCGCGTTTCTCGTCGGCTCGTGACCATACTCGCAGAGCAATGCCGTACAAAGTGTGTTGGGAATCCTGCTGGAGGACGAACGAGTGGTGCACACAATGTGGCTGGCTCCTGCCGGTGCAGATTTCCACGTCATGAGGGAAACAGGCCTGCGAACCGGTCAGTAAGGAAGATGGTACCTCTTTGGTCTGTAGCACCTACCCTCATGGCACTGTGGAGAGCTCTGGCGATTTCGTTATCCGTTTCCAACCTCGGGCTGCTGCCCAGAATCTCGGGGAGCCAGAACTGCCCGACAGCTCCCTTCATGTGTTGAATCTTGCCGTGAGACGGGGCGGGGGCTTTGACCCATTGCGAAGGTTCTCTTCCAACACCACAAACCATATACGCATGGGTCAAGGTTTTGGGTGTAGGTCGATTGTTCGACTTTGCCAACGTCGATGGTAGAGGCTGGGTGATGCGGGAGTGCAGAGACGAGGTTCGGCTGGGGACGATAGCATTGTCGACGGTTTGTTCTCGGGTTGCTGGGCGGTTTGTGTCGCGCGTCTGGGGACGAGCAGCCATTGAAGTCATTGAGGTATGACCCCTCAGAGACGGGCCCATGGTTTCCAACTGGGATGGGCGGCCCTGGCCAATATCCGTACCAGGCGGACGTGAGGTACCTCTGCCGATGGGTATCTCTCTTTTCCTTCACCAGTCAAGCCCAACGAACAAGTTGTGGCACAGAGATAGGCCCAAGAGAGTGAAGGAGGAGAAGGAAAGTCAACGGTCGAAGCCCGTTGCCAGATAGAAGAACGACACCACACCGAGGAGTGGATGCCGATCGCTGCGAGGTCTCGGGATGAAGTGAGGAGGAGATTGAGATTGTTGCGACACACACGTCGAGCTGCAAGATTTCAGGAGTGCATCTGGCATGAGAAGCGAAGGAAAGCGTGACAAGAGGTGTCAGGCCAAGCGGACCGGACGCACATCAAGGTGCCCACCAGAGTCAAGACCAGCACCAATTGCTCCCAGTGGGCTCCGGATATGCAGCTAGCAGGACGAGGCGTGCAGGGGTCAAGTTTCTCATCCGTGCGCGTTTGGCTGCTTTGGGGAGCTCTCGAGCAGAAGCGAGCACGGAGCCCGCACGGAGCTGGGGCGGCCGTTGATGGCCTTCCAGATGGTGGCCGACGGATTCAATGGTTGAGGTGCTAATGTTCGGGTCTGGGGCTTTCAGGCATCATTCTGGGACAGGACACAGACGGAACGAGAAATTAATTGTGCGCAGGACTGTGTGCCGTAGGAGGCTCAAGACTCAAGTCCACGCCCGCCTGACTGACTGACTGACTGCCTGCCTCGTACCTGCACGCCCTCGCTGGGTGCCCCCCGTGCAAGCTCCCTAGGCTAACAGTCTCCCCATCTAAGTCTAGCCAGGGACTGGGCTTGGTGCCTCTTTGACATCAACCCGGTCAGGCGCTATGCCACCTAGAAACCACAGACACGGAGTCGAGCCAGTCGTGGTTGATCTGCCCCTGGTGGCGTGCAGACCCCTGCCAATCTCGCTCCCCTCCTGCCCTCAATTTTAGCTTGCACCCGGACTTATCCACTTGTCTGTGATGAGCTGGGAAGTGCGCACTGTGCAAGGTCGCGTTCCGTGCATGTGCTGGCACTCAACACGAACACGAGAAAAAACTGCAGCAGATGCAGCAGCATTTGTTGCCTCTTTCATCACTGGCTGGCAGCCGGCTTCCGCGCCTTCATCGAGTCAGTGGACAAATCTGAGTTTTCGCTTCTGCGTGCCTCAGGGGTCAGGTCACTCCTCACTGGTGTTGATGGTGTGCACGTGCTACTTCGGGCTGAGGCAAGCATCAAGCCTTCTCATGCCCCTCCCGGACTTCCCGTTCCCGGCACGAAGGCATCATTCTCTTCCCACAAGGTCTGGACCGAAATTGACTTCAACGTGAAACCTTTTGCATCGCCATGTCGATCTCAACGAGCGTGTCACGATGGAATGCGCAGTGTCTCTCCCTGTTGTAATTCAGTTCGGCGTATTTCGCAGGAATCGTGAAGACCGCGCCTGCCGACCGAGCGGAGGATGGATGAACGTCTGTGCAGGGTATCTTCATGGTTGTGACATCGACAATCGTCCAGAGCAGTAGCCGGGACTTGACCATGGTGCTCTTGCAAACAAGACTAGTGGAGCTTCCATGTTGCAGCCGTGGCTGTCAAACAAGACCAGTGTGGCCTCCCATGTTGCGGCTATGGGTTGTCAAACAAGATAAGTGTGGCTTCCATGTTTGCAGCCATGTGCTGTCAACCAGTGGGACCAGACGCAATTGGCTGTTGACTACACGCGCGCAGCATTTCTCCGCGCTCTTGGACGTGGTGGAAATCTAATTAGTGTGGGAACCTTTTCAGCTGTCTGGGAGCTTGATAGCCAACAGGACACTGAACGCCACGGAAGTCAAATCCTGATGATGCCTTCTATCCTCCAACAACAAGCAATCCTTCATCAGTAAACCCATGTCGAGTCTGTATTCCTTGACACTAGGGCGGTAGCACCATGCCTGTAAGCCGGAGACAGTGATACTTTGACACAATTCGATTACCACGAGATCAAGCATACCTCATATCTTCCGATCGCCTCACAGAGCCACCAAGCTGTTTTTGTCCATTTGTTTCACACCAGGCTGAATATCCATTCCATCCTGCAGCACGTTCCGGGCAGCCCCTCACTTGTGGAAAATGTCGTGCTCGTCATGACTTCTACTCCGTACGATGGTTCAGCTTGATCGCGCCGGACTAGCATACGAGTACATACTCGTACTTTCACAACCAGAAATGCCGATGCATCGATCACAAGATGGGTACTCCACATGCGCCAGGCAACGTGTCATGCAGCACGCAAGGCCTGATGAGATCTATTCCGCTTGCCGAAGATGACTGCATGAGGTGCAAATGCAATGCAAGATTCCACATCCAATCGACACACCCGATATGCAGATTCTATGCTAGAACATGCCGTACGTACTGGTAAGCGATATGGAGTCCACTCGCTAGAACTCTTATCTGCCAGTCTACCAGGATGTGTATTTCCGTTTCTAGCCGCGCAGGGGACACAGTGAGCTTTAGGGTTTATGCTTCTTACCTCTAGAAGCAAGTCACGGTCACCCTCACGGAGGAGCCCCTGAATCCTTGGTCTTGTACACAACTGCCGTGTGTCTCTGGCGCGCTCGGGCAAGTCGAACCACCTGGGTGGGCACCTTGTCGATAATATGGATGGGCCCTCGGAAACATCTGCCATCGAGGAGGATGTCGGTGTCGCAGCGCGATTGTCTAGACCAGAGCCGATGCAGGCAAGTTAAATAACCATATCGTATAACCATATTCCGTGAATTCACTGATAGATGGTAATTAAACGAATTCATGGTGGTGTCAGCTTGGCCATCATTGAGGGCCACCGCATTAGCTCATGATCCCTCTCAGGTAATCTATCCCGAAGCGTCTGGATCTCGCTCTTGGGTGCCTTGCGAATCCACCAGGCGGAACGATGCCTCGCCATAAGCGTAAGGTCACGGACGCGAATCACCATTGCACATGGGCTCTTCTCTATCACACGCTCGACGAATCGTCCTGGAACGAAGAGTGCAAATCGGTCAGATAATCTCGCGCCAAGGGGCCGTTGGTTCTTGAGTTGGAGCTCGAACATTCGCCGGGCTTTTTGACTTAGGAAAATCCAGGACATTCTTGAGGGTGATAAAGTCTGCGAGAGTCATAGTGAGACCGCTCTTCTCGGCCCCTCGTGGACTTCTATTGCCTGCCGGTGATAGTTCGATATCTGGGATTGACCAAAAGACCACGTGACTTGTAGACAGAGGAAGACTCGCCTTCACTCGGCGCCTCCAACATGTTTGACAATCACTCCGAGACATTCGGTGGAAGGCTCTGTGATAGGACGAGCGGGCTGTAGTACGATCCCGAGCGACCTCCTCACGAGCAACCGTGAACAAATGGCAATATGAGTGTAGTCGAGTAAGTCGGGAGTTTTGGAAGCGAGAGTTCGCGCAGACAAACACTAGAGCATTGCAATCACATTAGGCATTATTCACCCATCACCTTGAAACGTGTCTGCAGCTCCAAGATCGAGCAAACGGGCTCCAGAAGACCTGAAGATCAGACAAGTTGTAGAGTCTGGATTTCTGTCCATCATACCTCGCATGTATCACTTGTTTACCAACGACTCTACGGAGTACGGAGTACTCCCAGCGCATTGGGTGAGCATTGCTGTCGAGGCGCCACATTCCAAAGGTGCGCCTCAGCCCTGCCATGTCCTGCTCAGTGCTCAGCCATGCACCCTGGCTCGCCTGGGTGCCTTCAGTGACAATCGCCGTCCCTGTGAAAGCTAGCGTCGTTGCTTCCCCGCATGCGGAGGCTTCAGCCGTCATCTTGCATTCCATCCAAAAATTTATGAAGCCGCGTCCCTCAAATGCGATGTCCGTTCCACCTGTGGCCGTGATCTTACGAACTGTGTTGCTATGCCGGATGAGGGCAACGACATCTTGCTGACTGACCTCTGTGCAATTTGGTGAGCTTCGTGTACCTTCCACTGTCACGCCAGTAAGCAGCTAACCTCCTAGCAGCCACATCAATCCGATCAAATACACCTGCCCTCGCTGTGGCATTCACACATGCTCGCTACCATGTGTCAAACGACACAAGTCATGGGCACAATGCTCGGGCGTTCGAGATCCTACCGCATATCGCAAGCGCGCTGATCTAGCCACGCCCGCCTCGATCGATCAGGATTTCAACTTTATCACTTCTGTCGAAAGATCACTCCAGCGAGCTGACGCACTGAGTTCAATTAACACTACTGACCTGGCCCCAAGTGGCCTCAGGCGCGATCGCAAGTCCAAATTCGACAGCGCTATCGAAGAGAGAGGTATACGCTTGATCAAGGCACCCAAAGGCCTATCCAGGAACAAGCAGAACAAGTCCCATTGGGCCGGTGAATCAAAGGGTGTCGCATGGACAACTGAATGGATACACTACGATGGCCGCAAAAGGAATACGATTGTGTTCGAGTCAAGCACCGTTGGGGAAGCTTTTCAAAGTGTGTTCGCGCGGAAACCTATGCACAGCCAGAAACGCAAGCGAGGCTCCTCTGAAACAGAGTCTGCGCCAGTTGCAGAACGGGAGGTTCCATCTATTCAAGCAAACGGAGACAGTCAAATCAGTAAGGAGAGTGTAGAGAAGGCACAAGACGTCCCACTGGACATAGGTTTTCGGTCAACTGATCCCACCCCAGTCCAGTCTGGGGCCATGGTCGAACATATGTCGGACAATGACCAAACCAATATGCGGCAACGAGTTGCGGCACAACCACTGGAGGATATCCACTACTACCTCTTCAAACCCAATACGACGTCGAAAGTAAAATGCTTAATCCCAGTTGCCGCAGACTCGAAACTGGTTGACGTCCTGCGCAATCAGACACTCCTGGAATTTCCAACCTTGTACATTCGGCGGGAGGCGCCGGAGGCATTGCCAGAGCCTTTTGTGGCAGAGGCAAAGTACAATGAATTGTATGGACTGGACGTCTCCACCAACGTGCCGACATACGCACCAGACGGTGAGCTGGAAGAAGGCGAGGTCGTCGACCTACACAGCATTGACGAGAAGAAAGTCTTGGAAGTACTTCAGAAAGATCTCAATGGCTGAGTTTTCGATACGGAGTCTATGACATCTCTCAAGCAAGTTTGCCTGGTACGAACGGATGTCCAGCACTCAGTCCACCACAAACTGCCCAGGCCTGCCCATTGACGTAGCTAGCCTCGTCACTTCCCAAGAAGAGAGCGACTCTGGCGACCTCATCGGGCACCGCACCCCTTTGGAGCGGATTCAACTGACCGATCTTTCGCTCCGTCCCTCGACTTCGTGCTTGATCATACATGGGCTTGGTCATACCCGTCTCGATCACACCAGGACAGATTGCATTGACCCGGACTCCCGTACCACTCAATTGGTATGACATGGTCTGGGCCAACGACACCACAGCAGCCTTGCTGGCCGAGTAGTCCGTGCCTCCTGCGTTCGACCTGAGACCAGCCACCGACGCCGTACCAATGATACTCCCGCCAGGATACTTCTTCTCCGGGCCCGTCTTCTGCATGGCAATGGCCGCATACTTGAAGCACAAAAACACGCCCAGAGCGTTGACCCGCATTGTGTTCATGAACGCCTGACTCGAGATATGCTCAAAAGTACTGGGCACGCCAGTGATTCCTGCATTGGCGAACATGATGTCCAATCTACCGTATTTCTCCAACGCCTGGTCCACCACCGCCTTGACTTGCGACTCCTCGCCAACGTCAACCTTGACCGGGTGGATCTCGACATCGGGGTATAACTGGGCCATTTCCCGCTTATGCATTTCCAGGTACTTGTCATCGTAATCGCAAATGTAGACTGCCTTGGCGCCGTTCTGGGCGTATTGATGCGCGGTGGCTCGACCGATGCCAATGGGGGAATTGCATCCTGCCACGGAGCGTCAGAAAGGTATTGCCACAATATATATGTGTGCTCTTGCTGATCCCACCTACCTGTCACGATGGCGACCTTTCCCTTCACCCTTGGCCCCGTCGAGCTGTCTGCGACATGTCTCACGCGGGGTATTTCTTCGAATGTGCCCTCCGAGGGAATGCCTTCGGCGAGCTGCTTCGAGAGCGCCGCGAGGCGTCGTTTGGGGACGGCCGTCATCTTCGTGCTCTTGGTTGTGGTTATGATCTCAGCTCAAGGCAGTCGTCCCGCCGACTGTGTCGTTTATGGAAACACTACAACGTGCTCGACAGAAGGACCCGATCGATATCTCGAGATACCGTGATGCGTTGATATGATGATGGGATATCCCGTTATAACGTAGGACGTGCGTGAGCAAGTAAATGAATGCGTCTGTATGTGTCTTGCGCTTCAGCTGGAAAGAGCTGCAGAGAGTGTATGCTTTTGAATCCTCTTGATCTATGATCACAATAGCAATCTTACACGAGCGACGGCCCGTCTTTCATATACACGACCGTCGGTAGACTCGATTGGTTTCTTACTGTACCCGGTACCAAGTACTCCGTACAGCGCATGCAGAGGATTTAAGTCCTTCCCTCGCTGGCCGGGCGCAGGCAAACTGTGGAGGACGACGGGTGAGAAAGAGCCGAGGCTAGACATCCATTTCGAGCATGATCCGGGGTATTTGGCACACTTCGTACGTACAGTACGACGCATTGTGGAATCAGTGCACCTAAACTGTGCAATCGGCAATGAGACGGCTAACCAGTGATCACGGTGACAGTAATTCAACACCGTCTTTGTATACCCTGTTTCCGGTGGAACGGCGTCAAGTGGTTGTTCTACATACATCATCACGTTCAACGTTCACCCGGTCCAGCCTGAAGGATTTCCATTGTAACTGGGTAACTTATGCAACATGATACTTCTACAAGGCGCCCGGTGACACCGAACTATGCTCAAGCGGACGAGATAGAATGGATAGGCGGACTTTGGCTTCAAGGTCAATGGCTGGAAGCATTCTCCCAGACTCGCAGTAAAGGGAGAGAGTCTTTTACTCAACCGCGACATGCACGGACTACTTCTGTGCTGCTAGCACTCCGCCGTACTCGATGCTTATGTCAGTAATTGGAGTAAAAAAACAAAAAATAATTTGCACATCATAGTGCGGAGTGTCTACGCCTGTCTGCGCCTGTGCACCACATTTCTGAAGTGCGCTCAGACGGGCAAGAAATTGACTGAATACCTGATCTTTTCCTCCAATAGCAAACATGTCGAAGCGCACAGCCGAGGACCAGGAAACCCTAGAGTCTCTCAAGGCAGGGCAACGGCCTGACGCAAGCGCCAACGGTGAAGCGACCCTCGACTTTGAAGACGAGTTTGAGGATGAGTATGAGTCCGAGGACGAAATCATGGAGGCCGGGGTCGATGGGCGACCGGATGCTGAAAGAGAAGCCGAACAGGCACAGGACGCGATGGAAGTTGACTCGAATAACCAGACCTTTATTCCTGGGCGATCGATCCTACAGCCGGGAATGTCGCTCACCCCCGATCCTTCTACGTACGAGATGCTGCATCTGATGTCCACAACCTGGCCTTGCCTATCCTTTGATGTCGTACGAGACAACCTCGGCGACAACAGGAAACAGTATCCGAGGACACTGTATGCAGTTGCGGGGACGCAGGCCGAGTCGGCGCGCGCGCGAGAGAACGAACTGTATGTTTTGCGGTTGAGCAGTCTTTCAAAAATGGACCGCGGAAATCAGACAGATTCAGAGAGCGACAGCGACGACGATGAAGATGATGAAGGCTCGTCAGATCCAGTACTAGAGTCAAGGTCAATACCGCTTCCAAGCACGACTAACCGGATACGAGCGTTTCAGCCTACCTCTGCTGCTTCAGACCCGACGCAGATATCCCAGACACTGACTGCCACATGGCTCGAGAATGGTCAAGTCCTTATCCACGACGTCAGCCCCTACCTACATGCGCTCTCAACGCCCGGCTACACCCTCCCTCCTAATGCCTCCAAACCACTCAGCACCCTTCGAATGCACAAGGCAGAAGGCTACGCGCTGGACTGGGCTCCGGCTTCTTCACACCCTAATGGCCGACTCCTCACAGGCGATAATGCTGGTCAAATTTTCAGCACACAACGAACAGAAGGTGGCGGTTGGGTTACCGACACGAGACCATTTCTCGGTCACACGGATGCAGTGGAAGAAATCCAATGGTCACCAAACGAGAAGTTCGTGTTTGCTTCGGCAAGTTCGGACGGCACAGTCAAGGTCTGGGATGCTCGGAGTAAGAGTCGGAAATCGATGATCGATGTCAAGATCAGTAATACCGATGTCAATGTCATGTCGTGGTCGACCCAGACATTCCACTTGCTTGCCACCGGTGCTGATGATGGCGAATGGGCGGTGTGGGATCTGCGGCAATGGAAGCCCCAATCTGGAGCAACTCCTGGTTCCCAGCTCAAGCCTAGCCCGGTTGCCGACTTCCATTTCCATAAAAAACCTATCACTTCGATAGAGTGGCATCCTGGTGACGACAGCGTGGTGGCAGTCGCCTGCGCGGATAATACCGCAACGCTCTGGGATCTAGCGGTCGAGTTGGACGATGAGGAATACGGCAAAGAAGCAGGTCTTGGGTTGGGTGAGGGAGCTGAAAAGGTTCCTCCTCAGCTATTGTTCATTCACCACGTTGAAGATGGTAAAGAGTTGCACTGGCATCCGCAAATGCCCGGGACCGTCATGGTCACTGGTGGGAGCGGACTGGGCGTCTTCAAGACTATCAGCGTCTAAACGAAGGATGGTGACGACTTGCAGCGTCAGGGCGTCACCAAATGGGTATGGGCACAATGAAGATATGTAGAGCAATGGACAACCAGTACGAAAGCAACGTTGCGCCACAGCGCTGCTTCACTTCGATGAACGAGAAATGTCACCTTTACAGTCAGTCTCGACATACTGGGCTTGAAATGCGGCTTCCAGTCCACCTAGCTTTCCACTGGCGCACGAAGAATCTATTAGCCTGAAGCATGCTCGAATCAGTCTGATCGGCCTGGACGCATACTCATGCACAATTACTCTCCCTTCTTGACTTCTGACATACCCTTTCAGATCTGCTTCTTCATCTTTATCGGCGTTACTGGACCACTGTATCTCGCTCTGTGGACACTTGATATCCTTCTAGTCTTTGTTCTGGACAGGCTTTACCTGGGTCTTCAGGCAATCTGCTGCACCACGGAAGACATGGACCGGTTCACGCGCATCAGAGAACATTATCTGCAGGGGCAAGCTCGAACAGATTTACAAAAAGCGGAACACCCACCAGCGACGCCAGGATTGGCCGCAGATCTTGCCTTCGACTTCGACTTCACAGCATTGAATATCGATCTTACACTCGGCGTGGACAGTTCAGCGCCCAAGTTTTCTTCAACCTCGACCGCACAAGCTGGAGATCTTCATAATGGCCAGATCGGTATTGCCATTTCCGACTACGGGCAGACCGCTCAGCGAGGACGTTCAAGAGTACCAACGCCTTCCACCATTTCCATACATAAGCCGAACGAGCCAACTGGATATAATGAAGAGGTTCTCGCGCCCGTACCATCCGTTCCGGATGAGATGCGCATTCGATTCACCACGCGGGACGAAGAGAAGTCGACGGGACCGCCATGCTCCATCTACTCGAAAGAATGGAGACAGCGGGCGCGGAAGATTATCATTCCCGCGGAGCAAACTGCTTGTGGTGGGCCAGCAGAAGTCACCAGTGTTGACTCTGACACTAAGATTGGTGATATGGCGGCCGTGGGCACCTCGCAATATGCAGACAGACTTGTTGGCAGTGGGGAATCATCATCACTCGAAGATCAAGCATGCGCTGTGACGGGACGACAAACACCGGGTGCTGCGTCAGGGGCATTTCAAACGAGTTCGCCGGACCAAAACATCCATCAAGGAAAGAATAAGAGAAAGCGATCTCGGACCATCAGGAAGATTGTCTCCGCTTTCAAGATCTGGCGACCCCAGAAAGGGACGTAGATATTCAACGGTCCTGGATCCTGGGAAAGAAAACGTTATGACCATACCCACGCCTATCTCGTCCGGTGTGCTTTCTCCGTCTGTTCTGAGCGTGCCACGGACTCTAAGTCCAGCCTCCTCGAACCAAATGCTCCAGCTTGACAATCCCAGGTTTGGCGCCGCTCTTTTTGCAACAGTCGCACAGAAGCAAGGACGCGCCGGAGCTCGAGATGATATCAACGATAATGCCAGTTCCTCTGGACCTCTTCGTGGTGGAGGCAACGTCAACTCCGCCTACCCGGAATATATCTGGGAGGATGAGGAAATCGGCCGTCTTGGGGAGCTCTCAGGGCGACGATTACCGCGACCTCAGCGCCGAAGACGTCGTACTAGAATCGGGAGTGCTGATGAGGACGACGAAACAGTGTCTCTTGATAGCTCGCCTCCAGGATCTCGCCCCCGCCGCCGTCGCCGCCATGGTCTTCCTCATGATTTCCCAGGTTTCGAAACCCCGTGGCGCCGTCCACGCTTGCCGCCTCCCAGTCCACCTAGGGGTGGAGAATGGACTCCTCCGCCTGGAACGCCACGGAATGGATCACAGGTTCATATCGAGCCTTTTCCCTGCCCGGAAAGACGTCAACCGCAGCGTGGACGTGAATCTGGATCCGGACCCTGCCACGATCGTGGCATGCCCGTACAGCAGTTCCGAGGGCCTAGAAACCACGGAAGAGGTCGCAGGTCAGGGAGGAGACGTGGGCGCGAACCTGGCGACCGAAGACTCACGAATCGGGCACGGAGACCACAGCGTCAAGAACGCTCGCAATCCACGTCGATGACTACCACCGAGCCCCGTCTAGGAGGACAACCTGCAGCCATCGCGGTCGTGAATCAGGATGCACCAAACCGGCAAGCCCCGCAGGTCTCCCTGCCCCAAAACGAAGCTTCTGTCCTAGTCCGTCGTCCAGACTCCCAGCCGTCCGTCTCCCTTCCTCTGCGGCCTAGGCCCCGTCTACGAACACCCAAATCAAAGCGCCAACTACGAGCTCCTCAATCAACTGCCCCGGAATGTTCAGACGCTAGCCTCCGACGATCCACTCCCGTCACCGACAGTAATCGAGCCGTGAGTGCCCTGACAGAGATATACCCCTGGCAAGTAGACAACGCCACACCCGTCCGAATCACCCTAAACGATGGCCTCGTCGTCACCCTGGAGGAGCACAACGCCCTGCAAATCAAGCGTGCAGGCAAGACCGTGGTTCGAGGGCCACGAACTCCCTCTCCTGAGTGCAAAGCACCGCATTGCACGCCTGGGCCGACAAAGCTTGCGGAGATGGACGTGGAAATGGGAGCGGAAAAGCCAAGTGCAATGGACCTACGCCCCCGGAGCGGGCGAGAGAGCGGGGGCGGGAACGGAAGCAGCAGCGGCAACAACGGCGAAATCCCAATTCCAAGCGGAGTCCCAAGAACCCAGATAGCCCCTGTTGTCCCGGCTAGAAAACCCACGGCTCGGACCAGTCAAGCCCAAGCCCAAGCCCAAGCCCAAGGTCTAGCTGAAGCTCAATTGCCCACTATCACTGCCATTACCACTCTCCCTCCACCAACTGCGACTATAGCAGGAACGAGACCGACTTCGTTCTCAACCTCGCGCTTGACCTCGGCTCCGGCTCCGGCTCCGGCTCCGGATCCAACCTCAAGGTCGACGATACCATCCTTGAGCATCACGAGACCTCTAGGCCGGACCCCCTCCACCACGCCGGGCAAGAGACCCCTCCCGGCGGTCGTGCAGGTCGACACTAACGCTACGCATCGCAGAAACGGCAAAGACAGAGATGCCGCAGGGCAGCAGGCTTGGAGTTTTGCGAGGTTGAGGTCGTGAAGGGAGGGAGAGAGAGAGTCACACGTGAACGAACGGAAGGAACGGGTGGATGGATGAGCGGACGTGCACTAGAAGTATGTACTGACGCAGGCACGGGCACACACAGGCACGGGCACACACAGGTATATGCACACGTAGACATATGCACACGTAGACATATGCACACGTAGACATATGCACACACAGGCACACACATAAGCACGGAAAGACATATACTTATCCCAGCTCCTGTACCTGGCGCTACAGCAATTCAGAAAAAGCTATCAGCTATTAATTATGAGCTATGAGCTCCATGGACGTAGATTACAACGGAAATGAAAACATGAAAACACCAGCCTGAACAAGTCGGGCTGTCGACGTCGTCATATACATACATACATACTCTAATTCAGCCCGGCGAGTAATTGCTAATCATTACTTGCTAATTGCTAATCATTACTTGCTAATTGCTAATCATTACTTGCTAATTGCTAATCATTACTTGCTAATTGCTAATTACAGTAGTTGGCGAGCAAGACCACTGAGTGAGTGAGTGAGTGAGTGAGTGAGCCGCAGCCGCCACCGCCGCCGCCGCTGGTGGAGCGGAACTGGCTCGTGAGTACGTACTCCGTACTGAATGCCCCTTCATCCTGCAATATATATATATATATATATATATATATATATATATGTGTGTGTGTGTGTCTGTGTGTGTGCGTGCGTGCGTGCGTGTGTGTGTGTGTACGAGGTTAGTCTTCCACATGCGAATGTGTAGCACGATGTGAACCGGGAGGATCGCACAGTTGGAAAATTCCACGTAGTGACGGGGTATAGTATGAACATAACTAACCAACCAACCGATTCAGTCGATATACTGTACCCGATGCGATGTTCCCTCCCATCAATCTGTGATGGGAATACTAGTATTGTAGATAGGTCGCCCCATCGATTGATGCCTGTTCCATCTGGTTTCCTCCTTTTCAGAACGCCCCGTGCAAACTGTATGTAATCCTCCAAAGCAGTTGTGAAAAATCCCATAGATATTCCAAGCGATATCATATTCCGCCCCTCTTTTCCGATTAATCCTTTCCCTTGCGGGAGACCTGTCTCGTAACTCAAAAACGCCGGTATGCAACACATTCATCCTTCCTACCCATTCACCCACCCATCTTCAGCCTCAGTCTCATTATCCCGTTCCACTCTCCTCTTCGAGCGTCCTCATTTCCACGAAGGGCCAGATTCTCAGGTTTGGATCTCTGGAAAGTTCCGTCTCAGTCCAGTCACATATCTGATAGGGATAGACTTCCCTGGTAACCGATGGATGCGACGAACCACATACATCGGATTGTTAAGGTCGACGACTGAGGTCCTCAGACGGCCGCTGGGGCGAATAAAGGAAAATCTCAATCTTGCTTTTCGATTGCTCTGGGTGTCGTAGTCGAGTGTACCATCTCCACCATGAGTGGACTCGAATGATTCACGCCGTCTCTCAAACACATCTTTGGCATTGTTGTTCAATCCGTCATTGTACGCCAGGATCAAAGCGTACCACTCGACAAAGACCGCTCGGACGGTCAAGAATGCCGACCTCGTAAAGCCCCATGCCTTTTTTGCCTCTGCTCTGGAATGACAATGCCATCTGTAGATCTTGAAAGACCACCACCGAGCAGTCTTGACGGTTGCAAACCCTGCAGGAAGGCCGTGTCTCCGTGTCGCCGATTCAGATAATGTCACGTAGCGAACAGTGTGGACTGGAGGGTTGAACGTCGAGAAGATCATCATCTTCATCTGAAGATACCCTTGGTTCCAGGTATTCACGAATGATCTCGGTAACTGCATTGGTGTGAGTCTTTGTCATTCGTACGATATTCCCCGAGGATACCCAAGCCGGCACCAAGATGTCCCACTGGTAAGTAGATGGATGTCCATGAGGTCCTGCATGCATTCACACCAAACAGAGAAACGCCCACACCGTACGGCTACAAGGTCACTGTGGGCCGGGTGAGGTTTTGACTATTGTTGAGAGGCCCTTAAGAACGAATCGCAGAGAGCTCCAATAACTTGTCGGGCGGACAGCCGAGCAACTCCTGCCTGGTTGCAACTTGGGAATGAGCTGATCCAGAATTGCTTGGCAAACTTCGAAACGGCTGAAAGACTGGGACTCGCTGTGTTCCCGAAAAAATGACAATGCCCGCAACTCTGGTGGTTCTGCATGATTGATCGGCTGGAATTTATTGTTTGAGAGATCAGGTTCGACATTCGGCGACTGTTTCTGGGTGTGGCGTGTAGACAACCATGTCTTCACAGGCTCAGATGAGCATGGTCGCTGCAGGCAGTACACCTCCGACATATCGGTTCGCGCTCGTCACCGGCGGTTCCATCAATGCTTTGCTAGTGCCGTACCCTCGCTAGAGAAGGGGACTGGAGATAGACGACTCGAACGGCACAGAGGAACTGACCATTTGATCCATTGGCTTTTGCAAGTCCAACAGCTGGTCTTGCCTTGTGGTGGCGCCCGCGAGTACTGTCGCCCATTGTGTTCTCTTGCTGAGGCCCATGTGTAATTTGGTGAAGAGTAAGATGATCTCAAGGTTTCGATATACGGTACAGTTGCAGGGGGCAGAAGCATGGCCGCATATTGTGCATATAAATCTTTGACGTCGTCGGTGTCTCGATAAAACTTGGAGTTGTTCGACAATACTGAGCGGGACATTCCTTGAGGTCAAATGTCGATTAAACCTCTGGCGTATATGTTACTGGGGGCCTGGGAAGATCCTTATATCGCGATGTCGTCGAGGCTCAACTCAAAATCTTGGGAACACCATGATCTGTCTTCAGCAGCCGAGACCGGAGTCCTGCCCTTGTTGACCTTGCATGATGACGCTACTCACGGTCGGGCCGAGCCGGAGGTACTGATAGATCATGGACAAGAGATGGTGCTGGTGATATATTCGTATTGGGATGGGTTGGAACGCAGGCCGCTGTCGGGTTGGGAAAAGAGGAACGGATGAAACGTTGCAAGAGCGGCGGCATAGTGAGGCTGTTTTATGGCTGCGCGTTTCTGCTTCCATTGGGTCCGATTTGCGCAAATCTCTGGGAGAAAGCTCTCCAGCTTGGATGAAAGAAGAGGTGAGCTGCAGGGTTGGTGCCGCCATCCTAGAAGGTAAATTGACCGCTGATATCTTCCAAGAAGACGGTAGCTGTCACTTAAGCTTCAGGCATTCTGGACAGCAAAGTTGAAGCATCTCCAACCTCAGGTGGCATACATCAAGATTCCAGCCGCCTACCTCTACTGCGAGAACGACCACCCCGGCACTGCTGGAGATGATGGTGAAGCAGGCAGAACTTGGTGTGCAGGAGCTGAGCCGCGGGGCCGGGCATCCACCATTCTTGAGCCAGCCGGATGTCTTTGTCGAGAGCATACTCACGTCCATACCCAATGGACAAGAGAAGCATCCCTGGGAAGCGTCCAGATTGGCTCCCATTGGAGATTAGCGGGTTGTGGAGACTGTTCGGAAGAACTTGGAGTTGGCAGTCCATAAGTGCCAAGTTCTGTCGCAGGTGTACGGTGGTGAGTGTGGATCGGGATTGAAGTTGGTGAAGCGGAGTGTTTGTAGAGGGAGTCGCCTGACGGACGATGGTGAAGGCTTGGAGATTGCACAACTTCCGTCCAGAGTCCAGAACCAGGCTCCTCAAAGATGTAGTCCCACCAAAGATATGTGCCCATAAGCTCGCTAAAAGCTCGCCATTCAGAGACGTACGGGACCCGTTCAACGTATTCGCGCAGTTTCTGTACGAAATATGGCTTCTCGGGGGTGTTGAGGGACGCCAGACCACCAAGAATCAAGGCCCACATCACCAGAATGTTGTGGTCGCCGACATCATGGCCATAATAGGTAGTGGCGGACCTCCCGGCCTCGAATTTCTCGAACTGCTCCACAGCAGCACGAAGTTGTGCACCCAGCCGAGGTCTGACCTGCGTCGTAGTTGGTAAGGAGAACAACACGAAATCGCTATAAATGAGACCGGCCAGGCGGCACATGTCGCACAAGAAATCGAGCTTCGACGGGTATGGTGGCATGTTTACTCCAATACTCAGTAGTTTGTGATGAGTCTCGTTCGCTGCATTGATTAGATCAGACAGGCGTGGAGCATTCGGTCGACATTCTTGGTAGTGATCAAGAGCAACGGTAATTTCGCCGGCATCCCTGAGGATATTAGCCAGCCTCAGGTCGATGGAGTCCAGCTGTCTGAACCCAGTGCCGATGACTCTTGAGATTGCGATTGCTTGGTGATCAGGTTGATACCGGGGTCCCTTGAGAATCGGTAGAGAAGGCCGGAGCCATGGAAATGATGGCTGTATCCCCAGTCTTGAGCTAATCATCAAGTCGGCACTGGCGAGAGTTAGCTCCACCAGCACATGAGGGTAGGGATCTGCCATTGACTCACAATTGCAGCAACTGCGAATTTCCAAAATCACGGGTGGATTCAATCCCGCCACGCTTAGTGACCAGTTCTAAGAGTGCTCCAATCAAATGGGGCACAATCGCCAGTCTTGCGTAGCGATGAAGGTTTTGCGCAGTGGCCAAAGGCGATCTCCGGAAACCGTCGAAGGATGTTGTCTGATCTGGGGTGGTCAAAAGCGCGACCATGATCTGCGCCATGATGAGGGCATCTGAAGGCGGGCCTTTGAGCTTGCCGAGCTCCTTTCTGACCATGTTCAGACCTCGCTCGGAATGACTCTGTGCCATTGCGTCGATCTCCTTGGGCAGCGGTTCAAGGTCGACATCGGCGCGGTGCAAATTGACCGCAGCGGCGACTTGCAGGTGGAACATCATCGGCCATTCTTGGCCAACTCGTCTCCAGGAGATCTTGATCATCGACGCTTCATCTTCTGAGGCGGCGGAGAGGACTTTGGGATGGACATACTCATAGGCTGTCCGCGAGACTGAGGTCAGTATGGCAGACGTGTGAGCGGAAGACAGGACAACGTACCCCAGTCAAGGATGGATTGGAGCTGGTTCGGGAGGATGGTATGAGGGTTGGTCTCAAAGGGATCCACCTTGGCCTGTGACAACTGTGACAACGGGCTGATTTCGAACTGGGCCATCATGGGGGGATTCCGTGCGACGAGCTGAGTCCCTGTTGCGCGAGACTTCCCACTTTCGTTGATCCATTTGACGACCGCGCCGCGTTTGGCGGCTCTCCGCTCATGGGTGACTTTGGCCGCATGAGCACGCGCTCGCTTCTCGACCGCCTTCCGGCCACCCGGAGCGTTTGTCGCCGCGGGCACGAAGTGGTAGGTGTTCTGCCGCCTCGGTTGAGCCATTGCGAGGGTTCGATGGAGGGCCAGCTGCTCATCAGGCGGTGGGAGAAGCTGAGCGCATAGCTCTGTTGACTTACGGTACGAATAAGGTGAGGTTGGTGACGGTGAGCCAAGCGAGCCGAATTGTGCTGAAGGAGCGGACACCGGCCGAGGTGCGCAGGCTAGGCAGGATTGGGTTTCGCACGGCTCATTGGGCTAGCGCCAGCAGGCCGACAAGGGGGGCGCTTGATCGGCTGCCTTTTCCATGACGGTGCGGTCCAGCACCACGAGCCATTATTGCTATCAGTGTCGAGGTTTGTCGATGAAGGTTGAATATAAGCTCGAGATCACATATGCAGACTAAGATGCACGGCCAGTGAACGTTGTCCAACGTTGGAGATGCGCCTGCATAGCCGGGCCAGGGGACGTGCAAATGCGCCGCTGAGCTGGCCAGCGCAGACTGGCCACCCAGGCGAGCCCAGACTCCCATAGTGGGGGGCGAGGGGGCCCCCCGGGTTGGAGGCGTTGGGCTGCGGCAGCAGCGACAGCGGCGACACCGGCTGCTTAACGAAATTGAGCTGCCAAGAGCCTCGCAGGGTCCGCCAATGCCACGTGACGGCCAGACGATTATGTGACAGTGTCACGTGCTCAACGTGCAATTACACGTGACACCACGTGACAGGCGATAGCCGTTAGCTATCCCGAACCAACGCTCTTGGCGCTGTCATTGGCCCAGGGCCGCCTCCCACCTCATTTCCGCTCGCGACGCGATTGATCACTTCCTGAACCCTTCATACACCTGCTATGTGCGCTTCATCAGCAGATCCTATGATCAGTTTCGACCTCCCATTGGCCATATGTAAAATCGTGTATCACGCGGGTTGTCCTCGGCTCACGAGCTCCATGTGGTCATGCCGGTCGTCGCCTGTCGCCCTGTCGCCAAATCTGGCACACCTCCTGCACATCGTCGAGATTACATCTCCATCTTTGTGTCTGCCTTCTCGCCTTCTATGGTCTAAATACCATGCACCACTACGCATGTACCTGCATTAGCTTCCACTATGGTGAACAAGATCCTGGGGAAGACGCAGTGGATGAAATCTAATCTGGGTTGTTGCTCCTGGCGGCCGCGAGATCATGAGGCTCTTTAAGAATCAGCTGCCGCCCATCTGGTTTCGATTCCAACTTCCGGTCTACATGGTGTGAGTCCTCCAGGTTCTTTTCAGCTTCTTTCCTTCAATCTCGTGCTCTGCATCTTGCGAGGGCTGTCCATTCTTTACTCAATATCTGTGTTTGCCCAGAAGCGTCCACTCCTTGTCTGTCAGCTTTACTTTCCAGCCCCAGTCAGCCCAGTCTTTAGGACAATATGCTTTCCCAGCTTTGTTATTTGTCTCTGCTCTCCGTGTTTCTCACCTTCGTTTACGCCGCGCCACTCGCACTCGACAAGAGAGGTACTAGTTAAACCCCGACGGTGGCCGTTGATCTGCGGCTGACGTCTCTTTGGCAGCTATTTCCCAGGACTTGCTCAACGAGTTGTCGTTCTTCGAGCAGTACTCCGCAGCGGCATACTGCCCAGAGAACAATGTGCCTGTCTCCAACGCAAGCATCAGCTGCGATGCCGACAACTGTCCTCTTGTCCAGTCAGCGGGCGCCGAGTCTATTCTTGAATTCCAGAAGTATTTTCACCCCATCTCGCTCAGGCGGGCGCAAGGCGAATCCCGATGCGACGTGACCGTGCTAATTTGATCCGGGACGCACAGCGAGGGGCTGGCAGACGCGACCGGCTTTGTGGCCCTCGACCACACAAATCAGCTAATTGTAATGTCATTCCGAGGCACCACGTCCTTCTCCAATATCCTCGCGGATATCAACTTGGTCATGATCCCGTGGGACATCTGCACACTGTGCACAGCGCACTCTGGGTTCCTCGACTCCTGGACGAGTGTGAAGCCACAAATCGAAGGAGTAATTGCGAGCGCAAGACAGAGCTTTCCTTCGTATCGGATTGTGGCCACTGGACACAGCCTCGGTGGCGCGATCGCCACGCTGGCGGCCGCAGACCTGAGGGAGAATTCTGGCTACGACGTGTCTTTGGTACGTCCAGCCGTGCTCGCCATACTGCGTTTCACTCCAGAAAATTGACATGTAGCACGCAGTATACTTATGGCTCGCCCATGGTGGGCAACTATCTCCTCGCGACCTTCATCACCAATCAATCGTCGGACAACTACCGCGTTACACACGCGCAGGACCTCATCCCAAAGCTGCCGGGGTACCCGATTTATGCGCACGTTTCGCCCGAATACTGGATCACTTCGCCCACAGACGCGGCCGTCACGCCGAATGACGTGCAAGTGAGCAGCGGCGTGATTAATCTGAAGGGCAATCAGGGCCAGTTGGACAGCAGTATCACCGATCATGGCTGGTACTTCAACAGCATCTCGGCGTGTTCGCCGGGGCTGGGGAGTGAGCTGGGGAGGTGATGTCGAACGTTGCCAGATTCTCATCCACTCGAAACCCCGGGTCACCCCGAACACGTGGGGAGTGTCGAGCGGCGAGCGTCGAGAAAGGTCTGGAGAGTAATGAGCTATGTAAAAGAGAACTCTTCAAAGACCAATCTTACACTAATGATCAAGCTGAAGCTGGACAAATTTCAATTCATACCTTGATGACACCTCGATTGGTCTGATATACAAAGACACCTTGTCAATCAGACCAGCATCCAGCGCTTCTGCTACCGTTGTTAAGCTGCCATTATTATGTCGAAAGTAAGCAACAAACATCTCGACAAGCCGACACCAGCTCTCGAACTCGCAGTCTCCACCGATGAGGTGTCTTTTCCCCGCCTAACTGCAGCGATGTCGTCTACTTTGGAAGACTTCTTCAATCAGGGGAGCAGCAGCTACGGCTGGCATTTTATAGTCGTGATGACCATCCATCGGTGGGATTTCGAGACGCCGCGACGCCCAACCTTGCCCTGCCTGGCTCCCACCTTTTCAATATTGCCCATCCCATCGAATTGGAATCTTCCACCTTTCAATGATTGCCCGTCCCATCGAACTAGAAGCTTCCACCTTTCCCCGATTGCCCCGGCCCCATTGAACTCGAATCTTGACCACCAACCCATCGACACAACACGGATTCGACAGATCTCGGTATCTCCTTTTTCTGTTATTCGTTTCAATCTTCGTACGAGTCTACCACTGGCAGACCCTCGCCCTTGGGTCCTCTCTCCCAGTAACGCGTGAAGCCGAAGACAGCAGAACCAAAGACAAGACTTGACTGACTGACTGACTGACTCACTGACTGCCCGCATGAATGCATGCATGCATGCATTGCCGCGGCAATCGAATCCGCGACCTCGAGGCCAGATTCGCGTCGTCACCAATCAGACATTGGGAAACGTCACAACGTGGACCTTAGAGTTTCCTTGCTTCGACGACCCCTTCAAAGATCTCGGAATACGAATCCCCTCTTTTTGACGGCTCTGAGCAACAACCCCCCCGTGACCCCCTCCAAGCCGGCACCCAGCAGCCAGCGGCACCACAACACCCATTCGACGCTGTTTTTGAGTTTCCAGGGCTTCCAGGTCTCCGAGCACGAAGATCGGGATAACTGACCTGGCGAGCCTGGACGGAAGGTGTGACCTCTTAATTACCCCGCATTATGGGATTATAGTATGTCTGTGGGATCCGTGGGTGCGAGGGCCGGTTTCACAACATCCTGGCTTTCCTCCCCTGCTTCTTGTTGAATACCTAGCAAGGCACGTTTGTACATGCATAGGACTCACGCGGCACTGTATCTCTCGAGCCACCGTACATAATTATCGTGATTCTCTCGAGGAACTTAGGTTGATTCAATTGTTTGTGGACGACGCATTTCACCAGAATATTTTCTTTCGTGTCTTGACCGGGCTTCGCACCACAAGTCGAGAGAACCAGAGCCAGAACAAACGTTCGGCAAGTCGAAAACTGCAGGAATGGCATCTTCCAACACGGCGGCCCTGCTTGCGCAGGCTGGCGTGCCGGCGTTCAAATGTCCCCCAGGCACAAAGATGCACATCTTGGATCTGGGTACGCTGCAAGCTGACGAGGGATGGTGAGTTGCATTGGCATTTTCGCTTCGTGGGGGCAACGGTCAAAGCCACGTGCGAGCACCAGAGATCAGGGATCACTTACTGACGAGGACGTGTGTTGCAGGCTGCTTCGAGGCCAAAACAGCAGCTCGCTGAGCAACAAGAATCCCGAGAACAAGCGCCGGGATCTGATCGTTCTCTCTGCTCTGATTGAATATCCTGGTGTCGGATTGATTCTGTATGAGACCGGCTGTGCCGAGGACTTGGAAGTCGTACGTTTCGTCCCTGGTTCTGAATTTTCCTCAGGGGGAACAACTTGGGGCAAGTGCATCGGGAAAGAGAGCATACTGACGAAACCCACACAGGCGTGGCCGGCCCCATTAACCGACGTGTTTCCTCGCGTCAAATATAGCGACGAGCAAAAACTCCCTGCCGCAATCAAGGCCACGGGCAATGACATCAAAGACGTCAAGGCCGTGGTCATCGGCCACCTGCATCTCGACCACGCCGGCGGCCTCGAGCACTTCATGGGTACCGATGTGCCCATCTATGTGCACGAAGAAGAATTCAAGCACGCATGCTGGGCCGTCGGGACTGGGGCCGACCTTGGCGTCTACCTCCCCGGCTACATGTCGCTGGACAAGCTGAAGTGGAACACGTTCAGCGAAGACCACCTTGAGCTGTTTCAGGGCATCACGTTGCACCACTCGCCTGGCCATACGCCCGGCCTGTGCATCATGCAGGTGAATCTCGAGCGGAGTGGGACGTGGATCTGGACGACGGATCAGTTCCACATCGCCGAGAACTACGAGTTGAGTCATCCGCATGGCTGGCTTGCTCGAGATCACAATGCGTGGATCAAGAGCCTGAAGATGATCCAGCGGCTTCAGAGGTTGTTTGACGCAAAGTTGGTGTTCGGTCATGATATGGATGTTGCACAGAAGTATATGGGGAAGGCGCATGATTGAGGTAGCTGAGGCATGTGGCTTGATGACGGCCTCGTGCTCGCAGAATGGTGTGACTAAGCAGTCAATGTGTAGCTGGCATTGGGAGGGAATTTTGCCTTTCGTTTGGATTCGTCAGTTGCTGTAGTGTAGGACCTTACCTAACCGCCTGTTGCCTACCCGCCGTCAGTCGCTTGCCTTACTGTTCGTGCCTGTCATTCGCCGCTCCAGGCAGTCGGCTTCAGATTCAGTGAGGAACCACGTATGCGGTATTTCGACGTTGCTGCGCGTGATCCAATCAGGACGAAGAGCAAATATACTAATGTAGGTTAGTGAAAGTTGCGTCCATTATGACCGTGGACTTGAAATCTGGAGTATGTTCTTCCCGTTGTTCCGCACGGCGAGGTCAAAATCGCTAGGATGAGTAATCTGCGTCACCCTGAAACATTGTCGACGAAGATTGGTGTGGCGACCATGCAAGGTGCTGGTCGGAGGGGGCTTGAAACCCGTACATAAACGGGCACGAAAGCATGCGTAATGTGCATCCTGAGAAAATTGAACATCCCTGGTGTATTTCTCAGTGGCGGGTCTCGCATTTGAGAACAGTTGAAACAGCTTCGGAAATGGCACCTAAGCTGGAGCATTGCATGACGGTGCGAGGATACATCGCGGTGGGCGACGACATTCTTCAGATCAAAAACGTCCTCAACGGACCTCAGAGGAGCTTCATCCCGGTCACAGGGGGATCCATCAAGGGCGTGGGTCCAGCGGAAGGGCTTGAGGCAGAGATCAGTCCGGCGTCGTCGGATGGTGTCCTGGTATGTAGAGTTGATTGCTGCTTCTGGTGGAGAACGGTTGCGCTTGGAGATATGCTAGACAAACCCTGCGTTCTGGCTGCTTATCGGGTCGGGGTTGACACTAGTATCTCAGATGAATCCCTCCACCAATACGGCGCATCTCAATGTCCGGCTTGCGGCGCGCTCATCGGCCGGAGCAGCCATCTTTGTCCAATACCAGGGCATATTGAAAGTCGACAAAGCTGGGGGCAAAGTCCTTTCTGGTGCACCAGATGCCAAATCCACAGAGTATGGCGAGCAGGAATGGTTCATTTCACCGCTCATTGAGACAAGCGACGAACGGTTGAAGTGGATGGAGGAATCGGTGTGGGTTGGACAGGGACACTGGATTGTTGATGGGAAAGGAAGTGCGGTCGAATACCAGGTGTATAGGCTAGCAAATTGAGTTCGCATGGCGGTACTGTATAGAATCATCAATTGCAGACGCCTCTGGTGGCATTGAGATGGCGCAGACAATCAACTGAAGATTCTTCTGAGCGCGTCGCATTTCGAACGCGTCATCACGTGACCAGATGTGGAGTCCAGTTGGTCCTCATCACCAAGTCCTCTGAAGCCATTTCCGGCCAACGATTGCGTCCACGTTCATCATACAGGAGCAGGACTGCCGACTTGGAAGTGGTTTGCAATAGTTCGGGGCAGTATAGCCTTCGGGCGTGAAGGCAATGAACAATGTTGAAACGGTAGCCCTGCGCATAGCAAGAAATTGCTTACGAGCTACAACATGTCGACGGTACCCTTTGTCCGTCTCGCAGCCACGGCTCCTCGACCTGTTCCCCTGCCACGAGAGACAGCCTCTGGCCACAGGGCACCGTCCTTTCTCCCAGCTTTCACCATGCCGATTTAGCCAGACTGCAGTCGCTCGGAAACTCAAGCCGTATGGATCTGACAAGAAGCCGGAACAGGGATTGAGATTTCAGGACCAAGACCTGAGCGATGACCAGATACTAGCCATATTTGGGCGTGATGCCCCTCCGCCTCAATTTGCGAATCGAGTGCTCCGAGTCCTACATGGCCGTCGCACCGACGGGACCCTCGATCTGCCGCTGCCGAAAGACGTCGAGTCGCAGTTGGAGGAATACCCTCACGCCGTCGAGAACGGGCTCCAATACCTGAGACAGGCGTATCCGATCGACGAAGATGAAGCCATTATGTACCGCATCGAACGGGAAGAGGACCCTCGCGAAAAGGACCATCCCTCGGTATTGATGCAGAGGGGGCAAGATCTCGGGCTTTACAAAACGCAGGCGGCATCCCCGCAGGCTTACTACGGTCCTCAGAGTGGTTATTATCAGGCTGAGCTCAGCGAAAAGGAGCATGATCCCTACGGCAAGAGTGAGCTCGACAGGATTCGAGCAGAGAACGACGCCAAACGGGCCAAGGAAGAGGAGGAACTACAAGCACAGATTGACGCGGAAATGGCAAAGGCTCAAGAGTTGCACGAGGAACGGACAAGAGCCATCGCCCAGCGGCCGGAACAGGGGTTGGAGACGGCCAAAGAGCTGAGACCGCCCAACAGCTTTGAAAGATGGGTGCTCCGAGCGCGCAATCGAGCACAGTCGAAGTTGGCTCTCGACTCGCCCGAGATCGCTCACATGTCCACCTTCCAACGCGTTTTCCCGTCATTCTTGCTGGCTGCGTCTCTCTGCGTCGGTTGCTATTTCTTCGCCCAGGCGTGGACCCGACCAAAACAGGCGGACCGATTCTTCCCAGACGTGTCCCTGTCCTCTGCTACCGTCGGTGCCCTGATCGCCCTTAACGCTGCTGTCTGGGTGCTATGGAAATTGCCTCCTTACTGGTCGATGCTGAACAAGTACTTTCTCTTTGTTCCGGCGTACCCTTACGCTCTCAGCAATCTGGGGACTCTGTTCAGCCATCAGAAGTTATGGCACTTGAGCATGAACATGCTGGCTTTGGCCATATTCGGGCTTCCTCTCCACGAAGAGATCGGCAGAGGCAATTTCCTGGCCATCTACTTCGCCTCGGGCCTGATAGGAGGATTTGCGAGTTTCGCGCGCCACGTCATTCAGGGCAACATGGCAACCTCTGTATTAGGCGCGAGTGGTTGCGTTTACGGCATCATGTCCGCCTACCTTGCTCTTCACACGAAGTAAGAATGCTTCCCCAGGCACAGACCACAAGCATAATCTGATACTGACATGATGCACCATAGTGATCGATTCTCTCTTTTTTTTGTACCGGATAAGTACACAGAGACACTGTCTTTCAGTGGCGGTGCAATCTTCTTCCTCATTGCCGCGGGTCAGGTCTTTGGGGTGGTAGGACGCTTGGGAAGGTCCGACTATCTCGACCACTTGGTTGGTATGATGGTTGGTTTCTTTTCAGCTCGATGGTGGCAGAACAACGGAGAGAA
This sequence comes from Cladophialophora carrionii CBS 160.54, assembly GCF_000365165.1. Classification (NCBI taxonomy): domain Eukaryota; kingdom Fungi; phylum Ascomycota; class Eurotiomycetes; order Chaetothyriales; family Herpotrichiellaceae; genus Cladophialophora; species Cladophialophora carrionii. The sequence continues at coordinate 994,350 of NW_008481831.1, forward strand.
GAAAGAAAAGCCGGACAAATCCGTAAGGCTTGGGTCGTGGTGGAATACTCTGCTCGGAAAGGGCAACTAACCTCTCGGGACTTTCAGCCCGAGCTCGCAGGCACCACAGCAGCCACTCTCAAAGTTGCCGCCTCGAAGAGTGGGACGACGGAGTCACTGGCTGATATAGGCTCTGAGCACACTCGTGTGGGCGATCAATGAAAATGAAAGGCTCAGATTTGACTAGAGACAGGCTGCGTCGCGTATCAGGTCTACACTTAGGCCAGGTACTGGGGCCTCCTGTCTGTCGAGATTGAAAGGAGGGACATTCGACGGCTGTCGTCCTGTCGAACACGTTTTTGTGCCTCGTCGAGCCGGGAGAGTGTCAGTTGAAGTGAGAGTCGACATCACGGCTCCGCTCGTCCTTTGTCGGGGCACTCGAGTGTTCTGCACGGCCTGGTCGAGGACTGTCGGTCAAATCATGAGGATGGAATTGGGACACACTCGCATCTCCCCTAAGACGTTTACCACCAGCTGGCAATTCCTTCTCCGTGAGGTATCAAGGATTCTATATGCCATGAGAAATAGCAAAACTTCAGGCCACCGCAGGTCCTATTTATACAGCGGACAGCGTACAGTGTCCGGTCCAGTCCCCCATATACGTATGTACCATTGTTTATTAAGACCCATGCAGTCGATCCCGGTGCCTACTGTAGGTTGGTAAATGGCGGAGACAATTTCATGATCTTGCGACTTGGCTGGTAGAGATGCATTTTCCCATCGAAGTGAGCGTACGTGTAAGACAGCATGCTTTTGTGCCCTTGCACCACTGCTGCAACGCACTATAGTCCGAACTTCATCGACTGCATTGACTTTGGCGATCACTTCTCTCCTTCCTCGACCTACACACAATACGTACACCATAATTCTTCGGGACCTGACCATAACAGCCAGCCAGCCGGGGCAGCCAGCCAGCCAGTCAGCAGGATCGCTTTATCATGGCGCACCACTACGACCCTCTATAAAGTCCGGAACGACCATTGTCTACCAGACCCTGACGTCCGACGACCGAGGTTCCACACACGGTGATCTTTGTGCAAACAGAAACGGACGGAACGGGGGCTACATCCATCAAGTCACGGGAGGATCTCGTCACGGGGAATGCGCTACGGGAATAAATTCGGGACCCAGACCGGAGGACTTGTAAACCTTCCATGACAAGACGACGCTCCTTTGGCGCGTGGCAAAGTCCAAATACCCGGCACCGAAGTGGACAGGGTGTGCCTGGCCCAGACGGCGCCGCTGCCGCCGCCGCCGCGTCAAAAGGCGTTCAATAGACAGACCATGAGAACCGAGTCGGTTAAGCCGGATGGGACGTTCTACGGGCCTGGAGATCCGCGGCCTAAGTTGATTAAATGCACTGAGTGGACAGTTATTCCGGCGTTGCGGCGGGGAAGGATTGCCTTTCAATGAGGTGGCGGCGCGGCGAGGCGAGGCGAGGCGAGGCGATGTAAGCATGTTTTGGGTTCTTGGGAAACCATGGAATTGCGACGGTGTGGAGGGAGAGACGGGATGAATCTTTCTGCGCTCGCAAAAGCCGAATCCGGATGTTTTGGTATACATAAACTCAGCAGCCCGTCTCTAGAAAAATAGATCGTGGTATATCATGTTTAGTGCTGCTGTCTCAGCTGGCCAAGGGACAAGAAAGTCCTGAATCCTCGAACACCAATCGTCGTCCCAGCGCAGGGATGTGAAGACCACGAAGGATTCCCAGTAGGCAGGATACCAACCGCAGTCTTCCCAGTCGATGATCATGAGCCTGAAAGCGGGTTCACACACATCACCCTGAGGACATGTCCGCTGGACCATTATGTTCTTTCTCTGAATGTCGCCGTGAGTCAGCGTTGGCCGGCCAAGGCGGAAGCAGGACGGGAGATTCTGCTCGTAGAAATCTGTTCTGTAACTGTCCCGGTGATTAAGGTCATCGATGGTCCTCAAATTCCGTACGAGACCTTGGATGAAGTCATACTCGTTGCCGAACGGTCCGGTTATTGCCGGGTTTGACTCGCTCGAATAGAACAAGAAGTAAGGGATCGGACCGCGGTCTAAGCTACCATAGAACGGCGGTTCCGGTGGCTTGAATGCCCGCAGTTGATCCATTATGCCCCGAAGTTGTTTCGTGATGGCGCTTTTGTCAGAGGCTTGCAACGATGGCCAGATATCCTGTAGGGTATCTCCCCTGAATTGCTCCATGATGATAAACACGTCCTCACCTTCCTCGTACATTGCCCACAGCCGTGGAACGGGTACGGACGACAGATGGTGATGTAGAAAAAGCAGATTGTTGCCTTCTTGGATCTTGGTTCCTGGGCCATATTTAACAACGAAGTGCATACCCATAGCCTTGACAGTCAGGTTAGAGCGTTCGTGCAATATAGTGCCGCATGCTCGAATCTCCGGCGTAGTAGGAAGGGGAGCAGGAAGCTGATCTGGTGCGACGTAATATGGAACATTAGGAGGTGTCCACATCTCTGCGAAGGGGATTGTGTCTCGTGTGATCGAAGTCCTGCCGAATTGCTATCGTGCCCAACCAGGAAGTCAGCTCCTGATTTGAAGACCGATGTCTTTCTTTATTTCTTGGTTATCTGTAGGAGATCTCCATCCAGCGTAGCGAGAGACCTCCTTACAGCCCGCTTGAGATCAAGACAGCAGTGCCTCTGGGCAGCAGAGGTCAGTCTGGAGTATGGTGGCGTGCGGTAAGCGTAGCAGAATCAGGGAGAAGACGTCCCGATACTCGTACTTTGAGGATCTAATGCGCGTAGTCTTCCCCGTCCCAGCTCAACACGGTGATTGGACGACAATCGGCATGGCTAGGAAGCGTCGAAGGAGATTTGTGGCGGTCGGGAAACATGAGGGAGAAGCAAGGCTCGGCAGGCTCGTGGTTTCGACCTCGGGTACGGTGGATCAATAACGGTGAAGCAGTAAGACGCCAAGCCGTATCACCGACCGCACGCGATTCCCGCCACTGACACATGAACGCTCTCAGCCTGATGTGTACAGTATGTCATGGACGTTCTTCCCCGCAACCAAGTTTATGAGTCGCGACCTAGGTCGACGAGGTCGACCACCTGGCCATGGTTTAATACGAAAGGCAGGTCAACCGAGATGTGCAACTGCGGGCCAATGCAAGACCACACTGTCTGCCTGATGGGACATCAGGAGGTTAAGAATATCCCAACATCAGCTGCTGCTAGATTATCAGACATCATCCATGATGGGTAGCAAACCGACCGAGACCTGTATGTTCTTCGTGGACGACTCCAACATATGGATCGAGGCCCAAAAGTTCGCCGCCTCAGGCAATAGCCGCATGCCCAAACTGACAGACAGCGACATCGACCCGCGTCTCAGAGTTGACATCGGGAAGTTGATCGATGAGCTCAGAAAAGACCGCAGGCAAGGTCCTTCGTTTCTTTATGGCTCTCGGCCACCGCCAAATGATTCCGTCTGGAACGCGTTTGAGAAGTATAAGTTCGAGACTAAGATCTATGATCGCGCGCACGGGAAAGAGAAGGAGGTGGATAACTCTATGGCGACGGATCTGAGCTCTAGAGCCACCGAACTCAGCATTAGGGCCGAGTATGACTTGAGGTTCAGACAGCAGAAAGCCAATACGACGTTTGTCGCCATTACTGGAGACCGCGACCTACTCCCGCCAATCAAGAAAGTACTGGAGTCAACATCCCGGTCGAGGTCTGGGCCTGGAAGTCGGGAATCTCCACGGAGTACCTGAAGCTAACTGCCGACAACAGTCTGCTTTCGGTAGACTATCTGGACGAGATATTCGACAAGATCTCCTTTACTAATTTCCGCTCCACCCGACGGAGCAAGGCCAACAAAGTCGATCCTGGCCAAACGATCGTGCTTTGCGAGTTCGCGGACCTGGGAGGGGATAACGTCGAATCTTTCGTCCGCGAGCAGCTCATTCAGTTGGAGCGCTTGTTCTACATCACTCTTTCCAAGGCGGAAACGGAGGTATTTGTGGAATTTCCGAAGGTCAAGAACATCGAGGCTGTGGTCCGCAAGGCACGAGAGCTGTTTAAGAATGTTTTGACAGTGCTGTCATGGCCCGAATACTCAAGTCGTCTCCATGAGGATCTGCCGGCCATGGTCGAGACAAGCAACATGTATGCGCCGTTGACGGATGCTAACAGCCAACACTCCACCAATGTCACAGTGAAAGAAGAACACAAACATGTCGAACGTGAAGATAAGCCGTCTAGTACCGCAGAGCCTGAGAGTGTAGACAGGGAAAACGAAAGGACACAAGGTCTCAATGATCCTGACGACAACAACGGCTGGCAAACGGTGATTCGATCCGACCTAGCAAGAGACCATCGTCGCAGCATACTCCAAACTCAGCAATGTCCTGACCGCGTCCGCTGCAAGAAAAGAGGCGAGTGTGGTCACCGCCATAGCGACGAGGAGCAGAACCTATTTCGGGACAATCTAAATTTGGATTTCCGGCTGTGGAAAACCAAGAAGTGTAATCGCGCTGGCCCTCACGCCAGCAAGCGATGTCCGTTTGTCCATACGCCGGCCGAAGCACGGTGCCTTCAGTGCCGCCATGAGGGCCACTATACTGAAGGGTGCCGGTATAGGAAGAGAACTTCGTAGGTAGGTGCTGCAACCTACCGACACTGGCAAATTCTCCGGTCAGAGTGGTCATCAATACTACCTGGATTGATGTCCCAACAGCCAGCCAGTTGTGCGGTTGGGTCAACAACGCACCGTGGCGTAACCAAATTGCGTGGTGGGCTAGCTCAAGGATCGGCGTCAACGCAATCTGATTGAAAAAGTACCATCGCTTCCCAAGTTCTCTGATTAAGTTGTCACAAGGTCTTCCCATGATTTGTAGCCGCTTAGATCCTTTTTCGGGGCAAATCTAGAGCCCAGAAGAAGGCCATACTTCCAAAGGTCTTTCAGGAGCCTCCACGTTTTGCGACCACACAATGCATCATGACACTCGTTAAAGCTGTACATCGTTGTGCTTTATGTTGATCCGGGACGTGCCCTTACCATGTGATATTGCATGACCGAAGAGGAGATGCGCGTCGAGACAACAGAGGTGAGAGAGAAAGGTACGAGAGCTGGGAAGTGATCGATGGGAGACGGCGTGGTGATTCTTATCAACGTCAAAAGCGGCGGCGCGGGGCCGAAGCGGCAGCACCGGCCAAACCGGAGGCGGATTTCCTCCGAATGCGGCATATGAACTTTTCCCGAGCACTGCTTGTGCTGTACTCCGTAGGACTTTGGGTGTTCTTGAGCCACGACCATATCTCTATTGTCAAACCCTTGAATTCCCATCATATGAATCTCCATAACTAGCCGGTGCATTCTTTTTGTTGCACGTCCCGCGCTTCATATGTAGCTCATTTCACCCCCACTCCTTCGAACATCGCACCCGCAATGGCGGACCACTCAACCATCCCGTCACCGAGCCCTCTCTCCCTCCTTCACACGCTGCACCACCCTGGCAGCGGCTCTACGCGCTCATGGCAATCCGTCTCGCACCCGGACCCCTCCACCCCGCTACTGGCTACCGCCTCTGCCGATAAAAGCGTAAACATCTACTCACTGAGAGATTTCTCCGTCGTTTCGACAATATCTGGCGGGCACAAGCGCAGCGTGCGGACGGTGGCGTGGAAGGATTTCGGCCGCCCCAAAAAGAATGGCAGAAGGAAGCCCGTCGTGCTGGGGACGGGCAGCTTCGACGCCAATGTCGGCATATGGGTGTGGAATGACGAGCGGCGGCCGGCACAACTGGGATCCGAAGTTGAGGGTGCTGAAATTGGGAACTCCCATGCCCCAACGTCCGAGGATGCCATTGAGACGGACATGAACGACGATACAGAAGAATGGCACTTCAGCACCCTCCTTACAGGTCCGGACAGCGAAATCAAATCCATTGATTTCAGCCCGCCACACTACCCTGCGAATATTCTGGCCACTAGTTCGCGAGACAAGAGCGTATGGATCTGGGAGGAGGTGGAGCCCGAAGAGTGGGAGACCATTGCCGTGTTGAGCGAGCATACAGGCGACGTCAAATGTGTAGGGTGGTGCACGGGAGCGAAGAGGAGGAAGGTCCTGAAACGGAGGAGCGGCGTCGCGGGAGAACAGGGAGATGGGGATCTGGAGATGAGCAATGGGTCTGAAGCGCAAGTGAATGGTCTGTCTTCAGCGACGCAACACGGGAGTGCAGGCGATGAGGATGAAGAAGACGAGATCGTGGGTGCTCGGCCCATCCTCGCGTCTGGGTCCTACGACGACACGATCCGTCTATGGCGCGACGTGGAAGAAGAAGGCGATTGGCTCTGCGTGGCTGTGATAGCTTCACACACAGGCACGGTCTGGGATCTGAAGTGGGAGGGCCACATAAACTACTCGGTACTCGACATTCCTCGCGACGCAACAGCCGAAGAGGAGCATGCCGCGATCCGGGCTTTCGAGGACGATTGGCAGCCGCGTATCGTTTCCTGCTCCGACGACTTGACCGTCCGCGTATGGCGGAGAGAACTGAGTGCAGCTGAGAAAGAGAAACGAAGGCAACAGAGGCAAACAGGTGCACCTACCACCGGTGCTGCGCCCATGGGATTTGCGTCGAGCAGGATACCCTCGGTGATACGGCCCATGAGCGCGATGGAAAACTGGGTCGAGGACGCGATTCTCCCGCAGGCTCACGTGCGAAGCGCTTACGCGGTAGATTGGTCGAGACGCACAGGCCTGGTAGTCAGTTGTGGCGGTGATGGGACGATTGTCGTATACAGAGAGGTTGCGGCGCCCGCGCAGGAAGGAGGGGATGTCGATATGAACGGCACGGCTGCTGAAGCGTCCTCGGAAGCTCTATCTCCCGAGACTCACCCGGCCGAAGAAAGCGAGCCTTACCAACTTCGAAAGTCGACATGGGAAATCGTCGCGCTGATGGAAGTAGCGCACGATGAATACGAAATCAACCACGTCTGCTGGGCGGAGAGGAGAGACAAAGATCGACGCTTTGATGGCGAGGAGATTATTGTGTCCACAGGCGACGAAGGCGCCGTCAGGATATGGGCTTTGCCCGAGGATTTGGTGAGGGATGGACAATGATGCTCTAGAGATGTGTGTGCGTGAATTGAGAATCAATAACGGTTTCTCGACACAGTCGTCAGTCCCGATGTCGAAGATACATGGTGTCTTCCCAGATCTACCATGATTGCTTGTGCCTGTGCTGCCTTCAGCATACCAGTTCCGCTCGTGTAAGCCCATCTAGCTGATCGCAATGCCAACCCCGTCGTCGCCTCAAGCATTCGCCATCTGTCCCTGTCCCGGTTCACCAGGTTCGGCAGAATCATGACCACGACTTCACATGCACGTTCACGTCCCTCGTCCACAATTCATACCCTCCCCATGGATATTGAGTCTTCATGTTTCTTGGATCTTCATTTCCTGTCACAATATCTTCTTGGGCTTAAGTCAAACTGCACCCCGGGGCAGGGGCGAGTCCGAGACGAATTGTGTGACTTGTCCTCCAGTTCAACTCCCGCAGTCGCATCCGAAACGAAAAACCGACATTATCTGCATCCTCCTCGTCGACCGATACCAGAAATAATAAGCGGTGGATAATAAAGCCATACAGGCTCAGAAATAAAACAATGGTTGCATACTTGACAAAGTCAAATCGGCGGGCATCTTCGAAATCGAAATCGAATCGAAGTACCCGTGAGATGGGGAGTAGACCGGCGGGTTGGCCACTTGCTGGGTATAGCCCCTATCATGACAGTAAAAATGAAATTCACTACGACTTCCTGCCCGAATGGAGGTTGTGGTAGAGCTTTTTGGTTTTGATTTTGTTTTTCTTTCTAGCTTTCCTCCTGCTAGAATAGAGGTCAAGGTAAAGTTTTTAGTTTTGCTTCTTTACTTCGTCACTTACTTGTAGGTTGGTGTACGACAGGAGGTAAAGTTCACTTATTACCATGAAGGGTTCGAGGAGGTTCACTCTACTCCGTTAATAGCCGTGTTGGTCATCTTAGTGGTAGGTAGAGAATCTTCTGCTTTCGAATTTTTGTACTCGGTAACTTTCGTTCCATGGCTCATCCTTCGGCCATGTACGCCTCCTTCCTAAGTTGCTTGGCTGCTTTGCGGGCTTGGTTCATGCTCCCTCCCAGCAACTCCAATCGTTGTGTTCTTTCGGCCAGGGCATCTTCCGTCACGTCGTCCAAGATGAATCGGCCCATCTGACCGCTCCTCCACCGTTGAACGAACTGCAGAGCCGAGGATTCAAAGTCCGGGAGTCCGCCCTTCTTCAAACGGCCCTGCTTCCGCGCCAAACCTTCCAGCACAGCGAAGATATCGTTACTGGGCTCCGAGAATGTATTGTACAGTTTTGGATCCCGAAGATTGAGGTGATACAGAAGGTAATCCGCAATCGTCGTCGGCGGGATGATGGTGTCTTTGACGCTCCCGCACAGGGCGAGCTTGAGCATGCTCTCCGCGTCAGGAACATACGGAACAAACACGCCGGGCGTATCGAGCACATAGACGGCTTCCCGACCATCCTCTGCCTCTATGATCTTCACATCGCTCCCGATCTTCCTCGTCACCCCGGGCTGATCGCCCGTCCGGGCGGCTTTCTTCTTCCCCAAGCTGACGTTGCGGAGTGCGTTCAGAAGAGACGACTTGCCCACATTAGGCATCCCCACGACCATGAGACGAGTGCCGAATAGAGAGGTCGAGGCGTGGGCGTGGGCGCGTGCGAAGTCGAGGACCTTGTTGATCGTGGCTCGCGCCTTGATGTCTGTGAAGAAAGATATCGAGGGGGCGTCCCACTTCTGGATGATCCGCTCTCTCTGCGCCGTTGTCAGCATCGTAGCCCAAAACTCCTACGAGGTCTCTCCTCCGCGCACCTGCTTGTCCTCGTTCGTGAGATTGCTTCCTAGGTCTTGCTTGGTGTAGACGATCAATCGTGGACGCTCGCCGAGATTCGCTTCGAACATGGGATTGCGGGACACAATCGGTGTACGGTAGTCGCGGCACTCGATGACCAGGTCGATCTGCGACACCATGGATTTCATTTTCGACAGCCCGGCGGCATGATGGCCTAGGTAGTAGGATCTGGGAATGGAACCCAGGTGCGGATACACCTTGCGCGGGACGAATGCGGCCATCGTAGGTCACGTAGTTTGGGGCTCGAGTTCGTGGATGGCTGAGCCATTGTGCTCACGTTGTCTTCTCAATGCATAGACGCAGGCGCATCAGGATGGTGAATGGAGAGATTTTCAAGTAAGACGTTGCGGTCGCTTTCGATTCTACGTCGAAGTGGTTGCGGTCGAGATCACATACGGTGGAGTAGAAAGGCAATTATTGCATCCTCATTCTCAGACTCGGAACCCTCGTCTTTCTAACCACTTCACGTACCTCTTCGTGGTATCAGGCCGAGACGCATCAATCAGGCAAGCATCTCTCCTCTTGTCCTCTCACGGCAGTGCTACTGCCGTAATCAAGCGTTCGTTCTTTCGTACTGAATGTCGCTGTCTGCTTGAATACGAGAACTTCTCACGACGCTCTACGCATGCCTGACGGACGGTGAGTGCTGGCCTTGACCAGGGACCTGTGGCCGAGCACCCTAGTCAACGTGCACGAACGTCCGACAGGATCAGGTTCGCGGTATCTCTTAACCCACAGATTGTATGTTTACTCACGTCGCATGGTTGACCGACTCGGTGACAACTGGTTAGCCTTGTCCACCCACGTAGGCAGTGTCTTATAACCGGGGCACATAGGTCGCTCCTGTGCCTTCCGCCAGCGAAATGCCACTGGGGGTACGTCTCGGTGATTCTGGAACTTCGAATGAGGAGCATTTCGAGCAGCAGCAGGAAAATCGTGCAACTACCACGTCTCACCGCAACGAATGCTCAGTCGAGCGACGCGGCTTTGGATTGCCCATACTTGATGACTGTTACTTCCACAGCTCAGCTGTCAGCCCAAGGCGCATAATCTGTGGGCCGTTATAACACGATGCAACAGACTTGCAGACATATTATCCACTCACAAATTACAACGCCGAAACGAGGGAAAGGGCACAGAGGAGATGACTGTGTTGCCGGACCTCGTGCCAGCAAGCACGACAGATGCGCTTTCGACCACGCGAAGCCTAACCTCCTCTCCATTTGTGATCCGTCTGGCGCGAAGCTGTGCAAGGCGGGAGTTGCCCCGGACAATTTATCTGTTGTTGGCATCAATGGAACCAGAAGTCGTGCTGTCGAGCAATCCTTCGTGGACGTCGGAGAGCGCGCACGCGTAGCCTGGTAACAGGATAGCCTCGGGCGTAATGATGGCGTGTTGCTAATTGTCACACTTCGAGACGAAAGGGATCCTGGATTTACGACTCTCGGCTACTGCGACATTGCACCTTAGCCCCAGGTCACATCACGGTATGGCCTGAGTCCACTAATGCTGAAGCATTGTTGTCAGCGTCAGAGAGCTATGATCGGAGATTGAAATGTGGCGGATGTTATCGACTTCTGGTTTGGAAGAACAAGCTTCGCCCTGCAAGGCTGCATGGGAGCTATTTGACCCGAGATCCCATACCGAATGACCTCGACAAACGCGCTTAGAAAGCCATAGAGCCATTCCCGTCGCCACGAGAGCTACTGGGAATCGCTTTGGATCAAATGCAGCGAGTCCTCCTGTCGCTCAGACAATCAGTCCGTTTCTCAAGCAGTATCCCACGCAGCCCTTTCAGAGCCAACGTGCCACGATCAGCAGGCCAGAAACAAATCGGCACGTACCCGGGGAGTGGTAGCCACGTGTGTTGCGCCCCAGTAATTGGATAGCAAGCATCGCTGGTGGTAGCACAGGATGTTACAATTCATGGCATGCCCGTTGCTTCGAGAACTCGACCAGGCCACAGAGACGGAACGATCGTTGCACATAAAGCACGAGTACACCGGCCTGGAGAAGGTGTGTGTCTCGTGCGCACTCAAAACATGTTGCACCTGGAGGCTGTCCATGCTCACAGGCTCGCTTGACCTGGAGTGCTGCCACTCAGGTCCCTGAAGGTCAGAAAGCCCAAACCCGGGATAGATTTGCCCGAAAGAGGAACAATCCAAGATGGCGAAATCCCGGAGTCGTGGGGTCGACGCTGGCCAATCACGAGCAGCCCCGCGATTTGATTCGTTATCTTGGTATCGGCCGAGGGCTAAACCTATTCGGGCAAGGCTGTCCGTGCAGCCAACCGCAGCACTTCGCATTTCGACGACGACGTGCTCTCCCTCTGTGATTATCTGCACATGAGCCCGATCGAGCTCCCGTCAGGCACATTGGATACTCTCCCCACTGGCCGATTTGCCGGCTGATCCTGCTGCATGCATCTGGCATGCTGCATGGAATCAAGCAGCTTGCCCGATGGCCCTGTCACGAACCGCTGCGATCGCCGCTCGACAACAGTCTCGGTCTGTACAAGGCCAGCTGTACTGTCTCGGTTGAATGGCCAGACGGACGAGCTTTTCTCGACGGTGTCTACCGAGGAGCTTTTCCTTCTCCGACCGTCCAATGAGCTGCGTGGTTCACGATCCCTTCTGAAGATGGACCCTGCTTGGTCTACACCCTTTTGAGCTCACTTCTCCCTCGAACTACCATCATCATGTCCCCGCGACTCCCTGTGCACCGCAGCCGGAATTCTATTCTTTTATCAATCTCGCCCGCTCTTCTGCGACCTTGTTAAACAATCAGATCCTGTCGTACCACTATCCCCGAAATTTTCTGGCGGTTAGGTGGCGTGACTTGACCGATTGTCCCGGTTCCTGCTGGCATTTTGTCCTGTTCGGGAGATCTTCGAGCTCCGCAATCATATTTATACACATCAGCCGCTTTGCTGTGCCTTACACTGACTGTCGACGGCTGTCCTTGGCTTCATGTTCTCCTGCTGACATACGTCAGCGGCTTTTGACAGTTGCGACAATCACTGCACAGAAACAGGTGTCACAACTTCTCGCTGGGACACTGAAGGTCTTTCTGCATCGTCTGTAAGAGACCGTGCTGAGCTCGTCCGTCGCCTCGCCGTACATAAACTCGCAAGATCCCGACGCAACAACACGTTTCCACCCTGAGTTCTCAGAGATGGCTTCGTTCGTGGATGAGCGGACCCTGCTGTATGCAGGGCTCGCTGTATGTGTCACCATCATCACATATCTGAGTCTCAGTCAACGTCAGAAGGAAGTCGTCTTCAGCAGATTGATCCTCCGAGGGCGCCGATCATCAAGTGCGGATACTCCTCCTCGGTCACTCTCTCCGGAAAAGGTCCCCGCCAACTCACAACCCAAGTCGTCCGAATATGTGAGCGCTTTCCCGCCTCTGACCAGAGAGAACCTCCCAGAAGCAGCTGCCGAGTTACCGGAAGAGCGCCGCAAGGTTCTGGAGACTTCCACCTTCGATGAAGAGAAGTGGACCAAGTCCATCCTCGGATTTGAAGACGACTTCCGCAAGGCTGACCCGGACAAGTACATCTATACCGGCTACAAAGTTAAGGAGATCCGCGCTTTAGGAGACTTCCCCAACTACTCTGCCCTGAGTGGTATCCCACTTCCACAAGCCTATCCTCAACATGACATCACCAAGGCTTTGCCGCGGCCATACCGGCCATTTCGCTGGGCCTACCATCAGACCATGTGTGAGTGCCAGTGACGAGTCCTGTATTCTGCTTCGACTGACCCACCTGGACAGCACTGACCAAGCTCGAGCCTGACTGGTGGCTCGAGTTGGAAAACACCTATGTCTCCCGGATCAATCAACGCAAGAAGCTGTACGCCCAACACGGCGAAGCTGTTCTTCAATGGCTTCCCGGCTCTGAGCTGGCCTGTAAAGAATTGATGGAGATGGCTCTACAGTTCCTTTGCGCCCGCTACCCTCAGTACTTTAAGCTCCACGCGGACAAGAAGACGTTTGAGAACAAGATCCTCGGCACGACGCAGGACGTCTCGGCCAAGCATCCGTTACTCGTCCTGTTGGACAATGTTCCAGAAGATTTTGCAATCACGCTGCGGAATCCGGAAACCGGGTACTACCATTTCCGCGCGGGGATGATCTGCTCGGCTCTGGGCTGGAACGTCGGCAGCAAGATCGGGTTGCAATTGCATGAGATCCATGCCCCGATCCCAGACTATAAGGAGAAGATGCAGTTCAGCATGGACCGGTATGCGAATGCTTCGTCACAGCACGACATTGACAGGAAGAGGAATGCTAACTTTGCTTTGTACAGCTTCTTTACCAAGATGCCCGCCTCGAAACCCATCCAGCGCGGCTCCTGGGGCCTCGAGGTCGACCAACCTCTGTACATGCCTCCCGGCGACCCGCACGAGAAATTGCGCGACTTCCAATCGCCCGACCTCGACATCTCGCGCATCCACCTGCGCGTGGACTGGCAAACGCTGCGCCGCCTCCCCCTCTCGGGCGGCATCGTGTTCAATTTCAAAGCGCTGTTCACGCCCGTTACCGAGTTTCGCGACGAGCCGTACCTCCCGAGTCTGGTGCTGAAAGTCCTCAAAGAAGGCAAAGAGAATCTCATGAAGTACAAGAATACCTGGCACGTGGAGCACGTCGTCATCCCGGTCTTGGAGGAGTATCAGCGCGAGCAGGTCGCAAAGGGCATCGTCGAGAAGGATTGGCCATGCCACACTTTGGACGAGAGCCCTTGGTTCCCGGGCTGGAAGGAGAAATGGGTGAGACAGCAGGGGTTTGCGCCGCCAGAGTAAGTAACGCTTGTGCGGAGTGAACCAGAGGTGGAAACTTCACGCGGGGTCGTTCGTCGTAGGGGCTGGAAGGAAGGAGGGGTGGCTTTATCAGACGCATACATTGCATAGCATCAGTATCTCACAATACTAGAGTCAGATTGACATTCACATTCCAAGTCACAGACAGGTTCACTAAAGCTTTGTCTTCCTGGCCCGCCTGCAGCAGAATCTGCGATGCTGATATCACCGAATCTCGCATCCTCGCTGGATGAGAAACACAGCGCGGTACAGTACGGAGTGACATAATGCGATGAACCGGCCAGAGCAAATAAGCTAAAGCAAGGAAGAACTTGACCCCGACATCGTAGGAATGTAATGTGGCCGTAGAATAAACAAACAGGTCGTAGTAAGATCATGGCTAGAGTGTTTTATCCCGTATACATGTGCGGATGTATGGATGTGCGGACATGTAGATGTATGGTTGTATGTATGTTCAGTATATGCGGAGTATGTATAGGAGGTTCCCCAGGTATATTGTACGGTTTGAGATACTGTAGGCTGAGTTTTACTACGGCGATGCGTAGCTGTCTCGGAGGGCGCTGGGTGCAACGGCGAAGAGCCGCTGTCGATGGTCGTGAAGAACAAGGACACCACACATGGGCGCGTCCCGATACGGAAGGTAAAGATGACTGTGATTAATGAATATGCTCAGCACACTTGGCTAGAGCTTCCTAAACACACAAGATAAACGCGCACGCAAGACGCCTCACTCAAGAAGGGGAAAACTGTTCTGTTGTCTCTATCTGAATGTCCGCCTTACATGATGCGTTATATGCTTGCGTGATCGCATGCTCTTTTCCGCAAGGCTGTGCTGCAGCCTCGTGCCATTGCCATCTTGAACACTGTTGAATTTGTCTGAGCGCAGTTCGCCGCGGCTTTGGTAAGGCTGCGCAAGGCTGTCTTTGTAGAAGAGATTACGTGCATCGCCACACCTTCCTTCTTGGACTCAGGTGGTCATGACGACCATCTTCCGCCAGTACACTACACTAAGGTACATCTCAAAGGAACGGTGCGATACCTGCCAGCTGAGTTGTTTTTGTTGTCCTGTCTATGAACGATCGAAAGCAAAAGGCAAAACAGATGGAAAGATGCGCAGCCTTGCGCTAAAGCTCCACCAATCAGAGCGCCAGATTGCTTCTCTGTACATGTACGAGTACGGGAAACGGCAGCCTTGCCCAATCACAACTTCATCAACACCAGCACAATATTGTAATACCATACAAAATAGCATCCCATAACCTCCAGCATTGTTTCCCTGTACATGAATATACGTTGTACCCACTACAACACGACCGAACTTGCGATGGTGGTTCTGGCTGGTCTGGTACCCTCTTTTGGCGCCTTTCACGGGGTAAAATTGTAGATATTTCGTTCCAATGGCGTTATGGTATAGGCACACTCTTATAACGTCTTTGCAATGCTATGGCGGGTGCGAGAAATAGTCGTGAAGGGCGATGGAAGGAAGGAAGAATTGGTTTGGTGTGTAAGACCTACTGTCGTCAGAGTTGACTGTAGATGGGATACAGTGGAAGGTGTTATTGGAAATCCGCCTGCTCTTTAGGCCGTCTTGCCGGTTTCGGCATTGTCGCCTTGTTGCCTTTGGAACCCCTCGTCATACACTCGATTTTCCTCATCGACCTGTCTTTCTTTCTCGCCTTCCTTCACCTCGATGCACCCGTCGTGTGGCACGGCGTTATCACCTACGTCCTTTCTCGGTCGGATTATATCCCGCTCCCTGATGCTCTCACTCGCTGCTTTAAGAATCACCCTCCTAATCCTCGATCCTCGCCGTCCTTTTGCTCCCCTCGAGGTCTTCAAATTGTGCGTTATACACACAGCTTTACCGGCCAGCACGCCCTCGAGCATCCACACTTCGACCGACCGCCGCCGGGCCAGGGGCTTAAGAGGTCTCACCGCGGTGCATCTCTCTAATATCCCGTCTAGCCTGGATTATTTTTCGAGGTGAAAGAGGCATCTTCTGGCGTTTGTCCTAGAATTGTGGACGAGTTGGAGGAGCATCTTTGAAATCAATCGAATTCTCTGCGCAGTAACAGTCAGCCCTCTTACTTCCTCCTCGGTGCCAAACACCAGTTAGAGGGTTATCCGGCAGACTACAAGGCGATGTGCGCAGTGAAGAACCTTGGCACATGCAGGTACAGAAAGCTAAAGGCTACATCTGGGTACGTCTGATCACAGAAATGCCGCACGAGTTAATCAAAATGCGCCCGAGTGAGGAGCTCCCCGGTACAAGTCCTCGCAAGGAAATCGTCAAACTTGGTACAGCTAAATCTGATGTAGCTGTGCATCAGCCATCATGGGACAGAAGTGATCAGTCAAGGGAAGGACAAGAAATGGGACAGATGTTATTTTCGGCAAGAGTGGCGTGGTCTAGGCCAGACTTGAACCCTACACAATCGCTGGCGCCGAGGCCTATTGGAGGTGCTGCACTTGCAATTGTCGCGAGTGTCCAAACGAGTCTTGGGCCGTTGTGGCCAGTCTTAGCTTCGGTTTCGACAGCACTCATCACAGGCCGCCTTTGGGGGACTGCCACGCTGGCCGCCCTTTTTGATCGACTTGCATGCATAAGCTTGGCGGAGAACAAGGAAAAGAGCGAATTCGCTGTTTCTTGAGGCGAAACCCCGGCAGCAAGCGTCAGAAGAAGAAAGGTTGACAGGTCACAATGCACAACCCCCTCTTCCTCAGGCAGCCCACCTGACCCGGATTGCCACAGGAGATGCTGCCGTTCGCAAAATCTGTGAATTACATATGGCCTTATCAGCAAGGGTGGATTGTGTTCAGTATTAGATCACAAGGAGAGAAGTTGGACACCACTTGTTTTCGTGTCCGACCTTCAGACGGTTCGTTCTCTGCAAAAGAGCCTCTTCTTCGCCTTCTTTCTCATGGCGGATACGCTGGACCTTTTGGGGGTTATCGGCACATGGCTTGGAGTTGTGATAGGCTTGGTCGCCATCGTCGGTGTGATCACGCCGTTCCTCCTTCTGCGAGCCGCACGTTCGGAGCGCTCTCAGGCCCTGGGCAAAGTCGATGATGCCGGCACCGGATACATCAAGAACAGGTGGAACATGACCCGACAAATCCGCTTTCGATCCGTACACGCTCCCCTTCTAAGCTTGTTGCCGGGAGAGGGGGGGGTTAGCTTGTCGAGGATCGTGACATTGGAACAGCGGAACAGGGCGGAAGACGTTGTCTCATCATCTTCGACTGGATGGGTCAATCTCGCAAAGCTCGCCGAGTTCTATTCATCCGGCTCCAAGAAAGGAGACCCACTGCTCATTCGGCACGGAGAGGCCTGGTTCCCTGTTCATCGATTCTTTATCCTGGGGATTGGACTTCGGGGTCGATATGGTCATCGTCCAGATCGGGGAGAAAGCCGTTCCGTAAGAACGACCGCAAGGTTGTTTACGGAGGAGGGAAATCTCGATGACGAGGATGCCTACCTCAACTCTGGTACCGCCAACAAGCTATACGGAACGACTGGGGTGGCGTGGTGGCGTCAGAGCCTCGACTTGACCGAGACGAGATTCGACGAGATTTACTTTGCCCAACACCCGGATCGGCCGAGATTGGAACATCTCGTGGATCCGACTCCACTATCGGAGCTGTTTTGGCTTTCCATTGGATGTTTGCCAATGGGAGACGGGCGTCGCGTTTATGACCTGGACATGTCCAACAGGGCACCGGTCGTCTCCACACGACCTACTGACAGGCAGGACCGTCCCAGAAAGGACACGCTCGTCACCGCACGCCCTCATGACAAGGAGAACCGTCCCAGAGAGCACACGGTCGTCACCGCACAACCCACTGACAAGAAGGACCGTCCCAGAAAGGACACGGTTGCCTTTACAAGGAGGGAGAGTCTGCTGGAAAGGCATACAGAATGGGCCACCTCCATGGGTGCCAGAGAGAGGGACATCTATTACCTCGAGTTCCCGCCTGGCGTGAGGACCAACACATCCCGAGTGGCTGTCAAAGAGGCGGACCGACAGCACCTGGCTCTAGGAATACTCAAGCTCACGTTGAGTGCTGGGGGATTCCTCCTTCCCGCAGGACGAAACCTGTCTTCTTTCTTTCGTGGCTCCAAGTTCAGCGAAGCTCTCAAGGATCCAAACAACGTCGACCACCTCGGCGATCCTTTGGAGTCCTTGGCATTGACGTTAACAACACTTGGAGAACATGGGGACGTGCGCGGCTTCAGCCGTCAACGGGCGCAGCTTTGCGCAGAAGCGAATACACTTCTTGAGAATGAACTATCTCGCGCGCCCGCGCCTGATGACTTGAAACGCATTCAACTTGTCGTCAGTGTTCTCACTATTACGGATAGGATTTTCTTTGGGCAAATTTCCGACTTGCTACGAGGTCCATCACCTGGGGACATGATCTCTATCGAGACGCAAGCCGATAGCGTGACGATAGGAGGCAAGATTTATCAGTTCGATTACACTGGCATCTTTTCAACCCAGAACACGTACCCGAGCGTCGACCTTTCAAAGCTCTGTGTCTTTCTCTGTTTCTTGAAAGCGTGTGTCCGCGTGGTTGCGGTCAACAATTATGTGGATTCGACCCCGTTGTTGGACTCTGTGAACAAGATGACGACGACCGTCCATGTGGCGTCCAACACTCACCCTCCATTGTTGTTTCTACCCGGCAGTCAAGCTTCTGGTCAGCCGGAGCAGCACACCCAAGCCACGACGGGTTCCGCTAAAGGACGAGAAAGTGGACGCCAGACGAGGCGGCGAGCTCGGATCCTCCAAGAAGGAGAGTCCTCGGAGACAGCCTCTGGAGACGCAGTTGTATACGATGATAGTAGTGATGACGAAGGCCTGTGAGACGCCACACAATCTTTTGACAAGTTGGAAGTACAATACAGCCGTGGTGGAATTAATATGATAACGAGGAAAGACTTCTTTCTCGTGGCTCTTTCCTGATGGATTCAATATGCCCGACGGTGAGACCCGCGTATATGACGTAGTCTGCATCAACGGAGGGGAGAGGAGGGCCGTGGATAACATATAGTTGAAGATGATAAGGGTAAGGGTAGGTGGGAACCCCCCTTGGGGGCGAGGTGAGGCCTGCTTCGATTCACGGCGTCCTCTTTCTGTCGCAATCAATCATGATAGAGCCGGAGCGCCGCCACCATGCGAAGTTTTGTGCTCAACACGATACCTGCAGCTCAATAATAGCTCGTTTGTTACTGGCCCGACATGCAAAGAATGTGGGAATGCGTCCTCTTGGCGCGAATAGAAGCAGGGCTCGGGCAGTCGAGCCGGGGGAAATCAGAGGAAGATACATAATGTATTCAAAAAACGGCATGCGAATAATTACTTGATATTGCAGAATGGCTCGTGAAGAGGAAAATTTGTTTTTGCGCGAGATCGACGTGGCATGGAGGCTTTCAGTAATGAGGAGCTAAATCGAGGTTCTTGCTCTTGAGGAGTTGATGGTGCTTTTTTTGTTACCTCAAGAGGTATATGTGGTAGGGCACCGCAGTATCTCATCAATCCCTTCTCTTGTTTTGTCTGTCTCTTAAGAGCTAGGCTCTCAGCTATGGACTATGAACTGTGTTGCCCGTGCCTATCTCGCGTGGCCTTACATGGCCAGGGCAGGAACCGGGACTGCCCACCACAGTATAGGGTATATAGGCTTGACGCCCCTAGGTGAAAATGATGTGAGCCGTTTTTTCTTCCTTCCTTGCTTCCTTGGGAAAAATGTCCCCTCTCTGGACTCAAGTGAAAAGACAAAGTCTCCCTCCCGCCTGACATGCCAGATTCATTCCAACTCCTTCATGACCTGCCGCCTTTTGCAAGTTCCTGCAACCGTCTTTCGATTCGCCTCCATTAGTCTGGATTCTCAAAACTTAGCTTTTACATAAATAGTCCTACTATCAGTCCTGCGAGCTATCTGCCGAGACTCGGACTCGAAGCATAGAGAACGCGCTATTCTCACATGAAACTCGCAATCATAGCCCCGGGCACCGTCTAGCGGTTTGCAGAGGTCTCCTGTTTATCCGTTCATGACAAGAGGGAGATGAGACGCAGTTCAAATCCGGCAGGGAAGGGTTGACAGTGCCTTCTAGCGCCATAGTCGGGGACTACTGGTAGTGCATCCAGGGACGCCTGTCAATTCTGAAGAGTCAAGTGGATCCCTTTGTTACTATTTCCGGCCCGAGTGGGAGGTGGCACGATAGGAGCGGGCTCGAGCCGTGAGGAGTGGAAAAGCGGACGGGGGAGCGAGTCGACTAGAGAGTGGTGGGTGGGAGAGTAAAGCGCTGAATAGGCGCGAAGGACGACGATTCGGGGATGTTATATATACATTATATATAGCCCGAACTGTGCTGTCGTCCATTACCATTTTCGTTCAGGAAAGGGAGCGAGGCCGCTTTAATCTGGCACGTGACAAAGTATCGAAGGAGGATCGACCGAGCTCAGGAGAGCGTCGCGAGAGCCACGGCAGAGCACAGGGAGCACTGCCTCACGCCAGGAAGGGTAGGTACCGAACCTAGTGATCAAATGTGCCATTCGATTCGTTCCCTCAAACACCAGAACAGTACCGCGCAGATGTTGACGGGGTTGTAAATTCAGGTAACATTAAGCCTTCGAGTTTCTGAAGACAAGCTCTATGAATGTGTCTGCGCTTCCTTCAGGCCGGACAAAAGCTTTGACTTCCAATCTCTGATCTGCTGCCATGAAGAGCCTGATCCAATCTTCCTGCGTCCGCTCGCCGGCGTTCGAGGAACACCACATGTGGAGATCTAACGCGGTGATCAGGCGCTCAAGTGGTTGTGGAAGCGTTCCGGCCGGAGGTATAACCGAATCTGCGATGATTATGCGGGTACCGTCCCTGATCAAACCATCTTGAGTGTTGATGATGTTCCGCAGTATCTTGATCGCCGCCGTGTCGGGCCAGTCATGCAGGATGTGTCGGAGGAAGAATATATCCGCTGTCCGCCCCGGCTGAGGCGAAAGTAAGTCGGTCGGCTCAAAGACGACTCGTGGCTTAAGCTCGGTCGGTAAGCCTTCATCGAAGGGCGTACGCAACTCGGGAAAATCGGCGACGATGAATTTCAGGGAGGGAAATTTGTGTGCCAGCGACATTGACACATGGCCTGAGGATCCCCCTAGCTGGATTTTCAGGTCAATAACACGCTCACACAAGCACCTGATTGGAACTGCCACTGACATCTACGATAGTCGACTCTCCAAGACTCTTCCAATCAAATCCATTATGTATATGGGCCATGTCAAGCCCACCACGGATTTCCATTGCTTGGGCAAAGCGACGAGTTCGCCAACCTTTT
This sequence comes from Cladophialophora carrionii CBS 160.54, assembly GCF_000365165.1. Lineage (NCBI taxonomy): Eukaryota > Fungi > Ascomycota > Eurotiomycetes > Chaetothyriales > Herpotrichiellaceae > Cladophialophora > Cladophialophora carrionii. Next base: position 1,015,470 of record NW_008481831.1, read on the forward strand.
TCTTGCCGACCGTCATCATCATCCATGGCGAACCATTCCCACATACTCTTTCCTCCTAGGCCGAATCCCAAGGACAAGCCGGTTCTGGTGACATCGTCGGTGTCGCCGTATTTGGCAATGGCGTCCCCGAGACGGCTAGACGCCACCAGCATCTCCCCTAGGTTATGTCCAATCCAAGGTTTCAACAACGGGTTTTTGATCGGAGCAATCGAAAAGGCGTTATGAGCGACATGGTCGGGTCGAGGCTCAGTGAAGAGGTTCTTCGTCATTGCATGTCGAATGACTCGTCGCACTTGTTTCTCCGTGAGAGGAGTCCTCGCCGCCAGATCGGGGTAGGAGATATCGCCGTCGGTGGGCACAGCGTCGAAGACACCGAATCGCTCCAGCGCGTGCAGAACAAATTGATCATGCATGACCTGCATAAGATGAGACATGTTGCAATATTCGAGACGATCGGGCACACCATACCGTCAAAGACTGCCACATGATAAAGTCTTGGGGTCCTGTAACAAGCTGTTCAAGGGCTATAGTGGAGGTAAGCAGACTCATCCGCGCATCTTGCAGCTTCCTTTGGTCTTGTCCCTCGGGAAACTTCAACGGGGCATCAAGGGTGAATGAGGGTTGTGGAAGCTGTTGCTCATTCAGCAGATCTGCAATCACTCTGGCTTGATCGCTAATGGATTGTGCAAGTTCCACCAGGAGATTGCGGTGGGCAGCCATCGCGATTGTAGGGGGTCCGACAACGAAGTGGCTAAGCCAGTGGGCTGCTGGAAACTCGAAAGCCCTCTGGCAAACGTACCAAACCGCTCTCGGAGAGAGAGAGGCGTGCAAGCGAATCAAAGGTGGTGCTTAAAGTCACCGATGCTCGACCAAAGGCCTTTCAGAAACGAACACAGCTCGTCAAGTTTTCTCAGAGGCAACGTCCTTAGGTTGGACTCTCTTGAGATTGTATACTCTCAATGGATCAGGCTTAAAATTCGTTACACGTCTCTTGGCTTCTGGGCGCGCGATTGGACCTCCACCCGAATACGAAAGTCCCCACGAGATCGCCCACCAGTCGACGGATTGATCGACGCTTGCCGCTTCTTGGTGTTTAGAACCTGCGGCAAGTCGAGACATGACCGCCTCGAGACCGACCTCGTGGTGCGCGCCCGGACCGTGATGCGCCACATCCGGACGCGAGGTGTCCAAGTCACCATGCACATGGCAGTACGCCTGTCCAAGTTTCTCGCGTACCGTGTACCCAGATGCCAGGTCTCGAAATTGTCCTTCACCCACCTTCTGCCAATGTAGGCCGCGACGAGCAATTTGGGCAGACATGCGCTGAGCTGCAGGAGGTCGGGCATGAACCCAACGCATCTACCGGTCCCAAAGCAAGGTGGTATAGTCAGTGGCCGACAACCGAGACGTAGAAATATACAGAGTGAGGGCATACACAGCCAAGCAACCCTTGTAGTTATTTGTCCAGGGGCATCAAGAGGGTGAGCAAAGCGGCCAATGGTGTTGTGTCCTATTGATTGTTGATTACTGGTTGTTAGCATCTCCACAGTTATAGCATTGAAACGGCTTTGCTGACAAATGTGCTCCAGTGACAAGGCTACACATACTCCGTATAGACTCCTTTGTCGCACTGACTATTACCCATCCCCGCCTTCCCACCACTGATAAGTAAGCATGCTCGGCTCTCAAGATCCAGAAGTTCGCTCGGCGTTGGGCATGTCAGCGTGCATCGACTTACAAACACGGTCCATCCGTCCGATGAGCAGGACAGAGAGCAATTGTCTCGCAAACAGTTCAGCTCGTCCATAAGATCGCTTGGACATTTGGGAAATCTATCTGTTAACCATGTCACTAGACGTTAAGCTAGCTCAAGCCGTGCAAGATGGTGTCATCCCTGGAGCTGTCCTCCTCGCGGCCAGCAGCTCAGGTAGGCAGCCACGCGACACGCCTACGTTACCTTGCCCGACCTTCATTCACTACTGACTCGGCGACCACCTGGCAGGACATGTCAACTACGCAAATGTCGTGGGCCGGCGCTCGCTACGGGTCGGCGTCGAGGATCCGCTTCGTCTCGATACCGTCTTTACCCTCGCCTCCATGACCAAATTGCTCACCACACTGTGCGTCCTACAACTTTTCGAGCGCGGGGCCCTTAGCCTCGACGCTGACGTCTCCCAGCACGTGCCCGTACTGGCTCGGCAGCGCATCTTGACGGGCTTCTCGCAGGACGACGGGTCGCCGCTGCTCGAGGAGCGGCGATGCCCCATCACGATGCGCCACCTCCTCACGCATAGCTCCGGGGCGGGGTACCATTTCATGGACACCCGCCTGAAGCGCTACGTCGAGTACACCAAAAGGGAAAATCCCGCTGGCATCGTCGACGATCTATTCGACCTTCCGCTCCTGCACGAGCCTGGAGCAGGGTGGACGTACGGCAGCGGCATCACATGGGCCGGCAAGGTTGTCGAGAAGCTGACGGGCCAGAGCCTCGGCGCATACATGGATAGCAATATCTTCAAACCCCTCGGCATCACACGGATTGCTTTCTTCCTGCGCGACGGACCCTGTTTCCCCGCCACCCAGGTCAGCGACATGGCAACTCGCAACGCTGCCACCGGCGCGCTGGCACCCGGTCCACCCGGCCTGCCCTTCTTGCCGCCGCTCAAGGAGTGCTTCGGTGGTGAGGGTGCGTACGGAAGTTTGACCGACTATTTCAAGGTGCTGCGCTCCATATTACTCGACGACGAGAAGCTCCTGCGAAAAGAGACGACAAGCCTCATGTTCGAGCCGCAGCTACCAACGCAGGCGGCTAGGGACGGGCTCCGTGCGGCTTTCGAGGACCCAAGCTGGGCTGTTGGCGACTTTTCCGGCCCTAGGGAGTTAGACTCGGCATACGGTGGCCTGCTTGTCGTCGGGGACGCTCATCCCTTTCGCATGAGGGGACACCTGAGCTGGAGCGGTGCCGCCAATCTCTATTGGGTACGTAAGAATACATACGGACGAGACAGCTTGGGAAAGGTTGGCTGATACATAATTTTACCAGTTCATCGATCGTGGCGCTGGTGTATGCGGGTTCTGGGGCACGCAGGTCCTTCCCCCGGCCGACACGGCTGTCGAGCAGCTAATCGGTGCTTTTGAGAAGCACGTGTACAACATGGCGAAGGAGGAAGACGGCGCGGAAGGGAGGTCCAAGTCGTTGGCGGATGGTACTCGTTAGGGTGTAACTAAAGGTGCCCAACCGAGACGGGTCAGTATCGCATGGTTCCTGGGGTACAGATGCTTCAGCTGCCGAATGACAACCCTGTCGTTGGTCGAATGTATGTAGTCTCTCTCTCGGCCCAAGATCTCACCGCGACACCCCAGCGGGGACGAGTGCTTTTCGTCATACCGAAGCAGAAGAGGGCCGGGAAGGGGGCCTGACAAGTACACAGATAGAGAGCAGTTGGATCCCAGGTCACGTGATGCTGACTGCAGGCAACTGTGAATGGGAAGGTTGCCCGAGGGTCTGTAAAGACGACGCCAAGGCGTCACAGGCCGTATGGGTGTTCGGACCCACACGTAATAATACCGCAGGCCTTCGTAACTGTATAGTCAGGCGTCGCCATCGACCCCTTCGAATAGGACCATGTCGTCCAATTGAGTCACACAACATCGGATCTGGTCTGAGTACAACCACAGCAGGTCCATGCGCAATCTATGCGCCAGCATTCCAGGTTGACGCGCTGAACTGCCGCCAGAAGTACTTCATTCTCATGAAAGTGACTCGTCGTGCTTTCTCCGAAAGATTAAGAAAAATAATAAAATTAATGTGATATTGTTACGGTTAAGGTAAGGCACTGAGAACAACTAATTCATGCTCGTAGTAGAACATGTTTCTCTTGTCTAAATGGAGCGTCCGCGACAAATCCTTCAGACGCTTCTCATAGTGTTCCCACGTCAAGTCTGCTGTCGAGGGCAATGCCAACAAGATCGAATGGATCAGATTTGATAGCATTCATCCACCAGTCATCCTCTGCCATCTGTACAAGGTCGTCATCATCTTCCATGCTGAGCAATGCGGAAGGTCGGCTTTAAGTGTTGCCGTCGAGGTCAGGTGAAGTGCTGTGTCTAAGAGGTGCAGGAGACAAGAGGAATTAAGGCGGGAGGAGCGGTGAAGATCTTTTGAGCCGTCGTGTGAAGGAGGGGTAATCGAGTCGAGTCGGCTGGCCAGTTGCGAAATTGGAACGAGAGAACTACTCATTTCAAGAACAAACCTGTGCGCACGACAACGTACACCTGAGTAGCTTCTTTACAGATCACGTTTTTGGACTGCACAGTGTTGAAGTGAGCAGATTATGGTGAGCCAGCTCACGTTCTGGATCGACATGTCCACGACTATGATCCGTGACGTGAGGCGTCGCTAATTCTAGAGTGCTTGTCGAAGGAGTGACTCGCAATTTTAAAAGCTTTCTTCGGCCGTTGCTGGAGTCCGCTGAGACTCTCAAAGAAACAGTCCAGCTGTCTCTGAGTGCCAGGAGGAGCTCAGCAACGCCGTGAACCCTCCGTTCATTCGAAGCCCCGAAACTCACCCTCCAAGCCTCACAAAACACCCAACATTACAGCCCCAGTACGCGGGAGGTGTGTGCCGCCCTTTTCATGTGGGCCCATGGACGGAAGATTGATTTCGGCCGTCTGTCTTCCTGCCCGACCACAGTTCACGTTATCGGAGGTTGAAGAGTACAATGCGAAGAGGCGGAATAGAAGGGAAGGAGAGGGTCTACCACACAGAACGATCACACCCCCAACAAGACCAAAGTGGCCTGTGTTTTGCGTCCATGCAGACTAGCCTGCGGTCTGTCGGAGTAACATTAAGTACGACTCTAATCATTATCGCGATCCGAGATCACATGCTGGTAACGTATCGCCTTCCTTCGTTCTTTTCCGAGATCCGTTATCAATTGGATGCTCTTCTGCGTCCATTGATAGTATCAAGAACGTTTATCGTTCAGCAGATAAGGCGTGCAGCTGATAGGTATTGTATCGGCCACCACGACGGGACCGTTTTCAATGACTGTTGCGATATGCGTGGCTTACCACAGTGCATTGGTCAAGGCTGGCTATGACCTGATCGAAAAACCGAAATTTCTGGAACTCACATGGCCAGAAATTCTTCCCGCGAGCCCAGATATCGCGACAAGACCTCAATGTGTCGAGCAAAGTCTTCAGCGCGTAGCCTCCTGGCAAGGTGGGTGAGTCCAGCTGGGAGCTATTTTGTATCAGATACACGGAAACGGTCAGTCCAGCAACAAAGAAGTCGGAGCGGAAGATCCCAATCAGCCATTGGCCGGCCGTCGACTCGGACTTTTCGCAGATGCTACGCTGAAGAACCAACATCGCAGCAGCACAGTCAAGAGTACTCCAGTGGGAAACGGCATGGTGGATTGCGGCCTGTGGCTCGTATGCAAATCGTCGGTGTAGCTCAAGGAGTAGGCGCCTGAACAAAGTGTCAAGGTAGGTGGTGGCTTCCCACGGCAAGACCAAGTAGTCATCATGGCAGGCTCTCGCTGGAGAGGCCGACTCGGCCGAGAGCTCTCTAACTTCTCTCAGAACCTTCCTAACGTCCTCATCGAGTCTGACGGCCGTTCCATACGGAAGATCGATTGATCTCGCGGCCAGCGCAACTTCGTGTGCCAATGGGAGGACTCTCGAAAAGAGACTCTGATATACCTCCTTCCCATAAGATGCATGAGATGTGGTCTGCGGTGTCGAATCGTCAGGGAGACGCAGTGGGCCATCACCGAATCCCAAACAGCCGGACGGTGCAGAGGAGGTACGTAGAGGCTCCGCCAGAATAGGCAAGCCACTGAGGACCGATAGGTGAAGATTTAAATACAAGATTGTCGTCCAAAGGCCTCTCCGCACGCCTGACTCGAGGTACGTTGATGTAATCTTGGGCTGATCTAGGTGTAGGTTGATGCTCATAGCCAGACGCTTGATCATACCTGTCAAGCACCACGACGCGTCCTCTTCGAAGCATCAACCTATAACGAAACGCGTCAAGACCGGATTCAAGTGCTCCAGATTCCTGAAAAGTCCATCCGCATCAAGCGTAAGCGTGACGAAGCCAGCCCGATATGCCACCCCATTTCGCCACTTCAAGAGCAACAAAGATAATTCCACGCGTCTAAAAGACTCCTTCGCAGCCGTGTCCATTTTCCTTAACCACTCAGCAATTTCAGCCATGTCAGTATCAGAATCATCAAATAGCGGACACTCGTCTGCTTGATCCTTAACACCTACCCTCCATGCCACTAAAAGGCAATCCACCTCCACGCAGACGTCTTCCTGAGACACCAGGTCGCGGATGGGACCGTCGAAATATGCGCGGAGCCTAGGGGCTCGAGCTCTTGCTTCACAGTCCTTCAGACCTAGCCTATCGTACACGTGAGGCAGCACCTGGAATCCGTCGGTGAAGTCGTATCTCTTGCCTACTAGCTGCCTCAAAACAACAGATATCTGGACGATGACTCCAGATATTTCGGTCAAACCATCGACTTGTCTTTGCGTATTGTCACCAGGCATCCTGTCGATCCGATGCAGAGACCGGAGGAAGGCAAATACGTGGACCATAGTTTCACATATTTCAGTAAAACCGTCGAATTGGCTTTTTTTAGTGTTGTCTTTCATCCTGCCTGTTTGGTACAGATACTGGAGAAATCGAATTCTTCTTACTGCCTCCCCGCCCGTGAACACAGTTCTAGTCGTCTCACAAATGCCGTCATTCGCACAGTCGACCTCATCATCCGGTCCAAATCGCATGATCAGGGGTGGCTGAATCAAACAGCAGTATGGACAGTAGTCGGTCTTGTCATCATGCTCATACCACCAGCTAGGTGAAGATTCCATCTCCCACACCCACCCAAGCCAGGACCAGCTCGGGAAGCCAGAACGCCGCTTGAGAGATTGTTCATCGTATTCAAACCTGTCGCTTTGCTGGATCCAACAGAGCCTTTTCCGAAATTCGTCTCGGGGCAATCCGTATGCGAAACCTTTGAGGTATATTGTACGCTGAAGACGTGACAAGATACCGGAGATGGCATTTAAGGCATCACTCTCGTACGACATCTTCCGAACGACATATTCAGCAACCATTTTGTCATATATGCCACGCCATTCTGAGTTTTCCGATGTTCCATCCAATATTTTGGTGGCTGCATTGTCTATGCTGAAGCCTCCACTAGCCTCTTCATCGTCAAATCGGCCATTCTCGAATATAGACTCGCACTGCATCATCTTCCGGCAGCTTAAGTGGACTTGGTGTTTTGTGAAAATTAGTTTGCGCCGGGAAAGAAGTATTTCCTGATAAGTCCAAGCACGTTGTGCATGGGGAGAGCTTCCCATCTCGGTCCTTAAGGATGGTAGACGCGAGACAATCTCATTGCCTCGGCCGATACTGACATGTGCATGGTGAACAATTGCGGCAAACTCCCCCACACGCGGTATTCCCTCTGCAGCAGATTTGCCATGAGGAACAACCAGTGTCACATATGCACCGCCATAAATGTTGCCCATGATTTCGATCTGTTCTTGCTTTGATGAGTTGTCGTGCTGATCGATACAGACGTAGTCGACCCACAGATATTGCAGACCTAGCTCTTGAGTTGCAACCATAGCATCCTCTAAGGTTTGTGGGAGCTGCGGGAGCAGTTGATCAACTTGAAACGACTTCTTGTGAACGTCACCCCAGACATAGCTGAGAGCCGCGAAGTTTACCTGCGGAACATCAGTTGGGAAGGTAATCAGCTTTCGTAATTTTAAGTCGATGAGTCTGATGGTGTTCAGCTCCAGCGATTTCTCAGGCATACACCCAGGATGATTTTGCTCGCAGGTTTCTAGCCACCCGCGGAGCATTCCGTAGTCTTTAGTCTCGGTGGGACTATTCGAGCGATGTAGCCAGCATATGGAGCGCCAAGCGGCGGCGGAACAGTGGTTGGTAGCCCGAATTTGTCGCCAAGATAAGGTCCTCGTGGAGCACCCCTACCCATGATGCGTGAGAAGGCTGTGCCTTCGGAAGGAGCTACTTCGCTGTAATGTTGAATGGAATTTCTGTTTCTTGAGAACTCGAACCAGCCGTCGTCGAGCCCAAATTGCCAAGGACCATTGATTGAAGTGTCTCCGTCTGGGTCCACTCTGAAAGCAAAGGTTGCTGCGGAGATTCGTTGCAAAATCTCACAACAACAACAGTCTGCTGAGAATGGAACATCCAAGTCGAACAGAACTCGCTGCATGATAGCAGCATTATCGTCGGGTTCAGGACCAAGGAATGGTGACCAGAGTACATCTTGTTTTGCGAAGTTGTCCTTTTGCCGCTTGATGACCGAGACGAGGTCTAGGGATTGGCATCTCGGGCATACATCCCTTGTCAGAAGTAGCAGCTCACTCGACATGATGCAACTTGTCGAGTTTGAGGTCGACTCTAGGATAAATGGTGGTTCTCCTTGACTTTGTCCCCAAGAAAGGCCTAATAGGCTTAGAGCCTTAGCCAGGGACTTCCCTAATAAGAGTATATAATCCCACCTACTCAAGTAGAAGAGACTCTTACTCCTCTTCTACTTCGAGTCTAGTATAGATTTAACGTCAAGGAGACTTAATACCTGTAACTTAGTATCTATCGATTCTTATTAAGTCTTCCTTATAGCACTTGGGTAACCTAAATTGACCCCTTGGTTGCCAAAAGATGCTCCTCAAGGACTCGAAGTCGACCCTAGGTGCCTAACTGGCCCCTCTAGGACACTGTAGTTGGGCGCGGCATCACGCAGACGGAAGGATCGAAGTTTCTAGGCAGCAGGCTTGGCCGAAACGAGCGAGGGGGACAGCTAGGCAACTATAGTCGAGGCCCAAAGGTGACCCTGAGCCCGAACCGGCTCCTGCGGATTGGCATCAGGGCAGCGCTCCCTGTGGCTCGCGCAGTGCTCGGGCGTGCTCTCCCGTCGCTCCCCCGTACCCTGCCGTGCCTCCCTCGACGCTCCCCAGTGCTCGGCGGGCGCCCTCAATGCTCCGTCACGTGCGCGATCAAAGCGGCCTCGCTCCGTTTCGAACAAAGATGGTAATGGACGAAGCACAGTTCGGTGTGGATATAATATATATACATACATAAATAACAGACATACCGACACAACGCGGGGTCCTGTCTCGGTGGCCTCACCTGCCCGAGCGCATATACTCGAATCCCACAGGCACCCACAGGCACCTACCTACATACCTACCTACATACCTACCTATATACCTACCTAGCACTTGCCTACTCCGTACAACATACGGCGAAGTACTGTAGGTCCGGATAATCAACCAATGTTTGAGGCGGGCGGCATCTGCGTCATCGCCAACGCCACCTGCAGCTTTGGCGTCAATGTGGACGACAACGTCACTCGACAGTCGCACTCGACAGCACGTAATCAGGTGCCCACGCGGCTTGTAGATTGCAGATATGCAGATATGCGGAATGTAGATTGGCATGTGATAATTGTGGTACCTCGTACGAGTACGAGGACTTGTTGGAAATGTGATAATCGAGGGGCATCCAGACCCTGACTTGACTTGACGAAATATTCTGTGTATCTGCCTACCTACCTACCTACCTCCATCCACGTCCCTTGGAACATGCATGCCCGATTTGCGCGATCTCTCTAGCACAAGGAAAGCTGAACGACGAAATCGATACTCGCAAGTCCCCCCCTTCCCGGACGTAGAGTATCGGATTGTGTCGAACGATACGAACCACATTGTCTATCCTGACTTTATATCTACTGTTTCGAATCTGCATCTGCATCCGGATCCATATCTCCCTCAGGCTTGATTGACGGGTCGGCATACAGTATCATTCATCAGTGGTCACCCATCCGACCCGTCAACTCCTCATCGAGTCAATTATTTCATCGAGCGGGCGGTGCGACAATCAACCATAACCTTCAATAATCGAATCGAATCCTCAATATGACTTCGGATGCCATCTCCCTGCTCGACCTCGCTGCGCATTATGGCATCAAAGTCTCGGACATTGTGCACTTCCGATCTGAAGACCCGGGATCCCTGACATCAAATTATCCATGCGAAGAGGTCACCACCGGCCCGGGCATGCTTCTCGTCTGCAAGATCATCGACGCACTACGGCGCTGGGACACGCATAGCATCTACTCCGACGAGGATGTCGCGAAAGTCGGCGCGCTTGTGACAAGCAATGTCAAGACCGTTCATTCTGCGCAGGTGCGCGATGAGATCGAGCACGTCACTGGCGCAGCTTCTAATGGCCCAACGAAGCCGTGGGATGTCCCTCGCTTGACGGTGGAAACTCTGCTTAAGGGATTACTCGACAGAGACGTCACTCGAGATAGCGCCGTGCACGTCAATTCCAATGAGCCGGTGGTGCTGGTGAATCTGGATGGAGACAATGCTGGGCGTGAGGACGCGGAAAAGCGAGACACGCTGAATTATGTCGTGGATATTGCGACGACAGAATTGCGCGACGTGTGGAATATTTGGCCAGTGAGGGTTTATGGGGCGTATGGTCTTCCGATGGCGAAGCCAGGATATGGTCAAGGGGATGTCGAAGAGGGTTCTGTCCCGGGATTTTCCATCACATTGCTGAACGTGGTGAATACCGATATTGGAGGACCGAGCATGCCGCAGTTGTTGGATGCGTCGTGTGACGCGACCGAATGGGGTTGGGTCGTCAGGAAGGAACTCTGGCGGGACCGCGACTTGGTAAGCCGAGAAGACCATGAGTTTGTTTCCGACCAGCAAGCTGGCGTTACTGCAGATGCGGACAATGCATCTGAACACTCATTGGGAAGTGCAGATGATGAGGACGATGGGTCTGTCGGCTCGGATGCTCCGAGCCTGGCGATCTTGAACAGTCCCGGGCAGCCACATGCTGGTTCGCCAGATCAGGAGCCTGAATTGACCGAGTTGGTCGGAAGTGGAGAGGAAGATCACCACACTGGACGGACGATGGAAGACTTCCAGAGCCGCGAGAATCAACCTTCAGCACACCATGATAACACAGCCGCGGGCGACAGCGATGACAAGGATACCAACAAGCAAGATCTTGCAGAAATAGCAACTCGGGAACAAGCCACTCCGCAGGACATGCCACTGCCAGAACCTCTCCGCATCGAGCATCCAACGTGGGATCGGCACGACGACAGCATGTCGTTGCTTGACTTGATCAAGGCTCAGGCGTCGATGATCGCGCCGTTTGGGGAAGGGACTGCAGGCCACGGCGTCGCTGATGTGGAAGGCAATGTAGCCGAGTCGAAAACCACAGGCGATGCGGCCGAGGTGCAATCTGCGAGTCCGGAGTCTGGCAGCAACCCTGATGTTGTCGAGTCTGCAGCAGCCGGAGCACGTCAGACAGAGGAGCCATCTCCCCTCGACGAGGAGTATGTGGTGATTTGAGCCATAGCTTCGGTCATTTCGTCCTCGTGAAAGTTATTGGAGATAGCAATATTTCCCTTCGTGCATCCGCTGCACTCAATCACTGTATGATCTGCTGCTTCCTCGCCTCCGTGTTCGATTTCGACTTCGGCTCCGGCTCCGGCTCCGGCTCTCGCTCCTACTCTCGCTACTCCTCAACGACCGTGGGCTCTCCCCATTTTCGCTAGCAGATGTATGCGGCCTCACATCTTCCATCAAGTCATCTGGATCGCCGTTCTCTTCCTCCTCCATGGCATCCAACTCAGCCTGCAGCGGACTGACTCTTTCTTCCAGCTGGTCTAGGTCTTCCAAAACCTGCCTCGCTGGTAGTTTCCACAAAGTTGTCCCGCAAACTCTATCCTTGGTGAGCAGATTATCCACAAACTCGTCCATGTGAATCAGGATATATTCCTCTTTTCTCCTCTGTCTCAATTTCCTCGAGTCCTCAAGGAACGGTTCCAGAGTCTTGTACACATCAGCCGGATTGAACGTGAGGCGCACATAGAAAGCGGCCAGCGCCCGTAGATATTTCCACTCTTCGCCTCCGTTCTTCAGATACTCCAGAACGATCTCCCGATCAGGAACCAACGTGAGTAGTTTGAATGCCAGGCAGATGAAGGGAGTAGGTTTCATGGCCACACCGTATGTGCCGCCTATGTATGTGAGTTCGACCGCTCGATCGCAAAGCGTAGCTGCGTTGAGACCGAAGCATTGTTCTTTCCAGTACAGAGAGTCTGTTATGCGGTCGCGCATGGCGGTTTCAAGTAGGAGCGCCGGATTTTGGCCCCGGATGAGGGGACCGCTGTACCCGCGGTTATCGAGTGTGTTGGAGGCATCCGCGCGGTGTGACATTCTGAGAAGTAGCTTTTGTGACAGAGTAAGTTATTGATCGGGAATGAGTTGTGCTGGAATCAATTCTATCGCAGCCTCGTGCAGGTCGGCGAAGATGCCGAAGATATTCCGCGGCCCGACGTCATGGCAAGGCTGGTTGTCCCGGGTGACGAGGCTGTCAACACCGAAACTCAGCTGCCAAAGCGACGGCAACTTGTAGATGCGGACCGCATCACTGGGTGTATTTGAAGAGTACCCCAACGTGACTTTGCCTGTACAACCAAAGCCAAGACCGAAAACAACGACTCCAGGAAGGGTTCAGGAACTGTCGCTGCATACGAGCAGAGCCCAAAAGACCTGACCTGGTCGCTGGCCAGCAGAACGGGGGAGCAGGGAGCCTTCTCAACATCATGGTCCTTCTGACTTCATCGACCGTGTCCGCCATAGTCTCGGGAGGAGTTGTTTGCTTATTCACCTTCCTCCTGTTTCTATCCGGATACGTGCTACAACAACAATCAGTCCGGTCGATTCAGGAAGCCATCCGAAGACCGCCCGAGCCGCAACCCGTGCCAACTTTACCGCCTCAATTTCGAGAGCCCGAGAATGACACCTTCGGAGCTGTGTTAGAGCAGCCTGAAGGGGATGCGGATTCCGTAGTTGGGAGCCGAGGCCCATGGGCAGACTCTATCCAAGTACCAGTGGTTGCGGCGACACAGGAGCAAAACCCAAGGAAAGACTTGCCACCTCAGCGACTGGCGTACATATTCGCCCTTGAGGAACCATCGCATCTATGTTCGGCACTTCTCTTCGCCAAACAACAACGATCAACAAGTCGACTGCCAAAAGAGCCGTCGATCGTCCTCCTCTACCCGTCGACGTGGGAGTCGGATTCGTCGACGCTGTTCACCTCCGCACTGAGCTTCATGCGCGACGTGCAAGAGCTCCACGATGTCGTGTATCGCCCAGTGCAGATTCGAGATGCTCGGAACACTCGGGCCTTGCTCCTCGGGGAGCTTCAGTGGGGAAGGTGGGATTACGACCAGGCACTGTACCTGCGGTCACCGGGGATGGTTCTCGACATCCAGAGTCTGGATACTACGCTCGCATCGTTAGATACAAGACAGTCGTGGGCACCTTTGAACCCTTCGTCCGGAGACAATCCTGAGGTCCTCCTCAGAACACCGCGAGGTCTGCAGAGTCCGAGGGGGCCGACGAGAAAGCTGGTGCTCTCGGCAATTCAACAAAACGAAGAGTCTGGCGAGAATGGGGAAAGTGCGAAGATGTTGCGAGGAGATTCTGCGTATGTGTTGTTCGACGACCAGCTTCTGAGTGATGAAGACCAGACTGAGTTGTACAACGACTTGAAGCACCAATTCAATAAGGACAGGAGAACAGTGTGCGAGGGTAGCGGCCTGTTGAACGACAACGAGATGCCATAAATACTTGGCATTCGGCGATCCAGCCACTGGCCAACGAACACCTCGGAAAATGGTGGCGCACCATTCAGCAAGAGACAGGCATAGGGGTGGCAAATCACTGAGCCACGATTGCCTGAAGACAATTTACCTCCTACACGGCGCCCTGTCTATCAAGGTTTGGAGACGAAATCGCCCCTACATCCACGCCAGTGCCTCACGAATGGGCAAGGAGATAATTACGAGCAATCAAAAATCGCAGGTCTGGGGTGCTAAGTCGACATGGAGAGAGGAAACCTTGTGGTGTGCCGGGACACGTGTGCCAAAGGACTGTGCCGGTCTAATCGGCGGGCTGTGTGACCTTTTTCTGAGAAAGGCAGAATTAGTGCCTCCATTGGCCAGGCCGGAGGCCTTGGTGGCATTTCGGTGACCTCGATCATGACAGTAGCTGAAGCAGTATGGTGTTCCTATGAAAGGATGACTGGAATACAGCCTTGGATTCATGGCCTTATTCTCGGTGCCTGGCGGTGTTCGCTGGGTGAAGGATAACTAGGAAGAAATGATGAGATACGATTCCAAGTTGAACCCGTACTGTGTAGGTGAGGAACCGTTTGGGAGCCTAGGATAACTACCTAGGTAGGCTTCTTCCAGTGAGAGATTTCTCGACACTACTCATCAGTATCCTCACGACCATCCTGAAAGCGATTGATACCTCACCTGGGACGCCCATGGTTCTCTCTACTTCTCCTGACCCTTCTTCAGAAATGGGATCCTCACAGCCAACCACCCCTGGGCCATCCACGTCGCATAATACCACGCTACCGCGGTTGCAGTCACCATACCCACTTCCAACCAATTCAATCCCAGAGCCCCGCCACGCAGGCTTATAGCAGTCTTGACATCGCACTGAGCGAGGTTTTTCTCGTACAGAGTTCGTGCATCTTTCTTGCAGATCTCATGCCGGGCGGCTTTCTTTGCTCCAGCGTATTTCATGTAAGGGACGAGAAGGCTGCAGAATGTGACGATGAAAAGGAGCTGAATGACGACTTGGACTGCAATTGGCAGTAGCCACTGCTGGTAGGACTTGGATCTGGCTGGTGGTCTGGATTCAAGCTCGACGGAAGAGGGTTCACCTGTCTTGATAGTGTCAGTCAACCGTAGCAGAGAATGAAGCTGCTGCATCGCAGTACCAAGAGAGCTTCCGCTGGAGCTTCCATTGTCTCAAGTCTGATTATCCGACTTTGACGTCCTTCGGTGTGCAATTCGAAGGCAGCTTTGATCGAACCCTCAAGAGTTGTGGATTTGATTGCCAGAGGTTGATCTTGATATTGCACTTCAGCTGGCGCTTGAAGGTCGTCTGTTTCGCGATTAACGTCGATGATGGAAGTGGTGATGCGCACACAATCGTCGTGGGCTGTGACTGAAAGAAGGATGTTCATTGAAAACGAGGGGTCAGTACTAAGGTATTCATCATAAGTAATAGCTACAGAGGAGGCCGCCGGAGAGAAGGTAGCACATGTGTAATGTTGGAGTTGTTGTTGCTCGAGTCCTCCTTCCCTATCACAGACCTGCGTCAACGAGTTGCAGCTCCCTCTGTGTCAGTGCTTGAGGTCGGGCGCATCTTGCACATCTCTGTACAACAGATTCGTTTTCACTCGAGTGTCTCTGCCTCGAGAACATCTTGTTTCGCCCTCAGTATCATTGGGCTCATCAGATCACAGTGGTCTTCTTCAGACAATAATGCGGCTGCTGGTAGGAGTCCGTTGTAAGTTCAGCCATTGCAAATCCACAACAGTGGGAGATTTTCACCCGCATAGCGGCCTCGAAGCGTTGAAAATCCTGTTCACCTTTCGTGCAAAGCGTCACTTTCCACGCTCAGATCTAGGAAACTGGTTTTTCTCTCTTACGGACGCAAGAGGCTGAAAATGTAGTTGACTTGAAATACCATCATGCTGCAGAGATAAACGGCGCTTTCCCACCAGTACTCCGTTGGCCGCGGATTTCCAAATCATGATTCGTTAGTTACGGCCGAGGAGCTGCTGCTGGCCTCTAAAAGTCTAGCCACTGAATCCTCCGAGGAGCTTCCAAATACCTGCAAGCCCTGGCGACCCTCGGATAGGCCGCTACCAACTACCTGAAGCAGTTCACCCCCTACACCGTAGTGACAAACCCTTCTTGGTCAAGAGCATTCAGGAGGGGAATGGTTGACAAGGAGGCTTAGTAACAATCCCAACGCCCATCCACACACTGGCTTAAGCCACACGGGCTTCCCTGCTGAGTCACGGGCGTGAGTTGCAGGCGCTCGCCATTGATTTGACAGGCGCGATGACAGTTTCTGAAGAAGCTCCGCAATTCGTTTCTGCTTGCTTGAAAGCTCCTCGGCACGGCGCTACGTATTCCAGTCCCTGCATGACGCTTCGATTTCTAACTGTCATGCCATTGAACACTGTGGCGCATGGACCTGGGCTAAATTCACGCGAGGGACTTTGTAATGCAAGCCACGGTTGATTGCGAAGCTGTGTGCAGGGGAGCTTAAGGTAGGAGAGGAGACATATATCATGCGACATCTTGTCGCAGCGGCCCGAGCACTCCATCTTCGACAGCACAACTTCAGCACTTCAATAACAGTACGGACAGGGCGAACACTTCTATACCATAACCCAATCCCACCTCTAACGCCGCGCGCCTGCATACTCTTCACGATGTCGGTCTCAACGTCTGCGAAATCGCTCATCCCCAGTGACCCGGCGAAGGTCATGGTCATCCGCGATATTACCCCCAACATCACCACTCTCAGCGTACCCTTTCTGCGCTTCGGGCACATCAAAGTCGGCGGTCGAGGCACCCTGGTCAAGCTACAGACTGGCAATGTAGCTGTCTTCTCCCCCGTTGCCTTTACCCCGGACGTCCAGGCCAAGCTCAAGTCCTTGGGACCTGTCAAGTACATCGTCGCGCCGGATATCGAACACCACATCTTCATCTCTACATGGGCCAAAGAATACCCCGATGCTGAAGTCATTGGCATGGAAGGCCTGCCCGAGAAGAGAGAGGGTGACCCCGCTACAAGAGGCACGAAATTTGCACATGTCTTCTCTGCGAAGAACAAGCTCGACCTCAAGATCAGCCCTGAATTTGACGCCGAATTCTCCTACGAATACTTCCACTCCCACGTCAACAAGGAGCTCGTTTTCCTGCACAAGCCAAGCAGGACCATGATTGAGGCAGATTTGATCTTCAACCTTCCAGCCACTGAGCAGTACTCGAAGACCGGCCTGGATGCCAGATCCGGCATCCTCACCAAGCTTTTCGGAGGCGTCATGAACACCAGGGGCGACGCAACCTGGCATAAACGCTTCCTGTGGTACGCGGCTGGCAGCAAAGACAGGAAGGGCTTCGCAGAGTCGGCGAAGCGAATCAAGGCCTGGGACTATGACAGAGTCATCCCCTGTCACGGCGACGTGATTGAGACAGGCGGCAAGGCTGCTGTCGATAAGATAACGAGTTGGTTCACGGAGAGCAAGCACTGAACTGCCAAGGTCATATGAGGAGCCTTTTGCTTGTTTGCACATTCATAGCCCAGAGATACCAGTGTACATGCGTGTTGATAGATCCTAATGTTGTGAAAATATCCATCAATTTCGCTCGTCCTACTGAAGTGTCATTTTTCACTGGCTTGGCAGATAGAGAAGTGTGAGATCTGGTCGGAGCCCATGATGTCTAAGTTGTTCCCTAGAGCTTTGCCAATTCGTCTCCGGGGCTTGTCTCGTGGATTATGGCGATAAACTCCTCGATTACCTGATCTTTATCCGATCACAAAACGCAAGTTCCAAAGGAATCTGTTCCGGATACGTGAAAGAAGTTCACCTCCGCATTCGAGCTTGGTGATCGGCGTCAACGACAAAGATTTCTGGGGTAAAATTTGTTCCGAGTCCGTCATGCCAAATCTCTCTTGAGCCTTCCATCAAAACATGCATCAAGAGATTCGAGGTCAATACACGCATTGGAGAGACAAACAGCGTCGAGCTTGTAGTGTGCTCGGTTGACCTGCCGAATGGAATGTCCAAATACTTTGTTAAGTAGTCGAGTCCACTCGTAAATGGTCATTGCAAGTATCCGGAGTGCAAGTGAGAAGTTTTGAGGCGCCACCCTTCCTCGTAATCGTGTAGCTCGGACGAAGATCTGGAAAATGAGACACATGTGAGCCATTGGTGAAGCCAGTGCGGTATCAGCCTCCTCCATCAACGGGGTGAGCCGCCAGCAGTTTTACTTGGTTCAGCGCCCAAGAACGCGCTACAGACGCGTTTCACGCTGATACTTTGGGAAAGATCAACATCAACTATCGCAATGTGCACAGTACTTTAGTTGAACAGTGACTGAAAACGGCCATTTGAAGTGAAGCGTACAAGACAGACATCCTATTTTCTCGGCGACTTGGAGCTTTGCCTCCTCTCTTCTCATCTTCATCGTATCTACCTCGTACCACTCGAACCACGGCCAGCTGTTCAAACTTGAAATACCGCAGAAACTCCAAGAACTGGGCCCTTGATTCATAACCACAACATCATGGCCTCTCCCACACCTAAAGAGCGTTTCACGGAAGCCTCCAAGCATGCCTCCCTCATCCGTGCCCTGCTCGCCCACCCTTCAATGCGGCTGAACCCCGAAGGGCTTCCCGACCGGTCAAATACCCCTTCCACACTCTACAACGTCGCCGACTTCGAGATTTCCACTTACAAAAAGTATCTCCTTCCGATCTTGCCTCCTGATGCCGAGAAAAACTCCAAGGCCCTAGCCATCGCGAAGGCAGACGAAGTGAAAGAGAATGCAAGCTTGTTGACCGATGATATGTATCCGCGCATGAACGTTGGTGGGTTCATGGAGAAATGGACGGATGCTGTTGGTAGAACGGTAATGATTACAAGTATCATTCTTGACGCGAGAAAGCAGATCCTCTTCGGCGGGGTTTTTGACTTTGGCGAGGCGGTCAAGGAGGCGGCGAGGGCGTTGCAGCCTTGAGCGGCATCTTCAGATGTTATGGCAGAACAGAACAGATGAAGCGGGTGTGGTTAGGGCTGCGGAGCCAAATCTTTTGGGCATCCAGCTGGGAGGATCGTTTGGGCTGTACTCCGTACAGCTGTGGTGTCAGCGTAGATGCCTTGCTCATACACCTCTATGCGGTTCCCACGACTTGTCCTTGACCAGGACGAAAGGAGACACAAGGAGAAAGGACTCTCAATGCCGAGGCTTCATCACATAGGCGGTTCTGCCTGCAAGGGCTGACGTGTGCTTCTTGTGTGCTATCTGAGGGCGCTGTCGCGACAATGAGCATGCCGAAGGACCGACATGCCTAAATCCCCCGACAACGCAGGCTCAATCACCGTGAATGCACTGTCGTGAGGCTGTGACCATCGACGTACCTCGTACTCTGGAAAGGCACACAGCTGCAGAAAAACGAGGCTGGCTTCAGCCCTGTCATACCCCAGTACGTCAGCGACGGCAATCGCTGCAGGGATCTGCAATTAATTTCCGAGAAGCATCGTCTCGCTTACCGGTTTTCATCCGCACCTCTTTTTTCTCTTAGGTCAGTTCAGCCTGCCCAGCTTTTCAGTCCCCCAAGTCTATCGTATGGACCGGAATCTGCCATGGGTGCCGCCCAGTTTTGGTAGGATGTTGTTGTACCTCTTCAGCTCGTCCAATGGCGTGATGCCAGCATCATGTCAACACGTTTCATGCTGTGTCACGCGCCCCAAACCTGGGCCCAAATCAAGGTCTTGGTAGGACAACGCTCCTTGTCGTTGCACAAATTCAAGGTATGGTTTGGCGATCGCAATGGTGGCGAGTGTACCAGAGTGATTTGAGAGGTGTGATGCATGTGGCTGGCGCCGCGCAGAGGGCAAACAAGATGAATTCCGGTGTACCTTTGTGTTGACGAGCAACCAATACAAGAGGTCAGTCGTCACTCATGAGGTCTGCCTCACCTTCACCGTGACCACTTTTAGATGCTCTCCGATCCGCCTTCCTCATCTTGCATCTTTGTCTTCCTAGTTCCACATTCTACCAGCATCTCTCACGGACGAAATTTCGAAAATATCGAGACAAACCCTCAAAATGCCCGTCATTTCGAGGATCCTCTCAGTGGGCCTTCGTGCCTGCCAGATCGCTTTCGCCGGAGTGAGTTCGCCTTTAGCATGATTGCAAGTCGATCTCTGACATTCCCCAGGTCGTCGCTGGCATCGTCGGGTCTTACCTTCACGACTACCATGACGGCAATGGCTGGCCGCTTGCGCGCTTGATCTACATCGAAGTCGTCGCCGGGATCTCTCTTCTACTCGGGTTGCTCTGGTTGCTCCCTTTCTCCGGCGGCTTCTTCCACTGTAAGTTCGGGCTGGCTCTGCCCGTCGAAAAGAAGTGAGAGGTGACAAGTGCTTTTCTCGACAGGGCCTATGGACATCCTCCTCTCCTTTGCCTGGTTTGCCTCCTTTGGCCTCCTGGTTGAAAGGCTGGGCGACTCAACCTGCAACGGAGACACGTTCGACTGGAACCAAATCAGCTTCCACGGCTTTTGTGGTCGCTACAGATCTGCCGAGGCCTTCTCGTTCTTGTCCGCCGTCTTCTGGCTCTTGAGTGCGATTGTTGGTCTCTGGTTCATTCATCGCGATGGCCGCAAGAAGACTACCGTGGTGGCGCCTGCGGGCGAGGGAGCGTAAGCCTGCGTTTCACGGTTCTGCTGGGGTACATGTACTCACAAAGTGTCCCAGGCGAGTTCGACGCCCATGGTACCGCCGCAACCGCGTCTAGGTGCAGTCTACAAAATGTCATGGAAATGAGTCACAAGGTGGGCGAGGAATAGCTGGTCTTGGATCAAGACGACTTATTACTGGGGGATACGGCGCGCAAAGTTGATCCCTTTTTGTTTTGTCAGAGATACCCACTTTGCGAACCGCTGCACTATGCGCATGGTACTGGAACGGAGTTTTGCTGGCTCACCACTAATACTGAAGGTCGACTCGCTGGTGATGGATGCATTTTGCGGTTGTCAATACTGTTTCCAGCCTCACTAAATCATATCCCTCCTACTAATAAGGTCCCATTCTGCTGCTACAAGTACTTCTTCTCTCTTTCATATGGATTTGCGACTGGCTTGCGGGTATACGACAACGCAATCATCGATATGAAAGGCGTCCCTGCCGTCAGCATGCCCGAAGTCCAAAGGCGGACGGTGAGCTCCAACCCAGGCTTAGGGCTGCTCTTCAGACTGCCGCAAGAACTCCGCGACATGATCTATGCGTTCTACTTTGAGCGAGCTGAAGTAGAATGGGAGTACGAGAAGTCCTGGCAGCCACCGTCCTTTTCCATGGCCTACCACAAGCGCTACCCTAGAGATCTGCTTTCCGCGTCTAGAGAGGTCTACGCTCAAGCCCAGCGATACGAATATCATGACCTCTGTCTCGTTATCTCGCACAAGGAGGCTCGGCACCCTCCAAAATTATATCGGCTTGTGCGACACATTCGATTTATCGAAGCTGCGATCCCCATTTTTTCAGGACACCTTCCCTTCTTCAGCAATGCAAAATTGCTTGCGAACCTCCGCACCGTCACCTTTGTTCCTTCCGGGTCCTTTGTGTCCGCGTCGATGGTGGTGATGTACAAATGGCTCGAAGAACTCCTTCTACAGGGATGCACGGAGCAAGTTCTAAGCGAAGTGCGACACCAACTACGACTGAAGCGCTGTGTCCCACCCGTTTTCACGACGCCCACGACCGCTGCCCCTGAGACGAGGCTGCATTGGCTTGTCGTGCTCCCATGCAGAGTCTGTAGGTGGGACGTGATAAAGGCCAAATCGGAGCATGTTGATATCGTAAGCAATCGACCATGCCCCTGAACGTCTGTCAGCTACAAACCCGTCTCTGACAGCCGCATAGGATCTTCACATCTCCGCGAAACCGCTACGGATCGAGTACGTCCAGTACAGACGCTATTGCTACCCAGTTCCAAAGCCTCCGAGAGAGCCACCCCTCCGTTCCTCGGCAATATGGCCCTCGCCGCCGGATCATGGGCACACAAGGGCTGCGAAAGTGAGGCTAATCGATCGCTTACTGGTACGTCGAATCGAGCGGGGGTCATGTATTAGACCACGACACTGACAATCGCGTAGAACAAACGCCGCCATCTCCAGCTTCACTACAGGAGGATGCAGCTCGCTGAGACGGGCGCATGTACCGTGGTCGTCGAAGAGCTTCTCGCGCAGCAATCGCGACGATTTGCCTATCTCGAATGTCGCTACTCCGCGGGTAATAGACCTTGCGGCTGGTACCCCGCCACCATGGACGGGCCGTCAGGCTTCGACCACGGGCAGTCGAGCATGAGACATGACAGACGCAGCAATCCATGGGTTTGGGCACCGCTGTTCCAGGCCTTTTACTGGACGACGGTGCACTTTCTTTCCTGGGGAAGAATTAGCAGGCGTCGCCATGGAAGCTGAGAGCCTGTACATTGCTCGGCTACTCTGTCAGCATTAGAAGACAAGAGCAAGGGAGGCCGCCTGTTGTTTGTTTATCGGACGTTCAGCGGCGGGAGTGGCGGAGCGAGAACGCACAGGCCCTGTGCGGCAACAATGCCATCTGGCCACAGCGCTGCTGTTTGCCATGAGGCGAGAAGCTACCAAACTACCCAGGAGGTATCAGCTGGCAGGTATGTAGTCCACTAGAGCGATCGCTTGCTATAGCCCGGACCAGGAAAAGAGGTCATCAAGTTCAGTGCTAGACCAGTCCAGAACTAGCTGCCGTCCCAACCTTCTTGTTCTTTCACTGTTTTGCTTCTTCTCAACAAGTCAAGTGTTGAGTCCGTGGGTTAAGGAAGACCACTCCGTAGATCTGGTCCAGCGTCATAGACTTTCATGGAGTAGGTGCTGCTCTCCATCCATTCACCTTCAGGGTGGGCCCTTGTTCATCTCCTTTACCGTAACCACAATTCTCACACCGTGCGCGCTATCAGGTTGTAGGTAAATCCCATATTCAGCAAAGCTCAGTCTCAAGGCCCAGCGCCTTCCTCTCTCAGTCCAGTCCCAGCAGCAAGGATCTGCCTCGTGATACATGGCTTGGCAGTGGAGATACATCAAGCAGAACCCTATCCACATCTGTTCACCCACCTTTGGAATCTAGGCCCTGCACAGCTCCAAGTAACAGGAATGAAGCTCACATCGGGCCGCCTCTTGGGTGTTGATGGCAGCATTCAGCATCTCAGTCAAGAGGCTTTACCCTGGTTCTAGGCTCTTTGAAGTCTAGACCTCGATATGGCAACTGATTCCCGCATCAAAGCCGACAAGGCGTATAAAGGTCCGTAGGGCAATATCACTTGACGCTAACGAGGTGCATGCGCGTAGAAAGAGCCGTGAGGCGTTGCGGATTGCGACGTGGGCTGCGACAAGCGTGGCCTTGTGTGGAGACAAAGTTCAGGGCGCGAGTTCCTACTGCATCAGTCCAAAGTCAAGGACAAGAACGGACATTCAGAGACTCTGCTCTCACGGCGAAAGAGACAGTTTTGGGCTTTTTCACGAGGACCGATCAATTGGCTGCCAGTCAGAATTGAAATAGAAGGTCCTGAAAGGCCATACCAGCACAACTCTGTCTCTGCTGCCAGGACTCTTGAGAAGAGACGATTGACTGCTGCATTGAAGAGATCCATCCAGAACAGCTCTTGAGGCTGGTGATGGTGGTTTCATTGTTGACTCAGCGGAGCATTTCGGTCGAGTTGCTCCAGCAGCCAATCGCCTCAGTTCTCTCTCACTTCCTCTTCACTTTCGGCCACGACCTCAACACC
This sequence comes from Cladophialophora carrionii CBS 160.54, assembly GCF_000365165.1. NCBI lineage: Eukaryota > Fungi > Ascomycota > Eurotiomycetes > Chaetothyriales > Herpotrichiellaceae > Cladophialophora > Cladophialophora carrionii. The sequence continues at coordinate 1,038,986 of NW_008481831.1, forward strand.
CGCTGTTGATTGCTTTTTGTCGCTTGGGATTTCCTGGATCCTTCGTCAATGTGACCTCTGAACCCCAACCATAATCGGCTCGCTGCACTGTTTGACTTTGATGGACGCGTCACGCGCCGGGCATCAACGGCGACAATATGCAGAAATGTCAGGAATGTCAATGCTCCCGGCTTGCGCAAGCGCTGACATTGTCGGTAACTTATACCTCAATGTCATCTAGTTCGACTCTCTCAACAGCACGCGTGTTACAGATCATTCATACGAGCCAGTCAGCTCTGAGCCGTCGGACCATTTTACCGGACCTTCACACTACCTTCTACGACTCACCCGAAGTATGCCTTGCCAGCTGCATCTCAGCCAGGAGCTGGGTATGACGTCAGTGCTACGCCCAAGCACCAGCGCCTAGACCAGTGCAAACTGCAGAAGCTTGCGCGACAAGGTTGCTTCGGCATTCGCAGCCGTACAGTGTGCGTTCAAGGCTCCGCCGAGCCTTGCCAAGGTCGATCTCCGCCCTGGGCGGTTGCACACACAGTGTTGAGCGAGTCTTGGAGGCGCCCGCCCGCCGTTACATCTGCGCCCGTGCATCTGCTTGTGCGCCTTTTTCATCCACTCCGCACCCCACCACTTGGATTTTCTGCTCTGCCGATCACGGCGTATGAGCGGCCTATTCTCCTCGTCGCGGAGGCCATGTAAGATCTATGGCGGGCCTTCAGATTGCCAGCGCCGCAACTCCTCGTTCAGACATGCCGCCGATTGACTTTTCGAGCTTTGCCACGTCAACCTTATGTCGTCGGAAGCGCATGCCCAAAATACGGCGAGCGGCAATCATAAAACAAGCCCACATGAACCGTGACTACTCACTAACTAGGCACTGTCAATGTCGAATGACATGTGCCAACCGCAGCCTGCATCTCTTTTCTTGGTCATGTGGAGCTCTTCTCCGCCGCCAAGGGCGCGGCGCAATGACAACAGTGGAGCGCATTGTTCTTCCAGAAGCGGCCGGGGGTGTTCTGGTCTCGCAGGTGGACCGTCAAACCAAAATGAGCCCGCAGTCACTGGGGGGCCTTGCTCTTCAACATCAATGACGGATTGAACGATGTTACCACAATGCGTCCGCTTGAAGGCAAGCTGATCAGCGAGCGGGGTCCCCACGAAAATGTCAAAATGTCCTAGTATATCAGAAACATGACCCCGTGCTTTCCTTCCTCTTCAACTCAACCCATTTTCCTGTTCACCTTGGAGCGGTTCAGCCATCACGTCGGCTGGCCCAGCAAATCGACGCCAAGATGTCGGACGCGAAAGACATCAGATACTCCACCACCGGACAGACTAATGGCCAACAAGCAGACCACTATGAGAAAGGCCCAAGCCAGGAGCGCCGCCGCTCCTCTATCGTGGACCTTAACAGAGATAAGAACCTAGATGCCAAGTATGCGAGCCGTCTTGTTTTTTTCGTGGCCTCCGCTAACCTTGGCAAAAGGATCTCGAACCCTCTGGCCGATATACCCCGAGAAGATTTGTTCGCGGATGTGCGTGTCATCGGATTTTCCGTGATTTCAATTCACCAGCTGACAAGGCGTAATCCAGGTCGAGGACTTTGCAAATCGCCATGGCCTTACTGCGGAACTTGAGCTTCTCCAAAAGGGCGCCCTGGTGGCACAGAATCCCAGCCAGTTCGAGAACCTCAGTGTGCTCGACGAAACCGAAAAGGATTGCCTGCGTATCGAGGTCAACAGGAAATGGAAGCACCCCATGAAACTCTACATGACCGTCATTGTGTGCTCGATCGGTGCCGCCGTCCAGGGCTGGGATCAAACGGGCACCAACGGCGCCAATCTGTCGTTCCCCGAAGCCTTTGGCCTCAATACCCCGGAGGGTCAGCCCGGCTACGAGCGAGACTTCTGGATCATCGGTCTGGTCAACTCAGCCCCCTATATCGGCAGTGCCTTCCTAGGCTGTTGGCTCTCGGATCCCATGAACTTCTACTTTGGACGTCGTGGCACCATTTTCACGTCCGCAATCTTCCTCATCGCCACGCCCATCGGAGGTGCATTCTCGCAAAACTGGGAGCAATTGCTGGCGACTCGCGTTCTAATGGGCATTGGTATGGGTCTCAAGGGTGCCACCACGCCGGTCTTTGCCGCGGAGAATTCACCCGCTGCCATTCGAGGGTAAGAAATGTCCTTGCCACCGAAATATGTGTCGGGAACTAAGCTGACCGAGCTGTAGCGCTCTTGTGATGACCTGGCAATTTTGGACCGCCTTTGGTATCTTCCTGGGCACTGCGTTTAACCTTGCCGTTTGGAATGCCGGCGACATTGGCTGGCGCCTGCAGCTAGGCTCGGCCTTTATCCCTGCTGTCCCTCTTGCCATTCTCGTTTATCTCTGCCCGTAAGTCGGCCCTTTTTCCCCTGTCAATACTGGGCTGTGCGTGATTTACCATTGTGACTGCGCCTGTTTTGGATCTGTGCTTGGGTCACCACTCTCGCGGACAGCTCCGCTTCATGGATGCGAGACTCCGATTCGCTAACACATGCGTGTCTACCCCAGGGAGAGTCCAAGATGGTACATCAAGCACGGCAAAGTAGCCAAGGCGTACCAATCGCTGCTGAGGCTACGGAACCACCCGCTCCTCGCGGCGCGCGACCTGTACTACATCAGCACACAGATCCAGATCGAGCACGAGATCGTGGGCAACTCGACGTACATTACGCGGTTCACGCAGTTGTTCACGATGCCGCGCGTGCGACGCGCCACGCTGGCTTCATTTGTGGTCATGATCGCGCAGCAGATGTGCGGCATCAACATCATGGCCTTTTACTCGTCGACCATCTTCCGCGAGGGCGGCGCGTCCGACTTCATCGCCCTGCTCGGCTCCTTTGGCTTCGGCGCCGTCAACTTCATCTTTGCCATCCCCGCGTTCCTGACCATCGACACCTTCGGCCGCCGCTCGCTCTTGTTGTTTACGTTTCCCAACATGGCCTGGACGCTCCTCGCGGCGGGCTTCGCGTTCTACATCCCGAGATCGAGCTCCGCGCATTTAGGGGTTATCGCTCTGTTCGTGTACCTCTTCGCGGCGTTTTACTCCCCGGGCGAAGGGCCCGTGCCCTTCACCTACTCGGCCGAGGTCTTCCCGCTGTCGCACCGCGAGGTGGGCATGGGGTGGGCCGTGGCGACGTGCCTGTTTTGGGCGGCCGTGCTGGGCCTGACGTTCCCCAAGATCCTCGAGGCGTTCACGCCCACGGGCGCGTTCGGCTTCTTCGCGGGTCTCAACGTGGTGGCCCTGATCATGATCTTCTTCTGGGTGCCCGAGACGAAACAGCGCACGCTCGAGGAACTCGACTACATCTTCGCCGTGCCCACCCACCGCTTCATGTCCTACCAGACGGGCACTTGGCTGCCGTGGTTCATCAAGCGCTACATCTTCTGGAACAAGTCCGCCGAGCTCAAGCCGCTGTACACGTTTGAGAATGGCGTCATGATGGACATCAAGGATCAGAAGCGCCACGCCGAACGCGAGAGGGCCGCCAGTCTGAGCCAGGAGGCGGCCAAGTCACCCGCTTAAGGGGATATGGATATGGGTTGACGTGCGTACGTGCGGGCAACGAACGAGGGGTACGAAGGTAGAAAGCGTAGAAACGGGCGAGTTAGTCAAGTCGATTAGTCAGTTAGTCAGTCGGTACGCTTAAGGCTTAAGTGACAGAGAACACTCACGTTTCGACAGATGAAAGGGCAAGAAATCTATTTCATCTTATATCCCTTATGAGGGTGTAGACGAGGATAACAGAGGCTATAGCTATATCTATAGCTATACGGTATACGTACCCTGCCCTGCATGCAGACGTGCACGATGCCTTGACGACACTATCGTCCGACACAGTGGGCGGTCTACAGTAGCTAGGAATCTACACTGGCCAACCTGATCAGGTCCAAAGTCCGCCATCCACGAGATCCAATTGACAAGTCCTCGCCATCTGGCTGTGTTGGCTCCTCATACGGCTCGTATAAGGTAGCAGTCTTAGGCCCAGTCAGACGCGCCAAACGTGCTCGGCTTCGAATCTCAAAGTCGGAGCTCCCGGCGACTTTTTCGAAGAAGAATGGCTACGCTTGTTCCCGGAAACTGGTAGAGGACATCGCCTGCTTCCGTGCGCGTCGTTGCGAATCCGAGATGCACCCCGTCCAAGGAGGAATCTTGATGCTCTGGACGCGTACGCTGCCAGGTGAAGGCGAAGAGATCCCTAGGTGATACTCTCCACTGGTTGTACGGCGTGCAGATATTGTCGAGGTCCGCAGTAGTCCCTGCCGAAAAGGATGCGTCATGGGCAGATGCAACCTCCTGGCTAGGTTGGATGACTCTCGTAATAGGAGTGGGGACGTCAAAATGCGTCAGCTCTTGACATCTCTCTCGCAAAGCCTGTTTGTGGTAGAATAGCGGTCCTTCGTCGACTCTGGATGCCGTGACGATGCCTCGCCTACAGAGCATGCTGATGACTTGGCAGTTGTCGCCAACTGTGTCAGAACGCATGGAGTAAGCCTGGGTTGTAGGAACGAGCTCGTCCACCTTGATTCCAATTTGCTCGCTCAGCGCAAGAGCAAATGGTATCGCCTTTGTTGGGTGTAGGCTCTGCCGAGCAAATGAGAACTCAACGGTGGTCAGCAACAACTCAAGCTTGCTCACATCATACGAAACAGGGAAGCTTTCACTAGCCAGCCTCGACATCGACACTAGCGCGTATACCTTGTCTAGAGGTTCGGCGCACTCGGCAGATGCGTAGTTGTATATTAACTGCTCCAAAGTCAAATCAGGTCCACGTGGGGACTGGTGGAGATCGAGAATCCGAGCTGCGAGACTGTTCTCAACGCTATTCGATTCGAGCCGTCGACGGCTTTGGCGGCTTTCTTTGACCCACGAAGTGTATTTGTGGACCAATTTCCTGACATGCGTGAATGGAACGGTGAAGCCACCGCAACATATCTGGGCGGATCTTGCAAAAGCGAGCTCTTGTATAATCCAGCGCCTGTGCCAGTATTCGTGGTCGAAAAAGGCCTCCAGGATATCCAGAGAAGCCTCCAAGTCGGTCGGGTAAGTTGGGGAAGACAGCCAGAATGCATCTGATATAGATCTACGACGACCGCTGTTAACTCCCTCCAACCAAATATCATGGTTCTCCAGCCATGCCACTACGTCAACAGCGGTCTGGAAGATCGAGGCCATTTTGCGCACCTGCTGGGTGTTAGGACCCCGAACGCTCTTCCGATACAAGCGGATTCTTGAAAGGCAGGCTTCGCGTAGATGTGTTTGCAGAAAGACTAACCTGGGCGCTCCTCTCTAAGTTGTCCCGTTGGTTAATGCAGATGGCATCAATCCAGTATGTCTGAGGGGGATGAGCATGTCGAAGGTCGAGCAGTAATTCATGTAAATTCCGTCTCACCTGGAACTCGAGACCGTTGACAAGTATCGTCTTGTTGGCTGGACGCGGTCCCCATGTGTAGGAGACGGCATTGTACAGTGGCTGTGCGGCAAGACGAGCGAGCCTCAGACGGCATCTTATCGGCTCGTTATTGTCTCCTGGCAGGAGCTCCAGAAGTCGAAAATCATGGATTTTATTCAGCCTCTCGTACACATAGTTCTGGCGCCTCTGACGATTGAGAAAGTCTGGACAAGCAGGACGGGTCCTTCTCGCTGGAGCCTGGGGATTTGCCTTGTCTCTCTCCTCCAGATAGGCATCGCGAGATCGTTGTCAGTGCACACGGCAGAGGCTATGGACGTTCTTCGCTTTCGTGACAGAAACAGGCTCTCTTAGGTCTGCTTCGTTGCGCAAGCACACTCCATTGCTCGGCCAGGAAGACACCGTTCGCGGTCGCCGGTTGTTGCGAATGAGGAAGAAAAGAAGATCATGCCAGCCTGACGCGGCTGGAAGGCGTGAAAAGGTGAATCCCGCGAAGCCAATAGAGGAGGGGCCGGATGGCGAGGAACACGAGCGCGGCTGAGTGACCATCCCCGCCCGCCTCGATTGATCCGGCGCGGCGTCCAAGGGTTAGTACGTCAAAGGTTGTAAGACCCTGCGACGTCGAGCATCGATGGAGACGAGAAGCGGCAGTCGAACGCATGCGTGCTTCGAATCACACGACTAAGCCTCTTCAACTGTTAACGTCATGCTGGCAAAGCGCGATGAAAGGCAAGGCAAGGCAGGCAGGGCATTTTGGCGGCAAGAACGACTATAAGTACAAGGCCGAGGTATTTATAATATAGTCGAGGTATTGGCACTGGCCTGGGCTTCAGCGCTTATCATCGTCACACTGTGCCGGCTTCATTCTGCATCGTCTCGCGCGGCATAGACGCTTGCTTCGCCTTTGGCCATATAGTCAAAGGACTCCTCACTCGTGGTCGTGGCTGGTGGACTCGGGGTGTCCTCTCCGTCCTTTGGCCCATCGCCCACCCGATGAAAGAAGTCCTCGGGGCTCTCCCCTTCAACTGAACTCGCCTGCCTTCCCTGCCACAAAACTCCATCTCCAAATCCCCAGCCGAGCCCCTTCCTTGTCCTCTTGACTTCCTCCTCTCGCAGACTTAGACCAGCCTTTTCTCCAGAGACACCCGGCAACGGCAAATTCCGACTATGCCACTCGCCCAGGAACATGCCCTCGGGATCACTCTCATCCCTCACCTTCATGAACTCAGCCATATCCCCACCGTACGTCTGCTCGAGGTACTGGCCCGTTGTCTTTGCGGAGAAGTTCTTGGCCCAATGTGGCTTGGCTCCCATCTCGCGCATAAGATACTCGAACGCTTCATAGTAGGTGTCGTGGCAGGGTGGATCGCGACCGTAGGGCCGATACAGTGTAGCATTGAGGTAAAGCGTGGGGCCTTCCGCCATCGTCGGGTCGAGGTAGGGTCGCACTCCGGAACGGTTCAGCTCCTCTTGGCCGGTATGGGTTACGCGCACTTCAACTGGACAATGAACCCAGATGCCCTTGCTCGAAACCGGGATCTTCGCCGCCGCGTCGTCATGATTGATCCATGCTGATAAGCGAGAGATTGCTTCAGGACCCTTGTCGAGTGGCAAAGCCCATTCATTCACAAACTGCGAGTATAGGCAGTCCATCAACAATCCCTCCCGTGCAGGTTGTACTGCGGACATTTCGAAGCTGCCTGGCTGAAAGCCGTACTGCATGCCGAACACGAACCATTCGATCCAGGGCAAAATGCGCGGGACGTAGTTGGAGAGAAACAATAAATTATGGTAGATGTAATAGCCGAGTCGACCGCCGTAGAATGTCTCGTTCGGCGGGCGACGAGGAGACTCGGTTCGACGGCCTCGCCAGATGACCGCGCGTTTCAGATACGGCAGCCACCAGACGCGAGTGAATTCGTCTGTCGTCCAGAGGTCCTTGTCCCACGTGCCGAGGACCTCGTCCAGGCTGTGGAGCGACTGGGACCACGAGATGTCGAAGTCCGGCACAGCCTGGATGGTGATTTCGACGATGATCCCCAAGGCGCCCAGTGAAAGGAGTGCAGCTCGAAACAGCTGCGGGTTCTTGGTCTGTGAGCAGGTGACCAGTTGAGAGTTGGACAGCAAGATGGTCAACGACGTGATGGATTCCGAGATCAACCCGTGCTTCAGACTGGAGCCGTGAGTGCCAGTCGAGATGACTCCGGCGACGGATTGGACATCGATAGAACCTAAGTTGGGGAGCGTGTACCCGTCCTTGGCCAACTCGACATTCAGATCATGCAAAGAAATCCCGGCGAGAACGCGATAGAGGCCGGGAGCGCCGTCCACGTCCTTCTCGAGGACCGCGCTGAGATTATCCAGATTGACCAACCAGGATGACGTGCAGGTGAGGTCGGATGGCGAGTGGCCAAAGCCCGTCACACAGATGCGTTTGCGACATCTCCGGGCGAGCGTGACGATCTTCTGGAGTTCGGGGATCGACGAAGGCTGGAAATACAACTCCGGGCGCGAGAAGAACGTCTGGGCCCAGGTATGGTGGAGGTAGCGCAGCTTCGGGTTGAATGGGATGGAATCACCGATCCGGGCCAGCTCGCGCTGGAGTCTGGGGTCGAGGTTGGCAGTGGCGGCGGCGCTGGGCCTGGCTGAGGGGTCCGAGGCCGAGGTGTTGGGTTTTGTGTGTGGCAAGTTGGGAGCAGCCCAATCCATGGTCGTCGTCGCAGAGCGCACAGGGAGGAGCGTGCTCAGCGATCAGTACATGTTCGACACAGAAGCGGGCGAAGGGCAGCGGGCAACGTGGCGGTGGCGGTGATGAATTGACGAGGTCGGCAGACGGCAGCCAGAATTTGAAGCGGACGTGACGCTGAGCCGCGGCGCGAGCAGCAGGACAAGAAGCGACGCAAGCGACCGAAGCGCCCGAAGCGAAGACACGCACTAAATTGGCCCCGCAGATTTTGATTGGGCAGCGGCTGATAACGCCCGCTGGGGGCATTTCACGCACATTCGACGTCTATGTACCACCAACCCGCGTGGTATATGAGCTGCAACTTTTCCAGACACCAGTTGGTCAAGATAGTCACAACATCCACCTCGTCCTTGTAGCGCCATAGCAGGTCATATCACATTCAAACCGTGAACTGTACAAGTGTACACGAATCCCAACCCGATCAGACGGAGACATTCCCACTGGGGAACTCAACGTCTCACGTCTCCAAGTGGTACAACTCACTCAGAGGGGAATGCCTAATTCCTGCACCACCTCTTCGACGCGCACACACAACTGTTCCCCTGGAGTCGGCGATCTCTGTGGCGTCCATTTGCGGAATATTGACTTGATGTGCTGCGGTGGCTCACCCATCACAACATAACACGACGGCAAAAGAGGCCGGTCTTGGACAGAAGGCGACAGGACGGCTATCTCTTGGGCAACCTGCACCGCTGTCGCAAACTCGGCGGGCTTTTTGGCGAAACCGCCGATCAAACTGCCAGAGACAACGACGTCAGTACATCGACCTGCAATTTGAACATGGTCAGACTTACACATAAAGTTCTCGATAGACATCGAGGATGTAGATGTGATGTCCATCAAGGTCCTTCTGGCTGAATGGAGCGACTTCTTCCACCAGAGCCTTGAGACTTTGTTTCGGCGGTGAAGATGCCCTCAGCCCCCAAAAGCCGCCTAGGCCGCCTGACGATTTGGGACGGTCGTGCTCGACGCGGTACAGCCTCGGTGGATGGCTGTCGCGCTCACCGGCTCCGCTGCTGCTCTGGGGTAGCATTCGCTTGGATGAACCGGAAGGTAGCGAGTCCCAGAAGCTTGCGGGTTCTTCGCCCTCCGAAACTTCCTCAATCTCACCCGTCAATCCCAAGTCCATGCCAATCAGCCTTGCGCATCCCACGTCTTCCGGGTTGCTGCCTCTGCCCTTCCATAAGTAGAGCTTGCCGAACTTCGCTGAAATGAGAAACGGGAGCCCCGTGCACAGGCTGTCGGCTGAGAGGTCGACTTCATCGAAAGCGACGTGCCCGAGATGCCTTCTGCCGCAGACCATATATAGAGCCGACGACTTGTTGCGCCGTACAATGACGATCCCACCCAGAGCCTGGAAGAACTCTGAGCTCTCCTTGCCTTGCTTGATAACTTCCAGTTTAGCACTATTCTCCCTTGCGACTTTCCTGCAGAATAGTTGAGCATCTTCCACAGCTGCTTCGGGCACTTCGTCTCCGCACCAGAGATACACCTCGGACAACTTCGAGCCTGAGGGTGATTGCATCGAATGCACACATAGATACATACAGTCTTCGAAGAGAATGTGCTCCTGTTGCGGCGGCATGGGCGTCTTCTTGCCATCGCCGGACACTTCCCAGATCTGCTTGTTGAGAGTCTTGGACTTCTCTGGTGTCTTATTCTGGGCCGAAAGGAAAGCATGCGTGTCAAACTCCGCCCTTTCACCTGCTCGCGGCAGGACGCCAAAGAAGCTCTCAAGCTGGGGTCTGACTGAAGGCGACGATGTCGTGGGCGAACTAAACTGTCTGGAGGATCCTGCTGCTCGCACTGCTAGTGGTTGCGGTTCCGGTGGCGGGGTCAGGACGGGGGCGGCAACCAGTTTCCTGGAACCTGTCCCAAGCTGCAACCCAAGCCCATTGGCTTTCGGTGGCGTCACTGGCCGCGGTTTCATCGAGCTAATGATATCAGGCTTTGGTGTCTTTGGAGTGTTGAGCTTTGACTTGTTCGGCGTCAAGGGCAAACCCGGCGCAAAGGCCGGAGAAAGCGCCGTTGCCTTCTTCTCGCCATCCGAGTCTGGAGGTGACGTTACCAGTTTTGAAGTATCAGGCAGGACTTCGATCTTCTTTGGCGTGGCAGGTTTCGCATGCGTGCCGGGGTTGGAGACCTTTCTTAGATCCGCGGATTTCTTAGGCTTCAGTGGAGGCGGCATGTCAACAGTCTCGGCAGGTGCACCCTGATTCGACACCCTTCTTAATTCCGCTGATTTGTTGGCAACGATGGGCTTCGGCTTCGACTCCGACTCGGTTTGGGAAATAGGAAGTGGTTCATTGATAGACTGCTTTACGATGGCCGTGTTGGCAATACTGGGCTTAGGCAACTCCGCTTTGGGCAGCGCTGGATACGATTGTTTGGCTTCAGCCAGGATCGGCTTCTCAATCCCAGCTGTGGGCGATGTCGGCAGCGACCGCTGGACTTCGCGCACGCCCACGTCTGCATTTTGGTCTCCCGTTGTGGGTTTGCTCGCACTTGGTTTCGGCGCGAACGAGCGTGGCGGCAAAGACGCTGTGGAACCCAGCGCGGACTCTGGTGACCCTATGACCTTCGGGGACACGGAGGTCGAGTTTGTTGCGGGCTGTCCAGATGGGGCTTTGCCGCTCGCGGGGGAAGATGCAGCGGTCTTAGGTGCCCTTCTTTTAGGACCTTTGGAACGTGCCTTGGTCATATGGGTCAGCTCCGCAGGGTCCTCTTTCGTGCTATCTCGCGGGTTCTGGTGAGTATCGCGGACCTGGATCCCACCTCGACCATTGGATGACGCATCTCCAGGAAGCTTGGGGCTACCACTTCGTGAAAGTATGCCGGCCAGCGCAGGATTGAGCCGAGCAGCAAGTTTGCTATTTTCAGGCAGCTTCACTCCGGAGCCTGACTCAGATGAAGGTGCAGGTTCTGCCACGTTGGTTTCCGGACTTTGCTGGCTTGGTCGAGTTGGTACATCGGACGCTGATCGTAGCGGTAGCACAGTCACTGGGGCAGCATCGGATTTCTCGGGATTGCTTGCAAGTATTGTCGGTGGTGCCGAAGTTCGCTCAGATTGCGCGACAGCTTCTCCCTTTGCTGGAACTGGTATGTCATGGACAACCCGTGGCTTCGACCCTCCAAGAGATGGCTTGGTACCCAAACCGCTCAATGATGGTTTCTCGCCGACTGCTCGAGGCTCGATCGCCGACACACTGGGTTTGGCTGGCATATCACTCTGCCTCTTGCTTTCCGCCTTCTCAGATGAAGTTCCCGTCTTCTGCAGCGCCATACGCTTGGCCAGTGCCTCTGGTACAGGGTCGTTATGTTTTTCTGTGGGGCTTGTCGCTTCAGGACGTTTGCCGATCGCACCACCACCTGTCTTCATTGCTTCCTTCTTTTGTAGGATGCTCTCCTTGAACTCGTCGACCCTTTTCGTCTTCTGCGGACCACCTGTGACGTTTAGCGCTGCTTTCCCCATCGTGATGTTATCCTTCAACTCGTCAGGGGCAACATAATTTTGCGTCTGAGCGCGCTTCAACTTTCCAAAGACTGCCTTGAACTCCGGTTCCGCGTTGTTATTGCCGGTCGGGGCTGCTTGACGTGATTTGAGACTGGCTCTGAAGTCGGGTTTCGGAGGCGTGGTCGGCTTTGGCTTCAGAGCTGGCATTTTTGAGTCGAGTTTGGGTTCACGGAATGTGGGGTTTTGGGGCCCTTTAGCCGTCTCTTGTTCATCTTGCAGGGATGTAACAGACGTGCTCGCCACCTTTTGGGTCGAGTTTGCCCCAAGTTGAACAGGTGTGATGTTTCTCTTGGACGGGATAATGGGTTTCTCCCCCGTTGTGGACGTGAAGGATTTGTCAGTTTTGTTCGCGTCACTGGCATCTGAGGACGGCAATGGTGTCGAGTTAGGCTTCTCGCGCCCAGTGTCCCTCGAGCTCAAACCTACGGCGACACCGACTGCTGTCGCTCTCTCGACTGTCTTCGAGTCCTTCATTGATGGTGTGCTGAGCGCCTTGGGTGCATTTGCGGGCTTTGACAAGGCCTCTTTGCCGGCTTCAGACGATTGGGACTGTTCCTGCTTGGCACGCTGCATGCTCAGCCTCCATGCTGGCGTCTCGGACTTCGCTGCTCTTGGAGACTCCGGCGGCTTGTTTAGGGCGCTCTCGAGCCAACTGGCCTTTGTCGGACTCCAGCGACGAGGATCCATAGTCTTCGATGGACTACGGGATAAGAGCGTGTCCGACGGCGGTGGCGTTACCGGACGGGTCTGTGGTGGTAAATCAGAAGCTTTACCTGTTTCCCCTGGGACCTCTTGCTTGGGTGTGATATCCGGAGCCGCCGCTGAATCGTCTTCCGGCCGTGGTAGTGAGCGACCTTTTGAGATTGCAACAGGCTCTCCGTGACTTGAAACAGGTCTCGAGCTGGAGAGTGGGGAAGAATTACCATCGCGCGACCCCCTAACGTCTCTCGAGGAACCACGACTGTGACCAGGAGTATAGCCTGAGACCGTAGCAAGGTGTGGTGGCCGGGTGGAGGCAACCGAGTCACCTCGCTTCAAGCCTGCACTGGCCTGTACACTCCATCTCTTGCTAACACTGTCCGATCGCTTCATCATTGCGCTTTCCACAAAACCACCCAGACCCTTAGTTGGCGAAGGGGGACGTCCCGAAGAAGACAAAATGCTAGGAGTCCTTCCCAGCCCAGGGCTGTCTACAGCAAAGGAGGTGTTCAGGTCTAATGGCTTGAAGGATGGCAAGTCCAGGGCGGGAGATTTCGAGGGGGACGAGGATACCATTGAGACTGGCCGCGGTCTCGGCCGGTCTGAGCTTGACGGCTGTCGCTGGCTAGAAGACAATGCATGAGCCGATTTTGGAGGTGACGACGGAGGCGTCGGTTTCCCGTTCTCTTCCTTTGAGCGATCTTCTGCAGCATTGGACATGCCCGGGAGCCGCATGCCCGGGCTCGCGGAAGCAGTCATCGTGTCAGAATCTGTCTCATTCTTGCGGTATGCTGCGGAGCCAATGCCTCGATCAGCGGTCTGACGAAACCACGAAGGATCTCTGGCCTCCAGAGTTGCAGCAATATCTTTCCTCGACATCTCCTCCTCGGCTTTCTGATCGGCAGCACTCGGAGTGGGGGTTCCCAAGTCCGGGATGGATGCGACAGACATCGGCCGGGTTCGCACCGCGCCGCCTCTTGACAAAGGCCTCTGGTTCCATGACAGTGTGCCGCTTCTGGAAAGTGTAGGGGCATGGGCAGGCGGGCTGGGCAGAGTGGGTTCCTCGTCGGTCAGTGGAGGTGGAGCTGGCAGAGGTCGAGAGAAGTCTAGCCCTGTAACGGGGGCTCGATCGTGTCTTGGGGATGTTGAGCCAGAGCGGCCGAGTGTTCGTGGTTGAAGAGGAGGGGTGAGAGCAATGGGAGGTTCAATGCTTTGTGTCGGCTTCGACGCAGCCTCTCTCGTGGGTCGCAAGGACGCTGTAGGGCCAGTCTTTGAGGGTGATAGCGACCGAGCGCGTTCTGCAGTGCATCAGCATGCCATCGCACTCTCCGGTGTACACCATGTTTGAACTGTACCTAATCTCCTTGCCTGTCTCTCTTTCCTGGCTTGCAACAACTCTTCCTCCGTCCGCTTGGATCGCTCAGCCTCCTCGGCAGTCTGTTTGGAACTGAGGCTGGCAATCCGAGCCAGGAACTGGTCGACTGACTCGGCGCCATCATTTGACGCGTCCATACTGCGTTTGCCGGTGAAAAGGTGCTGTTAGATTGCTAGAAGCCGACACGGTCTGGGATCACGCGGCACTCCACATGGGAAAATTGGGGTTCAGGTTGAAAGGGAACGACCGGCGCGTGGTTGAAGAGGTTGATAAGCGAGTGTAGGCGAAATGAAGAAGGCAATACAGGCCGCAGGGGGGAACTTGGACGAGGTCGCCCTCAGGTCGTCATATGAACCGCAGGCTGGATTTGTTGATGTTGATGTTGATGTTGACTGATGGATGGGAAGAGGACGAGGGCGGCTTGTCGGGAACACGCGCTCGTCTCCGCAGCAAAATCGGAAACTCAACCAACGGCGATTTTCATTGTTTATTTATTTTAAGTTGAGTCCGTCATCGCCTCCCGCTCCCTCTGTCCTTCGTCGGTTTTTGCGCGGCGCGGGTCATACTGCGAGAAAAGTATCCTCAGATAGGGCTGATCTTGCGACATGCTGCTTGACCTCCTGGTCGGGCTAGGCCAGCGAGAGGCCAATTTACGGCCTGTGCATCTACAGTACCAACCAGGGTCCCATGCGGCTCGTTCTGCGCCTTGTTTCAAAGTGACATCTAACGGTCAATGAGGCTGCTATTTGCCATCTTCCTCTCTGACTCCTTGCTGTACTCGGCCTCGAACCCTGACGACGAGTGCTACATTTAATACAAGAACAGCCGGTCGCGTGCGTCTTGGACCACCCAATCTAAGCCTTTCTCCAAATTCTCACCCGTCATGGCACTGCATGGAATGACCACCCATCGATGCGTCAAAATGGAATTCAGGTCCAGCAGCCGCGTAGCCTCTTGCTCGCTCATACCACCAGCAACATCCGTCTTGTTCAGAAACACCAGTAGACTCGCTCCTGCTAGCCGCTGGCCACTGTCAGCTTTCGCAGGTGTCGGTCCGGCATGCCAACTTACCTCTTCCAACAGTAGTCCTTTCAGCTCGGCCTTGCAGTCGTCAAGTCGTAGCCGGTCAGTCGCATCCACCACCCAGATGAGAGCGTCGGTCTTCTCGAAGTAGTTCCTCCAATACGATCTGATGGTCTTCTGGCCACCGACGTCCCAGATGTTGAGCTTGTACCTGCGCATGAACACGTTAGTTTCTCCAGAGGAAGCTCAACGGAAAGGAGCATACCCCTGGAAGTCGATCGTCTTGATAATGAACCCTAGTGTCGGGCTAACGGTATGAACATCTTCATTCATAATCTTTTTGACTATCGTGGTTTTGCCTGCATTATCCAGTCCTCTGCATAAAGATTAGCCCTCGTCTATCTGCGGGAGAACTGGCTTCACTCACAACATCAGAATCCGCATCTCCTTGTCTTTCAGACGAGCCTTGCGGAGAATGGAAAGCATCTTGTACCATATGCTGGCAGCTTCTCCACGAACTGGCTGGTTCTCGTCTCCAGGCACCTGCGCTTCGATACCAGTCTTAAGCTGCGATCACAGACATCTCAGCCTTTCACAGCTCAAACCCTTGTACTTCCATCAGAGCCCACTTCTAGAGACACGTACGCCTCGTAGTCAGCATCAATCGTCCCCTCACAGTGATTCAAAAACATACAGAGTACTTACCAAGAGCCGTTAACTTGCTGCGCTTGCTCCCAAGAGTCATCCACTGCGGCTGATTGGGTTGGGAACCGCAGCCGCTAGGCAGAGAATGGTAAAGCGGCGTGTTAGCGGCATCAACATGTCCCGGTAGTCTCTGCTTCACGCTTCTTTCAGTCACCAGTTTACCTTCTTCTCTTCAAACTCGCAGTATCCTCTTCTCGTGTGGCTTACTATTGTGTCAAGCTCTGCCTGGGACAAAAGCAATCCCGAGAGAGCAGTGCGCATGGACGCATGGACATAGCATGGCCCAAAGACAGGCTTCAGTCCCTGACCATCTTCTCGCCTGAGGGACGGAGACTTCTCCCGAAGGCCGGCACTGTAACAGGAGGCGGATGCCATGTCGTTTCCCTATGTCGGGCCGTCTACCATGGACAACGTCATTGGTATGCAAGGTCCTTCAAGACTGTCACCCGGTTCCTATCGGACCGCACATGCTAGTGACAGAGCTGGTGCTGTAGCACATGACCGATGTCACTGGACTAATGCGCAGGACCACTGGGAGAGGGTGAGTTCTCTTATATAAGCCCCTTCCCTTCAATGTCGTCTTCTTTTTTCCCCATCCACTTCTTGGAGAATCCGCTTATTTTCTGCTAGATTTATTCAAACCGAGACATGAGCTTCAATCCGGACGCGTATGGCAACCCCACACTCAAGAAGAGGGACAATAGTGCAAACAAAGGCGAGTCACGGCTAGATCGACACCCTGGCTGGGGTATCACTCAACACCCACCTGCTAGTCATTGGTCTTCTGGGATGCCGTGGCACTCTGCGCAAGGTGAAGGTCGGACACAAGATCGAGGTGAGGAACAGATGGTGGAGGAGGAGCAGGGGGAGGAAGTGACGTCTCTAGATGTCCAGCCGACAGAACCACAAAATGTTACAACTGATGGGAAAGTCAAAGGGAGTAACCCAACGTGGTTTCTGTCTCAGGACACTGTAGCGACAGTCGACAGCAGCGTTCGCGAATTCGACAAGACGGCATACGGTGATCCCTCGAGGAAGAAAATGACCAAGACCACAACCCACCCTCCGAAACAGAGACAGTCCAAATTGAATTCTGCAAACCCCCCGGCTGGACGGCGGAATGGTTGGCCAGAGGTTGGAACCGCATCCACCGCCGAGCCGCAGTCTTCACCACCTCTCGCGCACCGACCCTTACCCATGTCTCACGTTACACTTGACGCATCAAGAAATCCTCCGGAGCCGACAGACTACAACACACCTCAGCCGAAGATGAATGGTGGCCAGGAATCCCGTCTCAAAACCACGTCTAGCCGAAATGATCCAACAAAGTCAGTGACACCTCGCCCGGAGACCTTTGAGACCCTCAAGCAAGGTGACGAAACACCAGAACAACTGATTGCCCGACTTCAGGCCGAAGGTACACGTGACGTCTTCCAGAGAGTCAAACGAAAGGATCAAGGTGAGATCCCTACCACCACGGGCCTGGCCCTGCTCGACCTCTTGAGAAAGCCCCTACCTCCAGCCTCAGATGAGCCTCAGCCGGATGCGTCCACAACTGAAACACAACGCAAACCCTTGTCCAACATTGATCCAAGCTCATCCTGGAACCAGTCCTCCCAAGAGCCCATCAGACCCACTAACCACCTTCTCACAGAAATGAAACAGGCGAACAAGGATCAGCGACATTGGGAGCACGACATGAAGAATCCCGCTTTGTGGGAGCAGGCAGCACTTCCACGTGGCAATGACACGAGCAGTATTCAGCTTCAGGAACCAGGACCATCACGCAACACCACAGACCTGCAAAAGACAACCGGACTATGGAATCAATCAGCTGTACCATCGGTTAGTGACGGTGCTACGTGGAACGAGGGCGGAGCTCGGCCAGGCAATGAGGTCGCTGTACCACTCTTACACCAGTCCGGGCAAGGCAATGAGCACAGTTGGGCTTTAAGGCAGAAATCCGACAAAGCAGCACGGAGAAACTCTCGCTGGGCGTCTGCTGCAGATATGAAGGCTCCCAAAGCCAAGACGGACAGCAATGCTGCGGGCTCAGAGGAAGCGGAAAGTGACGGCGACTCCACAAGACCCATGGCTCGAGGACTTGGTCGTCTCATCCGCAGCCGCAAGCCTCCGGTGCCAGAAGAACGACTCGTCGGTTGGGATGGACAGTTCTTGCCTCCTCCAACTGACTGGGAGTATCGTCCACGGTTCTACAACAATACCCCGGATTACATCAGTGGTTTCGAGAACTGGCTCGGTGAAGTGACGGTGCGCACCATGTCGGAGAAGTCTGTTGCAGAACTGAGCTTCGGCGTCCTTCCCACTGAGCAAGTTGAAAATCTGGACAATCACCCAGATGGAATAGGCTTTGCACCGAGAGAAACCGTCCTCGGTCCAATCAACTCTGAGCGTTACGGACACAGACTGATCAAGCCAATCATGCCGGATCCTCAAAATCCCACTGATTTCGATGGTGATGCCAAGCTGGACCTTTCGGACCCTGACAATGCTCGATACAAAGATGAGACTGCACAACTTTACATCGCCAGACGTATGGCCCAGATCAAACATGTCCAAATGGAGGCAGAGGAGAAAGCGAGACTGCAACAAGAGGCTGAACGTCAAGAACAATTTGAACTTGGAATGGGCGCCAAAGCACAGGAAGACGACGCTGCCGTGTTCGGCGAGAGCAGCAAACCTCTACCTCCTCCCACAACCAAGAACATTTACCTCCGCCCTGCCGTCCAAGCCGATGCGCCCGGAATGATGGAAATCATTAACTGGTACATTACCCATGGGTTCCGTCCGCCCGAACTCGCGCCGATCAGCGAAGACGATATGATTGAACGCATGAGGATGTCACAGCACGCACGTCTCCCCTTCATTGTGGCTGTCGAGCGTACTCGCAAGACTTCTCGTCCCAAGGGTCGCAAATACCCACGGGTCAACCCAAACCACCCTATTCAGAACATCGACCCTGATTACCTCGGTGTGACGCGCGAGGAGCCGATCGTGGGCTGGGCAAGTGCTACAGACTGGTCTGCGCCAGACTACTGCGAGTGCATCGCCGCCGATCTGGAGCTCTACGTCGCTGCCTCTTCTCGCAAGTCCGGCGTAGGCCGCTGCTTGATGGATGCGATCCTCGACGCCACAGATCGGGGCTACATGAAGAAAGGCGGCTATGAATTCCGCGTCGCCCCAGAAATCAAGCATATGTACTCTGGTGGCGGTGGTCGGGATCTTCACAAATTGGTCTTTCAGGTCCGCTCGTACAACAGACCTTTCACGCCCGAGCAGATGGAGAGGATTCGTCGCTCAGCAATGGGTACGCCTGATTTGCCTCTCGACCGCAACGCGTCTCGTTGGAACAGAAAACTGCACAGCCGTGGGCCGACTCCTGCTCTCTCTGCAGATGAACGCGAACCTCCGAAGAAAGACTTCTCCAAGTCTGCGCGCATCGACGATCGGGAAGATGACTACGAGATCTGGCTGAAAGACTGGCTTGAGTCATACTGCTTCGAGGAAGAGGCACGCCTGAAGATGATGGGCACCAAGCATGGACGCTTCATGGACGTGAGGTACCTGAGTCGCGAGACGTGCTGGCAGCCTAGCGAGGGGAGGATCCCGGATTATACCCATGGATATTGATCCGCTGGAGAGAGTTCTGGGATGGAATGTCAGAGGGGAGAGAAAAGGGGCGAAGAAGCTATGAGGCTCTGATTGACAGTCGAAGCATGCGCAAACGAGAGGTAAAAAGGAACGGAGATGCTTGAAACAATCGATCACCACGCAACGGAACGGAACGGAGCCCCTCAAACGACAATATGGAGCACCTCAAACGACGACATGGAGCATACGAGACATGATGCGATGCGAAGTACGACGCACGACAAACGATTTCTTTTCTTTTCCCTCCTTTCAATCGAATTTTCGGCTTTTCGGCTCTTTTATTCTGCACACGGTCCACCATTAATGGTGAGCCACCGCATCAATGGCGCTTTTGACGGATGGAGGCGACTTTCTTCACAAATAGCGCCACAGTCAATCAGGCAATTGGCGGCATGTCACATCGTAAGACGGACATCGGGACGGCGCAAGGTCTATTGATGCCGCACCATCAGGAAACTTGGCATGAGCATCCTCCAGACGGAGTACTTTATTTTCCATAGAGTTTGAGAGCACGGCGCTGGCACAGGACGAGGATCTTTTCAGATA
Source organism: Cladophialophora carrionii CBS 160.54 (assembly GCF_000365165.1). NCBI lineage: Eukaryota > Fungi > Ascomycota > Eurotiomycetes > Chaetothyriales > Herpotrichiellaceae > Cladophialophora > Cladophialophora carrionii. Next base: position 1,058,716 of record NW_008481831.1, read on the forward strand.
GATGGCTGTGGCACAAGCAATTCCTAGCCCGATTCAAGCACATACATCGCTTGATCTACCCACTATGGCTCTCAGAAGGTCTGAGGGTCTAAGGGTCTTTCCACCTGAACCATTCGTCTTTTCCCACTAATCCCATGCACGGTACATCCGCCGGCAATAGTGAGCCTCCATGGCAGCACTGAGGCGGCGTCAGACCACAATTTCGGGACAAAGAATGACTCGGGACATTCTGCGATGTATGTAGGCGATGGCGGAAGCAGCATGCTTTGTGCTTTGTGCTCCGTTTCAGGTGCCCACAGCTGCGTTGCTGGGTTGAGACTCGAGCTGTCCTATCCAAGCTGAAAACACGACGGTGCTCTGTTCCATCAAAGTTCACCTTCGCCAGGGGGAAACCGCGTTTGGCGTCGAAGCAGCCAGCGATCAGTCCCCTCTTGCTTTGCTAGCGCCCGGCATGCCAAGAGTTCTACTGGGTCCTTGGACATTCTTTTGGCACGAGTGACAGGAAGTTCGGGACTTGCGCGTATCCCATCCGAAGATGTGAAAGCACTAGCGCGTTGAAAGGGGATTTTTGTCGAGACGGCTCGCAAGCCACCGATGTAGCGCGAACCTGATTCGGATATGGACAGCCGCGAAAGATCGATCTGCGACGAGTACGAGTTACTGGTAGGAATGGCTAATGACTGTAAAGCATTAGCTGAAGCAGGCGCCGGTGCTGGCCCAGTACTTTACTTTAAGTCTCTGTGCGTGCTTCCAGGTCTCTCAGACAAGACGATCGCCGTGAAAGCCGAGTGTTGCCGGCCAGTTGTCGCGCAAGACTTCCAACAGCCGCCCTTTACGAGGTGGCAGCCAATTGTTCGTGGTTGAGCTCCGAGAGCATCGGTTTCGGGGAAACTTGGACCACAGTGGAGTATGACTGGCACCCCCCCTTTTGGGCCTAGAAGACCCTTGCGTCAGACTTTTAGGTCGCGAGCCGATGACAGGCCAGGTTTCAAGGCATCGGCTGGTATTTCCGAGTTTCTTTTGGGGGGTTGACAGGTGCGCTGAGACCGTGCTCATGACTACGCACTCACCGTGGCCTTCTGTGATTATCGAGCCTGTGTCAGCGTCTGTATAGGCTCAGTTTTGATGGACAAACGCCCCATCGACTATTGATGGCCTGCTTCCGGCTGCGATATGCGGTGGAGATTTCTTTTGTGTAACCAAAGGGGGATCACCAAGCAGCGATGGGGAGTTTCCAGATACGCGAGGGCGGCGGCTGGACGATCGGCCAACTCATGATCCTCGGTATGCAGGTCATCGCCAGCCCAGCGGCCACCCTGATTCGCCCTGGGTGGCGCTGCCACGTTGCGCTCTCTGGGTCTTGGGCATCGAAGGGGCACGTCTGCGACGTCTGCTCCTGGATTGTGGGAGTATGTCGAGGTTGCACAATGTGAGATCGACACACGCTGGGGCACCATCATGTATCTACCCGATCAAATGCGCAGTCAGATGGCCTGAAGTCGGGGTAGGTAGGGGGTAAACATAATCCTGGCTCTTATCGAAGCTTCTTCTAGGTCGAACACGAGCGTTCTCGCCATCCCGAGTCGCGCAGCGCGCCGCATGACAACGCGGGATTAGTCAAGATATGATTGAAGTGCGAAGGAACGGATTTGCGAACCGAACAAGCATCTTGCAATTTTCGTGTTCTCCGAGTGCTATCTGCAGCCTCGAAGTGTACTATTGTTTGACTACAACATCGCTCATTGGATCAAGATCAACGCGTTGCCTGCTGGCGATGGGCGTCTTGTCTGCAGGATCTAGCAAGGTTTCTCCGGCATGTGGCGCAATAGAGATGTGCATGGGCTGCAGGCCATTGTGGTTAGGACCTCCAGGCTTCCCGCGCTTGAACCGGAGCCGAGCTGAAGATGGGGTGGGAGAACACGCGCGCTGTCTCCCTGGCTTCTTTGCAGCGGAACGAATGGGGACAAGGTGGGAAAGACACACACACACAGACACACATACTGCACAATGGTTCAGTGAGGGCGGTAAGCTGATCGGGGATTTTCGACTCAGGACGAAGCCGCGCGCCGAGAGGGGCCCGGGAAGCTCCTGCGTCCTACTTATCTACGTACATGTGTTTGGCGCGGCAGACGCGGTTTGATAGAGCTCCTCTTCGGGTGTGTGGGATTGTCGATCTTCCCGCTCGAGGGCGACGGGATGTGAGGACTCGTACACCGTGTGGTCGAGCATCTTGTGGTAGAAACATTTCCCGTCAAATCACCGGGCACAGGCCAGCATTGTTTCCGTGCTGAGGTCGCTGGGTGCAAGGAAGGAGATCGAGTGAAAGTTGGGAACCGCGCGGCGGCTGGCCTGTAAACTGGTGTTCGCCTAATTATGCCCTAAGCTTCATAGGCTTGCCTGTCGTCAGACCCTTTCCAAGGAAACCTTAACTAGCTCATATTCTGGGTAACCCCTCGCGCGCCCACACTGGCACTCGGGCCCTCAACCATCAACCCTCGACCAGCTCTTGCCCTTCTAACTTTTTAGTCGTCCTTCCCGCACTTTTCACTTCGTCTCTGCCTCACCCCTCCATCCTCCTCCTCGAGTCTCTTGCTTTAGTGCGCGCGTCTCTCTTAGTATCGCAGTGTTACTTCTGCTTTCCTGCTTCACTTGGCGCACTGCTCTTCTCGGGAGTTGCTCACTTGTTGCGTCTGGTCTGATCTGTGGCTTGGCTGTCCATTTTTGGCCCCATCTAACCACTGCGCATCTGATCTGGTACGTAGCGAAGTCCTTCACACATCTCTTACTTCCCCTCGGATGAACCCTCGGGCTGTGGCGCGAGTGCAAGCGACGAACCGTGGTGCGGCGGCGACCGGATCTGAGTGTGCTCCAAGATTGCGGTGGTGTGAGCGGAAGTCGCAGACGCAAGGGCGACGGCAACACCAAAGAAGACAGAATAGCACACACGACGACATCACGACCGACCTGGTTGCACAGGGCTCCCGCTGCGGACACCTTCCTGACCTCCTCGTCATCAATAGCCTTCACAACGATGCCGATGCGCACTAGCGACAGCTTCACTACCTTCCCACAGTCGCGGTTTTCATCTTGAAATTGTTCGATGCGCTGACTTCTATCTATCTCCCAGACTTCAGAACAACCTTCCATCGCCATCGACGTTTCGTGATCGCTTTGTACCCTCCTCCCTTGGACAGTTGCCGTTCGGGATATTCTTGTGCGACAAAAGTTGGGTTTGAGTTATCAGAAAGTCCACATAATACCTTCGATATCCTCTTCATCATCGTCCATCGCGAGACGACTTTGCTTGGTACGCATATTCAGCGCCTGCTCTGCCCTCTGCGGTGGTCTTGTGACAGGCAGCAGTTCATCACGAGTTCTCGACCCGGAATCTGACTCATCTTACAGAAGCTCTACTTTAGCCTTCAATTCCGTCATCTCATTTTCCGTCTTCTACAATGTCGTTCCCGGAGTACGGTCAATTCCCAAACGCCCAGCAAGAGGGTGCTCCAGGTGCAGGTCCTCCTCCCCAGGATGGCCCTGCTCCAGGACAGCCGACCGACCCCTCTGCTCCGCAGCAGATGTCCTTCCCGACTCCTGATGGGAACGCGGCGCCGCAGAATGGCCAAAGTGCCGATGGCAAGACCACTCTCTGGTAGGTCCGAATGCTGGTGCGGTGTCGTGATGCTCGAGTGCTGACATTGACCTGTAGGATGGGTGAGCTTGAGCCGTGGATTGACGAAAACTTTGTCCGCAATCTCTGGTTCCAAATGGGTGAACAAGTCAGCGTCAAGATGATCCGCGACAAATTCTCAGGGTAAGTCTCGGCAGAGCCACGCCCCTCCTTCGCACGTCTCTGAACTCATGGTAGCAGCAATGCCGGGTATTGCTTCGTCGATTTCTCCTCCTCTCAGGCTGCCGCCAAGGCTCTTCAACTGAGCGGTCAACCGATGCCAAACTCGAGCCGTCCGTTCAAGCTTAATTGGGCTTCTGGCGGCGGTCTTGCCGATCGACGCGACGATCGTGGGCCCGAGTACTCCATCTTCGTCGGCGACCTCGGCCCCGAAGTCAACGAGTACGTTCTGGTCTCGCTCTTCCAGAGCCGCTTCCCCTCGTGCAAGTCGGCCAAGATCATGACCGATCCTCTTTCCGGCATGTCTCGTGGCTATGGTTTCGTGCGCTTCTCCGACGAAGGCGACCAGCAGCGTGCTCTTAATGAGATGCAAGGTGTCTACTGCGGTAATCGTCCGATGCGCATCTCGACTGCGACCCCCAAGAACAAAGGAGGACCAATGGGAGGCATGAATATGGGTATGCCAGGTGGTGGTGCTCCAATGGGCTATCCACCAATGGCTCAACCACCTATGCCCTTCTACGGTGGTCAGCAGCAGCAGCCGCAGCCCATGAATCAATTCACCGACCCGAACAACACCACGGTCTTCGTCGGAGGTCTGTCTGGCTACGTGACCGAAGACGAGCTGCGCTCTTTTTTCCAAGGATTCGGAGAGATCACCTACGTCAAGATCCCGCCTGGCAAGGGCTGTGGTTTCGTCCAATTCGTCCAACGACACGCCGCCGAAATGGCTATCAACCAGATGCAAGGCTATCCGATTGGCAATTCTCGAGTCCGCCTCAGCTGGGGTCGCAGCCAGAACAATTCTGGCCCCGCCGGCACTCCATACCGCCCTGCGCCGCCTCCACCCATCTATCCTGGTGCGATGGGCGGCATGCCTCCTGCTCACCAGTACGGCAGCTATGCGCCGATGAAGGTCGGTTTCAGTCCAGTCCCTACCTCCCCGATGGGACCATACTGACGCGGAGGCAGTAAGCATGTCTAAGAACTTCGGCGCAGCAGGCGTTTCGTCCTTGGCCAATGCCTTTTCCTGATGGGTAGCGGAAAGCAACGTTTTCTTTTGTCAATTCATTGAAAGCAGCGCGCAAGTCGAACCTTTAGCGTCATCATCGTCGGTATGGGAGGGTGTTTGTCGAACCACAGAAGAAAAGTTTTCTTTTATTTCACCTCCGCAATGACCCCTTACCACCCGGTTGGCACAATCGGCTGTGTACAACACGATCGAACAATATGGCATTCGCTTTTTGGTTGAGAGTGAGGATACGATACCTACGACAACGTAAGATTTAGCATGTGCTTGGGAAAGCAGTCATGGCAAGGAAATGGGAGCATGGACGGATCGTGGCAAGCATGGTGGTGGTGACGCGCCGGGAGAAATCTCTTTCTTTTCTGACTCCCTGTCTCTCACACGGACTCAGTAGTCTCGTGGGGTTATGCCCGATGGATGCTGGTGGAACTAGGCAACGATTGATACAGTATGAGCTGAGCTGACACGGGAGCCAAAAGTGTTAGGTATTCGATAGTGATTGAACCAACACAAGACGATCATTGACAGTCAAACGTCGCCTCACGATTGACAGTTTGGTCCCCGTTGACTGCTTTCTTGCGTGTCCTCACCCACCATTCACTTGGTCCTCAACTCGAGTTGATCTTCTGCAAAGGCATTGAATTGAACAATTAGCTTCGCCATCTTGTACGCCCTCCACCTCAACTTGTGCAGTCTAGGTTTCTCCTTACTCACCGTCTAATGCACCTGGAGGCGTCTGTGTTATGTACTTATCTCCTAATGCTTACCCCCCGTGGGGAGGTAGATGGCCGACCGATCGCACAACCAGGTACTGTAGCACCGCTGCTGAGCCTCGGCTGACCCAAGCAATACTGTAGAACCACGAAACACCTCGGGAATTTGCCAGTTTCTCCAACTGTTCCTTTACGCGAGAGACCCGGGCGTAGCGCCGTCCACAACGGCTACTGCAACCGCACAGGGATGTAAACCACCTGCGATATTCGAGGCCGAAGTGCTTCGAAGAGTCTTACAGTATAGCAAGGTGACGGACTTGCGCACTGACGACGTCGAACAGACAGTGATTCCAGTCATCACATCAGAGAAGGAGTATCTACACAAATACAGACAACTCCGGTACTTTTCCCCGCACAGCGGCTACATACCACATCGTCTTGAGCAGAGGAGGAAGAGAAACCCAAACAAATATCCGATAGAGCAAGATCGCTGCTGCCCACGCTCACATTCACGCTTCACGAACACGATCAGCGCAGCCATGTCTTCCCGTTCCCGCGCAGTCCGCATCGCGGGAGCTTCAGGCTCGGCGTCTGACCGACGCCACGCCATGGCCGCGTTCGCAAAAGCATATCCCTCGGACCCCGTCGACGTGATCATCTCGGACTACATGTCCGAGGTGAACATGACGATCGGGGCGGCGCGCAAAGTCGACGCCTCGAACCTCACGCCGGACATGGCCAACGCATTTGTGGGAGCGGGCCCGGCGTTCGAGGCCTCCTTCCTGGAAGCGCTGGAGCCCGCGTTGGACGACCTGGCGCGGTACGGGATCAAGGTCGCGGCGAATGCGGGCAACGCGGACGTGCGCGGCCTGTACGGCGTCGTGTGCGACATGGTGGAGAAGAAGGGTCTGAGCGGGAAGGTCAAGGTCGCGTGGATCAGTGGCGACGAGGTGCTCCCGGCCATCAACGACGGGTTGAAGACGGGGACGTCCAAGTTCAAAAACATCTACACCGGTCAGGTGCTGGAGAGGTGGGAGTTCGAGCCCATCTACGCGCACGCCTACCTCGGCGGCATGGGCATCGCCGAGGCCTTCCGGCAGGGCGCGCAGATCGTGGTCTGTGGACGTGTCGCGGATGCGTCCCCGGTCATCGGCGCGGCCGTGTGGTTCCACGACTGGCGGCGCGAACAGCTGGACGAACTGGCCTACGCGTTCGTGGCGGGCCACATGATCGAGTGCAGCAACTATGTCGTTGGCGGGAACTTCTCCGGGTTCAAGACGCTGGAGGCGAACGGGCGATGGGTCGATATCGGATACCCGATCGCCGAGATCGCCGCCGACGGCGGCGTGGTCATCACCAAGCAGAAACAATCCGGCGGCATGGTCAGCGTTCACACGTGCTCGTCGCAGTTGCTGTATGAGATCCAGGGGCCGTGGTACTTCAACTCGGACGTCACCGCCGTGTTGGACGGCATCTGGTTCGAACAACTGGCGGCCGACCGGGTGGCGCTTCGTGGCGTCAAGGCCTTGCCTCCTCCGCCGACGACCAAGGTCGGACTCACCGCGCGCGGCGGCTTCCAGGCTGAGGCGTGGTATTTCATGACCGGGCTGGATATCCCGGAGAAGGCGCGCATGACGGAGGCGCAGCTCCGCAAAGGGTTGAGCCCTTACTCGGACAAATTCACGACCCTGGCGTTCAGCGTGCTGGGCTCGCCTGGCGAGGATGCCGACACGCAGAACGCGGCGACGTGCGTGTTTCGCGTCTTCGCCCAGGCCAAGCAGTCGAACGACATTGCGCCGCAGAAGTTCCTCCGTCCCGTGATCGACAACATCATGCAAGGCTATCCTGGGAGCACGTTCCACCTCGATTTCCGCCAGGGCATCCCCAAGCCGTACTTTGAATACTACGTCACGCTGCTCGACCAGGCCAAGGTATCCCACCGGGTGCACTTTGGCGGCAAAGAGACGCTGATCCCGCCGCCGACACTGACAAAGACGTTCCCGGAGCGACAGCCCAGCCAGCCGACGACGCAGCTGGAGATCGACCTCACCAGGTTCGGTCCCACGACGCGGGTCCCTCTCGGGAGGATCGTGCATGCCCGCTCCGGCGACAAGGGGAGCGACTGTAACTGCGGGTTCTGGGTCGTTCATCAGGACGAATACGTCTGGTTGCGGAATTTGTTGTCCATCGACACGGTGAAACGGCTGCTGGGCAAGGAGTACGACGAGACGAGGACGCCCAAGATCGAGATCGAAAGGTTTGAACTTTCCAATCTGAGGGCCGTGCATTTTCTGTTTCGGAATCTGCTGGACAGGGGGGCCACGAGCACAGCGGTGAGTAGACCTGGACCCTACCCCTGACGGTACTATTGCCGCGCCGCCCCAGTACCGAGTACGTACAGACACTGATGGATGCTAACATTTGTGGCTTGCAGGGCGTGGACTTCTTGGGCAAGAATTGCGCGGAATACCTGCGGAGCAGACACGTCGACGTACCGGTGAGGTTTTTGGAGAGAGGGAGGTTGTGAGTGACGTCGAACAGATCAAAAGTACAGATACTTGGGACAGAGACGGGGTACATCAGTTGACTGAGACCGTTAAGACTGCATTGCGGTAGCATAGAATAAAACGTTCTCATTCTCAGGACCAGGTTGATGTCCACGTGGTAGTGTGGTGGTACTCTCGTGGGCCGATACCTTTGCTTGTCATGATCGAATACTGCATACAATACGCGTTATCGATGGGTGATCCGGACTTCGATCTTGACGTTTTGAATGTATCAAACTTTGGCACGTGCGTGGTTGGAAAGCCGTGCATGATCAGTCGGTAATGCAGGGGATGGGTGTGCGTCGCTCGCTCTCGCCTCTGTTTGATGGCTTCATGGACGGGGTTCGATCCTTGGGGTTGCGAATGGCCTGGTCGAGCTACATCGGCGGTGCTTTTCGCCTTCTTTGATAGTGGTGGCATATACCGGCGTTGCTTTGCCATCTACTGACAGGCACTGCTGGACGTCTCTCTCTCTCGAGTTTGAGTAAGATTGGCACCCCGATCCCTACCGCCACTTCATGCTGGTATCCGTATGTATGTGTCCCTCTCGCTCGTGCCGGTCCGCGTCGTCTCAAGATTGAGGCTCTCGATGTTGCCATTTTATCGATCAGTCAGGCATACCATTGAAGCACATGGAGCCCCATCGATGCGCACCCGTCCGCAATCAATCTCCCCTTTGCATGGCTCTCGCATTTGCTCTCGCACGGCACCTGCATTGCTCCGCACAGACTCACACACACACTCGCACGCACATTCAAACTCAGCCCTTCCTCTTGCCTCCCTTTGATGCCTTCCCTTTAGTCCCCTGCGCCGGCGCTGCATTGCCGTCCCCCCGCCCCTGCGTCGAAACAACCCTGTATACCGTCCCTTGCTGGCCGCCCACCACGCCCACGCCCGCGCCCACTCCGCCAGGTGGCACAGCACCTCGCCCCACTCCGTCTCGCTGCTGTCTCGCGAGCTCCACCCGCGCTTTGATCTCCTCTTCTCTCTGGTCCGGCGTGCCCGTGGCTTTACGGAACAGAGACTCCAAGTGAGGTCGGAACAGGGTGTACGTGGAGATGATGACCACGACGCGCAGGAGGAGCTGGATGTTCTGCCGCGTGAAGTAGGCTTGGAGGGACGGCGGGAGGGCGTCGTGCAGCGAGTCGAGGTGCTCGGCCAGGTTGGGGAAGAAGGACATCGTGTGTGTGTGTGTGTGTGTGTGTGTGTGTGTGTGTGTGTGTGTGTGTGTGTGTGTGTGTGTGTGTGTGTGGTAAGTCTGTGGTGTGGTAAGTGTGGTGTGGTGTGGTATGCGTGTGCGTGTGCGTGTGCGTGTGTACAGTACTCGTAGAGGCGGTACTGCGTGCTGCGTACGTGGGGCGATTTCACGGTGGAGGGGCCTTTTCTTTCGTCGAAGAGGTGACGCGCTGCTTGCGGCGAATGTATGGTCGGGCAAACGGTACGTGTACAGAGTAAATATTCGTAGCGAGAATGTCGAGGACGGTTGGCAGGTCTTGACGGTTAGAAGATTGGTCGGAATTACTGCTCCGCTGTGGCCTCGCCTCATCGGTTCTATATAGTTGCAAAGACATTCAAATCGATGCAACCCTTGTAGCGATAAGCTCGCGGTACACATGAGACGGTATCCTCAATCACATTGCTGCTTTTCTTACGATCTTCTACGGTGTCTGGACGGTACCGTTTGCCTACAGCTACGCGACAAAGGTTCTCGCACGCCAAATCGCCAAATTTGTATGGGAATTAGGGTACTCCCATATATTTGATGTGCGAGAACTTTTGACCGGGGAGTGTATGTGTGAGGATGGTGTGTTTGGCCCCGCACGTATAAGTACATACATGTAGTTTAAAAGGTGAACAACAATTCGCTTGCCTCTCCTCTGTAACCACTTGTGTGCATGTCCAAGGTGCTCTGGTTCGCTCGCAAATACACGTCCTGTTCTCATCTTGGGAAGCATCTTTAACGTTGTGGGTGTATTCGTTCGATGCTGACGAAGCCGATCATCTAGATGAGGACGAAGTCCGGTCATTCCCGTCCTGGATCTGCTGAGGTCCACCCGCGACCACAACTCATTGACGATCCCAATCAACACCCACTGGGTTCTGGGGAGTCGAGGATTTTCAGTCAAACCATTGGGCCTGGTACAAGTGCTGATTGTAGTATGTGGCGACCAGGCCTTCTTTCTCTGCGATTGCTGCACCTCGGGTATTGCTCTCTTCTTGTGATGAGTTGTAGAACCTCTGGAGGTCTCTGCCTGCCGTCCTCGACCACGTCTGCTCCATTCCATTTGACGCGAAGGAGATTTCACCTTTGAGGCTGGGACTAAAGGCTGTGTGGCTTCCCCGTGTTGCTGTACCACTGCATTTACCTCCACATCCGGGTTTGGTCTGGCAGGAATTCCAGCATTCTCAGAGCCCGAATCTGGCCGTCTGACGGGGGAAAGAATACACCCACGTCCTCTTCCGGTTGCTGGGATCGGGTGAATTAGTACTCGTGACTGCTCCAGCGAGTGGAGATGAACTGCCTAACAAAAACTCGAGTAGAGAAAATTCGCATGCAATATCTAGGTCTGATAATTCGCTTGCTTGTCACCATCGACCTACCCATGGCCATGTATTAGGCTTAGTAAGCTGGTGACGATTGAGGACTTCTCGAGGCATGTTAGCACGATGACCTGATATACCAATGGTTGGACGTCTTAGGTCACTGACCACAAATCAAAGAGACATAGACACGGAGAGTTCGTTGAGTCTTCGATCGGAAGCCATGGCGGGTATCGTATCAACCACCAAACACAAGCGGGTCTTCCTCCTTACGCATCCGCGAACGGCTTCAAATCTGCTGGTCCGCATCCTGAACTTGGAGAACCAACCTGCTCTAGGTCGACCAGATGACGGAGCTGGACGGAATGCCCAGTTTGAGTATTTTTTCGTGTCAACTGTGCCACTTCGCATCAAGCTCGCCGACCAGCCTTCATTGTCCTGGTCGGAGGACGAACGTACAGAAGCAATGCAGCGTCTTCAAGCATCGGCAGATGGACTGTTGAGACACCTTGAAGAAGCGGAAGCGGGAGGGAGGAGTGTCTTTGTGAAAGAGCATCTTCTGTGGATGCTTTCTCCGCAAGCAGAAGACTTGGTAAAGCGCAGTGGCAACTTGGAGAGCCGGTTCTGGAAAGTAAAAGTCCCCGGAGGAACGCCCGTTCAGGGAGGCTCCAAAGCTGCATCCTACGTTTCAAATCACAGGCAAGCCGGCGTGCAGGACAAGGAGGCCACGGTCATCGAGAACCAGACTGTCTTTCCTGATAGCTTTCTCCGTACCTGGACACCAACTTTCCTGATCCGGCATCCGGCATTGGTATTTCCGTCCCTCTACAGGACCTCTGTAGACCTAGAAGGCCGCGACGAAGCCAGGAATAACGCTGGTGGAATGTTCCGAATAGAGATGACATGGCGATGGAGTCGTCAGCTATGGGAGTGGTACAACAAGGAGTGGCAGGAGGGAAACACAACATTGCGTCCCATCATTCTGGATGCGGACGACATCATTCTCGAGCCACAGATCATCACCACATACTGCAAGCTAGTGGGGCTCGACGCAGAGAAGTGCCGATTTGAATGGGAGCGCGCCGGCGCCGAGGAAGAAGCAAGTATGAATTTCATGGAGAGGAAGATGAAGTCAAGCCTGCTGTCGTCAGCTGGTATCATCCGAGATGGCAAGGTTGCAGCAGGCTTAGATATGAGGCAGGAAGTGCGGAAATGGAGCCAGGAGTTCGGAGAAGAAGAGGCACGGAAGATTGAGGCTTGGGTCACAGCGGCAATGCTAGACTACGAGTTTTTGTGGGAAAGACGGTTAAGAGTCTGAGGTGAGCACGTCGAGAAGATCCTCGATTCCCTGTCCAGCACCCCCTTCATCTGGGTGGCTATTCACTCCGCCATAGTGCGTCCCCGTAGTTAATGGTCCGTCGAAATTGATATCGTTCCCACGCGTCTACGCGTTGACGCGTCGCCTACCCCCTCCGCTGCTGTTTTTCTCCCATCCTTCAGCGTACCGCTTCAGCCTCGAGCGCTTGAGTGATCCTCGCTCAGGCGAAACGTCCCGCCGCATGTTATGGCTTCAGATACAGAGGCAGAACCAGAGGCGCTGCAGAAGGTGAGTCGCAATCTGATGGGGACCGTCTTCCACCTGGAGTCACTCATGCCTCATTGAGACATCTCGATGGTCGCAGGATGTTCTGACCTGCTGACCGGTTCCCATCCACCTAGAAATTACGGTCTGCCCTGTGGTTTCACGTTGGAAAGATGGTCGATGAAGAGAGCATTAACCTTGGAGTCAATGCAACCCCTCAATTCATTGGAAGTTTGATGGAATTTGTATGGGCTCAAATCGGTACGTCACATCGCGCCTGTCGTATCTATAAGCCTTCGGAAGTACTGACATCGGATGTTGCTCAGGGAATACCGCCGTCGATCTGGAGTCGTTTTCGAAACATGCGGGAAGGACCTCCATCAAACCCGCCGACGTCATGCTTCTTACCAGGCGAAACGAAGGCCTTGAGCAGATCCTGCGCGAAGAATTGGAGCGACTGGAGCGAGCAAAAGCCAAGAAAGACGAAAAACAACACAAATGAACCGGCAATGATAGGTCTATCTCAGACACGAAAGCATACATAACTTTCGCGACCAGGGAGAAGGGAGGTCCCAGAACTATTCCGCAGATTTCCCTGGCATTACACCATATCAGCCCTCGGCCCCTTGACCAGTATACCGATGTAAAAGGCACAGACCTCCTGATGGACGACCTTGGAGAGCCAAGCGAAACCTCGAGAGCGGACTCGGGCTCAGAGCTTGAAAACGTGGAGAAGCCAGCCCAGGCTTGAGAGTTATCGACTCCCTTCATCCTGTGCGCCTCCATCTGGGCAAACGGGCGAAGCTTTAGTACCTCATCACATGCTCCATTTTCAGTCACGCCGGATGCGTCTTGGTGCAGGCCAGCTGACTGGGATCGGCGCGAGTGTTCCGCTGGATGGAAGACCAACTATATCTTCAGCGCCTCCCAACGGGCTCGCCAGTTTCCCCGAATGTGACCCTCAGCTGATATTGATAATGGAACGCAGGTATGAACATGAATATTCAGTCACCATACAAGGCCACTTATATCAAGCTTGTTTGTCATGTTCGCTTGCTGGCCTTAAGGCATGTGATTTGCTGGGAAACCCACCCATGACGGAAACTCGTCGAGCTGTCAGAATTGAGAATTCTCGAGCCGCCGAAGGTTGGGACATGTCCGAGTGAATGAAAGAAAACATCAGCTTGGTCGAGGCGGCGAACTCGGCTTTGGTGGTCGTAACAATTACCACCTACATGGCCAAATTGGTCCACTGCCGATGCATCTCAACGCCTCCGTCACAGGCCATCTGTGAGACCTCCGCAGCATCCTTGTCAGCAAGAACACGAACAGGATACCAAGAGCGATGTGTGTGGAGGAGTCTATGACCGTGCAAAGTACTGTCGAAGCTTCGCACTTCCTGGAGAAGCGCTGCTTCGGATGCCAGTCCTTCGAGATCAGAGAGAAAGAGAATCCATGGTGGAGAATTGTGCTGTCGATGGGAGCGCCTGGACAACAGTCCCATTACCCAGACACCGTCCGAGCAAGAGGCATTTTCGACGCTTCTGACAGTGATATGTCGACCTCAGATTACGTATCCGAGACTGTTCAGCAAGCGATAGTAAGTGTATTGCATAAACGGCCAAGCAATCCTTTCCCAGCCGAGATGAAGCAGACGTGGTTGGAGCCTTAGCTAGCGCAATCCGGAGTCTTGGGTACCCAGGTTTGCGGGGTGCAGATGTTTCACCTGGTCATCCTGTCTGGGTTCGGTCATCTTGCGGTGCCTCGATTCAGATGAGGCACTCTGTCCTCCGTACTCCGTATGTCATGGCAATAATTGACAGATGCCTGATTCCGACAGTTCCAAGCCCGGTTGGACAATCGTTGATCTCGGTGGCCCCGTCTGGCAATGGGATTGTGTCCCTAGGAAAGTCCTTATTCTAGTATGGACTACATCGTATGCCGACCGTCTAACCTGACCCGGCCAGCCTCTTTGTCGCGGATTCGATATCGAATTTCACGTGAAAGTGGCCCTTGTAACTCGTACGGCGACAGGTCGATTTTCGCCGAACTCGATTGTATACAGTACGGACCATCGAGCGAACCACTGCGCTGGATCCCACGCAGCCATGGCCATTCTGACCATTACTGTGTACACGCGACGATCACATCCGTGTCAGCCCAAGATGGCTGGGTCCTCCGGGGGCCCAAGAAGCCTAAACGGTGACCGAAGCCAATCTTCCTCGCTGAGCCGTTTGCGAGTGAAGTACGGAGACAGCAGACAAAAATGACGTGTAACTCGCCCCTGGGCCCATGAATGATACAGTAATCCTTGTGACGCATGGCCGAATCTCGCTTATCCACTCCTTCGACCTTGGCCAATTCTTGAGCCTCGTCACCGAGCGGGAAAGCCGTGACTCAAATCCCAAAGCGTCCGGTGTTCAGCTCTACTGTCAGTATAAGCCAGCCGCGGGCCTGTGCTCTCTACGATACGGAGTACGAGTACGCAGTGCACCGTGGGTAGACATGTAAACATCTCCTAGTATCTGTCTGACTTTGTCCCGTTGATCTTTTATCTGATTCTGCCATCATATACGGAGTGCAGAGCTGGGCTATTTTGAGCTCTACGGAGTACTCGTACTTACAAACATGCGTTCACAGAATGCCACGGTGCACACCATTCTGCACGCTATCCGACACACTAGGCCGCAGATCTCAGGGGGGCTAATCATTGCCGCCGCATCGGGGAGAGATCTACTATTGAACAAAATGGGAGGGTTCATGTTCCCCAGCTTCGACGTTTTGGCCACAAACATAGTAACTCATCTCATGGCCAGCCTCGAGCCGCGATCTACTGTGTATGCGAGATTTGTTTTTGTTCTCGATTCGGCCGGGTCTCCAAATCACGCGAAGCAACGACTATTGTCTGCGGGAGCATCTTGGACCTTTCAGCGAGTACGGAACACTTTTTACATTGGATGCGGTCGACTGTGGGCTCGGCATCTTGTTTGCTGGACCACAGAGTTTCCGGCTGGCGAGGAGTGGTCACTGGAAGGAGACGAGCAGCCTGATGGCAAGTTCGAGTAATTACCTGGTAGGCATTGACTCCACGAGAAGTGGTCATTCTGGCGCGGTGGGGGCTATCTACTGTACCCTGGTACTTGTGGTGGCAGGCCGTCGGACGGCACCCGACGGGAGGCTTGGTGTGGGACGGTCTTAGACGGGCTTACTTCCCCCGAACCCGCAATGTGGCTGCGCATGGCTGCGCGTGGCTGCGCGTGGCTGGTGGGGATAACCACTCCGTGTTGACTAGTATACCCGGTACTCAGTAGCTACCGAACCTCGTGAGCTTGGTTGGGTGATCTGCAAGTGGTGTGAGAAGAGGCTGCTGGACGTTGTACTCTCATGACTCTGTACCGGAAGCGGTAATAAATGGGTTCAAGATAGTCGGTACTCGTACGGAGTACTCAGTATACTGAACAAACTTGCCGAGGAATGCAGTACCAAGCCACGACCGTTTACAATAGTACGAGGTTTCGCGTGTACGCTTCCCACGTTTACGGCGAATGCTGGTTGGTCGCTGTCCCGAACGCGGACGCACTTGCAGGCATTACTATCGATAGTAGACACATAGTTATGGTCCGTGCATTGTCGGGTAACCACAACACAGCAGCTGGGTCACCGTCCAGGGACTCAATCAAATGCACCGCGTATGTGACTTGCGAAAACGTGGCAGGGCGCTGAAGTTGTGACTATGAGATGAGCTCAAACTCAAAGTCTGGGGATAGTTGAGCTCTCATTACTCGACCACGTTCCGATGGATAAGGGATGCAACCGGAGATCGACCTCGAGCAGTTGGCGGAGTTCAGGGAGGGTTGATGTCCCGACCATGGGAATCATCTCCGGGGTAGTGCGATATTGGTACGAGTACGATTTAACCGGGTCCAAACTTGAAAGTGTCCGACGGACGACGAGCTATGCTGCGCCACCGATCCATATTGACAGAATAGGAGCAGCTCGAAAGCCGAACTTTCGCGAGGCGGTTCGGGCTCGGAATCGGGTCCTGAGGGCAGAGCGTCCTGTGGTAAGCTCTGTGAGGGCCTTGTTCTGGCTGTTGCTGAGGGCTTACTCATCTTTGGCTCCATTTCCATTCTTATTGCGAGAAAGCTGATGTACCATCGCCACAAGGCCCAGATAGCACACGTGGCTAAGTCTCTTACTGCAGACTAACCAGGGACGCCGTTGCGGCTCTAAGGCTTATTAGACTCAACGCTAAGAGATGATGGCTCAATTTAGCCCCATGGTAGGAAACAACGAGCCGTGCGTCATCTCGCGTAACGTGGCCCTAACAGGTTTAGTGCAGCCACAAAGTGCAGATCCCCACCAGCACATTTCCGCATGGCAAACATTCATCTTCACCGTTCACGGAAGCGAGGTGAAGCAAGGACTGGGCCCTCTGTTCCCAGTGCTCAGGGGATGCACGCGGGCCAGAGCTTGCTGGGCGGCCCACGGCCCGCGATCCAACATGTCACTTCGGAGCCTCATCACCCCCCTCCGACGAAGTGAATGTTAGCTCATCCCGATCATCTGCGGGCAGTGTACTCCTCCTCTCTTCTGTGTTTGGGAGTCCCTTCGTAGGGCTTACCGCAGTACGGAGTATGGCTGTGGCGATAATTAGGGTTTGCTACCGATTACCATGACTGCGCATGTGGCCGTGAGCGTCAAACACCAGCACCACGAGCATATTATATGCTGAAGTCGACCCGTTTTCCACCATGGCCACCATTGACCTCAACCAGCAAACGCCGCGAGACAGTCTCTCGTCGGACCTACAGCAACCCAGACCACAAGAGCCTCTCCCCAAGACCCACGAAGCACCGCTCAACATGCGCAGCACAGAAAAGGAACACGGCGATAGCCACAGTAACCGACAGACAGGTGTACTCACAGGCACGGATATACCCAAATGGAAACCAAACTTCACAGAGACCATGATCATGGTGACTCTGGCCATTCTCTCCCTGATGGTCTCGCTGGATGCTACTGTGATTGTGACCTCTTTGTCGGTACGTCCCTATCCTGCTTTCTCTCAGGAATACGGCATCAGCTGACCGGCGGTTCAGACAATCGTTCAAGCTTTGGACGCCACCGCGACTCAAGGATTCTGGATTGGAACATCTTACCTCCTCGTAGTCGCCGTGACCATGCCGTTCACCGCCTCAATCAGTGACATTGTGGGCCGACCCCAAACTTTGTTCATCACTGTTGTAAGCTTTACAGTGGGAACGATACTGTGTGCTGTCGCCCGCAGTATTGGCCTGATGCTCGTTGGCCGCTGTCTACAAGGTATCGGTGGTGGCGGCGTCATCATCATTTCTCTGGTCATCTTCTCCGACATCGTCCCGCTTCGCTTCCGACCACAATATGTTGGTGTTCTGTAAGAATCCCTACTACCATGTGTATTTGGGGACATCAGCTAATAGGTACTGAAGGCAAGGAGCTTGGGCGCTGGGGAGCGTCGTTGGACCTATCATTGGCGGTGCTCTTGCCCATCCTCATCAATGGCGCTGGGTGTTCTACATCATGCTGCCCTTCTGTGGCATCGGGCTTGTCTGTATCCCTCTGTTCATCAGGATCCGGCGTCCCGAGGCCACCGTGAAGCAAATGCTCAGCCGTGTTGACTGGATTGGGGGTTTCCTCTTCATCGCTTCAGCCACGGGCTTCCTCGTCGCTATCTCTTGGGGTGGCACGAGCTACCCATGGAACCATTGGAGGACGCTTGTGCCCTTGATCCTCGGGATCCTGGGACTTATCGCCACGATGATCTACGAGCGATTTGGCGCCAAGGAGGCATTCCTCAGACACTCTCTCTTCCACGTCAAGTCAGCTCACGGCATCTACATCGGCGCGTTCGTTCAGGGGCTTGTGGTAAGTCATGTCCTCCTTCGTCGTTACGCCTTGACACTAAGGGCTTACCTCTCCAGCTTTATGCACAACTGTACTACATTCCCTTCTTCTACGAGTCCGTTAAACTGTACTCTCCAATCCGCACCGGTGTCTCCCTCCTCCCCATCCTCCTTACCCTGATTCCAGCCTCCGTTATTGTCGGCGCTGCTATCACTCGAACTGGAACATACCTCTGGGCCATCGCCATCGGCTGGGCCTTGACAACGCTAGGCACGGGCCTCACAATCTCCTGGGACCGCAGCACACACACGGCAGTCTGGGCTATCGAGTTGATCATCCTCGGCGTCGGACACGGACTCAACCTCAATGCCCTCAATACGGCGTCCCAAGCAGTCTCCAAGCCCGGCGACGAAGGTCGCGCAGTAGGCATGTACGCCTTCCTCCGCAGCTTCGGCATGGCCATCGGCGTAGGCGTCAGCGGGTCGGTGTTCCAAAACGTCATGAAGTCGAAGCTCAAGGACACGGGCCTGCCGACCGACATCGCGACCAACGCCGAAGCATACCTCCTCGTGCTGAAACAAATGGGCGACACGCCAGAACGACAGGCCGTCATTGACGCCTACGTGTCCGGTTTCCACGGCGTGTTTGCATTCCTCACCGCGCTCGCCGGCGTGGCTTTGATTCTCGGCCTCTTTATCCGCCACCACGAGATCAACAAGGAACTCATCAGCGAGCACAAGATCGTCGACGCCGCCCGCATCGGCTGGCGCCATGGCCACAGTAGGGCCACCAGTCGGGAGGAGTTGATCACTCCACCCAGGACCGCGATGAGCAGTGCGCCAAGCTTCGCCATGGACGTTGCGATGCAATCGAGGGAGATGGTCGCTGAGCATGTGTGAGTAGTTTTTTTTTCCCCGACAGGAGGCGATATCGGACGCCAGGGATGTTGGGCGGGCGGGCAAGCATGAATAGATGCAGAGCCCCCATTTCATTTTCATGATTCAACGACGACTCAATAACACAGCCATTGCGGCCGCTGATGCGCGCTGGAAAACTCAGACGGCGCGCGCGCGCGCCACAGGAGAGCTCGTCCGAGCAATAATTAGCCTCGCGGGCAATAAAACGGACACACAGGACGGACTAGGGGAGCGGGTACGGATACGGGTACGGGTCTCCCAATTCATACCACAGATAGGCCATCGACGAAGAGACCGAGTCACATAATGAGAGTCTCAAGTTCTTCTTCGTCCATCATCCGTAGAGAGCGGGGAAACAAAGAGAGAGAGGGTGGAAAATCTACCTTCGAGCTTCGGAGCAAGGAGTACTCAATTCAGCAGTGATGACTGTCCCTTTGGGGGCCACGTACTTTGACGACTTCCCTTTCCGATAGGTACGGGAGGCAGTGCGGGCTTACTGTGGTACTGTACACTCAACTCTCCTCCCCGTGCAAAGGTTACATCCGTCGCTACCTACCGTAATCCGTAATACAGAATCCTCCGACCCATCCACCATGAAGGAATTATCGCCCCTTGTACGTACTCCGTAAGCTGTACGGGGTTCCCCGTTCGAGAGAGTGGGTCTTTGTCCGACTCATCTGTACGCCGTACATTGACATTACATAGTGATATATCCTACAGTGCTGCGATAGTCATGGTCAAGTCCAGTTTGGACCCGAAAACCCAAACCAATCCCAACAGGGTACGTCAGTAATGCGACATGAAGGAATGGAAATCTGACAAGAACATTCGGGTCAATTCCTCCCTCCCTTCCAGGTCCATCGACACAACCTCTACCACCACCACCACCACTGGTACCACTACCACGCCAGCACCGCTTGATTCGTCTGACACGCCAGACCCGAGCATAGCTCCTCGTCCTCCCTGCTCGTCGCCGCAGAGTCCGGCAAGTTCTGCCGGGCGGGCCATATCTCCTTCTTGGCCGTTCTTTCGCGCTCGTGGTGCGCCCGCACGACCTCCCGGGCCAGCTTCTGGAAGTACAGCGGGCCCTTCTCCAGCCGGGGGTGCAGCTCGCCGTTGACGAATATGCGGGCGTTGAGGTTCTTCTGCGCGAGCTCACAGAGGATTTTGTCCTCGCCCACGATCCGTCGGTACATCTGGTTGATGAGCTGGAAATCTTCCTCGGACGACTTCTTGTTGCGGAAGATCTGGTACTGCATGAACGAGCTGGTCGGACCGGTGGGCAGGAATCTCTGGAGCATGATGAAATGGGGGCTGTCGCGCCGCCCCGTCAGCTTAAAATTCTCCAGTCTTATATGCTTACATTATGCCCTGCGCTGACACGACGATGACGACGACGACTGCTTGTGCGAAGGTGTAAACTTACAGGACAGACAGTGAGACGTTGGGAAAGTAGTACGTGCTGCTGATGCCGAGACCGTTCTTCGCCTGCTCCTCCGTCAGGCTGGATTTGTGGGTGATCCATCCGCGGGCGGTGTCGACCTCGTGCGTCTGTATGTCCGCTAGCGTGGGCACGTCCGGGTGCGTCGTGGGACAATGGTAGCATTCGTTGAAGTTGTCGGCCAGGATCTTCCAGTTGAACGCGCCTTCCATGTGGTAGGTGTGGTCAAAGACGTAGTCGTCAAAGTTGTACTGCTTGAACCGTTCCTGCATGTCGATGCCCACAAAGTCGTCCTCCCACACCACCTCGGGTCTCTCCCGGCCGTCCAGATTGACCCAGATGAAACCATTGGTGTCGACGTGCACGTGGATTGGAAACAGACCGTTGCGGCTTTTGTCGAAATCTTCCAACTCGTCGTACTTTGGCGCCTTTGCCAGCTTCCCGTCCAGCCCGTACGACCAGCCATGGTACTTGCAGGCAAAGATCTTGGATGTCCCCTGCTGTCCTTCGACGACGGGGAAGGCTCGGTGCCGACACACGTTGTGGAATGCATGGACATTCCCCTTTCGATCGCGGGACAGTATGAATTCAAAGCCGGCGACGTCGAATTTGAGCCAGTCGCCAGGTTGAGCAAGTCGGACTTGGTGCGTGATGAGCATCCACTTCCGCGAAAAGATCGCCCGTCGTTCCAGCTCGTACATCTCTTGCGAGGTGTACCAGCTCGACGGCAGTGCTCGGACAGGGCTCCCGCTGTCCTCCGCAGCAGGACGAGCCCCGAACCCGAGGTAATTCATGATTGTGGATGCCATGATGGGTAGTAAGTAATCAGATTGTCTAGGTTTGGGGGTCAAGCTACGTCAGTCGGCAATAGCTGGATTGCTTGTCGAGCTCATCCATGCTGCAGCCTGCCCGAGATATATATCAGCTGTGTATGCATACCACACCACGAGTACCCCGCTAGATGCAGCTCATTGAGAAGAGGCCTCTTCGCCACTTCGGAGGATAAGATAGGGCTTCTGGGAAGCGATGCGCTCTCAGAATCATTACTGGATTTGGGAATCTCTTCCCTCGAACAAAGTCGACTGCGATCGGGATCCCGAAACGACATATGCCGGCAGATCATCCGACCATACGTGAGCTTTGAGTAATTAGCGATTGTTCGCATCAAGAAATAGGAGGAGAGAGGGAGGGCAAGTTAGAGCGATCGAGACTCTCTCCGCTCGAGTTGGCAATCGCCCCGCAAGGAAACAACGTTCCGGCTAGCCGAATCCGGCAAGGGAAATGAGAGCTAGCGCCGGTTCAATCGACCATGCTGGCCATGCGAGGTATATTCCACCTATGACGGTTGCAGATCGGATGTGATCCGGCCAGCATCAGCGTGCATATTGACAATGGTGAAGCTGGAGTACGAGGGACAACCAACAGGAGAACAGCCGCAGAGGAGCGCGATACGGCTTCAAGCAGTGGCGGACCGGATGTTGACTGTGCTTCGCAAATGTGACTGGTGGAATCGCAACCACCATCAGAGATCGTGGTAGTATTGTGGGTTCTCGCGAGAGAGTCCGACCCATTGATTGTTGTGGTTGCTGCCTAACCTTGTGAAGGCTCGAAGTCAAAGCCTGACTCTGGAAAACTTGAAGGACACTTCAGCAAGAGAAAACACAGTTTCGTCGTTGATTCGTCCTTTAGTACTGATCTCTTTACTCAGCCGCCGAGAGTGAGATCAACCTCGTAGCCATTCAGAACCCGTGTGATGGTGACATCATCCGTAGTCGCGTTGACAGACTGGCTCGCCGTCATGCAGTTCGGGTTCACAGCAGCAAGAAGTACTGGGCCTCAACCATGAGAAAAGCAAGGGGGTGTTGTTGGATGCCACACGAGTGACCCATCGTCGCAGGCGCTCCGAGCCGGCTGTGGACAGCCAGTCTGAAACGAAGAGCTGATGGAGGAAATGCCGCAAGTCGGAGCTATAGCCATTCAGTCATCTGTTTCATACAATGAATACCTGCATCTGGGGAAGGCGCTCCGTCCAGTCCTGTATGGTACTCCGCTCGGACCAACTTCGTTTCAGGTGTTCCAAGGCGGTGAGAATATTAGCGAAGCCGTTACGCTGGTGATGCCTCAAGAGCACGTTTGTGAAATATTGCTGGTGTTCAGGTAGAACACTCTCCGATGCGACGATGAAGATTGCGAACACAAGGATATGCTCTCCTGGTGAGCTCGGAGGAAGCAGTTCGAGAGTCCGGATGAACTTAGCCACTGGTTCAGACGAAGGCAGCCCATTCACACCCATTGACGCTCGAGTGACATAGATATCACATGCTTGCTGATTCAGGTCGTAGATGAGAGACATTTGCTGATTATACTCTGGATGGAGGGCATAGTATGATTTGAAACAGTCCCAACCATCAGCGGCTTCTTGGCCACCTGAAGCCGTGAGGCTGAGACGAGTTACTCCTCGCTCCTGGCTGAGAAAGGGTGCAGCATAGCCGCGGAATCTTTGCTGGTGTCAGTGGTGGTGCTTAAAGGGCCTTGCAATAACGTACTTCCGTATTTGCCTCACCAGGAAGACCCCCAATTCACCTACCTCAACTGCTGCTTCGCCTCCACTTGCGGTAAGGGCGGCCTCGAGCAAGTTGAAAACGGTAGGGAAGTCGGAAGACCCATTCACTATCACGGTTGCAAGGAGCACGAGAAGAGCCAGCAAGACTGTCTGCTTGCCGCTTGTATCATAGACCTCTAGATTTTGTCTTTGACGCAGACGACGGATCGCATTGCCGTAGATGATGTTGGGATCGAAGACTTTCTCCTTGACATTGGCGCAGAAATGGAATACCGATGCCGATAATACTGCTTCTCTGACCAGTTCATCGAGATGGGCGATCGGGAGGATCAAGTAGCGCCACCCATTTTGGTGATCATCAATCACCACCAGCTCTGCAGCAATGTGGTCTGAGACTGGAAAAATAAGCTTGGTCAGACGGTTCGAGACAATGGTGAGCTTACAATAAAAGAGGCAGTATCGCTGCCATGCTGCAATTAGGTCAGATGGAGGTGTTGGGATGAGGCTGGGCTCATGGTTCGACCTCAGGGGAGTAGATGAAGAGGCTGACCAGGACACTTGCGCCCAGCCGGACTGTATCAGGCTGGTGCATTGGAAATCGAGGTCGTTTCGGCCATTAGACGTATTGCTAGATGTCGGCATCCTCTCATGATCGGTGGGAAAAGCGTCGATGTCTGTCTTGGTCTCAGCGCAGGTGTAGAACTGTGCAGTATCTTTCGTTCTGGATTGATGGTCCTCGTCAGGAAGTGGTGAGGCCAGATGACTTTGCAATGTCTCTCGTGCCTCGCGTCTTCGTTCACTCGAGGTGATGTCGTCGACAAAGCGGTACCTTGGACCGAGACCACTGCAGTTTATACCTTTGGCGACGCATTTCGCACAGTTGGGCTGGGTGCGATCACAGTCAATGCGGCGTTGCGAGCACTCAAAGCATCCTGAAAGGCAAGTCAGTAACGTGTCCAAAGATCCGTTCCACCGCGCACTCACCTTTCACTTTGGGAACATAGTTGCGCTTGGCACGGGCCATCTGGTGGCCACAAGGCATGATACCTGTACATCACCGAATGGAGGCTCGAGGCTCTGTTTTGTTGTGACAGCAATGGGAAAGGGAAGTCAGAGATGCAGTCGCCACAAAGGTTTGTTCCTGGTGAATCGCCAACTCGTTAGTACCCTTTAGGCCTAGTTTGCAGTATAGGGAAGCCTAGCTAAAAAGGGACCTTGGCGAATGGGAGCACCGCATTGGCGTGCCGCGGCTAGCCAGAGGCGGGGTAAATGAGCGCCGCCCTATCGCAAAGTCACTGTTTGACTCCAATCTCAACATTTCAATCTTCTCTCTGAGCAAGCTCCAGTGGCTTCATATGTTTTCCTCATGCATCCGAGAATCAGATGAGTGCTACTTCTGACACTGCTCAACATGAAGTGCTGTGGACATGACGTGTCGAATCTCCGTTTTCAGTGGCTGCCAGTCAGTCTTCTACCTGGCGTTTCTGAGGTCTCACTTTCCACTGTTTGTTCACTTAATTATGGCAGTAGAGGTTTCCAAAACTAATGCTATACGACTGCACGTCTCCCTCTAGGACCAGATGCCTACCCTGCGCGAGAGCTCTCTTCTAAATTCTGCCGCGCCGACCTTCATTCGTTCAGCCGCGCCTCGATTCTCAATGAGCCTGCGAACCAAGTATTGCATGCATTCCTGAATGCTGCCCCAAGTCAGACACTTGTACACCCTGGGAATATAGGTATTGGCCGTAGGCAACAATTTGTCCTCCTTGACCTCGTCCGCGGCTTGAAGGAGCTCGCAACCAATGTCATCGGCCATGCCCTGAAGCTGTCCAAACTCCAGTCGCACTTTCAACCTCGATTGTCTTGCAAGTTCGGAGGCCAGCCGAGCTGCTTTCCGAATAGTCTCGGTATTGTGGCCTGCGAGCAAAAGATCGATCTCTTCTGTGTGGTGGTGTTTCTGGTGGTGGTCGCCTTGCGCCTGAAAATTCCCGCGGAGGAGATCCTCCACAATACCGTTGTACGACGCATCGGTATCCTCTTTGGTATCGTGGATCCTAGCACGCATGTCATTGGCGATATAAGCTCCCCTGACAAGTTTGATCGCCGGCCGCCAACCCTCTCTTTGAGAAAGCTCCAACTGGTGATGCACTTTGTCTCGCGCTGATTTCAGATACGCCTGGATGGTGTTGTATACCAGAGCCGGCCGGCCAGGTCGATTATATCGACGCATCAAGTCGAATGCCCATTCATCAATGGTCGCCTGCAACATCTGCTGCTCGGCATCGATCCATACACGGCAACCTTTGGAGGCAGCATACTCGCAAATCCTGTCCATGGCCTCGACGAACCTGGCTGGAGCTTCACCACCGTCCATGAGCACCTTTGTGATGTTCGTTCCCGCTCCAGTGAATCTGCGCTGTGTTAGTGTTTGCTGCCACTTCCACAATGGCACAATTGGGCAAACGGCTTACTTGATACCGAGCCAATCTCCTGGTCCAACCATGTCCAATGTCTTGATGTTGCCATCCGCCCACTGGTCAATTTCCATGTCCATGGGATTCGGCTTGACAGTGGCATGGCCTACAGATTCGTCCGCCTGGCCACGGACTTGCACTTCTTTCCCGTAACAAAGCACAATACCCGAGAAGCCCAATTTCCTGACCTCCGCTGACGTTCGCGCGATCTCAGCCTGATTCCTGCCAGCACAAAATTGCTTGTAAACGAGGGGATAGATCGCCGTCCGCAGCAGGGGATTCCGGTCCGGGTTCAGCCACGCGGACTGCGAATTGGCGACCTTCTCAAACACGGCCAAACCCGGTTTGAAGAGCCACGGGGTCGTGAAGAAAGCGCTCAAGACCAATGTCCGAAGAATGCTTGCTGTGGACAGTCGCGCCAGTGGAGGTGCCGAAAAGGGAGCAGACTCTGGCGTTGCGGGAACGAGAACCGACTCCTCTTTGCCCCTTCTGCTGTCAACGAATGTATGAGTCGTGGTTGATGATTGAAGCCTGCGTTGCTTGGAATCCCTAGTGTTAAATATCCGTCGAATGCTCGCACGGGTCTTGAAAGCAGCGTTTACAACGGGCGAAGCCATGTTATTCTTACCCGACCATATCTTACATCTTCAGAGGACAAAGAAGTGGGCGCCACGTTATTATGGCACAGGAATTGGCACAGACCGCACCGCACTTCTCGGCTTGAGAACCGGGGTAGTAGTGACACAGGGTACGATGTCCCGTACTGTGTCAAGATAGGCAGCCCCATGAGCCTGGATCCCACGCGGGGTCATGTCTTCGATTCTCAGGATCCGCCCATGGATTTGAGCCACGAGCCACGAGCAGAGAATCGTATGCACCATATCAAACGGCGCAGATGTCACGGTGCTTACGTTACGGCAGAAGGTCCCCAGTTCTGATGCCAGACTCACAGCGTGAGGAGATGTCCGCCGAAGCTGGAGGATGAGCGTTGCCGAGTCATGGGGAGTAAAGACAACGAACAGCTACTGCAAGTGATATGCGGAGAGGCGATGATGATACCGGCTCAGAACTCGGCGCCACGATCCATCCAACATCTACCAGCTTAGTTTCCGGGATCGTATCCGTAGCGTATCCTTCAGGGAGCTGTTTCTATTGGCGAGACGCACAACCCGAACCCGGCGGATTGGGTGACAGATTCGTGCGCTTGAACATCCGCTGGATTTCATCTCACCCGCAACATTCGACAGCTCATCCCGCAGATCCAGGGAATTCAGAACCACTTGTGGAATGGAGCGGCCCAGGACTGACAACAGGGCTCGCCGAGGGGTATTGTTGTCTATTTCCCATATCGGCTCCTACCAATAGGTCGTGCCGGGAGGCAAGCCGAGGAGTCTTCTCTCGCCTATCTATCAGGGAGAGTCTCAGGTCCTGCGCAATGTGATCATCGACACGTTACCTACACCGAACCCACGGATGGACCAAGCTCATCTAGCGTGCCTCTCCGCATCAATGCCTGCTCGCTGCTACATTGCTTGACCAGTGTGATTTAGACACAACAGGCGGGAGAACCTCCACATGAGGAGCAGAGCACATCCGCTGGAAAAGGGAAGTAAATCCGCACAGCATTCACAAGCTAGCTTCTATCGAGAACCCCGGGCTCACAAGCGCGCTCTCACGGCTCTATCCTGCTCGTCGATAACGTCCCTGATCTCCCTCGTCGTACCGATCCTCCAACTCACGTCATCGCCCCATTCCTTGCCTCCCTTTCCCTCAGGACTCCCTCTCCACTGCCACCGAGACTGGGCTTGCCTTCCGTCCTCCAGCAGCCTCACCACCCATTCTCCCACAATCGGCATCATTTTGAACCCGTGCCCAGAGTCTCCAGATAGCACGATCAACGAGTCTCCTGTGTTCGGAACGATATCGACTGTGTAATCCGAGTCGGCCGTATCAGCGAACCAGCACATTCTCTGGTCCACGAACGGACGATCCGCCAACCATGGTAGAGTCTCCCTCAGCAACTGTCGCAGCTTCTTCTCATCACTCGCGGGGATATGGTCTCTCGGGGCTGGGACCGATTGCCTAGGAGGTATCGAAACCCGCATCCTCTTGTCCGTATTCACGTACCCGGCACCTAAAGGACACAGTTTCAAGAGCCGTGTCGCCGGATCGGGCTCGAAGAAAAATCCCAGGTCTCGGACATTGAGAACAGGGATGCCCCGGAGGTAGTCGCATTCTCGCTCGCTAAGTTGAACGTGAGCTACCGACCAGGACTTCGCAACGACGTAAGCACCGATATCCGGAATGAGCGTTGCCGCCCAAGCGCCCAGGCAGACGACTGTGCGACGAGAGTCGTAGCGCTGTCCGCTTGCGACTTGGAACCCCGTGCATCGCCGCTCAGGAGAGCGGGGGTCGTCGTCGCTGTAAAGGAGTTTCACGGCTTTACCGTCTTTGGGGCCCAGGACAAATTTGACGCCTCTGCCGACCAAATGTCGGTGGATATCGGCCATTGCGTTGGACGAATGTGCATAGCCTGCCAGTCTATTGTGGTATCCTCGGAAGCCGGTCAATGGGCCGCTGAACTGCCAATATATGTCCTTGAATGCTTGTGGGTGGTCTAGCGGCGTGATCCCCTCGGCGAAGACAGGATGGTCCTTCACTGACAAAAGCGCTGCCTGCAGGTGCTTTACTGCTTTTGCGGGTGCCGCGCTGGACGTGGCGAGCACGTAGCCGACTTGATGGAAATTGGCCCCCCAGAGAGGCGTCTTCCAGCGGTTGATAGCTTTCTGGAATTCAAAATCAGTCTCGATGCTAGAACTCGTCTTTCTAGACACTTACAAGCGCCAATTCAGTGTAAAATTCGTCTTCGTACTCGGCTCGCACGATCTTGTTCAAGTCATAAGCCGCTGAATAGGGGGACGGAATCTCTGATGCCCGATCGAAGACTGTGATGTTTTTGTACCCAGCCTCGACGAGATGGAAGGCCGTCGATAAGCCCCAGGCGCCGGCCCCCAAGATAGTGATAGGTTCTGATTTGTCTATCGGCATCTTATCGTGCTGAAACGTATTTCTGGGGCCCTAACTTTGAGGTGAATCTTGTTGATGTGCAGAAGCGACGCTTTGTACTTATGAATCCTGCGACAATCCAAAGTCGTTAATTAGGTACTTCAATAATGCCAGGGCAATAGGATAGTCACAACAAATGTAAGCAAATCATATCACTATGTGTGACTGGTAACACCAAATCCGGTATCTGGTTTCTGGACCGCCACAGGGATAGGCCGACACTTGAGAACCCCGGCTATTCAAGGATCGGGTAGCATCCCGGTGGCACAGATGAGGGTCAACCGAGAGCACTCTCATCGGGCAAACCCCGACGGATGAACAGTTATCTCAGGTTCTCGAAATGGGAGGGGTTCGGCTCAGCATACCATCTGTCTCGAAGTCCAGAAGACACCAGTGCGCAGGCTGCCGTGGAACGGCCATCTATAGTTGCGCTTGAAACACGGAAAATTGAGGACACATGTTGACTTGATGAACTTCCTGGTGCAACAGGGACATAACCATTTGTCAAGCCAGAGTACCATACTATGATATTCTACTCAAGCGTGCAAGGCTCCTCCTGACCACGTCTTTGATCACGAACAAGCACAACTTAGCGGTATGGTGGCTTCATCTTCGCCTACAAATCTAGGGGGCGCTCCAGCAACAAATGCCGTGGCAGGTGCCGCTGGAGGAGTCGTGTCTGTCCTTCTCGGTGAGCATTATTCCAGTATGGTATGGGCAAATCTCCACCTGACAGAGGAACCGCCTAGGCCAGCCTTTTGGTGAGTTGTCGCTACTGAGAAGGCAATGATGCCTGACCCGGCTGATACTGCTGCTCACCAAATGCAGACCTGATCAAAGTGAGGCTCCAGGTTCATAATTCGAGCAACGCACTTCGGGTGGTTTCCGATATCTTCCGGAATGAAGGGCCGTTGGCCTTCTACAAGGTGAGCGAGCCGCTTGCGTGCCCTACACGACACATATCTGACTACAACCAGGGAGCCTTGTTACCTTTCTTGGGGGTGGGAGCAGCGGTAAGCTTGGCCGAAGTTCGTACATGCGCAATACTCACGACGAGACAGGTAAGCATACAGTTTTCTGTGTTTCACAGCGCAAAGCACGCTCTTGAACGTCTCAAAGACCAATCCTCCCATTCAAATGGACGGAAACTTTCCAACCTGGACTTTTACTTGGCTGGCGGAGCTGCGGGCCTCGCAAACAGCATTGTATCAGGTCCTGTAGAGCATATCCGGATCCGCCTTCAGATGCAACCCGCCGGCACCAGGAGACTGTACTTCGGGCCGTGGGATTGTATGAGGAAGATATCTGGCGCGGCTGGGATCAAGGGAGTATTCAAAGGCCAGAACATTGCCGTGCTGCGTGAGTTTCAAGCCTACGGTTGCTACTTTGTGGCGTTCGAGGCTTGCATACAGATGATGGCCGATGCAAGAGAGAAAAGGCGTGAGGATCTGCCGACCTGGTCAGTCGCGTCTTGCGGTGCGTTGGCCGGTGTGGCGTTCTGGTTTGGAAGCTATCCGCTCGATGTGATCAAGACGAAATTACAGAACGACGGAATCGGCCCAGATCGACAGTACAAGAGTGCTTGGACAGCGACGGTGCAGACCTGGAAGGGTGGGAAGTTCCCTGCGTTCTTCCGGGGGCTTGGTCCTACTTTGCTAAGGACCGTGTTATCATCCTCTGGGACATTCGCCGTGTAAGTCGATCATTCTGTGCCTTGATGGGAGACTCATCGTGGACACAGGGTCGAGAATGTCAGGCGCTTTCTGGGCTGAGATCGCCACATATCGCGTATAACAGTCACACGAATGCTGCTCGTATCCCAGTTACCGATCCGAGGCGATTCCGTGCCCGGCTGCCCGGCATCCCATCCGTCGCTTCTGTCCCACGCCCTTCAGTTGATCACTCCGCCCACCCACTGATAAATTTCCATTCCCCACGGGGTATCACATCGAGGTCCAAAACCGCTTTTGGCTGCTAACACGGGTATCCTGCGAGGCTGCACGACATAGCTCAGACTCACACAATGGTTGTGGTCAAAAAGTACCACCTACCACCCACTGGTCTCATTCCCAATTCACCACGTCCTCTGCTCCACTACCCGGGCATTCTCTCCGCGTCAGAGAGTATCACCACTGAAGCTTACGACTCGTTTACCGACAACGGGTGGCAAGTCCAATGGATCTTCCGCTACGGCCAAACCCAAGCATCACACTACCACTCGGCAACCCACGAGTGCATGGCCGTGCTCTCCGGCACTGCGACGATCCGATTCGGTGTGGCCGACACGGCCTCTGACCTGGAAGAAAGTACTCATGGGTCAGGCCAAGAGGGTGGCGGCATCGAAATCGAAGCCCGGGCGGGCGACGTCTTCATCATCCCGGCCGGTGTGGCGCACAAAACGTTCGACACCCAGCCGTCTGCAGAATTCAAGCTCCTCACGCCAGGTAACGGCCATGATATTCCAGCGTCAGACGTGAGAGGCGCTCTGGAGAAACTGGAACCCTCCGGCTTTACGATGCTAGGGGCGTACCCTGTCGGAGGACAATGGGACTTTGCCACGGGTGGAGAGAATGCAGGCAATTACGCGCAGGTCTGGGAGGTGTCGAGACCAGAGAATGATCCTGTGTTAGGAAAGGACAAGAGTGGTCTAGTTGGACAGTGGGAATGAGGGCAGCGTGAGGCTTGTGGAGTGATGCCAACCGAGCAGCACTGTGGTAGTGGTCGATAGTATAGTACGTATCAGAGCTTGTATGAACATGAATACCGTACCTCTCTCTTCATTCCCAAGATCCTTGCTCCTGAAAGGTCGTTCGAGAAGCCACTGTACTCCGTGCGCAAGATAGACTAGTGCCTCTGGCCGGGCATCATACCGGGATCATACCCGGTCTGGTCCGGAGGTGGACGTCTATCCGGTCGGCACTCCCGTCACAGTAGGTATCCATGTCTCCTTTCCCAGCAACCTCGCTCAAGAGCACGTCGTTCCGAGCAGATCGATAAGCAACGCAATAACTTGAACTATTCAAAGCCGTTCGACCCTATCGACTCATTTCCATAGAGACTCACCCCAGCAGACAGTCGCCATGAGTCCCAGGGAAAACCCATCAGAGCCCGGAACCCTCCGCATCGCCATCCTCGGCTGTGGTACGTTACACTTGCGCCCCTTTCACGTCTCAACTGCTACCTAGGGAACTAACATACTGCACCATTAGGCTTCATAGGCACGGCCGTCCTATCCGGCATCCTCAAGGACATCGACACCACCACTCATAATCTCAAATTCTCACTCAGCGCCGCCTCTCAAACGACCCTCGACAGACTCCGCCACAAGTTCGCCTCCCAGAGATATAGAGACCACGTCGACGTCATCACGGCCGACAATGCAACCGCAGCCCGTGACGCCGACGTGGTCATCCTCGCGTTCCAGCCCCATCAACTCGCGCAGGTACTAAGCGACACTGTGCTGGTCGAGATCCTGCGCCCAAAACTGATCATCTCCCTCCTGGCGGGGGTATCCTGTCGGGAGATCCTCGACAAGCTTTCACCGGGCGGGCTTGGTGTGAGCGATGGGTCAAAAGCCGAGTCTGAGACCTCCTCCGCTCAAACCGGTCAACCCGCACCGCCACGCATCGCCCGCGCAATCCCCAGCATCGGCGCGCAGATCAAGGAGTCCGCGACCCTCCTGGCAGGGGACACGGATCTGAGTGGCCCCGACCAAGGACTGGTCACATGGCTGTTTGGTCTGGTGGGTGCCATGCACGTGGTGCCCGAGCGGCTCCTCAACGCGGTCACGGCGATCAGTGCGGCGACGCACGCTCTGGCGGTGGTGGCGGTGGATGCGATTGTCGATGGCGGCGTCGTCTCGGGTGTGTCCCGGCCCGTGGCGATGGCTGTGGCGACGCAATGTTTGCGGAGCGCGTCGACGCTGGTGCGGGGCGGCGACGAGGACGGCATGACGATTGAAGGGTTGAAGGAGGCCATGTCGATTCCTAGGGGGATTACTATCAATGCCCTGTTGGAACTGGAGAGGGGGAGGGTCAGGGCTGGGATCTCGGACGCGGTGAGGTATGCTGTTGGGTATGCAGAGGGGATGTAGATGGACAGTCAGTAGACTATAGACGATAGACACCGGGTACTGGGTACTGGGTACAGGATGCTAGGTACAGGATGCTAGGTACAGGATGCTAGGTACAGGATGCTAGGTACAGGATGCTAGGTACAGGATGCTAGGTACAGGATG